>NC_140987.1:220489249-221230457 GCF_052327205.1 Somniosus microcephalus
AAACATGCCTTTGTCACCTCCAGACCGAATTACTCCGATGCTCTTCTGGCCATCATCTCATCCTCTACCCTCCACAAATTTCAGCTCATCAAAAACTCTTCTGCGCATTTTGTATTCTGGACCAAGTCTTGCACATCCATAACCCCATCGTTGCTTACCTACGTTGACTCCTAGTCTCCCAATCCCTCAAATTTAAAATTATCATCCTTGCTGTCTCTGTAACCTCCTCTAGACCTACAATCTCTCCCATACTCTATGGCCATGAAATTCTGCATCTGATAAGGCCGGTTTTGGAGGAAAACTGGCGGCTGCATCACTTCTGCCCACTTCCAATGGGTCCCGCGGCGGCCGCCATCTTGGGTGATCTGCCTGCCATGGCCATGGTTGAATAGCTGGCAGTGTGTGCAAGGTGTGAGATGTGTGTGTGAGTCTTGCAGCAGTGGTAAGTGTGTGAGAGTGAAGTGAAGCAATGTTTGTGAGGTATGAGTGGTGATTGATAGAGATTGATGGTAGGTGAGTGATGGAGGTGTGGTGCATTGAGCAGTGTGTGAGGCTAGTGGTGCAGTTTGTGGGATATGGCATTTGAAGATGCATTTGACGACCCCTTAGCAGAGGGGTCAAAAACCAGGGGGCACAGATTTAAAGTAAATGGTGGAAGGTTTAGAGGGGATTTGAGGGGAAATTTCTTCACCCAGAGGGTTGAGGGGGTCTGGAACTCACTGCCTGAAAGGGTGGTAGAGACAGGAACCCTAACCACATTTAAAAAGTACTAGGATGTGCACTTGGGATGCTCTAACCTGCAGGGCTACGGACCAAGAGCTGGGAAGTGGGATTAGGTTGGATAGCTCTTTGTTGGCTGGCGCGAACATGATGGGCCGAAATGGCCTCCTTCCGTGCTGTATCTTTATATGATTCTATGATTCACTGACCTTGACTACTTGTGTGAGGTCATTGAACTTTTTGTGGCAGTGGATCCAGGTCCTGGGGACAATGCTTGTCGCACTGATTGCTTCAGCGATCTTCTCCCACAGCCTTCTGCTGCTCTGCCTTGAAAGCCTCCTGCGCCCCTGCGGGTAGAGGATCTGATGGTGTCTTTGAACCCCCAGGACCGAGACTTCCAGTGCCGCATCTGAAAATCTCCTCGCCTTTTCTCAGATACCCAAGAACTGCAACCAGCACAGACTGTCCCCGATGTTATGGAGGAGTAGAGTGAAGGAAAAGAAGAGGCACCGTCTGATTCGATCTGATACTCCCAGGCACCAGCTCAGAAAATGGCACTGCGAGTACCTTAGATGGTAGTATAGAGGCGGGATCTGCACATAGTGAGTCACCTTGCATGAGTGGGCTGCAGCTAGTCCAGAGGCAAAGGGTAGCTCAGGTGCCAGCTCCCCAGAGGGCGAGTTCGCGCATGAGTTCTGCTGCCTTCATAAGAAGGGTGATGGGCAAGCACACAGAAATGCTAGGTGCAATGGCAAGCCTGCCAGAGAAGAGAGCCTCTTGTCAGTGTCAAGGAGCATGGAGAAGTCCGGTTCCAACATGGCACGAGGTTTTGAACAGAGCTTGGAGCCCATGATTTCCAGGCTGGAAATGATGAGCAACTCCATGAGAGACCATGTGGACCCAAAGATGATACTGGGTGTGATGGGCGATGTTGCAGCTTTCATTGCAGCACAGGCGGAAACGACCCAACGTCTCAGTGCTGCAGTGGAAGCGCAGACTGTTCTCCTGCAGTCTCAGCTTGCTGCCACGCAAGCTCAGACTGCTGCCATCGTCGCTGGGTTACAAGTATCAAAAGGGGCTTGCAGGTTGTCGCAGCAGTCCAGCAATCTGTGCTCCAACCGATGGCTAGGAATGCTGAGGCACTGTCCCAAGGGAGTTGTAGTGGTTCTGTGGAGCAAGAACCTGCTATCCTCTCTCAGGATGACAGCATTCGTACTCCCACCACTGTCACTCCACTAGTGCCCTTATTGCTGCCTGTCAGCCAGCCAGAACAGTCTCCCACACTGAGACCGCGATTTGGCCAACTGAGGCGGGCTAAATGTGGCCGAGGTAGGTGGCGGATGGCGACCCCGCTCCATCGTGCTCTGTTGAAGTGATATTACCCTGATTGGGCTTGTTAAGCCCGCCCTGCGAGGTTCCCGGCCAATTAAAAGGAAGTGAGACTGATGGCGTCATTTGATGACACGTCATCAGCCGGTTTCCTTAAAGGAGCCATGTGCACATTCATTTTGACAGTTGTGCTGTCAGTGTTCTACAGCATTGAGGCACTGCAAACACTGACAAGCACTGCACAAAGGTGTACAGCTGCACCCAGGCTCTCTCATGACGCACTCCATATGCTTATGGAGGGAGTCACAGTACACAGGGAGGTTCTCTTCCATTCCAATGGGCAGAAGAGACCTCCCCAGGAGGCCAACGCAGCACATTTCACAGGAGGGCACAAGCAGGGATGTTGTTAGGACCAGGCTGCAGTGGCGCAAACCTTTCAATGATCTCAGTAGATCACAAAACGTTACTGCAAAGCCACACTCAACCTCATCCTGCTGTGCCACTCATCACATCCCCATCATTCTGCCTTCCCTACCCTACTCCTGCACATCCTTACACCAACTTACCTTGCACCTCCACCCATCCCTCTCTATCTACATTATCACATCCCCATCTCACTAGCCACCCCTCACACTCACCCTCATCCTTGTTCAATCATAGCAACTAACAACACACAAGGGTAGGCACTTGGGTCTTTTAGCCAATGTTCATGTAGAGTTTCTGCTAACATGTTGTCAAACATTGAAACCTTTATTTTCAGCACTTTGCGTTCTTGGACAGATCTGTGTGCACCTTTGGCAGTGGCTTAGTGAATTGTAGCGAATGGTGAGACATAAGGGCACCCCCCGCAATGATCATGAGTGTGAAAGGAATGGCTTGGGCATTGCAGGGATGCATTATGGTGTTGGTGTGGTGCCAACCTGGCGCATCATGTGGCAGCCAGGGTGTAAAGCGTCAAGTGAAGTAAATCTGGCCATGGTGAGGCCATCCCTGGCCACCTGTGCAGCAACGTAGTTGGGTACTGATGCCCTGTGTCCTGTCCAGCATCAGGTGATTGTGGAGAAGGTTGGTGTTGTTGTTGGCGCTGCTGGTGTGCCTGGTGATGTTGGGGTTGGGGCTGATCGTGGTGGGATTCTGAGGACCAAGGTGAGATTTTTTGAAGGGCACCGATGCTGATGGAATAGATGGCAGCTGAAGTTGAGATGACAGAAGCAATCTGTCAGTGGTGAGATAGGTTGTTCCAAGGAGGTGACAATGGATAGAGAGTTTACTCCAAACACTTCCTAACTGCATAAAGCTCAAAAGTGTGCTCCAAGTCCTGAAGGCTCCAGCTTCTCACATTGGAAAGTGAACAGCTGTGAAATGGTAGAGTTTATACCACTTTTGCAGCTGTCAATTATTCAGAGGAATGGAGAGTCATTGACAGCCCGACCTACTTACCTGACGTGATCCCTGAGCGCCGGGAACCTCGTGAGAAAGCTGGTAAAATGGTAACTACATGGTAAAATGGTGTTTAACTATCTTCTAACAAGCTCTTAAGTATCTGAGTTGGCTCACCTGCCGCTTGGTGTCGGGTCTGTGAAGCACAGACAGACCCGACACTTGGGAAACTGACATGGAGGTGGGTTGACAGCGGGATTCTGACCCGCTGTCAATCTTTTTGATTTTGACAGCGGACCCACCTCCGAACCCGCCCTCTGAGTGCCAGCAAAATTCTGGCCTGAAAGTCAGCAGCCTTCCACCATGCTGCAGCCACTGGGGGAGCACTTCGTAGGAACACTGTAATAGGAAAAGGCAAATGAATGACAGACACTAAGGGAATGCACAAGGGTGATTACCAGGGCCTTGGTGAGACCACACCTTGAGTATTGTGTGCCGTTTTGGTCGCCTTATCTGAGGAAGGATGTTCTTGCCATGGAGGGAGTGCAGCGAAGATTCACCAGACTGATACCTGGGATGGCAGGAATGACGTATGAGGAGAGATTGGGTCGATTGGGCTTATACTCGCTGGAGTTTAGAAGAATGAGGGGATCTCATTGAAACTTATAAAATTCTAACAGGACTAGACAGACTAGATGCAGGAAGGATGTTCCCAATGGCGGGGGAGTCCAGAACCAGGGGTCACAGTCTAAAGATAAGGGGTAAGCCATTTAGGACAGAAATGAGGAGGAATTTCTTCACCCAGCGAGTGGTGAACCTGTGGAATTCTCTACCACAGAAGGCAGTTGAGGCCAATTCATTAAATATATTCAAGAAGGAGTTAGATATATTTCTTAAGGCTAAAGGGATCAAGGGATATGGGGAGAAAGCAGGGACAGGGTACTGAATTTGGATGATCAGCCATGATCTCATTGAATGGCGGAGCAGGCTCGAGGGGCCGAATGGCCTACTCCTGCTCCTATCTTCTATGTTTCTATGATTAGTTGACTTTGTTCTTTTGATTTGAATTTGATAAATATATGAATTATGTTTGGAAGGTGTGTTTTCTGGTGGCTCTCATTTCAGCTTTGTGCCCAGGAGGATGCTATGATCTTATGTGACAGAAGGATGGTATGATGGGGAAGTGGTGAGCAACGGGGATCTGGGGTTTCATTCACTGGAACCGGAGTCTGCTGAGGTGCTCACGGAGAGCCCTTCGGGAATGTGCTGCCTGCCTCCTCCTTCTCCTCCTCCTCCTCTTCCTCCTCTCCCTCTTACTCCTCCTCCTCCTTCTGAGGTGGTCACAGAATCTGTGGTGGCAAGGGCTGTGCATTCACGATGGCCAAGTTGTGGAGTATGCAGCAGACCACCACGAAATGGGACACCCGCTCTGGCGAGTACTGGAGGGTTCCTCCCGAGTGGTCAACACAGCGGAACCGTTGCTTGAGCACCCCGATGATCTTATCGATGACATTCCTCGTGACAGCATGGCTCTCATTATATGAGTGCTGGCCACAAGTGGTGGGGTTGTAGAGGGGAGTCATCAGCCAGGTGTAGAGCGGATAGCCCTTGTCTCTGAGCAGCCACCCTCGGGTTTGATGTGGTGGTTGGAAGATTGCTGGCACACCAGACTGGTGCAGGATGAAGGCATCATGATTGCTGCCAGGATAGCGGGCATTCACCATCATGATGTGCTGGGCGTGGTCACACAACAACTGCACATTAAGTGAGTGATAGCCTCTGCGCTTAAGGAACATCACAGGATTGGTATACGGTGTCCGCAAAGCCACATGTATATAGGCAGTGGCACCCTGCACCATGGGGAAGCCCGCTATCCTGGCAAAGCCATATATGCGCTCGTCCTGCTTCTCGCTGTTCAGAGAGAAGACAATGAAGTCCCTTCTCCTGGAGTACAGAGCCTCTGACCTCCCAGATGCAGCGATGGAAAGCGAACTGGGAGATGTTTGTTATGTTGCCTGCCGTAGGCTGGAAAGATGTGGTGGCGAAAAAATTGAGGGCCATGGTGACCTTGAGGGCCTCTGGAAGACTCGTCGTCGCCCTGCTCTGAGGCTGCAGGCCTGGTTCCAGGAGGTGGCAGAGTTCTGTGACCAAGAGTTCCTTGGTGAAGCGCAGCCTCTGAATACACTGCTCCTGGTTTAAGTGCAGGTAGGAGAAGTGCTCTCGGAAGACCCTAGGTGGGTAAGGCCTCCTGCTGAGAGCCCTCCTGCCCCTCCTCCTCCACCCTCTGCGAGCACCTTGTCCTCTGCTTCGCTGCCTCCGCTCCATCTCCCTATCATATTCGAGTATGCAAGTAGAGCCCCCATGACTGGGAGCAAGTGGTGTGAGCAGAACCGTTTAAATGAGAAGCAAGGCCTTCTCCACTTGCAGCAACACTCCCTGTGACGTCAGCAACTTTAACCAATTCTTGAATGCTCCAAACAGTTGCACAAACATTAGACAGAGCCAGTAGAAATGAAAAAGCAAGTTAGCTTGGTCAGCTAGTTATGATTAGCAGAGGGCATTAAATGGAAAAGGCAAGGTCCAAAATGGGAAATCGTGCGTTAAATCAGTGTTAGACACTCATTGATGTCACGATGTGCCTCACCTAAATATGTGGAGCGAGCGCTGGCAACTGTAGCGCTACCAAACTACCCAAAATGGCAGCCGCCGCCGCAGGACGCGCCGGAAGTGGGCAGAAGCGAGTCAGACGTCATTTTTTCATCAAAACCGGCCTTACCGGCCGGCGCTAAACCCCAAATTTTGCGGCCCTTATATTGTGTATAGTAATGTTTTGGTTATCTTTGTCAGCAATCAAAATAAGATGTGCAATTTTTCTTAGGAAATTTCTGATGAAGAAGACACTCCAGAAATAAATCTGCTCACTGGTGCTGTTATTACCCCCAGCACATCAACAAGAGAGAGGAGGGTATCATCAGCTAAAGACTTGTCAGCAACAGACTGCACATCACCAAATACGCCATCAGTATTTTCAAGACATGCATCACCGCTGGGACCATTCACTGTTCCAAAATGTGAATTGTCCATGGTGGAAGCATTAATATCAAAGGCAATGCCGTCTGAGACAGAAACAGCTGTACAGCCAATGCAGGGCTCACTGACACGAATGAGAACGTTACCCCAGGAAGAGACCTTGGTGGCACAAAGCAATGTTGAACAAAGAACAAAGTCACAAGCAGCAGGCAGTGGATTACCACTAGTAGATTTGTTGAGACCACTGAGCAATGAATCTATAACTAACTCACTTACACCAACAAATATGTCACCTTTGATGGATTCTCAGGTTGCATTGAGTGATGGTTCAACAACAGTTGAGCCATTGGCAGAAAGAAGGGATGCATTGCCTGTGGAATTGTTGGCAGCACTGAACAAGATGCCATTGATGATATCAGTTATACCAGTCACAGAGACATTGCCATCAGCAAATGATAAATCGGCAATTGATTCAACCACTCAAGACAACCTAGGACTCGAGACTGGTGTACTTGCTCTGCATGTTAGTGATACACAAGCTGATGATGACCTCACACAAATAACAGATATTGAACTACACTCACAACCCTCAAGGAAATCTGAATACCTGGATCAGACAAGTATTGAGGTAAAGATCCACAAGCCTTAGTCCCTTTGTCATGATTTTGAGTTATATTTTTATGTCACCATCTAACATTGAAACTGCCTAAAATAAAAACAGAAAATGCTGGAAATACTCAGCAGGTCAGGCAGCATCTGTAGAGAGAGAAACAGAGTTAACGTTTCAGGTCGATAACCCTTCGTCAGAACTGGAAAAAGCTGCTCTCACCCCTTCCCCTCCCTCCTGGAAACACGATAGGGTTTCCCTTGTCCTCACCTTTCACCCCACCAGCCTCCAAATCATCCTCTGCCATTTCCGCCACCTCCAGCATGATCCCACCACCAAACACATCTTCCCCTCACCTCCCCTTTCAGCATTCCAAAGGTCCACTCCTCCATCATCCCCAACACCCCTTCCCCGTCGCCTGGCACCTTCCCGTGCAAGCGCAGGAGATGCAACACATGCCCTTTTACCTCCCCCCTTCCTACTGTCCAGGGCCCCAAACACTCCTTCCAGGTGAAACAGCGATTTACTTATACTTCTTGCAATTTAGTATACTGTATTTGCTGCTCATGATGCAGTCTCCTCTACATTGGGGAGACGGAACGCAGATTGGGTGACCGCTTTGCGGAACACCTCCATTCAGTCCGTAAGGGTGACCCTGAGCTTCCGGTCGCCTGTCACTTTAATTCTCCGCTCCACTCCCACTCTGACCTCTCCGTCCTCGGCCTCTTACACTGTTCCAATGGCACTTTACAGCCTACATAGAGTTCAACAATTTCAGACCATAACCTCTGCCCTTATCCTTTTTTTTCCATTTATTTTATTTATTATTTTTCTCTCTCCCACATGGCAGCTGTCTTTCATTCTGCCAGTGTCATTTACACTTCAGCTAGAGCCATCTTTTGTTTCTTAACTTGTTCCATTACCATCTCCTTTTGTCTTGCACCATCTCTTAATCTCTCTTAATCTCTCCTGCCTTCCATCCTATCACAGACCTTCCCTTTTGTTCTTTCATCCCCACCCCCCTTTCCCTGCCCCTGCACCTGCTTAAAAACCTGTTCCATCTTCAGCTTTTTCCAGTTCTGACGAAGGGTCATCAACCTGAAATGTTAACTCTTTCTCTCTCCACAGATGCTGCCTGACCTGCTGAGTATTTCCAGAATTTTCTGTTTTTATTTCAGATTTCCAACATCTGCAGTATTTTGCTTTTGTAATTGAAACTGCCTATATCAGTACTTATAATGGAATTCTGTTTGCCACAGCAAAACCCTATCTCAACAGGTGAACATTTCACCAAAGTCCAGGACCATCCTCCAGTGCTATCAAAGCCTGATATCATCCCCGGTGTAGCTAACCCCACTCCCCATACTGAGTAGTGTTAAATACCAGTGCCCAGAAATAATGGCCCAGAAATTCGGGTCGGGGGCTTCCCGCGGGTGTAAGCCCCCGACCTGCACTTACCTTGCGCGCCGGCCGTTGAGCTGTGGGCCCCCGTGGGATTCCGATCTGGGGCCTGGTCCAGCTGCCGGCGCGCAGTGCTTGCGTATCCCAGGGGCAAGTTAGTTCGATGCGTCCCCTGGGATCACGTGGTCCATGGGGAGCCAATCGGAGCAGGGAATGCTCCATTCATAAGTCTGACAGGAAGAGCTGTCAAGACTTATAAATACTACGGCCCCAAAACAGCACTAAATCTTCAAATACATTTTTTTTTAAATCACATTTTTTAAATAAACTATAAATTACATGAAATAACTATTTTAAACAATAATTGACATTTTTGAAAATTTTTTTATTTTCTAACGGGGCTAAAAATAAACTTACCTTGCTTTAAAGTATTTAAAAATAATAAACCTGTGGAAAAAATGTTTTAATTTTAATTAATTCACCACTTACCTTGTAAAAAGCAGGCCTTATGCCTGCTTTTTACATGTCCAACTTCTGGAGACTTACCCTCCTGGGAAAACCTGTAAAAAAAAACGAAGTTCCATGCGCACACGCAGCCTTTCCTGCGCACGCATTCGACCTCTGAACCTCTTCGTTCAGGGGAACGGAAGTGCCGGTTTCCCACGCATGCGCAGTGCATGCAGGAAACCGGCACTTCCATTGGGCTTACGGGTGAGTACCCCATGTGTACTCACCCGTGGAGACCCGAATTTCTAGAGCTAGAATTCAGGCTTAGTTGGTGGAGGCACCAGAATTTGGGGTGGAACCCAAGCCCCTTCAGATTTCTGTCCCTTCAGTTTAGCTACAGCAAATTGAAAAGGGGAGAGAGCAGGTGCTTCTTCTGCCTACTTCTTATGTCCCAACACCAGCTTGGGGACAGAGCGCAGACATTGATGCCTTTCTGGGTTGTATGTGGACCCCACCAAGCAAGAATTGAATGGTAAGTGATTCAAATCAAATCAAATCAAATCAACTTTTATTGTCATTGTTAGTGCACAAGTGCAGTACAATGAAATGTAGGCTTGCAGCTCCCGAGAGTGTACATTTAGATTAAGACATTTAAACATTCAACATACATTTGGCTTGTAATACATTAACATAAACATAACCATAATAAAGTGCATTGGCAGATGTGCAGGCTTTAGAGTTTATTTGTGGAGTTCAGTAGGATGACAGCCCTGGGAAAGAAGCTGTTCCTAAATCTGGTCGTACGGGTGCGAATGCATCCAGGGCCATTCTGGGTCTGCCAGCATTGGATCACAAGAAAACCATCAACTTTTCCATGTTTTCTTTGACCCTAGATTCCCATGTTGAGTGGCAAGTTGCTGCTTCACGTTTCTGTTTCCGGTGCTGGATGGGTGATGTTACTGGTACTGCTGCCAATATGTTAATGACACCATCCATGCAATTTGGTACAGGATCCTGGCAGGAGCAAATCAGTAGGCTGAAGACCTGCTGCATTTCCGGTGGCACAATGGCAGCACCGGAATTTTTACCATCAGGTATCTAACTCAAACTGGTACTGGTGCATCTTGCATATCATCTTGCAGTGTGTTTTCAGCCTTAAAACCCATAAGAGACAAAAATGTAATGCATTATCACGGACAAAGTTATGGAATTAAATCCTCAAAGCACCATTAAAAATCCCAGAATGCTATCTAATAAAAATGGAATTTGACTATTCCGTCACTGTAAATCAATGGCCATGTCAGTATCTCTTACTTGGCATAAAGATCTGTATAAAACAGAGTCTCCACCAATTGACCGTGAGCAACTCCATGGGAGATTTGCTAGTATATTAAAAAGTTATTAGCAGTCGTTGTATTAACTTGCTGAATTTGCACATTAATTGCCCATTAAACTCACCGCAGAAAATCTGGTTACTAAGGGCGCAAGTACCTTTTTAACGACGTGATAATTGTTAATGCAGTTCCAATTTCCCTCCCTGGCCCAGAAATTGAACAATTTAAACAGTGGAGTTTCATTCCTTCAGGTGGTAAATTATTCTTAGAGATTTTTTAAATGTCAAATTTTCAATTTTAAAATGTATTTCTTACTTTTCCTTTCTGTCTCTTTTTTCTCTCTCTCGTAATCCAATCTTCTTTCCCTCTCTTTATTTCTTTTTCTGTACCTGATTTGTCTCTAATTCACCCTCCTTCTCCATCGTTCCTCAGTTTCTTAATCCTTAAATCTTATTGGTTAAGGAAATGCACTGTTGGTCCCACCACAGGGAAGTGGTACAGAGGTTTAGGGACGGAGTTCCCAAAAATATGATTAAGGGGCTGTGGGCTTTGCCACCAATGGTCGGGTGAGGAGGACAGAATGTATGGAAGGCCAGAGCCAGAGGAATGAAGCATTCAGGTTATAGGGCTGGAGGAGATTACAGTGGTGGAGTGATTTATAGACAAAAGTGGGGGTTTAAAATGTAATGTGTTGCACAATAGGGTGCCAGTGTAGGTCAGTGAAGACAAGGGTGAGTGGGACTTAGTGTGGGGCAGGTTATAAGTAGCCAAGTCTTGGATAAGTTGGAATTTATGGAGGGAGAAGAGCATTAAAGTAGTCATATCTGGAGGCGACAAAAGATATGTAAGATTTTCAGCGGGGTGTGACTAAGGTATGGATGGAAGTGGGCAACATTGGAGATGTGGAAATAAGAAGTCTTGACGGGTAGGACGCGGTATGGTACGATAAGAATGATTTAAGTCGCTGATTCCCTCTATAGGCTATTCAACTGTTAAAGAAAAGTGAATTCTGGGATAAATTTGTTCTTTTTGTTTATTCTACAGTTTTCAAATGGTAAGAACGAAACTGAAGCAGATACTTCTAAATGTGAGACTATAGACAAGTTAGCAAAAGGGCAAATTCTTGATACAACAGATATATGTTTGACAACTTCTTCACAGCCAGATAACATAGCTGGTTCGACCATCCTACGAAAATCTTTTAGGAAAAGAGTTGCTACAAGCTCTACCTGTTCCTGCTGTGAGTCTCCTGCTTGTGGAAAACAAAACTTCCATTTTAACAAAGAATCAGCAGATAAAAAAAGAAAAGCAATGTCTCCTGACCATGAGGATCTCTCAGACAAACTGCCTGAACACAGTGAAAGAGAAAGAATACTAAGGACGCAAAACTCAGAAACAGTTTTCAAGAATAATTTAAAACCCAGTGGTCTACAAGCGACATGCAATGAATTATCACACAGCAAGACAATTGCACCTACTAACAACATACAGAACCCTAAAATTAGTAATTGCTTTATTATTCAGCCACCACAATCCAGACAAATATTGATTCATGTACAGGATAATGTAAAAGTCAGGAACAGGTGAGTTATACCAGTCATGTTACATGTTGTATAGAAAAAATGCCTCCATTAGTTCCCCACTAGTGCTGTTTTCCCTTAAAATGGAGAATTTTGCTACTGCAAAGTACATCTAGTGGCTGAGCTGAGGACAGGGAAAACAAATCCACTGGAACAGTAGTAAATGCTGGAATTTGAACTTAAGCTGTCTGCGTAGAAGTCTAGTATTTGTCTGATAATAAAACAAATGGGTACATAATAGACATGTTGATCATTGGGACAGAGGGTAATGTGCTGTACACTGAAATTTTTTCTTCTAATCGGCTTAAACTTTGGAAAAGATGGCCACATTTATATATTAAAAAAAAAATCAGAATTAATTTTTTTCTTTAAATTACTATGATGTGATTAACGTCCTAATCTGAGCCACCACCTTTGCCATATGTCTGAGGCTGGATGCTGAAACATGGTGCATATTTGCTTAACTTTCTCCCAACATTCCTTGTTGCACATTGCTTTCTGTAGAGCAGTGCTGTACATTTGGTGGACTACAGTAAGACCAATTGTGCGTATCCTCCCAAGACGCATTAAAACCTGAGGAGCTGTCAGTTGTAATGAAAACGCCTGTGCTCCCATTTGAATCCCGATGCTATTTTTTGAAAGCTGCTGAGGATGAGAAAAACAAATGCCTAAAGCAGTAACTTAAAATATAATCAAAAATTAAAGTGGACTGGACCTATATTGCACCGGATACAGAAAATAGTTTGCTGCTTGTAGGATTGGTCCTGCAGTCTCATCCTTCTGACTGATTCATGCATCCACAATTTCATGGCATAGTACAGGTGATAGTCCGTTGTTACTTATTCCGACCATGCTTGTTAAAATTATTGAGTTGTGATTGGCGGTGGGGGTTAAATCTGCAGCCAGCACCTCTTAAAGGGGAGATGCACTCTGGCTACAGACAGGATGGAATACTTGTAAGGAGAGAAATGGTTGCAAGGTCCGCAGATCGTTCCCCCGGATTCTCTAATGCCTTTTTGGAGGCTCTGGTCCAGGCTGTGGACAGGAGGAAGGCGATACTCATCCTCCCCGCGGGGAGGTGGGGTGGGGAGGGGGTGCAGAAAGCCATCCAAGTAGCACCTCCGCTGCCAGTGGGAAGAATTTGCAGAGAAGGTTAATGTCAGGAGATTAGCTCCCAGGACATGGCTGCAATGCAGAAAAATTATAAATGATTTCACCAGAGTTGTCAAGGTACGAATCTTACCTCTCACCTCAATTACTCTCTCCTCACGCCTCCATCAACTGCAGACTCACTACTCACAATACCTCTCTGCCCAGTTTCCCTTCATTCTCCTACAATCACTGCACCACACTTCACTCCACCTTCTCCTCCTACTCACAGGGGGAGAAATTCGGTATCACCCTGTTTATGGCGCAGTTATCGGCCGGGTGCAAAGTTTAGCACCTGGCGCAAATTATCGCCTCCGACTGCAAACTTGGCGTCTATCTCCCCTGGAGGTGATTGCAGCACTAAATCAGGCGCTACACACCTGTCTTAAGGTGCAAAGGCCGAGGAGCGAGGCGCTAACTCAGAGCGCTGGCGAAACTCAGGTGATGTCAGTTAGCAATGGAACACTGGCACCGGCCAGTTCTTAAAGGGGAGGGTCGATGTTGCTCTCCAGCCACACACTGCTCATTGCAGCCTTGAATCTCGGCCTGGACAGACCTCAACCTCAAAGCTGCTGCAAAGAACAATAGAGAGGGCCAGGGAACTAGCTCAGCGCTTCAGCGACCGGGCCTTGGTGGCTCTGGTTGGCACAGTGGAGCGCCGAAGATCAAAACTGTACCCAGAGAGTGGCAAGAGGCCATTGCCCCACGACTATAGAAGAGTGTGGAGGAAGGTGGCTCAGTTCGTCTCCTCCAGGAGCATGGTGCCCAGGACCCACACACAATGTCGAAAAAAGTTCAACGACCTCACTCGGGTGCTCAGGGTGAGTGGCTGCTTTTCAATACCTCTCTATCCCTCCATCTCAACCTCACTTTATGCCCAGAGGGTGTAAAAACCCCAATGCCCAACACTCATCCAAGACCTATGGCCATCTCATAAAACACTCATGCACATTCCACACCTTGCATACATTAAGGGCTGTTCAACTATGGGAGGCACATCAGGCAAACACATGGCAGCATACATTAAGGGCTATTCAACTATGGGAGGCACATCAGGCAAGTACATGGCTGCATACATTAAGGGCTATTCAACTATGGGAGGCACATCAGGCAAGCACATGGCTGCATATTTACTCAGACGCTGTCCTTTTTCTTGCAGGCCAAGCTATTTCATAATATGCGGCAACTGCAACAGACAGGTGGAGGGCCGCCTCAGCTGCAAACCCTCAGCGATCTGGAGGCGCGCGTCCACAGGATAGTCACAAGCCAGGTGATAGGTCCCGTGGCCGCTGGAGAGGTCGACCCCCTTCGGGACAGCAATGGTAAGTTCATCAGCTTTCTCTCCTCTCTCATTCCACTTGTCCCTCACAACATCAGCCTTTTACACTTTCAATTCAACTTACCAAATTGCTCCAGTCCTTGCTCCCTTACTGCCCCCCTGTCCTGACGCTAAAGCCACCCTTGTACCTCCCTGCTTTCAGATGGTGAACCACCAGCTGAGGAGACGGGCCCTCAACCAGCCAGTGGGAGTGAAGCTGCAGGCGAGGAGGAAGAGGAAGCCGGAGCCTCAGCACCAGCATCTCCCGAGGGCACCCATGCCCACACTGGGACCATGTCTTCCCTGGAGGGGAGCAGGGGGGAAGGGTCTGATGAGGGTGAAGCTCCGGGACCCAGCGGGCTGCAGCAACGCCATGGAGGTAGGGAAGCTCGGGGGCCATCTCCCCAGAGGGAGAGCAGGCCAGCGAGCCCTGCTGCACTGGACACAGAGGAGGAGCGGTTCATCGCGGAAATGAACACCCAGGCGATGAACATGCACACTCAGCTCATGGGTGCAATGGGAAGGGTACCCGAAAGCATTGATGGACTGGCAAGGAGTGTGGAGCACTCTGCTGCAGCACAAGCAGATGCAAGGCAACTGCTTAGTGCTGCAACTCAGTCACTGGCTGCTGCCATCCAGCCTCAGACTGCTCTCATGCAGTCTCAGATTGAGGCAACGCAAGCACTGACTGCTGCCATTGTCACTGGTTCGGCCAGGCCACATTGCCCCGGGGCTGTCACGGCGCCGCAGCAGGCCAGCAATCTGTGCTCGAGCAGATTGCTCCGGATGCTGAGGTGCTGCCCTGTGGGAGTGCCAGTGTGTCGGTCGAGCAGGGAGGTGCTATCCTCTCAGGATGACAGCATTCCTGCTCCCACCACTGTCACTTCCCCATTGCACTTGCCACTGCCTGCAACACAGCCAGCCCAGACTTCCGCCGCCCATGCCGAATTGGTGCAGTCTGCAGCCGGGGCCTCCAAACCAAGGTCCTTCAAGGGCATCTAGTCTCAGGATCTGACATTCAGCAGCCTTCCACCAGCCTTGCTGCAGCCACTGGGGCTCCATTACGGAGGAGCAGTACGGTGGGAAGAGCGCAAGGGAAGGAGATCACCCTCGAAGGGCAAAAGTAGGAGGTCTCAAGAAATGTTGGGAATGTTTTTATTAAAGGCCGAGGTTCGTCTGATAACTTTTGTTTAGTGTTTTGGCCATTATCTCCAGCTTGTGAGAACCAGTTATGTTAATTAATGATTTGTTGTGTTTGTTTCAATTAGTTTGTCATGAAAAAATGACACACACAGAGTTTGTTAAATAAAAAAAGTTGTTGACCCAGAAATTCGGGTCTCCACGGGTGAGTACACACGGGGTACTCACCCGTAAGCCCAATGGAAGTGCCGGTTTCCTGCATGCACTGCGCATGCGCGGGAAACCGGCACTTCCGTTACCCTGAAAGAAGGGGTTCAGAGGTGGAACGCGTGCGCAGGAGAGGCAGCGCGTGCGCATCGAACTTACGTTTTTTTTGCCGGTTTTCCCGGGAGGGTAAGTCTCCAGAAGTTAGACATATAAAAAGCAGTCGCAAGGCCTGCTTTTTACAAGGTAAGTGATGAATTCATTAAAATTAAAACATTTTTTCCACAGGTTTATTATTTTTAAATACTTTAAAGAAAAGTAAGTTTATTTTTAGCCCCGTTAGAAAATAAAATTATTTTTTTCAAAAATTTAAATTATTGTTTAAAATAGTTATTTCATGTAATTTATAGTTTATTTAAAAAATTTGATTAAAAAAAAATGTATTTGAAGATTTAGTGATGTTTTGGGGCTTATAGTATTTATAAGTTTGACAGCCCTTCCTGTCAAACTTATGAATGAAGCATTCCCTGCTACCATTGGCTCTCCATGGCCCACGTGATCCCAGGGGACACATCGAACTAACTGCGCCCCTGGGATACGTAAGCACTGCGTGCCGGCTGTTGGAGGAGGCCCAGGATCGGAATTCCACGGGGGCCCACAGCTCAACGGCCGGCGTGCAAGGTAAGTGCAGGTCGGAAGCTTGCACCTGCGGGAAGCCCCCAACCCGAATTTCTGGGCTGTTGTATTCAAAATGTACATGTTTGGCCTTTGGAATCATTGCTGCCTTGGCCGGCTATAGGGGTTGCGGGTTGCTTTCCATCATGTTGTTCTCCATGCCAGAAGCCACCTTCTGAGTAGGGGCCGAGAAGCGGCTTGTTATCAGCCGTTGACAGACGGCCCTTGCAGTTTCAACATTGTGGGCCTCCCTCCCGCCTTGGTGCTGCTGCTGATCATCCTCCTCCTCCTCTTCCTCCTCCTCCTCCTCCGGTGGTGCACCAATCCCTGGTGGCATTGGCTGGGTCCTGAGGATTGCCAGGTTATGAAGAATGCAGTACACAACTATGAAGACAGAAACTCGCTCAGGAGAATACTGCAGGGCTCCTCCTGAGTGGTCCAGACAGCGGAACCATTGCTTGAGCACGCCGATCATCTGCTCAACGATGTTCCTGGTGGCGATATGGCTCGCATTATACCACAGCTCAGCAGGGGTGTTGGGGTTACAGAGCACTGTCATCAGCCAGGTGCAGAGTGGATAACCCTTGTCCCCGAGGAGCTGATGCGGTGCCTGGAAAAGGTCTGGCACAGGATAAAAGCATCGTGGCTGCTGCCAGGATAGCGGGCATTGACGGCGAGTATCAGCTGTCTGTGGTCACAGGCCAACTGGACATTTAAGGAGTGGTAGCCCTTGCAGGTTCGGAAAACCTCTGCACTTTCATGTGGTGCCCGCAATGCCACATGTGTGCAGTCAATGGCGCCCTGCACCATGGGGAAGCCTGCTATCCTCGCAAAGCCACATGCGCGTTCATGCTGTTTGGCCCAGGTCATGGGGAAAGAGATGTACTGGCGTCTCCTTTTATAGAGGGCATTTGTCACCTCCTGGATACAGCAATGGACAGCGAACTGGGAGATATTGGCGATGTCCCCAGTAGCTGCTTGAAAAGAGCCGGTGACATAAAAATTCAGAGCTACTGTCACCTTCACTGCCACCGACAGAGACATCCTGGTCCTCAGTTGAGGCTGCAGATCTGGTTGCAGCAGGTGGCAGAGCTCAGTGACCACCCTCTTAGGGCGCAAACGGGAGGCGCTAATCAACCAAATTTTCCCCCCGCACTGCACTTCCTACTCTCACCACTATTGCAACCCTTGTTTCCCCACACCTCACATCTTCCACACAACATATGAACTATTCCACATGACAGGCACATTCTCAAAACATCTCACTATCGCACTCACTTCTTTCCTGCAGGAGAATGATGCGGAGGAGGCCATGACCAGAGGAGGCCGAGCTCTCCTGCACATCCTGTCCACAGTGGAAGAAAATGTGCTGGCTGTCGCAGGCAAGGAGAGAATTGTGGCCTTGGCGAATGGCAACGCTGGAGGAGATCTACAGGGTTTCCCTGGACCTTATTCTCTTTTTTCCTTATTTCTATCTTACCCTGCATGACAAACTAGCTGCTTTAACCAGCCACTCATCTCCCTCTGTTCTCCCTTCAAACTAAAAGCTAACCCTTGTCCCTTTCATTTCAGGTGCTGAAAATGTCGATGCTCCTTTGTTACTTCAGGAAGAGGAGGGCAGACTTCTTGAAGATGCAGCACCACTCGATCTGGCCCTAGTACGCATCAAATCAGAGACTGCACCACGCATACTTTAGAGGGTAGGCTAGTGGAGGGGTCTTTACGTGGTGAATCACTCGCCATGTGTGCAGGAGCTGGGGCAGATGGATAGGTCAGCACAGGAGCCAGCTCTCCGGTTGGCGATATCACATACTAGCTCTGCTGCAGAGGACTCAGATGCAGACGTTGATGGCCCAGGCTACCAAAGAAGGCTGATGGCCATACACTAGCAAATGTTAAGTGTACTGGCCTGCCTGCCAGTGAGCTTGCGCACAATGGCTCAGAGAATGGAGGAGTCCAGTTCCAACTTGTCTCAAGACTTTGCACAGAGCATGGAGACCATTCTGTCCAACACGGAGTGGTCAGTTCCATGAACCCAACAATGGCATCCACAATAATGGAGCATCTGCTCTGATAGCTTCCATGTCAGCTTATACTGCTGCTGTGGTAACTCAGATGGGTGCCATCTTGGCTTTGGGCCAGTATTGACAAGGATTTGCAGAGCACTGCTCTTATGCAGAGCTATTGCAGTTCTGAGGCACAGTCCCAGGAGAGTGGCCTTGGCTCTGTGGGAGAGGCTGTCCTCTCTCAGGATGACAGCGTGCCTGCTCCCCCGCCACCCACTCCGCCAGTGCCTTTGTTAGCGTCACAAAGCCAGCTGGGCCTACCCTGGCCCACTGCAAGAAGCTGCAGTCTGAAGCTGGGCCTTCAAGGCCCAGAGATGCTCGAGATTGCCCACCACTGCCATCTAAATTGTGCTTACTGGAAGCTCTGGAGCTTTCCACGTCCCAAGCTGTAGCCACTGGGGAAACACTTTCTAGGAGTACTAGAATAGGTAAATAAGCACACAAGTCAGGCATTAACGGGTTGCATAAGGGTGATTCTTAAATATTCCTGTTAATATTGTACACAGATGGAATTGAGCTATTGGATTTATTTTTTCAGGATTTGGTGTTGGTATTAATATTTGTAGTGAAGCGAGGACAAGAACATAAACCATAAACAAGAACCATAAAGCTGGACTTTATTATGGTTATTATGGTTATGTTTATGTTAATGTATTACAAGCCAAATGAATGTTGAATGTTTAAATGTCTTAATCTAAATGTACACTCTCGGGAGCCGCAAGCCTACATTTCGTTGTACTGCACTTGTGCACTAACAATGACAATAAAGTTGATTATTATTATTATTATAAAGGAAGGCAGTCAGACGGTGATAGTAAGGATGGTGGTGGTAAGGGTTGAAGAGGAAAAATGGGTGGAAATTCATTGTCAGGTGTCCACCCCCACTGTGCTGCTCCACGATCTCCTGCGGCTCCTCCAAGGAACTTCGCTGAGCCTGCACCTATAGTAGATGATGACCCAGCGTTCCAATGTTATGGAAGCGGGAGGGGAATTAGCCGGCTCTCACCTCACTTTGCTCTTTCCACATCCTTTGGGTACCCCAGCAGAGGGGCACGAAGAAACTTGGCTCAAGGGCCAGTGCCAGGATCCCCATAGGGGTCCTGAGGGCAGGCCGAAGATCAAAGAGCGCAATGAAGTACTGAATGCTTTCCAAGTTTTGAAGCCACAAGATGACCTTCAGGCCTTGGTGTCTATGGCTGCTGCAAAGGCCTTGATGTTAGTAGCCAGAAGCGCAGCTGCAAGTCTCTCATGTCTGCAGTTGCACTCCTGTTTCCAGCTCTGCTTTCCGATGCAGGGCTCAGCCAGGCTGCGGGTCTTCCTCAGGACAAGAAAAATGCCTGATCCCCTTTACTGACAGGTGCAGGTATGCTGCACCTCTCAGACACCCAGCAGGTACTCCTAAAGGAAGATCGGCTTGACCGTCTGTGTTGGAAACTGTAATAACTTCAAACACTAAAACCTGTGAATGAGCATAACAATATTTATTGTAATAAGGTGTCATTTTTTTGATTCAGGACAACTGTTTTGCTTAGAAAGGATGTTAAGAAAGAAAAGAAAAGTACAGCTAATGCAGAAACTGAGCATAGACAAAGAGCCTCACAACATAGGACGATATCTGCAATGAATGCACGTCAGAGTTCAAGAGCTGGAAAAGAAAACAGCATGCGCTGTCATGCCCAATGCCATGGTAGAAGTCATAGGAATGCAGCAAAAACTGGTGAGGATAATTGTACCTAAATACCATCCATAGCATTTGAATTCCCCCCCCCCAACCCCCACTGCAGAATTTAGATTCAGCTCCTTTAAAAACAGGTGGATTAACTGTACAGCTTATGAGTTGCTCATAAATCATTTTCAACTCCACTGATTTTTAATTTACTGCTGGTGCTAAATTAAGCAATATAGGTAAAGGAATATATTTATAAATAAAGGCCGCTCATTTACAGTTTTCAAAGAATAATGGACAGAATCAAGAAATTGGATCCTGAAAACAATAGCAGAAATCTCGGTACCATTTAATATTTACTCACTCACTGTAAATTAGGAATCCTGCAGTTATTCCCGGCGTGGTATATGTAGGGAATTGTTATAAAACACTGTTGGCCCGGAGTTTGCGATCGGGATGTCAAACTGGCAGCGTTCGCCCTCATTCCGCCTTTGAAACTAACTGCAACTTCGGGATTTGGCTTATGCGCAGGCACATGTGGAAATCCTAAAGTTGCGGTCTGTCATTCACAGCTCCGACACAGGCTGCATGTACCCCCCACAGAACTGGCAATCTGTGCAATCACTCAAATCAGGGAAACTGATGAAAACTTCAGCTCTTCCGCAGTAATTACACTGTTAAATTCCCCACTAAAAGTTAAACCCAAAGGGATTAGGTGTAACTGGGGTTTTAACAGCGTATTGACTGCTAAACAAATGTTAAGGACATGAAAAACTCATTTTAATTTTGTGCAGTGTGAAATTTGTCCATTTTAATAAAAATAATTTTTTTAAAGAAACTATTAAAAATATAATTTTTAACTTTTTTAAAAGTTTGTCCATCTTTATTTCTCCGTTAATTTGAATTGAATGTTGGAAAACCCGACGTTCCCGACACAGAGATCACGAGATCCTTGTGTGAAGTGTACTTCGGGACCAGCGGCGAACGTCTTTGCTTCATCGCTGACTGCAAATTCCAGGCCAATGTATCTTCTGTCTCACTGTGAGCAATGCCACGGGAAATCAGCAAATATTCTGAATAAAGAAGTTTCAATCCAGTACAATCAGTGTATTAATTTGTTACCAGTATAAAATACTATCTTTGTTAATAATTTTTTAATTTACCATTTTTATCAGGTGGTGAACCTATCCTGACTCGATCTGCTTCCAGCAGTTCTGCTATCTTAAAGTGCCGCAGGAATATGAATAGAAGGAACATTTATGGAGAGACAATGTTGCACAAAGCTGCATTGAAGGGAAATGTAAACCTGCTTCGGACCCTCATACAAGCAGGCATCAATATAAACCTGCCAGATTATGCAGGTGAGGAGTATTTCTTCACCTTTGAAAGATTAATGCTACAAACATGTTGAAAATTTTGAAACCTATTTGAGTGAACTTTTATTAAACCCTTTTAGAGTAATGCCATGTATGGTTTCTGATTTGTTCGGAAGACATCAATGAATCCAATTATTAGCACTATGCCCTTCCACCGAGGATGGAAGGGAAGAAAGATCAATCAGAAAGATAGAGACTACCGAACTACTTTCTGGTGTCAATGTAAATCTGCCACATTATTCATGTAAGCAGTATTCTTCCAACATGTCAGCTGTCTGCATTTGAGGGTACTCCATTGTTTTGAGGGCAGTCTATTTGTCCACATTTGCTGTCAAAAATCAGCACAAACTTGCTCCCAACCAGCACTACTCTGGGACTCTTACTTCTTACATAGAAACATAGAAAAATAGGAGCAGGAGTAGGCCATTCGGCCCTTCGATCATGGCTGATCCTCTATCTCAATACCATATTCCCGCGCTCTCATACCCCTTGATGCCTTTTGTGTCTTGTTGCTGATGTAAGAGATTGAACACTGCTGGATACTGCGGGTGGGAATTCTTGTAAGATTAGGCATGACACGGGGTGGTGGTGTCAAAAGTCACATGTGACATGGGGGCAAAGGACTTGCCAGTATTAACTGAAGGGGTGGAAGGAGACTAGAAGTATGAACTGTGATTATTGGAGGGGAAGAAGAGTACCAACTTGAACGGCGGGGGTGAGGGGGGAAGAGAAGAGTGGCTGATTACGTGCGATCAGCCCGACACTCAAGCAGAGTGCCGGGCTGATCGATCGCGGGCAGGAACCCGCGGAAAAAACTGGAACAAGAAAGGTCATTTTTTTTTTACCTACCTCGGCCACCTCGCCTTTAATCATCGCCCCTGAGGTGGCCAGCCGCCCGACGCACGACTCCTGCAGCTGTCAGTATTTTCGACTGGCGCTGCTGCAGGGGGCGGAAGTCAATTTCGGGTCCGGGGTACTACGCACGACGATGTTGTCACGCTCTCCAGGCGAAGGAGATCGGGGCGCAACGCCGTAGCGCCGCTGCAAATCTCCTGCCGAATATGGCGAGAGTCGATGTCAGCGCCACGCCCGGTCGCAAAGCCATTGTGTGCCTTTGCGCTTTTGCACCCCAGGAAGGAAGTGGAGCACTAAATCAAGTGCTCCACTTCATTCCTGGAGCGCTAAAGGCAGCAGGCGGGGTGGAAGTTGTGCAGCTTTGCCCACTGGGCCGGGCAGCGCTGCTGCGTTGGAAGGCTCCTTCCCTCCCTTAAAGGGAAGGGCCATTGCTGCAGGCTCTGCAAGAGGAAAACTCACCTCATCGCCAACGGCAGCCGCGATCCGGCCCGATCAGCTGGCTGCACTGCAGCAGAGTGCCGGGCTGATCGATGGCTGGCGAAGAAAGAAAAAAAAACGGAAAGAGCATTTCAGAATTCTTTTCACCTGCCTCGGCCACCTCGCCCCCAAAGCGCCCGGCCTCCCGAGAAAGGATATTGGCTCGGAAAATCAAGATGTAGAATCAGTCTGGGTGGAGCTAAGAAGCACCAAGGGGCAGAAAACATTGGTGGGAGCTGTCTATAGGCCTCCAAACAGTAGTGGTAATGTAGGGGATAGCATCAAACAGGAAATTAGAGATGCATGTAACAAGGGTACTACAGTAATCATGGGAGAGTTCAATCTACATATAGACTGGCCAAACCAAATTAGCAATAATATTGTGGAGGATGAATTCCTGGAGTGTGTACGAGATGGTTTTTAGACCAGTACGTTGAGGAGCCAACTAGGGAACAGGCTATCCTAGATTGGGCATTGTGCAATGAGACAGGGTTAATTAATAATCTTGTTGTGCGGGGCCCTTTAGGGAAGAGTGACCATAACATGATAGAATCTTCATTGAAATGGAAAGTGAAGAAGTCCAATCCGAAACTGGGGTCCTAAATCTAAACAAAGGAAACTACGATGGTATGAGGAGTGAGTTGGCTATGATAGATTGGGGAGTTTCATTAAAAGGCATAGTAGATAGGCAATGGCTAACATTTAAGAAACGAATGCATGAATTGCAACAGTTATACATTCCTTTCTGGCGCAAAAACACAAAAGGAAAAGCGGCCCAACCATGGCTAACAAAAGAAATTAAGGGTAATATTAGATCCAAAGAGGAGTCATATAAAGTTGCCAGAAAAAGTAGCAAGCCTGAGAATTGGGAGCAGTTTAGAGTTCAGCAAAAAATGACCAAGAGATTGATTAAGAGGGGGAAAATAGAGAATGAGAGTAAACTAGAAAGGAACATAAAAGCTGATTGTAAAAGCTTCTACAAGTATTTAAAAAGAAAAAGATTAGTGAAGACAAATGTAGGTCCCTTACAGCCAGAAACAGGAGAATTTATAATGGGGAACAAGGAAATGGCGGAGCAATTAAACAAATACTTTGGTTCTGTCTTCACGGAAGAGGACACAAATAACTTCCCAGAAATGCTAGGGAACCAAGGATCTAGTGAGAAGGAGGAATTAAAGGAAATTAGTGTTAGTAAAAAAATAGTGCTGGAGAAATTAATGGGACTGAAAGCTGATAAATCCCCAGGGCCTGATAATCTGCATAAGAGGTAGCCATGGAAATAGTGGATGCATTGGTTGTCATCTTCCAAAATTCTATAGATAATGGAACAGTTCCTGCAGATTGGAGGGTGGCAAACATAACCCCACTATTTAAAAAAGGAGGGAGAGAGAAAACAGGAAACTAACATCAGTAGTAGGGAGAATGCTAGAGTCTTATTATGAAGGATGTGATAACAGGACACTTAGAAAATATCAACGGGATTAGACAAAGTCAACATGGATTTATGAAAGGGAAATCGTGTTTGACAAACCTACTGGAGTTTTTTGAGGATGTAACTGGTAGAATAGATAAGGGAGAACCAGTGGATGTGGTGTATTTGGATTTTCAGAAGGCCTTTGATAAAGTCCCACATAAGAGGATTAGTGTGCAAAATTAAAGCACATGGGATTGGGGATAATATACTGGCATGGATTGAAAATTGGTTAACAGACAGGAAACAGAGAGTCTTTTTCGGGGTGGCAGGCGGTGACTAGTGGGGTACCGCAGGGATCAGTGCTTGGGCCCCAGCTATTCACAAATATATCAATGATTTGGATGAGGGAACCAAATGTAATATTTCCAAGTTTGCTGACGACACAAAACTAGATGGGATTGTGAGTTGTGAGGAGGATGCAAAGAGGCTGCAAGGCGATTTAGACAAGTTGAGTGAGTGGGTAAATATATGGCAGATGCAGTATAACGTGGATAAATGTGAAGTTAGCCATTTCGGTAGGAAAAGCAGAAAGGTAGAGTATTATTTAAATGGTGATAGATTGGGAAATGCTGATGTACAAAGGGACCTGGGTGTCCTTGTACACCAGTCACTGAAAGCAAACATACAGGTGCAGCAAGCAGTTAGGAAGGCAAATGGTATGTTGGCCTTCATTGCAAGGGGATTTGAGAACAGGAGCAAGGATGTCTTACTACAGTTGTACAGGGTCTTGGTGAGACCACACCTGGAGTACTGTGTGCAGTTTTGGTCTCCTTACCTAAGAAAGGATATACTTGCCATAGAGGGAGTGCAGCGAAGATTCACCAGACTGATTCCTGGGGTGGCAGGACTGTCGTACGAAGAGAGACTGTGTCGACTAGGCCTGTATTCACTAGAGTTTAGAAGAATGAGAGGGGATCTCATTGAAACGTATAAAATTCTGACAGGGCTAGACAGACTGGATGCAGGGAGGATGTTTCCCCTGGCTGGGGGGTTTAGAACGAGGGGTCACAGTCTCAGGATACGGGGTAGGACATTTAGGACTGAGATGAGGAGAAATTTCTTCACTCAGAGGGTGGTGAACCTGTGGAATTCTCTACCACAGAAGACTGTGGAGGCCAAGTCACTGAATATATTTAAGAAGGAGATAGATAGATTTCTAGACACAAAAGGCAATATGGGGTATGGGGAGAGAGCGGGAATATGGTATTGAGCTAGAGGATCAGCCATGATAATATTGAATGGCGGAGCAGGCTTGAAGGGCCAAATGGGCTACTCCTGCTCCTATTTTTAATGTTTCTATGTTTCTATACACGCCTCCTGCAGCTGTCAGTGTTTTTGCCCAGTGATGCTGCAGGGGGCGGAAATTAATTTCGGGTCCGGGGCGACGCACAGCTGGATGATGTCATGATCTCCGGGCGCAGGAGATCGTGGCGCTATGGGTTACCACCACCGCAAACCGCAAGTTGAATTTTGTGGGCAGCGGTAACATCGCTGCGCCCAGGTGGAAAGTCCTTAGCGCCCACTTATCACGCCCCGGAAGTGCTAATGGGAGTGGCTAAGGTACCGAATTTCTAGCCCAAAGTATCACATATTAAAATGTTCTGGCAGTAGGGACCATGCCCCCAAATGTCCCTAAAAATACACCTTGCACCTTCAATATTTGGTCTGTTCATACTTTCATACACCTCCAATGTGAATGTAGGCCTGGAATTTGCGATCAGTGGCGAAGTGAAGGCATTCGCTGCTGGCCCCAAAGTACGCTTTGCACAAGGATCTCACGATTCCTGTGTCGAGAACTTAGAGTTTTCTGACCTTCAATTCAAATCAACGAAGTATAGTGGGGATTCCCTTGTGCGAACTGCTGTGACGTCAACAGGCTATCTAAGCAGCCAATCAAAACGCAGAATTCTCACAGACAGCGAACAAAGAAGTGGGTAAGCTCTTAAAATTCTAACTTTTTAAAAAATGTTAGAGGGAGCAAAACAAAGATTGGGGCTCTCACATGGGGAAAAGGCAAACCTGAAATAACAATGGACAAACTTTTTTTTTAAATAAACATTTTTTTTAAGTTTCTTAAAAATTGTAATTTTTATTAAAATGGACAAATTTCACACTGCACAAAATTTAAATTAGTTTTTTAGGCCCTTAACATTTGTTTAACAGCAATTAAGCTGTTAAAATCCTAGTTACACCTAATCCCTTTGGGTCTAACTTTTAGTGCGGAATTTAACAGCGTAATTACTGCAGAAGAGCTGAAGTTTTCGTCAGTTTACCTGATTTGGCTGATTACCCAGATTGCCAGCTCTGTGAGGTGGTGGGGGGTTGGAGGGGCTGCCAATGACAGACCGCAATTTCAGGATTTCCACCTGTGCATGCACCTAATCCCGAAGTTACGGTCAGTTTCAAAAGCAGAATGACAGCGAACGCTGCCAGTTTGACGTCATCCCAACTGCAAATTCCGGGCCAAAGATTATTAGGGTCAATTCTCCACCAAGGTCAGCCACCCAATTGACCATCACAAAAGCATTGCCCACTGCCACATTCCTCGGAATCACAGGATTAGCCCTAGTGGGTTTATCTATAGCTTAAATTACAATTCAATGCCCCTTTGAACCTTCAGTGTAATTACTTGGTTTTGCATATCATACACTTTTTCTCAGGGCTGTTGTAGATTGTCAGCATTTTTTGGGGCTATGTCAGGTTTTTGAAGTTGTTGGTCTGCTTTTGCTAGCTTTCTAGGTTAGCATGTTACCAGCAGAGAGTCATGTTAAAATGTTATTCATTCATGGAATGTCACTGGCCTACCATCCCTAATTGCCCTTAAGAAGGTGGTGGTGAGCTACCTTCTTAAATACAACTGAGTGGCTTGCTAGGCCATTTCAGAGTCAACCTGTTGTCCTTACCTGGTCTGGAGTCACATTATAGGCCAGACCAGGTACGGACAACAGATTTCCTTCCCCAAAGGACATTAGTGAACCAGATGGGTTTTTATGACAATCTGGTAGTTTCATGGTCACCATTACTGATACTAGCTTTGATACTCCAGATTTATTTAACTAACTGAATTTAAATTCCCCAGCTGCCATGGGATTTGAACTCATGTCGCTGAAATCATTAATCCAGGCTTCTGGATTACTAGTCCAGTAACATAATCACTATGCTACTGTACCCCCTAACTCTGCGCAAGTGCCCATGAAACCCTTTTAGATATAGGTGAGAGTTATGCGTGGTAACGAAGTCCACATATTGGCCCAGAAATTCGGGTCTCCACGGGTGAGTACGCACGGGGTACTCACCCGTAAGCCCAATGGAAGTGCCGGTTTCGAGCATGCACTGCGCATGCGCGGGAAACCGGCACTTTCGTTCCCCTGAAAGAAGGGGTTCAGAAGTCGAACGCGTGCGCAGGAGAGGCAGCACGTGCGCATCAAACTTACGTTTTTTTTGCAGGTTTTCCCAGTAAGGTAAGTCTCCAGAAGTTAGACATGTAAAAAGCAGTTGCAAGGCCTGCTTTTTACAAGGTAAGTGGTGAATTAATTAAAATTAAAACATTTTTTCCACAGGTTTATTATTTTTAAATACTTTAACGAAAGGTAAGTTTATTTTTAGCCCCGTTAAAAAATAAAATTATTTTGTTCAAAAATTTAAATTATTGTTTTAAATAGTTATTTCATGTAATTTATAGTTTATTTTAAAAATGTGATTTAAAAAAAAAATTATTTGAAGATTTAGTGTTTTGGGGCTTGTAGTATTTATAGGTTTGACAGGTCTTCCTGTCAAACTTATGAATGAAGCATTCCCTGCTACCATTGGCTCTCCATGGCCCACGTGATCCCAGGGGACGCATCGAACTAACTGCGCCCACAGCTCAACGGCCGGCGCGGTAGGTAAGTGCAGGTCGGGGGCTTGCACCCGCAGGAAGCCCCCGACCCGAATTTCTGGGCCAATGTTACTATGACTGTGTAAATAACAGGTAAGGATAAATTTTGCAAGGACCCCCACCAGCGGCATGAAACTTCACTTTCATCAGGTGCAGGTCGGAAAATCGGGCACCCGGCCTGGCACACCTGAATCTCGAACAGGCAAATCAGGCCCAAATAATGAGGCCATGTTACCAGCATGCACAGCCTCATTTAAATATTACAATCCTTTACTTTTAGTCTCACGCTGAATTTTACATCTTCAACCGAGGCTTTGCATAAAAAATAGGTGCATCAGGACTCCTACGGCCTTGCCTGCTGAAGCAGCTGTATTAGATAGAGACGGTAAGTTTATTTTTTGGTGGGGGGCTATGTTTCTATGTTCCCTTTGCTGCATGTTGCTTGATGCATTAGTTTTTGCTGCATGTCCTCTTTTTTTATTTTTTGTTCCCCACCAATAATACTTCATTATTCTTAGTTACTACTGACTTTGATGTCACTCCTTATAAAGAGATGAGGATAGACATTCCTTGGAGGGGGGGTGGGGGGGCGGTTCTCACCGCTGCATAATTGAGACGAGGAAGAGCAGCTTGTGCTGTGGCCACTGAATGCAGCTGCAACCACCCTTTAGATGTTTTGTCACATCCATCACTACCCTAGGACCTGTATCTGAGGAGATCTGTCTTCATAACCTCACTTCACAAGACATTTTTAATTGTGAATTTTTAATGTGATTGTTCCAAATGATTCATGTAACATAAATAGTCCGAAACCTAGCTTCATGGTTGTTGGTAGCATAGCCCTTGACCCTTACATCTCAGTATTCTCCTTTGCTCTAGGTTGGACAGCTCTGCATGAAACAAGTAACAAAGGTTTATATGATGCTGTGGTGGTACTGTTATCAGCTGGCGCAGATGTAAACTGTAAGGGGTTGAATGGTGTGACACCTCTGCAGGATGCAGTCAAAAATGGACACTTTCAGGTACAATTGATATATATGGATTACATTATGAAGCTCTGCAAATTATAATTCATGTCCCCTTGAGAGTCAGCCGTGGCTCAGTGGACAGCACTGTTGCCTTTGAGTCAGAAGGTTGTGGGTTCAAGTCCACACTCCAGAGACCAGAGCACAAAAATCTAGACTGACACTCCAGTGCAGTACTGAGGGAGTGCTGCATTGTCGGAGATGCCGTCTTTCGGATGAGATGTTAAACCGAGGCCCTGTCTGCTCTGTAAAAGATCCCATGGCACTAATTCAAAGAAGAGCAGGGGAGTTATCCCTGGTGTCCTGGCCAATATTTATCCCTCAATCAATATCACTAAAACAGATTATCTGGTCATTATCACATTGCTGTTTGTGGGATCTTGCTGTATGCAAATTAGCTGCCGTGTTTCCTACATTACGACAGTGACAACACTTCAAAGAAAAAGTATTTAATTTGTGTAAAGTGCTTTGGGACATCCTGAGGTCGTGAAAGGTGCTATATAAACATAAGTCTTTCTTTCTTTCTGACCTGATAATTCATGAGAACCAAAGTTTGACGTATGCGGGGTTAGCTGCAGCAACCGGCCAGCAAGGGCACCTTTTGTCAGTTTGGTGCTGCCTGCTCCTTTACATTATTGTAGTGCATAGTCTAACGACTAACCAGCTGTGCGCTCAACAAGGGGCCCAAGTTTGCGTCCCTGGAGCGAGACTGCTTTTACTTAAAGCTAGCCTGTTCCTTTCCAAGGCAGTCTGCAGCTCTGAAAGCTGAGCTGTCTTCTGCACATAAAAAATGCTAAAAGTGCTTTAGCACTGACACAAATGGCTCAACAGGCCAGGGAAAGGGCACCCAGGGTCTCGGACGCAGTACTCCAGCTTGTACAGGGGGTCAACATCGGAAGAGAGGTCCTCTACCCACAGGAGGCCAGGCAGCCCTCCAGAAAGATGTATGTGGGACCACATCGCTGAGGCCATTACCGCCTGCAATGTTGCCCCCCACCCCAGGACCTAGCTCCAGTGCCCAAAGAAGTTTCATGACCTCAGACAAGTGGTCAAGGTCAGTGAATGCATCTTCAAAAGCCATCTCCTACCAACTGCACCACTAACCTCACACACTGCTCAATGCACGACCGCCCCCCATCACTCACCTACCAACAATCTCTACCAAACATGAGGCACACGTCACATTCCTAGCTTCACACCTCATCCCCTTGAGGGAGACCGTGCTGGCTATTCTTGGCAGGGGCATGGCTGAGCCCTTGGCCAGCGGCGGGGCTGAAAAAATACAAGATACTGGCATCTTCATACATTATCCTCCTTCTCATATCCCACTTTCCCCTCATCCCACAATATCTTCTGATTTACAAGGTGTGCATGGTGTAAGCATGCACGTCTTGCTTTACCACCCTCCCCTACTACAACCCTACCCTTGCACCTCCTCAGTTCAGACACTCAAGAAATCTAGCCTTCCTAGCCAGTGGTTGACTAAGAAGAGGGAGAGGAGAGTGAAGAAGAAGAAACTGTCACTCGATTTCACACTCCCAGCCACTAGCTCCTTGAGGGCGTCCTGCAAGGCCATCTGAAGTGTCTCCCCCACTGAAAGTCAGCAGCCTTCCACCAGCCATGCTGCACCCACTGGGATAGCACTGCATAACATCATTAGGCTAGGCAAAGGCACACGCAAGACAGTTACTAAGGGAATGCACAAGGGTAATTGTGGTAAACCACTGTTGTTAGTATTGTTGTTCACTGTGTTAGTATTGTTGTTCACTGTTGTTCACTCTTGCACATTGTTGTACTTGTCTGTGCATGTCTCAGCTGACTCCGCCCCTGGCTCCACCCACATGGCCGGGTATAAAGGTGACTGCTCGGCAGCCCCCTGCCCTTTTGGATACCAGGCAACCACGAGAGGCATGCTCTGTTCTTTGGTAATAAAAGCCTGTTTGTTACTCACTTAACTCCCAGTCTTTTGTAGTAATTGATAGTGCATCAATTTTATTACCAAAGTTAAATGTTGGCTCCGAATGCTGATCAACCGATGGCGCAAAACGCTGAGCAGCAGGCGCTGCTGCGAGCCCTCAGACCAACATGCCTGGACCTAGACCCCCAAGAAGCGGGTTCATCGACTAAATTCGCACAATGGCTGCGTTGCTTTGAGGCGTATCTGGAAGCCTCAACCGTGACTCTCGATGAAAATAAACTGAAAATCCTGGCCTCGAAGGTGAGCCACCAAGTCTATACTTTAATCCAAGATGCGACGACCTACGCGGCGGCTATCGACCTACTGAAAGGGCAGTATGCACGCCCGGTTAACACGGTCTATGCCAGGCACCTTTTAAGATCTCGCAGACAGCAGCCCGGGGAATCGGTGAAGGCCTTCCTACGGGCACTGCGGGTACTCGGACGCGGCACATGCGGAGGGACTGATACGAGACGCTTTCGTTGCGGGTCTAAGGTCCGACTACTCCCGGCAGAGACTGCTGGAGAAGGGTGAAATAGACCTCACAAAGGCACTGTCCCTCGCGCTCTCGCTCGACGCGGCCCACAGAAATATGGACGCTTTCTCCCCTAATCGCCCCGCGCCGTGGACGCCGCAATCTTGGGCCATGGGACCGCCACCTCCGACTGCTGCAGCGATGTCCAAGGCACAAAAATGCTATTTTTGTGGCCAAGCTAAACACCCTAGAGCACGCTGCCCCGCGAAGAATGCTACCTGCTCCGGCTGCGGGAAGAAAGGTCACTACGTTAGCACCTGCAAAGGGAAGACCGCTAACGTCAGCAGCGCCGCGTGCGAACCGTGGGCGCAGCCATCTTGTCCGCCATCTTGGGCTCCCCCAGCCGCGTGGGGATCGGGACCGTGGGCGCCGCCATTTTGTCCGCCATCTTGGACGCCTCCGACTTCGGTTACGGGGGACCCGGACTCCACCACCGCTGCTGCGGACGACCGCATCGACGCGCTTGAACATACGCTGGCTTCCGTGACGCTGGATCAATCTCTCCCGCATCAACTGTCCAGGTCCATGATGGACATTACGGTAAACGGCCGCGCCTCTACCTGCCTTTTTGACAGCGGGAGCACGGAGAGTTTTATACACCCCGACACGGTGCGCAGTTACTCTCTCCCGGTCCTGCCGACGCGTCATCGCATCTCTATGGCTTCCAAAGCCCAGTCAGCGGACGTCGGTGGCTACTGTATGGTGACTCTTTCAGTGCGGGGTACTGAATACAAAAATTTTAAACTTCTGGTCCTGCCCCATCTCTGCGCTGCCGTCCTACTGGGGTTGGATTTTCAGTGCCACCTTAAGAGTGTCACTTTAGCATACGGTGGACCCCTCCCCCCTCTCACAGTTTGCAGCCAGCAGTTTTTAAATCGCCCGCCGCGCGCCATTTGCAGCCTCTCCACCCTTAAAGTCTCCCCCCCCTCCTTGTTCGCTAACCTCACCCGCGACTGTAAGCCCATCGCTACCAAAAGTAGGCGTTAGTGCCGGGGATAGGGGTTTCATTAAATCCGAGGTAGCGAGACTCCTGAAGGAAGGGATTATCGAGAGCAGCAATAGCCCATGGCGAGCACAAGTGGTGGTGGTGAAGGCTGGCGGCAAACAGCGCCTAGTTATTGACTACAGCCAGACGATCAATCGCTACACCCAGCTGGATGCATATCCACTTCCCCGCATATCTGACATGGTCAATCAGATAGCACAATACCGGGTGTTCTCGACGATTGATCTGAAGTCGGCATACCACCAGCTCCCCATCAGGGCTGAGGACCGCCAGTACGCAGCTTTTGAAGCTGACGGTCGGCTCTATCACTTTCTCAGAGTTCCCTTCGGCGTCACCAACGGAGTTTCTGTCTTCCAACGGGAGATGGACCGGATGGTTGACCAGAACGCGCTCCAGGCCACTTTCCCATATCTAGACAACGTCACCATCTGCGGCCACGACCAGCAGGACCACGACGTTAAGCTAGAGAAATTCCTCCGGACGGCCCAGCGGCTGAATCTCACATACAACAAAGACAAATGTATGTTTCGTACTACGCGCCTTGCTATTCTTGGCTGCGTAGTGGAGAACGGAGTCATCGGCCCAGACCCCGATAGAATGCGCCCCCTTATGGAGCTCCCCCTCCCCCACTGCCAGAAAGCACTGAAGAGATGCCTGGGGTTCTTCTCTTACTATGCTCAGTGGGTGCCCAACTATGCGGATAAAGCCCGACCCCTCATCAAGTCCGCCTCCTTCCCCCTGACAGCAGAGGCCTGTGCAGTCTTCACTCTCATAAAAGGAGACATTGCGAAGGCCACAATGCACGCTGTGGATGAGTCCCTCCCTTTTCAAGTGGAGAGCGACGCATCCGACTTTGCCCTAGCTGCAACCCTTAACCAGGCGGGGAGACCCGTGGCCTTTTTCTCAAGGGCCCTCCAGGGCCCCGAGATTCGACACTCCTCTGTCGAAAAGGAGGCCCAGGCCATTGTGGAAGCCGTGCGACATTGGCGGCATTACCTGGCCGGAAAACGATTTACCCTGCTCACTGACCAGCGTTCAGTGGCTTTTATGTTTCATAATAAGCAGCGGGGCAAAATCAAGAATGACAAGATCTTAAGGTGGAGAATCGAACTCTCCACCTACAATTACGATATCTTGTACCGGCCCGGGAAACTCAATGAGCCCCCAGATGTCCTATCACGTGGTACGTGCGCCAACACGCAGGTTGATAGACTACAGACCCTCCACAATGACCTCTGCCACCCGGGGGTCACCAGGTTCTTCCATTTTATCAAATCCCGTAACCTGCCCTACTCCATCGAGGAGGTCAGGACCATGACCAGGAACTGCCAGATCTGTGCTGAGTGCAAGCCGCATTTTTATAGGCCAGACAGAGCGAGCCTGATCAAAGCCACGCGCCCCTTCGAGCGGCAGAGCATCGATTTTAAAGGGCCCCTCCCCTCCTCTGACCGCAATGTGTACTTCCTCAATATAATTGATGAGTACTCCCGTTTCCCGTTTGCCATCCCTTGCTCGGACATGACCAGTACCACGCTCATTAAATGTCTGAATGACCTCTTCGCCTTGTTCGGTTTCCCTAGCTATATCCATAGCGACAGGGGCTCATCCTTTATGAGCGACGAACTTCGGCAGTACCTGCTCGCGAGAGGCATTGCTACAAGCAGGACCACCAGCTACAACCCCCGGGGGAATGGCCAGGTGGAAAGGGAGAATGCGACGGTCTGGAAGGCAGTCCTTTTAAACTTAAAATCTAAGGGCCTTCCGACCTCTCGCTGGCAGGAGGTCCTCCCTGCGGCGCTCCATTCCATTCGGTCGCTGCTCTGTACAGCCACCAATGCCACTCCTCACGAGAGAATGTTCTCCTTCCCCAGGAAGTCCACGTCGGGGATTTCGCTACCTACATGGCTGACTTCTCCAGGACCCGTCCTACTGCGGAAGCACGTGAGGACCCATAAGGCGGACCCCCTGGTCGAGAGGGTGAGCCTCCTCCACGCCAACCCGCAGTATGCTTACGTGGTGTACCCGGACGGGCGGGAGGACACAGTCTCCATTCGAGACCTCGCACCTGCGGGTGCTCCTGAAACACCCTCTTCGCCACCCACCGCTACTCATGCCTACCCCCAGGACACAGTCCCCGCACGAGACCTCGCACCTTCAGGTGCCTCTGAGAGACCACCATCGCTACCTCCCATTACCCGCGCTCCGACCCCTGTAGACGGCATGCAGCAGCCCCAGGGCCCGCCACCGGCTACACCTCCTCTAAACGAGACACCGGGTTCAATGTTGGATGCTGCACCATCACCGCCGCTGCTGAGATGCTCAGGACGGCTTACAAGGCCTCCTGATAGACTTCAGTACACGAACTTTTAGTGCACTTCACCCCGCCGGACTCAATTCTAAACAAGGGGTGAATGTGGTAAACCACTGTTGTTAGTATTGTTGTTCACTGTGTTAGTATTGTTGTTCACTGTTGTTCACTCTTGCACATTGTTGTACTTGTCTGTGCATGCCTCAGCTGACTCCGCCCCTGGCTCCACCCACATGGCCGGGTATAAAGGTGACTGCTCGGCAGCCCCCTGCCCTTTTGGATACCAGGCAACCACGAGAGGCATGCTCTGTTCTTTGGTAATAAAAGCCTGTTTGTTACTCACTTAACTCCCAGTCTTTTGTAGTAATTGATAGTGCATCAGTAATTAGTTGATTTTTTGATGTAATATTGGATGCAAATATGGATAAAGTTGGATTGTAAAGTTTGCTTTGTGGTGGCATTTATTTCAGCAGTGTGGCCAAGAGAACGCTGTGATGGTCAGTACCAGAGGGAAGGTAAGGTGTGGGACAAATGTTGAAAGAGGAATTGGGATTGTGGTCACTGGCACCGCAGGCAGTTGATTCGATCCTGGATATCCCGGCCAGAAAGGGGCTGTCTGGGTTGCCTCCTTCCTTCTACTGCCTCCTCTTCTACTTCTTCCTCTTCTGCTTCCTCCTCTTCTGCTTCTTCCACTTCCCTCGGGGAGCAGCTTGTCCCCTTTGCTGCCTCTGCTTCATCTCCATGTGATTTTGCAGCCCAAGGGGGACTGCAACTAGAGTCCCCAGGACTGGGAGCAAGTGGTCTTCTCAGAGGCCTTCCTTTAAGAGCCAAAGCCTTGCAAATGTCCAGCAGCACTCCCTGCACACTTTAACAACTTTTTTAATGTATTGCACCACTGCACGCACGTTCAACTGTGCGTGGTTTGGAGAGTATCAGAAGCGGCGACTTCCAAAATCCCAGTCATGCGTCAATTCAGGCATTACTCGCCAATTAACGTCATGATCTGCATAATTTACATGTGGTGGCGAGCACAGGCAATGGCAGTACTGCTGACCTCCCCAAAATGGCGGCTGCCACGTTCCGCGCTGAAAGCAGGCGGAAGCGAGGCGACCGCCATTTTTTCAGCAAAACCAGCCGTAATGGCCGACGCTAAACCTCCCAATATCACGGCCACTTTCATTAAACATTGAACAGTATTTTGAATCATTCACTTAATTGTTATTGACCGGTGTTTTGTAACTGCTTATGGTTTAACTAATACGGGTGAAAGAATGATGAGACAATTTTGCAGTAGGATTCACCCCAGCTTTCCTACTTGCAGTATCATTGGTGGAAATCAGAGACTGGTTGCCAGAATTATTAGCCAATCTCCCAATTTTAAATGCCAGCAGAGATAAAGACTGGCATTAAGTGCTTGCTGAACTGTCTTCAGGTGTTTGTTTAGGCATTTGAAGGTTTTCCTTTCCATATTTGATTTTCTAGCTGTGACTAACCCACCAACGGTGCAGTTAAAAACGCTGTATGGATGGTGGAAACTAGTGGTTCTCCTGTGGCTTTGCCTGCGGAAAGTCAGGACAAAGTAAATCCCCCCCCTGCCGCCACTGTGTATCAGAGGGAGTGCAATAAAGGTTCGCCAGAATGATTCCTAGGATGGGGTGGGGGGAATTGTCCTATGAGGAGATATTAAAGAGACTAGGCCTATATTCCCTAGAATTTAGAAGAATGAGAGGTGATCTCATTGCAACATATAAAATTTTTACAGGGCTTGACAGGGTAGTTGCTGAAAGGTTGTTTCACCTGGCTGGAGAGTCTAGAACTAGGGGGCATAGTCTTAGGATAAGGGGTCGGCCATTTAAGACTGAGATAAGGAGGAATTTCTTCACTCAGAGGGTTGTGAATCTTTGGAATTCTCTACCCTAAGGGGTTGTGGATGCTCAGTCGTTGAGTATATTCAAGGCTGAGAGCAATAGATTTTTGGATATTATGGGAATCAAGGGATATGGGGAAAGGAGTTGAGGTAGAAGATCAGCCATGATCTGATTGAATGGTGGAGCAGGCTCGAGGGGCCATATGACCTACTCCTGCTCCTAATTCTTATGTTATATATTAACTTCATACAGGTAACATAGCAGCATAGTAATGTTTTGGGAGAAAACCCTTGGTTCATATGTCTACCCTTCTAAACCTGTAATACTGGGACTAATAGCCCTGATTTTTATTAATCAACTGGAAATTCATCCAGTCATTTTTAGAAGGTTTTCTAGTTCTCCAGTTCCTGCTAGTAATCTTTTCTACATGTCTCACATCCTTCATTAATTTTTTGATTTTTTTTACAAAGCCTGTCTCCACTGCAATACAGTTGGTGTCCAGTTTTATGTTTAAGACATTCATGGAGAGGTGGAAGAATCCCAATACAAAGATTTTCTTTTTTGTCAATCTGACTCCTTTATGGCCTGATAATGTCACTGTTACTAGTTTTGTTGCTGGCCTAATTAGTACTGAAATCTGGTGGTTACCAGGGAATAGTAGAAAATGGACAACATGATAGATGAAAGAACTGTGGCCTAGAAATTTGATTAAGCCAGAAACTGGCCGGTACCACCACGAGCCGAAGCTAACGGCCGCCTGCAATAAGAGCGCAGGCAGCACCAGTATTTTGGTGCTACCTGCTGATTTAAATTAGCACAGCGCAAAACTTGCAGTGTAACGCACTGTTTCGGGCAGTAGTCCCAACATGAGGCCCAATGTAGCATGGCCGTAGCGTCCCTGGAGAGAGGCTAGCCTGTCATTTTAGAAAGCAGTGTCGATCCCTTAAAGGGGAGCTGCCTTCTAAAATGAAAAAAATAAAAATAATTTAAAAATAGGCAGTCTTTAGCCCTTAGAGCTCAACTGTCTCTGGAAAAAAATAATAATTCAGAAACGGCTGTCTTCAGCTCTTAAAGCTGAACTGCCTTCCACACATAACAAAATGGTAAAAGTACACCAGCACTAACACAAATGGCTCATTAAGCCAGGGAAGGGGCAACCAGGGTCTCACACGCAGCACTCCAGCTTTGTGAAGAGGGTCAAAACTGCAAGAGAGGTCCTCTACCCACAGGGGCCAGGAGGCACTCCAGAAAGAACGATGTGCGACCAGATCACTGAGGCCGTCACTGCCAGCAGTGTTGCCCCCACGACCTGGCTCCAGTGCCCAAAGAAGCATCATGACCTCAGACCAGTGGTCAAGGTTAGTGCATGCCTCTTCAAAAGCCGTCTCCTACCAACTGCTCCACTAGCCTCACACTGCAGCACTAGCCTCACAAACTGCTCATTGTATGACCAACCCTCCATTCTTGGCATGGGCATGGCTGAGCCCTTGGCCAGCGGCAATGCTGAAAGGATACAAGATGCTGGTATCCTCATATGTTATCCTCCTTCTCACATCCCACTTGCCTTTCATCCCACAATATCTTCTGATTTACAAAGGTGTGCATGGCGTAAGCATGCAGCTCTTGCTTTCCTGGCGTCCCCTTGTGCCTTCTTCATTTCAGACTCCCAAGAAATCCATGCTGCCCAGCCAGTGGTTGACCAAGAAGAGGAAGAGGAGAGTGAAGAAGAGGAAGAAGAAACACCGTCACTCGATTTCACATTCCCAGCCACCAGCTCCTCGAGGTCATCCTGCAAGGCCATCTGCAGTGTCCCCCACTGAAAGTCAGCAGCCTTCCACCAGCCATGCTGCAGCCACTAGAGTAGCACTACGTGACATCATTAGGCTAGGCAAAAACACACACAAGACGCTCACTAGGAATGCACAAGGGTGATTAGTTGATTTTTTGATGTAATATTGGACGATTAATGTATAAAGTTGGATTGGAAAGTTTGCTTTGTGGTGGCTTTTAATTCAGCATCGTGCCAAGCGGACACTGTGATGGTCAGTAACAGAATGAACGTAGGTATGGGGCAAATGTTGGAAGAGGAATTGGGGTTGTGATCACTGGTACTGCAGGCGGCTGATTCCATACCGGATATCCCGGCCAGAAAGGGGCTGTCTGAGTTGTATCCTTACTTCCGCTTCCTCCTCTTCTGCTTCTTCCTCTTCTATGTCTTCCTCTTCTGCATCTTCATCTTCTGCATCTTCCTCTTCTGCGTCCTCCTCTTCCTTCTGTGAGTGGATGCTGAAAATCTGAAATAAATGCAGAAAATGCTGGAAATATTCAGCAGGTCAGGCAGCATCTCGACCTGAGACATGAATTCTGTTTCTCGCTCCATGGATGCTTCCTGACCTGTGTATTTCCAGCATTTTCTGTCTTCTCAGAGGCTTTCCTTTATCATCCAACGCCTTGCAAGTGTCCAGCAGCACTCCCTGCACTACCTGCTCACTTTAACAACTTTTAACATCTATTGCACAAAGCCGCTACTTCAATAAAATATTTTAAAAAGTCCAAAGGCTTAAATCCAAACTTAACTGAAAGATGTGTGTGTCCCTTTAAGAAGTGCTGACAGCGTCTCTGCAGGGCTACTTCACGCATGCTTTTCCATGCGTACTTAGGACCCAGCGTAATGATGAGCAAAAACACCCAAGTTAGCAGTTGTGGCGTCAAGTCAGGCATTGCATGCTGATTGACGTCATGATCTGCTAATTTGCATTTCAGAGGCCAGCGCTGTCAATGCCTGAAGCGGCTGGAAGCAGGACGGCTGCCATTTTTTCAAGAAAGTCAACATTAATGGTCGGCGCTAAGGTAGACAATATCTAGGCCTTACTATCAGAAGTAACCTTTTGCTGTCTGTCCAGAGGAACATCCAAGCGTTAAAGTTTTAAATCCCTCTTATACTCTATCACCCATAGGTGGTCCAGTTGCTGATGCAGCATGGAGCTAATCCCTTTGAAAAGAATGATTTTGGGAAATGTGCATTGCAAGAAGCTATGGAGAGCCGCATGATAAGACTAATCGAAAGCTGTCAACAAAAAAGAACAGGTATGAACGTACTCTATATTTCATTGAACATACATGACTATGATCTCTTGTGTGCTGAGTTGCAATTTTCAGCCATACTGCAGAGAGCACATAGCAGAGGCCGATTGTTTCCCACAGGAAAGAAATGTAGAATCCAGGGCAAATCATCCCTGGGTCACTTCTACGGGCCAATTTCACATAGGCATGGCTAAAGGTTTAAGATCAGGTCATTTGCTCGCTCTCGGCTTCAGAAGAGTAAGAGTGCGACACAAAGGGAGCTAGTGCCAGGCAGGGAGACTGGTGCAGAAGTCTATGATCGAAAGCTGCTTCCAGTTAAGGGCACTTCCTGCCATTTACCAACTTTGTTTTTGCTATGAAAACCTGCACATTAGCCCCTGAATAACATGCCACTCGTTACTTCTGCTCAAACTGAACTACCATCTTTCAGCCCTCCTCTCAGCACACTTTTTTCCATGATCCTACCCAACAAGCAGTATCCACACTAAGGAGACTAACATGAATTATGTGCTCTATGCCTTACTGTTTGTTCTACTTGGTAAACTAAGACTTTGCTAAGTGCTCCTTGAATGGCAGGAGCAATTGTGATACTAGAGTTCTTTTATTGGGACTGTCATGGCCTTGAATCTAATAGGTGCAGGATCATTAGATGTCCCTGCAACAGCTGGAGCCACGTTGAACAACATAGTGGCTGCCCGGACTTTGGCACTTAGGGGCTTGGACAGATTGGAAGAATCTGCAGATCCTCTGAGAGAGAGAACATTTATTCCTTCCACATCCTCCCTCCGAGTGCTGGGCAACCCATATAATCAGCCATCTACATGAATGCAGTTAGTAAAATGTCTCTGATATGGATTAAGCCTACTGTCATTGCTCCTTCCAACCAGTCACTGAATTTGTCAAATGTGACAGTAGCAGACTCCTATAAATGTGTGTTCAAGGTCTCAAAGGCACCAGTCGCAGCACTTTTGAATGAGTTTTTTTCTGCATTTGTTCGGCCTATGCCTTGAGACTCCTCTACAACTGACCATGATGATGCCAATTGCTTTGTGGCACTCTGCATTTGAGTAAATATAGAAACATAGAAGATAGGAGTAGGAGTAGGCCATTCAGCCGCTCGAGCCTGTTCCACCATTTAATGAGATCACACAGAATCACAGAAACCCCACAGTGCAGATAGAGGCCATTTCGGCCCATTGAGCCTGCACTGACACATATCCCACCCCCGATCCCCGTAACCCCTACACCAACACATATCCCATCCTATTCCCGTAACCCCACGTATTTAATCCCCCTAACACTAAGGGTCAATTTATCATAGCCAATCAACCTAACTCGCACATCTTTGGACTGTGGGAGGAAACCGGAGCACCCGGAGGAAACCCACGCAAACACGGGGAGAATGTGCAAACTCCACACAGACAGTCGCCCGAGGCCGGATTCGAACCCGGGTCCCTGGCGCTGTGAGGCAACAGTGCTAACCAGATCATGGCTGATCATCCAAATTCAGTACCCTGTCCCTGCTTTCTCCCCATATCCCTTGATCCCTTTAGCCTTAAGAGATATATCTAACTCCTTCTTGACTATTTAATGAATTGGCCTCAACTGCCTTCTGTGGTAGAGAATTCCACAGGTTCACCACTCTCTGGGTGAAGAAATTCCTCCTCATCTCAGTCCTAAATAGCTTACCCCTTATCCTTAGACTGTGACCTCTGGTTCTGGACTCCCCGGCCATCGGGAACATTCTTCCTGCATCTAGTCTGTCTAGTCCTGTTAGAATTTTATAAGTTTCAATGCGATCCCCTCTCATTCTTCTAAACTCTAGCAAATATAAGCCCAATCGACCCAATCTCTCCTCATACGTCATTCCTGCCATCCCAGGTATCAGCCTGGTGAATCTTTGCTGAACTCCTTCCATGGCAAGAACATCCTTCCTCAGATAAGGCGACCAAAACTGCACACAATACTCAAGATGTGGTCTCACCAAGGTCCTGTACAACTGCAGCAAGACATCCTTGTTCCTGTACTCAAACCCTCTCACTACGAAGGCCAACATACCATTTGCCTTCTTAACCGCCTGCTGCACCTGCATGCTTACCTTCAGCGACTGGTGCACAAGGACACCCAGATCTCGTTGCACTTCCCCTTCTCCCAATCTATTGCCATTCAGATAATAATCTGCCTTCCTGTTTTTGCCACCAAAGTGGATAACCTCACGTTTATCCACGTTATAGTGCATCTGCCATGCTTCTGCCCAATCACCCAACCTGTCCAAATCATCCTGGAGTTTCTCGGCATCCTCCTCACAGCACACACGCCCACCCAGCTTTGTGTCGTCTGCAAACATGGAGATATTACATCTAGTTCCCTCGCCTAGATCATTAATATATTTTGTGAATAGCTGAGGTCCTAGCTCCGATCCCTGCGGTACCCCACAAGTCACTGCCTGCCACTCGGAAAAAGACCTGTTTATTCCAACTCTTTGCTTCCTGTCTGCCAACCAGTTCTCTATCCAAGTCAGTACCTTACCCCCAATCCCATGTGCTTTAACTTTGCACGCTAATCTCTTATGCGGGACCTTATTGAAAGCCTTCTAAAAGTCCAAATACACCACATCCACTGGTTCTCCCTTATCTATTCTACCAGTTACATCCTCAAAAAATTCCAGTAGATTAGTCAAGCATGATTTACCTTTTGTAAATCCATGTTGACTTTGTCCGATCCTGTCACTGATTTCCAAGTGCTCTGCTATTACATCTTTTATAATGCATTTTCCCCACTACCGATGTCAGGCTTACCGATCTATAATTCCCCGTTTTCTCTCTACCACCTTTTTTAAATAGTGGGGTTACATTAGCTACCCTCCAATCCATGGGAACTGTTCCAGAGTCTAGAATTTTGGAAGATGACCAGCAATGCATCTACTATTTCTAGGGCCACTTGCTTAAGTACCCTAGGATGTAGATTATCAGGCCCTGGGGATTTATCGGCCTTCAATCCCGTCAATTTCCCTAACACCATTTCCCTACAAATAGTGATTTCATTCAATTCCTCCCTCTCAATAGACCCTATGCTCTCCGATATCTCTGGGAGGTTATTTGTGTCCTACTTTGTGAAGACAGAACCAAAGTATGTATTTAATTGGTCTGCCATTTCTTTGTTCCCCATTATAAATTCCCCTGATTCTGACTGCAAGGGACCTACGCTTGACTTCACCAATCTTTTTCTCTTCACATATCTATAGAAGCTTTTACAGTCAGTTTTTATGTTCCCTGAAAGCTTACTCTCATATTCTATTTTCCCCCTCTTAATTAATCCCTTTGTCCTCCTTTGCTGAATCCTAAACTGCTCCCAATCCTCAGGTTTGCTGCTTTTTGTGGCCAATTTATATGTCCTCTCCTTGGATCTTATGTTATCCCTAATTTCCCTTGTTAGCCACGATTGAGTCACCATTTTTGTTTTATTTTTATGCCAAACAGGGATGAACAAATTCTGTTGTTCATCCATGCGATCTTTAAATGTTTGCTATTGCGTATCCACCGTCAACCCTCTAAGTAACGCTCCCCAATCCATCCTAGCCAACTCGCGCCTCATACCATCGTAATTGCCTTCATTTAAATTCAGGACCCTAGTCTCTGAGTCAACTACTTCACTCTCCATCTTAATGAAGAATTCTATCAAATCTTTCATGCATGACTGAAGTGATATCAGAAATGTACTGCTACACCATCCACAAGAGCATATTGAAATAAAAGAAGGGGCTTGCTTCAAAAAATTTGTGCCGATCAGCCCTCCCTGGTACCAGTTTGGGGGTGCCTACACCATGGGTGAGTACAGTCCTGAATGTGCCATTCTTTCAAAACAGGGGCTTATATACCTAACCAAGAATACACTTGGCATAAGTGCATTTTATATTTATAATCTTCCTGTCTACAAAATCTTACTTCCAGTTGTCTTTTTTTTAATACTTTTTTTGTCAATTATAAATTCCTGTGTCCATATTTGTAATGGAAAACCCCAATGTAACCTGATCATGTTGTAATTGCACAATTTGGCCACTAAATGACTGTGCATAGTTTTTGAAAAAAAATCAGAGATTGTTCCCCCTTCCCCTGCCCTCCTAGAAGTGTCAGCTCCTTGTTGGGTACAGTTACATGCACAAGTGGCCACATTTGACAGTGAGTGTGAACAGGCTATTTAATCGCAGGGGGACAGCACAATCAAACTGATTCTGTCCACACGCACACAAACTTATTTGAACAGGAGTCGCTAGATAGTGAGATTTCCCCTTCCCTTATTCATGCTCAATCATGCCAATTGTTACAAACCTACGCCTGCCTCAACTGAGATTGAACCTGAGATCTTTTGTGGTCTAACATGTCTCAGCTACCACCGAGCCAGTGGCGAATGCTGCCATTAGCTGTTTTAATATGTAATTTTAGGGATTTTTTTATAGAATGGACCAGACCACTGACTAAGCTACTCTCACTGTTATGTTGTAACACAATTGTTAAAAGCTGCGGGAGATTCTGCTTTAAATTGCAAAGTAGGTCTTGACCCAAACCTCAATCTTCCTATTACATAGCAGAAAAACTTGAAGCTTGGATTGGAACCAGACTTCAATTTGTAATAGATATGATAGCACTCTCTTTGCTAACAATTGTGCTTATTATAATCAATAATTTGGTTCTGACTGTGGGGTTTTTCTGTTCTTTAGTGTACCATAACTATAGTCTCTAGCCACTGCATTATGTGGCCAATTCTGGTTTAAAAGAGATAGTGGCATATTTTCCTGTTCCTGTCCCTGAGTGTATTGGATCGCCTGGTCACAAAAGAAATAGAACAATATTGGGAGGAAGGTGTGTAAAGGAGCCTTCCTCATTTTCTGTCCAAAGGTGATCCTCGCCACTCAACTTTTCTCTATTCACTGCACCCAGGCAATCCAATACACCAGGCACAGGAAGAGGAAAATCTGCCTTATTGTAATTGATGCACTTCATTGTTAAAATAGATTTGATTACTGTGCCATAATTATAGCAGATGCTGCAGAGGAGGAACCTTATCTAGTTTTATTTGTCATTGTAGCTGGTGTCAAAGTTGGAGGTAACAGCCACATTGCAAGAAGGGCAGATTTTAAAAATACGGTGGTGAACAAGAAGTCTGAGGTAAGTGTGGGCTATATTTGCAGAATCTAGGAAACGTGGTTTGAAGTGGAAAAATTGTGATAGATTCAGTATAATTGTTGGACAATTTTCATCATTAAATTTCTGCTAAAAGGTGCAACACTGGCATTTTTTTTATATTCCCTCTGTTCTATGCAATCTCACTTTAAAATACCATATGTAATTAAATGTCTTGCATGAAATGTGTCTATAGTGCATCACACTTGTAAAATCCACGCCACTCTTTTCTAACTGGCTCAAATAACCATTATCTGTGAGGTTAGCCATGTTACTCATAGATTGACAAGTAAGAAAAGCTAGCAATCAGGGACCGGCAACCCCACAAAATCAACCAATCAAATATCTCAAACATTCATTTTTAAACTTGTTTTAGTGGCCATATTGCCTTTTCTGCCAGCAAGCTATAAAAACATAAAAATAGGTTAAAAACGTCCATTTATGCTGTTTTCCGGTGGTACCGCCAAAGTTACGACAAGAGATTGGGGGAACTCCACAGGAATTTTTATTGTCCTCCTGTTCATCATCGTAGTTGGCCAGGAGGTAATTAAGTCCTTGTTCTTCCTTCTCCTCCTCCTCTTCCTCCTCCTCCTCCTCCTCATCATCTTCCTCCACCTTTGTCAGCCACCCCCCACCCCCGTTGCTGGATCAGCAGGAAAAGAGGGTAGAAATTAAGAATAAGTGAACCTTGGGGATAAGGAGACAGAGGAGTGGGTGGAAGGTTGTATCTATGTGGTGCTTCACAGAGATGCAAGGTGACAGTGTAGGTGTTCTGTCATTAACCTGATACTGACAATACGCTGCCAACCTTGCCATCTCCCATGGCAAGAGCAGAGAATGTAGCACAGTGGTTATGTTACTGCATAGGCCTGGACTAATAATCCCACCATGGTAGTTTGAGAATTTGAATTCGGTCAACTTGGGGTCAAATAGGATGCCGAGGTTACAAAAGCTGGCTTCAACCTGAAACAGTAGCTGCGAAGGGGGGTGGAATCGGTGGCGAGGGTATAGAATTTGTGGCGGCGGCTGAAGGTGCTGGCTTTGGTCTTCCCATGTTTAACTGGAAGAAATTGCGACTCATCCAAGACATTCAAGACACAGAGGAAGTAGCGAGATGAGTGTAAGAGTAAAGACGTCTTACTGTAATTATATAGGGGCTTGGTGAGACCACACCTGGAGTATTGTATACCGTTTTGGTCTCCTTACCTGAGGAAGGATATACTTGCCATAGAGGGAGTGCAACGAGGGTTCACCAGACTGGTTCCTGGGATGAGGGGGTTGACCTATGAGGAGAGGTTGAGTAGACTAGGCCTATATTCTGTAGAGTTTAGAAAAATGAGAGGTGATCTAATTGAAACATACAAAATTCTTACAGGGCTTGACAGGGTAGATGCAGGGAGGATGTTTCCCCTGGCTGGGGAGTCTAGAACCAGGGGTCACAGTCTCAGAATAAGGGTTCGGCCATTTAGGACTGAGATGAGGAGAAAGTTCTTCACTCAGAGGGTGGTGAATCTTTGGAATTCTCTACCCCAGAGGGCTGTGGAGGCTCAGTCGTTGAGTATATTCAAGACAGAGATTGATAGATTTTTGAATATTAAGGGAATCAAGGGATATAGGGACAGTGCAGGAAAGTGGAGATGAGGTAGAAGATCGGCCCTGATCTTATTGAATGGCGGAGCAGACTCGAAGGGCCAAATGGCCTACTCCTACTTCTATTTCTTATGTTCTTATGAGATCAAGAGAAGTGGTGAAGAGGTACAGCTGAGTGTCATCAGCGTACATGTGGAACCTGACACCAAATACATTATATTTCATTTATTAAGGAGGAGTAAATTTAAAAAAAATTATTCTTAGTACAACTCACTGAAAACTAGAGACCCTAGCCCCAAATTTACATGAACCTGAATGGCACATCCCTGGAGGAAAATTGTTTGGAGTGCGTTGTAATGTCCTACACTTAGTCTGGAACTTGGATACCCTGGACTCCGATGTAAGCGTGGAGTTTCCGGAGGACCTGTTGGAAATGAAACATCTATCCATCAAAAACATGGCCCTGACATCACATGGTGCTGGGTGAGAGGGAATTCCCAGGCCAACAATTTTCTTGACTTGGTCTCGCTTGAATATTGGTGGCCAATATGCTCAGATGAATACGGCGTAGCAGCCGCTGCAATGGTAGAGGCGAGGCCTACATGAGGAGCCAAGCCTAGGTCTTGGCAATGTACAATGCAGCAGTTATACAAAGATGTCGGCCCCCAAAATCTTTTGTCCCTTATTTGAGTTTGTTTAATATATTTTAAACATTTGGTAAATGATTGAGCCTTTCACCCCCACTCTAACTTTTTTTCTGTTTTCCTTTTGTTTATTCATTCGTGGGATGTGGGCATCGCTGGCAAGGCCAGCATTTATTGCCTATTCCTAATTGCCCTTGAGAAGGTGGTGGTGAGCCACCTTCTTGAACCGCTGCAGTTTGTGAGGTGAAAGATACTCCCACAGTGCTGTTAGGGAGGGAATTCCAGGAATTTGACCCAACGACACTGAAGGAATGGTAATATATGTCCAAGTCAGAATGGTGTGTGACTTGGAGGGGAACTTGGAGGTGGTGGTGTTCCCATGCGCCTGCTGCTCTTGTCCTTCTAGGTGGAAGAGGTCGTGGGTTTCGGAGGTGCTGTCGAAGAAGCCTTGGCAAGTTGCTGCAGTGCATCTTGTAGATGGTACACACAGCAGTCACGGTGCGCCGTTGGTGGAGGGAGTGAATGTTTAAGGTGGTGGATTGGGTGCCAATCAAGCGAGCTGCTTTGCCCTGGATGGTGTCGAGCTTCTTGAGTGTTATTGGAACTGCACTCATCCAGGCAAGTAGAGAGTATTCCATCACACTCCTTACTTGGGCCTTGTAGATGGTGGAAAGGCTTTGGGGAGTCAGGAGGTGAGACACTCGCCACAGAATACCTAGCCTCTGACCTGCTCTTGTAGCCACAGTATTTATGTGGCTGGTCCAGTTAAGTTTCTGGTCAACGGTGACCCCCCCATGATGTTGATGGTGGGGGATTCAGCGATGGTAATGCCGTTGAATGTTGAGGGGTGGAAGGCTGGACACTCTTGTTGGAGATGGTCTGCCTGGCACTTGTGTAACGTGAATGTTACTTGCCACTTATCAGCCCAAGCCTGAATGTTGTCCAGGTCTTGCTGCATGTGGGCACAGCATGCTCCATTATCTGAGGAATTGTGAATGGAACTGAACACTGCAATTATCCGCGAACCCTATGATGCAGGGAAAGTCATTGAGGAAGCAGTTGAAGATGTTTGGGCCTAGGACTGAGATAATAGGCCTCCAACAACCATAACCATCTTTCTTTGTGCTAAGTCTGACTCCAGCCACTGGAGAGTTTTCCACTGATTCCCATTGACTTCAATTTTACTAGGGCACCTTGACGCCACACTTGGTGTCAAGAGCAGTCACTCTCACCTCACCTCTGGAATTCAGCTCTTTTGTCCATGTTTGGACCAAGGCTGTAATGAGGTCTGGAGCTGAGTGGTCCTGGCGGAACCCAAACAGCATCGGTGAGCAGGTTATTGGTGCGTAAGTGCTGCTTGATAGCACTGTTGATGACACCTTCCACCACTTTGCTGATGATTGAGAGTAGACTGATGGGGTAGTAATTGCCCGGATTGGATTTGTCCTGTTTTTGTGGGCAGGACATACCTGGGCAGTTTTCCACATTGTCGGATAGATGCCAGTGTTGTAGCTGTACTGGAACAGCTTGGCTAGAGGCGCGGCTATTTCTGGAATACAAGTCTTCAGCACGATAGCTGGGATGTTGTTGGGGCCCATAGTCTTTGCTGTATCCAGTGCGCTTAGCCATTTCTTGATATCATGTGGAGTGAATCGAATTGGCTGAAGATTGGCTTCTGTGATGGTGGGGACCTCAGGAGGAGGCCAATATAGATCATCCACTTTGCACTTCTGGTTGAAGATGGCTGCAAACGCTTCAACCTTGTCTTTTGCACTCGCGTGCTGGGCTCCACCATCATTGAGGATGGGGATGTTCATGGAGCCTCCTCCTCCTGTCAATTGTTTAATTGTCCACTACCATTCATGACTGGATGTGGCAGGACTGCAGAGCTTTGATATGATCTGTTGTGGGATCACTGAGCTCTTTTACCTTCCTGCTCAGTGTACACTGCTTGGTACCACTCTGTGAAGTGCTTTGAGACATCTTTCTGTCTGTAAGGAGCTGTACAGAAATGTGAAAAGCTGTTACATCAATTATTAAAGTTAATTTTGTTTACTTTCTGTTGCATGCAATTCTAGGTTTGCAGGAATTCTAAAATGGGTGCCCTGAGTGGTAATAATGTTGACACAACACCATCCCTTAAGAGAAGAACAGAAAGCACGCATCAAACAAAAAGTGATGTGCAGCCTAATAAAATGACTCAAAATGCAGCAACTACCCACAATATAACTGGATGTCAGGCCAAGCTTGTAGATGTGGGACAGCCTCAGAGAAGGCCCACTACTCGTTGCATGGTGAAATCACAGACCCAGTTTGCTAGTCATTCAGAGCAGCAGATCACACAATGTAATCCTTTTAACAGTAAACCTCAAACTGCAGACAAAGTTGAAATTCAGGCCAAAGCTGCCTCTATAACTGTGAAAGAGACCGAGACTAAGCCTATCAGTTGCAATTTTAGCTCTCAGACTGTTGTAGTTATTGATAGTACAACTGAAGCTCAGACATCACACAGACGATCCACAAGAATCAGAAATTCAACTTGTGGCTTTTCTGGCCAAGCTGAGAACAGTTCAGCTACATCCAAACAACCTAGTACTGAAGCTTCCCAGCAAAATATATTAACACTTAAACGCTGTGCTGCTCAGAGTGAAAGTAGCATGATAGCTACTTGGAGCTGTCAAGAAAGGATTGTGAGACTCACAGCAAATCAATTAACTACTCCAAATGCAGAAGTTAAGTTGACTGACAAATTTTGTGCAGTGAACATATTAAAAAGTGTGAGAAACAAATCTAATGTCAGTGATACAACAAATGGTAAATTAGATGCAGTAGAAACGCTGAATGCAAGCAACAATAGTGAACAATCTGCACAGTTGAAAAACTATCCAAAAAGCTCACAACTGTCACCAAATACGCAAGCCAGTGATGATTTTATGAGCAAAAATCCCACTTGTAATATAAACGTGGAAATGGCTACGAAAACTCACAATCAAAGAGGCACAGGAAACAGTATTAATGAAAACACCATCAATAATACAACTTTACTGCAAAACAGAAAAAATACTTTGCCTATACTTGTTGACGCCACAGAAGCTGATAAATCAACTGAGCACATTCCAAGCACTGAATATAGTGGTACTACTGAACTCACTATAATGAGTGATGTATTCCAAAAAGGTGGAATTAGGCAGCATGAACCCACCAAGAACAAAACCCTGGAAGAGAGTTCTGCTTGTAATGTGGAAGCTTCTGTTGTCTTAGAACACAGATGTAATCACCCAGTGATTTCTGAACATGAATCTGGACAGAAGCCACTTGCGCCTATGACCTCAGAATATGTTTTCTCACAGCAAGAAGCCAATTGTTCTACAGCATCAGATTCTGAAAGACTTGATATTGTAATCACAGAATATAAATCCAGTAACAATGTGGCCCCTACTGGAGACTCTAGTGAGGCAGTGATACTAGAACCAGTGACCCCAGGAGCAAAACCCAAAGGAACCCGGACTGTGAATGATCACTCCAATAGCAACGTACCCACTTGTGGTACAATCTCAGGTCACAACTTTAATGCTGTTACTACAATATTACATTCGGAACCTCAAACCTGTATGGATGAATCTAATGCCACTACAGCTGGACTACCTCTCAATAATTTAAATGTTGCAGGCCATTTGTCTATGGCAATTATCATGGAAACAGGTAAAGAAGTAAATGTGAATGAAGCCAGAGAAAATATCAAAGACAGCTATGCAAATAACAAATGCAGAGGACCAGCGCAAGACACCAGTAAAAATGGGCCTGTGCATGCAACTCAAACAGGCGACAATGATAATAAAAGGAATACATTGCAAAAGACTGAGGGAACAAGCAATGTACACTCTACAGAAGTAAATACAAATGTGAAATTTGAAAACAAGAAAGGAAAGAGATCCAGCAGGCAACGGACCACCAAAGCTTCCGGTATTTACTAAAGATATTAAACTTTTGTTGCGTTGCAGAGTAAACATGCTTTTAAAAGTTGTAGTGTAAATATTTAATTTCATACCTAAATGATGTTCTCCTGAATTGTATTCTGCAGTGAGACACTACACCTGCACTCAGTGCTCCTTCACTATTCAAGGTGTTCGGAGGGCTGCTCCAATTGGAGTGTACCATGATCAAGTGTGAGTGGCACAGCTGCCTGATTGTCAGGGGCCTACACCCACAAGTACTACGTTGGACAGTTACCTCAATAAATGGTGAAAATCCCCTTTCTCGTCCCACTTTATTCTTCATTACTGAAGGATTTGTGAGATCTAACCTCGATTTGGCCATTTTCATCTCCAGTCACCCACCTTCATCTAATGTTTTTCACTGAAGCCCAAACCTCTTTCTGACTCTTAAAATGTCTACTCCAACATCTGGTCCAAAGAAACATGTATGTTTTTCTATTCATTCTAATGTTCCTACTGCTTCTCTTGAAGTGCCTAAATTTGATTTACTATATCTAGAAGTACCTCTCCCTCACCTCACTCGGTTGATCTGCTATCCCTTTTACTCTTCTAACTTTGATAGCTTAGAATTTTTCTTGATGGTCTGTGAAAGAGGCCCTTGTTACAGGCACAACAAAGTCCAATTCCTACCCCAATAAGTATAAATGCAGTAGAGACTTTTTGCTTCAGAATAACAGAGCTGTCACAATATTGGGGACAAAATTTCAGAGTTATGAACAAACTTTTTTTCTTGTTTTTAATTGTAACAGGCTCTCCAATGTCTAATGTTGTTATACCAACATCTTGTTCTGCTATTCCAAAATTAAGTGCTCTAAACAAGAGAAATGGCAAAGGAGAGACTCGTCTACATCTTGCTGTGATGAAGAGAGACATATCGTCAGTAAGATCTCTAATTGCAGCTGGAATCCATGTAAACACGAATGATAATGCAGGTTTGTAGCTTTTATAAAGAATTCGTTTTACAGGCTCTTGTATGTGCATTAGGATTAGCTCCTTATATTATTAACAAAGGATATTTTACTCAATTACTCAGGTATTATCAGTTACTCCTCAGTGTTTCTTGGACTCCTTCCATCACAGACAAATAAAACATCTCCATCATGACCCATTGTGGAATGGAAAAACATAAGAACATAAGAAATAGGAGCAGGAGTAGGCCAATCGGCCCCTCGAGCCTGCTCCACCATTCAATAAGATCATGGCTGATCTGATCCTAACCTCAAATCTTCTATCACTCTCCATCCCACCCGAACCCATGTGATCTCCCGGGAGAGGCGAAAAACCAGATAAAAAACCCAATGGCCAATTTGGGAGAAAAAATCTGGGAAATTCCTCTCCGACCCATCTAGGCGATCGAAACTCTTCCAGGAGATCACTCTGTCCCTATATTTTCTACAGTACTTACCTTCTGTAAAGGCGATCTCCACCCCAGCCAGGAACAGGAATAAAACCATCTCCTGAAGTCTAACACAGAATTAGAACACAAGAAGTAGGAGCAGAACCAGGCTACACGGCCCCTGGGCCCGCTCCGTTACCCACAGGGCCATGACCGTTCCGAACATAGACTCATGTCCAATTTCCTGCCCGCTCCCCGTAACCCTTAATTCCCTTTACTTCTAGGAAACTATCTATTTCTGTTTTAAATTTATTTAATGATGTAGCTTCCACAGCTTTCTGGGGCAGCAAATTCCACAAACCTACCACCCTCTGAGTGAAGAAGTTTCTCCTCATCTCAGTTTTGAAAGAGCAGCCCCTTATTCTAAGATTATGCCCCCTAGTTCTAGTTTCACCCATCATTGGGAACACCCTCACCGCATCCACCCGATCCAACCCCTTCACAATCTTATATGTTTCAATAAGATCGCCTCTCATTCTTCTGAACTCCAATGAGTAGAGTCCCAATCTACTCAACCTCTCCTCATATGACCACCCCCTCATCCCCGGGATTAACCGAGTGAACCTTCTTTGTACTGACTCGAGAGCAAGTATGTCTTTTCTTAAGTATGGACACCAAAACTGTATGCAGTATTCCAGGTGCGGTCTCATCAATACCTTGTATAACTGCAGCAGTACCTCCCTGTTTTTATATTCTATCCCCCTAGCAATAAAAGCCAACATTCCATTTGCCTTCTTGATCACTTGCTGCACCTGCATACTAACCTTTTGAGTTTCGTGCACCAGGACCCCCAGATCCCTTTGTACTTCAGTACTTTCCAGTTTCTTGCCATTAAGATAATAACTTGCTCTATGATTTTTCCTGCCAAAGTGCATAACCTCACACTTTCCAGTATTGTATTCCATCTGCCAAATCTCTGCCCACTTACTTAGCCTGTCTATGTCACTTTGCAGGTTTTTTATGTCCTCCTCACTCACTACTTTCCCTCCCATCTTTGTATCATCTGCAAACTTTGATATGTTACACTCGATCTGCATTACGCGTGACATTGATAGTAAATCCAATTTCTTATAACCCCAATCCTCTCGCAGTGCAGTGACTGAATCTCTACATCTTAGTCTCCTCCATCAATTGGGAAATTAAAATCTTGTTTCTGTCAGTTCTTCAAAGATGCACTTTCTTTATGTCACTCACAAGCCTAACCAACAGATACTTTTGATGGTTTCATCCTTAATCCTTCTTCATCTAGCAACATTCTTGTGTTTAAATGGAACACCCTCACCTTCTGCATTAATATATCTCGGCTGGGGACCCATGTTCTATGGTCTTCCTATTTCACTGTGTTGCTATTAAAGTCAGAGGTAAATAAAAGGCTCCGTGGGTTCATTTCTCACCCAAAGCTTTTCATGAGCCTTGATCTGAAGAGAACTGTGAAGACATTGGAGTTTTTATTATTTGGCACAGGCAATGTAAAGTTAAATAAAATGATAATATCTATCTAATTTGTTGACTTTATCTTGCCTCTGTTTAATCTTACTTTTTTATAAACACAACTGAGCAGTTTTAGTCTGAGCTAGTAGTCTATCAATGTGGTGTTTTCCATCAGGGGGAGATTACATGAGCATGAAGGTAGATGTTTGTCTTTTCCACCTGTCTGATTTTCCTTCCATTAATTCAAATAGAATGAAAATGGGGTGGGCTCTGTTATAGGTATGTGATCCTTTCCATCCAATTTTCCCCTTTGTACTCCACTGAAGCATTGCTTAACCCTAGACAGTAAGGATGAAAATATACCCCTGTAATATTTCCAGTGCTTAACTCAACAGTAGAAGGATTCGGCGTACTCCCAGAGGCCCAGTATCCTAGATAGGAACATAGGGCACGATTTTACAAACCTTGGTGGGTCTGTGGCGGGCGACGTCGGTGGCGGGTCCTGACCCTGCTGCTGTCTCCATCCCGGTCTCTGAAATGAATTTCCCAAGATTGGACTTAAGCCTGCCCAGCGCGTTTGCCGGCCAGTTAGAGGAAGCGAGTCTGGTGACGTCATTTGATGACACGTCATCAGCCAGTTTCCTTGAAGGGATATGCCCAAATTGAGTTTGACATTTGCGCTGTCAGTGTTCTACAGCATTGAGGTGCTGCAAACACTGACGAGCATTGCCGACTGCACCCAGGCTCTCCCATGACTCCCTCCATATGCTTATGGAGGGAGTTACAGCATGAAGGGAGGTCCTCTTCCCTTCCCATGGGCGGAAGAGACCTCCCCAGAAGATCAACACAGGCTCCTTGCACATTGCACAGGAGGGCACAAGCAGGGATGTGGTCAGGAGGACCTGGGTGCAGTGCCGCAAACGTTTCAATGATCTCAGTAGATCACGAAACGTTAGTACAAAGCCACACTCAACCTCATCCTGCTGTGCCTCTCATCACATCCCCATTACTCTGCCTTCCCTACCCTTATCCTGCACATCCTTACTCACACCAACTTACCTTCCACCTCCACCCATCCCTCTGTATCTACATTATCACTTCCCCATCTTACTAGCAACCCCTCACACTCACCCTCTTGGGTGTTTTAGCCAATGTTCATGTAAAGTTTCTGTTAATGTGGTGTCAAACATTGAAACCTTTATTTTCAACACTTTGCGTTCTTGGACAGATTTGTGTGCATCTTTGGAAGTGGCTTAGTGAGTTGCAGTGAATGGTGAGACATAACAGTAACCCCCGCAATGATGATGAGTGTGAAAGGAATGGCTTGGGCATTGGCGGGATGCTTTATGGTGCTGGTGTGGGGTGGTGCCAACCTGGCGCATTATGTGGCAGCCAGGGTGTACAGCGTCAAGTGAAGTAAATCTGGCCATGGTGAGGCCATCCCTGGCCTCCCAGGCAGTAATGTGGTTGGGTGCTGATGCCCTTTGTCCTGTGCAGCATCAGGTGATTGCGGAGAAGGTTGGTGGTGGTGTTGTTGTTGGTGCTGCTGGTGCTTCTGGTGTTGGGGCTGATCGTGGTCGGATTCTGAGGACCAAGGAGAGAGAGTATAAAGGCCACCCATGCTGATGGAATAGATGGCAGGTGAAGTAGAGATGACAGAAGCGATCTGTCAATGGTGAAAGAGGTAATGAGGTCAGACTGGATGGAGACTTGTGTAAAGACTTGCAGCATGGTGAATCTGTTGTGGAAATGCAGTGAGGAAGAGTTGGTGGCTGAGGGAAGATATCTCTGTAAGGAGGGAGCTTTTACTGTACATTTGAAGCTGTCAACTCAACAGCTGATTCAATGGTGACTGAACTCCCGTCTCAGCTTCACAGACGTGGTCCACGACCAGCATGGACCCCGTGAGCGAGCTGTCAAATACAGAAGGTGAGCTGAAATTCATTCTTAAGTGGCTCTAAACAAGCCACTAATTACCTGAATTGGGGCCCCTGCTGTGAACCTGCCGCTGTGTGTCAGGTCTGGTCAGCACTGACAGACCCGACATCGGGGAAAGGCGCGTGGTGGCGAGTTCACAGCAGGGTCCCGACCCGCTGGGGAAAGAAACCACTTTCCCACCCAACCCGCCACCGATCGCGCCCACTAACCCCCGGAAAATCCAACCCATAGGAACAGGAGTAGGCCATTCAGCTCCTTGAGCCTGTTCCACCATTCAGTGTAGTATAATGTGGGGAAATGTGAAATTATCCACTTTGGTAAGGAAGAATAGAAAAGCAGAACATTTTTTAAAAGTTGAGAGACTAGTAATATTGGTATTCAGAGGGATTTGGGTGTCCTTGTACATGAATCATGGAAGGTTAACATGCTGGTACGGCAAGCAATTAGGAAAGACAATGGTATGTTAGCCTTTGTTGCAAGGGGGTTGGAGTATAAGAGTAAGGAATTCTTACTGCAATTATATAGGGCTTTGGTGAGACCACAGCTGGAGTACTGCGTACAGTTTTGGTCTCCTTACCTATGGAGGGCTTTACTTGCCTTGGTGGGGGTATATACTCATTTCTCTTATCTGGAAGGAGGAGAACATGCCAGGGGATCTCAGAGATGCCGTAATTGTGACCATCTTCAAGAAAGGTGACAAGTCCGATTGCGGTAATTACAGAGGAGTTTCCCTGCTGTCTGCCACAGGGAAAGTCATTGCAAGAATCCTCCTCAATCGCCTTCTCCAGTGGCCGAAGAGCTCCTCCCAGAGTCACAATGCGGATTCTGCCCACTAAGGGGCACATGGACATGATCTTCATCGCAAGTCAATTACAAGAGAAATGCAGGGAACAGCACCAACCGCTGTACATGGCCTTCTTTGATCTCACAAAGGCCTTCGACACTGTCAACCGTGAGGGATTATGGAGTGTCCTCCTCAAATTCGGCTGCCCTCAAAAGTTTGTCACCATCCTCCGCCTGCTTCACGACGACATGCAAGCCGTGATCCTGACCAACGGTTCCACCACAGACCCAATTCACATACGAACCGGGGTCAAGCAAGGCTGTGTCATCGCACCAACGCTCTTCTCAACCTTCCTTGCTGCAATGCTCCATCTCACCCTCAGTAAGCTCCCCGCTGGAGTGGAGCTAATTTACAGAACAAACGGGAAACTGTTCAACCTCCGTCGCCTCCAGTCCAGATCCAAGGTCGTCCCATTCTCTGTCGTCGAATTACAGTATGCAGACGACGCTTGCGTCTGCATTCACTCAGAGGTTGAACTAAAAATCATTGTCAACACCTTCACCGAAGCGTACGAGAGCATGGGCCTTACACTAAACATCCGTAAGACAAAGGTCCTCTACCAACCTGCCCCGCCACACAGTACTGCCCCCCGATTATCAAAATCCACAACAAGGCCTTGGACAGCATGGACCACTTTCCATACCTCGGGAGCCTACTATCAACAAGGGCAGACGTCGATGACGAAGTCCAACACCGCCTTCAGTGTGCCAGTGCAGCCTTCAGTCGCCTGCGGAAGAGAGTGTTTGAAGACCAGGACCTCAAACCCGGCACTAAGCTCATGGTCTACAGAGCAGCAGTGATACCCACCCTGCTGTATGCTTCAGAGACATGGACCATGTACAGCAGGCACCTCAAAGCACTGGAGAGGCACCACCAACGCTGCCTCTGCAAGATCCTGCAAATCCATTGGCAGGATAGGCGCACCAACGTCAGTGTTCTTGCTCAGGCCAACATCCCCAGCATCGAAACTTTGACCACGCTTGATCAGCTCCGATGGGCGGGTCACATTGTCTGCATGCCCGATACGAGACACCCAAAACAAGCGCTCTACTTGGAGTTCCGGCACGGCAAGAGAGCCCTAGGTGGACAGAGGAAACGCTTCGAGGACATCCTCAAAGCCGCCTTGAAAAAGTGCAACATCCCCACCGACACCTGGGAATCCCTGGCCCAAGACTGCATAAAGTGGAGGAGAAGCATCCGGGAAGGTGCCGAACACCTTGGCCTAGAAATTCAGTATAGCCACGTTTGGGCCGCTACAGCCGGGCGGCCGCTAAAGTTTGCGCCCAGCGCAACTTAGCGCCACCTTCGCCGATATTCAGTTGCATCGCCCCAAGAGGTTGCTGCTGCGCTAAAACAGGCGATGCACGACTATCATTAGGCGCTAAGCCGGCGGTCCGGGGCGATACCCCCGAGGGCGGGCGCAGCGCAGGTGCGGCGAGTTGCTGATTGAAGGCAGACACTCTGGCGCCGGTCAGCTCTTAAAGGGGGAGGGTGGATTTGTTTGGCTGCCACGCCCTGCACACTGCAGCCCTGAAGCAAGGTCTGACCACTGCTGCTTGATCTGTTCAACGCCCAGGACAATGAGAAGGCCAGGGAGAGAGCGCAGCACTTCAGCGAGGGTGACCTGAGGGTGCTGGTTGGCGCAGTGGAGCGCAGGCGCCGTGTTCTGTTCCCTGAAGGTGGCAGGAGGCCGCTGCCCAGCGCCTATTGGAAAGCCTGGAGGGAGGTGTCAAACAGGGTGACCTCCAACAGCGTGGTTGCCAGGACTCCTGTACAATGCCGAAAAAAGTTCAACGACCTCACTCGGGTTGTCAGGGTGAGTACCCTTTCCAGTGTCCTCCTGCCCTGTATGTGCACCTCAGTTTATGGGCAAAGGGACCTGAAAGCCCTAATGCCCAGCCCTCATCCAGCAGCTATGGGACTGTCATGAAAATCACTTGCACATTCAGGACTTTACACACTGTCAGGGCTATTCCACCATGGGAGGCAGTGCAGACAAGATCAGGGCTTCACACAGTCAGGGCTAGTCCACCATGGGAGGCAATGCAGACAAGATCAGGTCTTCACACTGTCAGGGCTAGTCCACCATGGGAGGCAGTACAGACAAGATCAGGGCTTCACACTGTCAGGGCTAGTGCACCATGGGAGGCAGTGCAGACAAGATCAGGGCTTCACACTGTCAGGGCTAGTCCACCATGGGAGGCAGTGCAGACAAGATCAGGGCTTCACACTGTCAGGGCTAGTCCACCATGGGAAGCAGTGCAGACAAGATCAGGGCTTCACACTGTACTTAGAGGCCATCCTTTCTCTTGCAGGGCAAGCTGGCGCACAACCGAAGGCAGCAGCGTCAGACCGGGGGAGGCCATCCTGACCTCAAACAGCTCTGCGACCTGGAGCAGCGTGTGGAGCGCATTATGTCAGGCCGGCTGATTGGCCCTGTCGCCAGTGGAGATGCCGACCCTGTTGTGGGCCCCAATGGTAAGGGCATCACCTTTTTGACCTCTCTCTTTCCACTTGCGCCTCAGAACAGCATCCTTTGCCACTGTCGGACCAATGCAGTGCATAGCAGCACTCATGCCTCCCTCGCTGCCGCCCTGTCCTCACTCTAAAGCAACTCTTGTGCCTTCCTGCTTTCAGATGGTGACTCACCAGGTGAGGAGGTGGCCCCTCAAGCTGGCACTGTGTCCGAGTCAGACATAGAGGAGGAGGAAGAGGAAGCCAGCCCATCAGGGACACCCTCAGCCGAGGCAGCCCATGGCCATGATGGTGACACGTCTTCCCTGGAGGGGAGCAGGGGGGAAGGTTCGGAGGATAGTGAAGCTCCAGGGACCAGCGGGCTGCAGCAACGCGGGAGGGGTGGGGAAGCTCGGCGGCCTTCTCCCCGGAGGGTGAGTGCGGCCTCCAGTCCTGCTACGGTGAGCGCAGAGGAGGTGCGGATCCTAGCGGAAATGGGCGCCCAGGCTGAGCGCAGGCACACTGAGCTCATGGTTGCAGTGGCAAGGATGCCTGACTCCATAGAGTCACTGTCAAGGAGTGTGCAGGAATTCGGGGCAGCACAGGCCAGGAGTCTGCAACAATTCAGTGCAGCACAGGCCAGGAGTCTGCAGGATTTCGCGGCAGCACAGGCTAGGAGTCAGCAGGACTTCGCTGCATCACAGGCGGCTTCTAGCCAAGTGCTCAGTCGTGCCGTGCATTCACTGGCTGGTGTCATGCAGACACAGACCAGGGCCACACGGGCACTAACTGCTGCCACCCTCACTGGATCGGCCAGGCATCGCCAGGGCAGCAGATTGCTGCGCATGCTGCAGTGCTGGCCCGTGCGAGTGCCAATGTATCAGCCGACCAGGGAGTACCTGTGATCTGTCAGGTTGGCAGCATTCCTGCAGCCAAAACTGTCACTCCTCCATTGTAGCTGCCACCAGCCGCTGGACGACTGCTGCCGCCCAAGCAGAGTTGGAGCAGTCAGCAGCCGGCCCCTCCAGGCCCAGAGCTGGTCCAGGCCGACCCCCAAGGGCATCTGCCGTCTCACCATCTGACCCTCAGCAGCCTTCCCCCAGCTTTGCTGCAGCCACTGGGGTCCCATTGAGGAGGAGCTGCAGGGCGGGAAGGGGCCAGTCACGGATGCGAAACGCATCACCCTCGCAGGGGAAAAAGTAGAAGGTGTGGCCAAATGTTTTGTTTTACTTGTAAAGGCCGATACTGGTGTATTTGTTTTACTTGTAAAGGCCGAGACTGGTGTATTTGTTTTACTTGTAAAGGCCGAGACTGGTCTATTTGTGTTTTTGGAAAGGCCGAGACTGGTCTATTTGTTTTACTTGTAAAGGCCGAGACTGGTCTATTTGTGTTTTTGGGGGGGGTTTCTCTCTATTAGTTTGTTATGTGGGAAGGGCACAGAGGTATCATAGTAATACATTTTCTTAAATCGCACTGTCCATGCTTTCTTTTGGAAGATCTGGTTGCCCTGCTCAGCTGAGGGCTTGTGGAGCGGCTACATTCATCTTCTGCCATTGGCACAAGCCATTCCCTGAGAGGGGGCCTAGAACTGACGTGCAATAAGCCGCCGACGGGCGGCCCTTGCACTTTCTGCCTCCCTCCTGTGCTGGTCCTCCTCCTCCTCCTCCTCTGGTGGTCCTCCAATGTCTGGTGACAGTGGCTGAGTCCTGCGGATAGCCAGGTTGTGCAGCATGCAGCACACGACAACGAAATGGGAGACTCGCTCAGGCGAGTACTGTAGGGCTCCTCCGGAACGATCCAGACAGCGGAACCGTTGCTTCAGGATGCCGATTGTTTGCTCAATTATGTTCCTGGTTGCTTGATGGCTGTCATTGTATCCCTCTTCGGCAGGGGTGCTGGGCGCACGGAGCGGGGTCATCAGCCAGGTGCACAAAGGATAGCCTTTGTCCCCGAGAAGCCATCCTCGTGGGTGAGGCTGGGCCTCGAACATGTCTGCCACAGAAGTCTGGCGCAGGATGAAGGCATCGTGGCTGCTGCCTGGAAAGCGGGCATTGACAGCTAGGATGAGCTGCCTGTGGTCACACACCAACTGCACGTTGAGCAAATGGTAGCCCTTCCGGTTGCGGTAATCCTCGGCATTCTCTAGAGGTGCCCGCAAAGCCACATGCGTGCAGTCAATGGCGCCCTGCACCATGGGGAAGCCCGCTAATGCTGCAAAGCCCATTGCACGCTGTTGCTGCTTGTCAACGGTCATGGAGAAGGAGATGAACTGACGTCTCCTTCTGAAAAGGGCATTGGTCACCTGGCAGATGCAGCAATGTACCGCAAACTGGGAGATGTTGGAAATGTCCCCAGTAGCGGATTGGAAGGAGCCGGTGGCATAGAAGTTGAGAGCCACCGTCACCTTCACTGCCACCGACAGAGACGTCCTGCTCCTCAGCTGTGGCTGCAGATCTCCGCAAAGCAGGTGGCAGATCTCAGTGACCACCGCCCTTCTGAATCGCAACCTCCGAACACACTGCTCCTCAGACATGTTCAGATATGAGAACTGCTGGCGGTATACCCTGTGTGGGTAAGGCCTCCTTTGCCGACGCCTGTTGCCCCTTCTCCGTCTGGCCATGACTGGCACTCTCTCACGGCGTCTCTGAGCCCTTTGAATGCAATGGAGAAACCCAACGTTTCCACCCATTGCAGCCCCCATTATATGTTTCCAATCAATGCTATGGCTCTGAAGTTAAAGACAAGTGCAAAGCTGTGGCCTGAAGCCACAAGTACCTGTGCGAGTGTTGAGCCAAACCAGAAACCTCTCTACCTTTGTCTCTCTCCAAAGATCCGTCTCTCACAAAGAAGGAGTGGTGCAAAATGGCTGCCATTTATACTGCAGGAGGAGTGCCCTTTAATTAGCGCCCCCCGCGCCCCGCAGCGACTGGGAACCGTTCCCCTCTACCAGTCGCTAGGGGCGCCAGGCGCACAATAGGCCGGCGCCACTGAATTTCCGGTTTGGGGCGCACAAAGGGCGTTGCACCATGAAATGACGTCAGGATATGCGCGTGCAGCTGAGCGCACGCAAAGGCTTTGCGCCGCTGCTAAATCTTAACTGAAGTTCGCGAGAGGCGCAGATCGCGCTGCGCCTGGGCGCTGGCCGCTTAGCACCCCACATCTCCTCCTAAGGCGCTAGCGGCTGGCGCAAACCACTGAATTTCTAGGCCCTTGAGTCTCTTCACCGGGAGCAAGCGGAAACCAAGCGCAAGGAGCGCACGTCAACCCAAGCACCCCACCCACCTGCCCCTTCAACCACCGTCTGCCCCACCTGTGACAGAGACTGTAGGTCCCGCATTGGACTCATCAGTCACCTGCGAACTCATTTTGAATGTGGAAGCAAGTCATCCTCGGTTCCGAGGGACTGCTTAAGAAGAATAACGAAGATTCACTAGATTGATTCATAGAATGAGAGGGCTACCCTATGAGGAGAGCTTGAGTAGAATTGACCTATATTCTCTGAAGTTTAGATAAGAGATGATCTCATTGAAACATAAAGGCCCAGAAATTCGGGTCGGGGGCTTCCCGCGGATGCAAGCCTCCGACCTACACTTACCTTGCGCGCCGGCCGTTGAGCTGTGGGCCCATGTGGAATTCCGATCCTGGGCCTCCTCCAACTGCCGGCGCGCAGTGCTTGCGTATCCCAGGGGTGCAGTTAGTTCGATGCGTCCCCTGGGATCACGTGGGCCATGGGGAGCCAATTGGAACAGGGAAATGCCCATTCATAAGTTTGACAGGAAGAGCTGTCAAAACTTATAAATACTACGGGCCCCAAAAGATCACTAAATCTTCAAATAATTTTTTTTTTAATCAAATTTTTTAAATAAACTATAAATTACATGAAATAACTATTTTAAACAATAATTTAAATTTTTGAAAAAAATAATTTTATTTTCTAACGGGGCTAAAAATAAACTTACCTTTCTTTAAAGTATTTAAAAATAATAAACCTGTGGAAAAAATGTTTTAATTTTAATTAATTCACCACTTACCTTGTAAAAAGCAGGCCTTACGCCTGCTTTTTAAATTTGTAACTTCTGGAGACTTACCCTCCTGGGAAAACCTGCAAAAAAAAAATAAGTTCGATGTGCACGTGCTGCCTCTCCTGCGCATGCGTTCGAACTCTGAACCCCTTCTTTCAGGGGAACGGAAGTGCCGGTTTCCCGCGCATGCGCAGTGCATGCAGGAAACCGGCACTTCCATTGGGCCTACAGGTGAGTACCCTGTGCGTACTCACCCGTGGAGACCCGAAGTTCTGGGCCAAAATTCTTAGAGGGCTTGATAAGGTAGATGCTGAGATGCTGTTTCCCTGGGCTGGAGAGTCTAGAACTAAGGGGCATAGTCTCAGGATATGGGGTCGGCCATTTAGGACTGAGAGGAGGAGAAATTTCTTCACTCAGAAGGTTGTGAATCTTTGGAATTCTCTTCTGCAGAGGGCTGTGGATGCTCAGTCGTTGAGTATATTAAAGACTGAGATCGATAGATTTTTGGGAAATCCATCAAGGGATATGGGGAAAAGGCTGGGAAAATGGAGTTGATGTAGAAGTTCAACCATGATCTTATTGAATGGCGGAGCAGGCTCGAGAGGCTGTATAGTCTACTCCTGCTTCTAATTCTTATGCTCTTACGGTCTTATGTTCAATGAGATCATGGCTGATCTGTATCCAAACTCCATCCAGCAAAAATCTAACCATCTCAGATTTAAGATTATTATTATCCTTTGTGCACAAGGTTTGGTTTGTTTCATGGGTTATGTTTGCTTGACTTGGGACACTGATGTTCACATTGAGCACAAATAAGTATCTGGAGAGAGCCTAAATCATAACAATTGAAGATTTGAGCTGATGGTACTTTTGTACCTCAGCAGGTAACAGATTTAATAGGCACATAAAAACCAAGTCCTTCATTGAGTAGATATTTGGGGTGCTAAATCAAATGCTGCAGATGCTTGGACTAGTTGGGGGAGGGTGGTATATGATATGCTCCATAGTAGGTTATAACAGAATGCTACACAGTAACGCCATGAAAAAATATAGTACTATAAACCTTGATAAGGTACAGCAGCAAGGCATGGAGGATCGGGATGATGATGGTAGCAGTAGGCACCAGCAACAGCCCAGCCATTGCACCAGGGAGACAAGTGAGAATATTTAATTTTCTGGTTCTTCCAGTGATAGTACTGACTGTCGCCAAACTTTTCTTGTGTCGGTAGCAAAGTTTTAACATTGCCATCAAGTTTTCAATTTTTTTCCTCAGCTCCAAGGATACTGATACCTACCATGAGAGTTTGGGGAAAGAAAATGCAAATCAGTAATGGAGTCACAATCACATGTCTTTTTGCATGTATTTTTATTTTATCTTTCGCTCCCTCTTAGGTTCTCTCCCTGACTGAGGGGGTGGACAGGCAATCAGCTTTTAGAAGTCTGCAATTGCAGGCAGCCAAACATAACTGAGTTGACTGAGTCAATGTTTTAAAAGGAAAAATAATCACTTAAAATGGAAGAAGAAAACCTGCGGCAGGTCAGTCTCCACCCCCCCGCCCCCCCCCCCCCCCCAACCCTAAATTTAGGCAGGCGCCATATTTTCTGGCTGCATGGGGCAGGCAGGCACCTGAGATGCACACATAGTGCACAGATGCCTGCTGGCCCTATGCAAATTAGGTGCCCTCCTGCTAACCTCGTAAAAAACAGCAGTCAGTGCTGAAGAGCACAGGCTGGTGCAATCCTGGGGTAACCGCCATGATCACGGCCCGTGCATTTTCAGGGCCTTTGGCCCGCTGTGTATCTGCCTGCTGAATGATGTCTGGCCAGGGATGGGAAGTCAGACCCTGTGAGTTTAAATTGCTGAAGTCAGTATAGGTATGCACTATAGCTTTAGCGGTGTCTTATTTTGTATATTCCGCAATTTTCTTCCAAGGTTGGACAGCGCTTCATGAAGCTTGTAGCAGAGGCTTTACTGATGTGATACAAGAATTACTGAAAACGGGTGCTGATGCCAACTGCCGAGGAATGAATGGGGTGTTACCATTGCAAGATGCTGTGAGCGGGTCTCATTATGAGGTATTGTGCCTCTTTATAACTGCGACTGCCACCAAACATTTTGTTTTTTGAAAAATAAATTTAAAATGTTCCTGTGGAGCCAGGAGGAACAGGAGTGTTCCCGACTCCACAGTACTCGTGATTTCCCGTCCCCTCCCCATGCCGCTGCAACCCTTGAGGCAAATGGGTCAAAATACATCTTTTTAAAATGGGCAAGCTGCCTGCGGAGCCATGGTGGGTGACGGCAGCTCGCCCAAATACAGTTAATGAAGCCTGAGGCACATTGTGTGTGGCACCCATTCAAGGCTCAAAAACGGGCCTGAAGGAAATTCCACCCCAATGATTCCAGTGTTCCAAATGCTCACAACAATACCTGTTAAAATATTAATGTAATAACTAATAAATTATGAAGTTCATCAAATAGAGAATATGGGGCAGAATTTCACTCACTTGAACCGAGAAGCCCAAGGCCAGTCCAAAGTTGGGTCTTAGGCCTCATTAGCATTTTATGTGCACACTGCCGCCGCCTGTTGCACCTCCACAGGCAGCTCAGGCATTGCAGTTCACGAATGTTGGGCCATTTTCCAGACTACAATTGGGGGCGCGATTATGACGAATGTGGAGTCGGGGACGCACTTCTTTAGTTGGCGGCCACAGGGATCGCTGAAGAATCCTGAGTGAAGTCTGATCCTGAGTGTCTAATCACTCTCCAATAATACTAGAATACACAAAAATGAAACCATGGTATTAAGCTATTTTGCATGTACATCTATACAAGTATCCGAGTTGCTGTATAACATATGATTTGTGCATTTGATTATTTAAGTAACACATTAAAATATTATTATTATTTGAAGGAGACCAATCCTGCAGGGAAAAAGCTTTCATTGTACCCTGTTGTGCTAGTTTGTAGCTTTTAAATGAACATAACTGTTGAGAATAATCATTTTTGAAGAGCTTTCCCCATATAATGTGGCATTTCATGGAAACACGTAATTCACTGATGTCATGGGACACTGGCACCAGTACTGGGACAGGAAGAAGCTGTACCGCTGGGACGGGCTACACCTGTACCGGGGTGGGGCCAAGTTCCTAGCTGAAAGAATAAATAGGTGCTGTAGAAAGGAATTTAAACCAATAAAGGGGGGGATGGTTCGGCTAGAAATAATGCTAAAACTGATAACCTAAAGATGAGAAAAAGAAGGTATGAGAGTGCAAAACAAGATATCAATAATCCAAGTTCAGATAATAGTATAGGAATTAATAATATACCTATTAATTAATATAAATAAAACAGGACTGTTGAAAAATAAGAAAAAGTGTGATAAGTTAAAAACTGCAAGAAAAATAGCTACAGCAAATACGGGCAGGGTGGGGACTGTTAACCAAATCAGAGTTCTTTACATAAATGCACGTAAGGAATAAAACAAGTCAATTAGAAGCACAAATTCAGCTCAAAGGGTACGACGTATTAGCCATTACAGGGACCTGGCTACAAGCTGGGCATGACCGGGAGCTTAATATTCCAATCTATGGGGGGAAAAATTTGGTGGCGCCCCCTTTGGGATGCTAACTTCGCTAGGGCGCTACTTTTAGCTCCCTGAAAAAGTTAGCGCCCCGTGGCGTAAATTCAGTGGTAGCGCCCCAAGCAGGAGGCACGGGGCACTACTGAAAGCGCTCCCCCTCCTTCCTGAGGCGCTACCACTGAATATCACGGCGCTACGTGCAACAGCGCCATGCATGTCGGCACGTTGCGCCACGGTATTGTATGCCTCCCTCCCCTGATTAAAGGGGAGGGGCTTAGCGCTGCGCGCACTGGGGCCCTGCTGGACCATCAGGGAGCGGGGTGCCAGGAAAGCAGCCCGGCACTCGAGGGCATCTAATTTGCATGGCGCCACTATTGGTGCAGCTCCAATGGCCACCTGCCCTGTGCAGCTGGAAAATGCAGCACCTGCCAACCATTGCGGGTAATTCTCTACCCCTCTCTCTCCCTGCCCCCCGAGACTCCAGTCATCTCTCCCTGGAGCCAATCTAATAAATATTTAATAAATCACTGACCATTTTTGAGGGGTCCTTGCCTGACGCCCACCACCCCCCTCCAACTGGGGATAACGTGCCCATCTAGAGGCCAATATATCATGATCGCTTGCTATACCAGACCAAATCCCGACTGAGTTAGGGAAGTGGGAAGTTCCAGCAGAGGGAGTCCCCATCCCTGGTCTGCACCCTTACATAATTGGTAAGAAGAAATTCTGTCCCTTACAAGGTTGACCAAAAAATCCCAAAATGGGCACCCAGAACAACCAAGTTGCTGTCATTTTCCAATGGGTTCCACCAAACTTCTGCCAGAGTCTGCAGGACGTCCAGCGGCACCCCTGAGGAAATTTGGTGCCCTGATCCTGCTAGACTTCCAGACAAGAGACACATGGGGGCCATTTTAGCCTGGAGCAGTGCGTGGGTTTAGGTGCGTGTGGGGGTTAAAGAGGCCGAAAATGCATTTGCATCCGGAAGCCGGCTCCAACACGCCAAATTCTGGGCTTAACTCGGGCGCATTCAACTGGTTGCACGTAAACCCCTCTGGAGTGGTGGGTTAGCAATTTAAATATGTTAATCGCTTAATTCCAGCGCTACTTCAACCTACTTTCAAATTTAACACCGCAGCCACTGTGTTCCCGGGCTTCCTGAATCTCGCCATTGAAACCAAGGCGAGAACACAACAGCAATTCATGGGGCTCATTAAAAGTCACACAAATACAGCAATAAATAGTTAGTGCTCACAGCTGTTTTCTTGCCTACCAATGGGAAAGGGTTTATTCAGAGTACTTGTGGTGAAAGGTTAATTTCTGCACTTTAGAAGTATTGAGACTCAGATCAGGATGGATGGCGCCTTGGCTGCCTTAGATTAGATCTTGGACGAGGAGCAAGGTGACCATCAGCGTGCTATGGAGAGACCTGCAGGTGGTCAGCAGAGAGACCTGCAGGTGGTGAGCTGAGAGAGGAGCTGCAGAGAGGTTGAACTCACAGGAGGCACAACCTACGTAACAGGGTGTACAGGCAGAGACTTAGACCGCGATTTTATTCATGGAGGTGAGTTGAGGGCGGGCCTGCTGCTCGGCAGTTTTTGGACCCGCTCCTGGATGCCACCGCCCAGCAGTTACCATTTTATCTTGATTGGCCGCGTATGTGCGGGTCCCTCCAGGCAATTGCTTGGAGCATGTCAGATTCTCGCCTCTGATGATGCGTTGTTTGAGTAAAAATTTAAAGGGGCCATGTCCCCTTTGCAAAAGCATTAGGGGGGTGAAATTGGGTATAGCCCCGCTTGGGGCGCTAGAATTGGCAGTGCGCAAATTCTATCGCCAGGCGCAACATATCGCCACCTCGAGCGATATTGGTTGCATCGCCCCTAAAGGTGATTGCGGCGTATAATCAGGTGCTGCACGGGACTCCTAAGGCGCTAACCTGGCAGCGCTACTCAATATCTGGGCGGCCGGGCGCAGCGCAGGTGCTGTCAATAATCGATGACCACAAGACATGCTGGCGCCGGCCAGCTCTTAAAGGGGCGGGTCATTTAGGATCAGCAGCCACACTCATCGCCCTGTAGGCCTCAAAATCGGCGCTGTGCAATCTGTGGCGTTACAAACTTTGACCAGATGGAGAGGGTGAGGCAGAGAGCGGAGCGCTTTACCGATGGGGCATTGGATGCTTTGGTTGGCGCAGTGGAGCGCCGGCGAGCAGTGCTGTACCCTGACAATGGCAGGAGGCCTCATCAGAACGAGTACCGCAGAGCTTGGAGGGAAGTTTCGCAAATAGTCAAATCCAGCAGCGTGGCGCCCAGGACTCCTGTGCAATGCAGGAAGAAGTTCAACGATCTCACTCGGGTCGTTAGGGTGAGTGGCTTGTTGGCAATCTTCTTCATCCCTCCATCTGCACCTGACTTTATGGCCAGAGGGTGCGCGATGCCCCAATGGCCATCTGTCAGCCAGCACCCATGGCCCTTTCTGGGAACGCACACGCACATTCAACTCAGGGCATACTGTAAGGGCTGATCCACCATGGGGGGCATGAGATGACAACTCAGGGCATACTGTAAGGGCTGTTCCACCATGGGGGGCATGAGATGACAACTCAGGGCATACTGTAAGGGCTGTTCCACCATGGGGGGCATGAGATGACAACTCAGGGCATACTGTAAGGGCTGTTCCACCATGGGGGGCATGAGATGACAACTCAGGGCAGCATGTTTCATCACTTCCCGTCCTTTCTCCTGCAGGCCAAGCTGGCCAGGAACCGGAGGGAACAGATTCGTACCAGAGGAGGCCCTCCTCAGCTGCAGACACTGACAGACCTGGAGGAAAGAGTCCACCAGATTGTTGGAGGCCGGATGAGTGGTCCTGTCACCACTGGAGCTGCCGACCCCATTGTGCACAGCGACGGTAAGGTCATCACCTTTTTGAACTGTCTCCTTCCACTTGTTCCCCCCACCAGCATGCTTTTTCAGTCTGGACCCATGTCAGAGCATTGCAGCACTCTTGCATCCCTTGCTGCCACCCTGTCCTTTCACTAAAGCCACTCTTCAACCTCCCTGCTTTCAGATGCTGCATCACCAGCTCGGGAGCCGGGCCATCAAGCTGCCAGGGACACTGACTCCGGAGGCGACGAGCAGGAGGAAGCCGGACCATCCGTACCACCCTCAGGCGAGCCAGCCCATCTGCAGACTGGGGATAGTGCTTCCCTGGAGGGGAGCGGGGGGGAAGGCTCTGAGGAGGAACCAGTTGCAGGAACCAGCAGGCTCCAGCAACGCAAGGGGGGTAGGGAAGCTTGGGAGCCGTCTCCCCGGAGGGCGAGTCAGGCCACGATGACTGCTGCACAGAGCGCAGAAGAGGTGCGTTCCCTCGCAGAAATGAGCGCCCAGGCTCGGCTCAGGCACGCTGAGCTGATGGCTGCAGTGGCAAGGATGCCTGAATCCATCGAGACACTGGCAAGGAGTGTGCAAGACTTCAGGGCAGCACAGGCGAGGAGTGTACAAGACTTCGGGGCAGCACAGGAAAGGAGTGCCCAGGGCTTCGGGGCAGCACAGGAAAGGAGTGCCCAGGGCTTCGGTACATCACTGGAAAGGACTGTCCAGGGCTTCGGTACATCACTGGAAAGGACAGTCCAGGGCTTTGGTACATCACTGGAAAGGACTATCCAGGGCTTCACCGAAGCACTGGCACCTGCCACGCAAGTGCTGAGTGCTGCCACGCAGTCACTCGCTGGCCTCATGCAGAGGCAGATTGAGGCCACGCAAGCACTGACTGCTGCCACCCTCGATGGATCAGGCAGGATTACCCGGGGCCCTTGCAGCACCACAGCAGGCCAGCAATCTGTGGACCAGCCGATTGGTTCGCATGCTGCGGTGCTGTCCCGTCAGAGTGCCAGTGTGTCGGCCGACCACGGAGCAGGTGTCCGCTCTCAGGATGTCAGCATTCCTGATGCCACCGCTGGCACGTCTCCACTGCAGCTGCCATCACCTGCAGGACAGACTGCTTCCACCCATGCCCAGTTGGAGCAGTCAGCATCCGGGCCCTCCAAGCCCAGAGTCCGTCCAGGCCGTCCCTCAGGGGCATCTGCGCTTTCGGACAGTCAGCAGGCGTCCCCCAGCCTTCATGCAGCCACTGGGGTCCCATTACAGAGGAGCTGCAGGGAGGGATGGGGCCGTTCTCGCAAGAGAAGTAGATCACCATCAAAGGGGAAAGAGTAGAAGGTGCTGCTGAGACGTCTTATTTCTAGAAATCAAGGCCGTGGATGCTGGTCTGAATGTTAGTAATGTTTTGGATAGTCTCCCGGGTGTGCGAGGCACTTGGTCTGAATGTTAGTAATGTTTTGGCTAGTCTCCCGGGTGTGCGAGTCACTTGGTCTGAATGTTAGTAATGTTTTGGATGGTCTCCCGGGTGTGCGAGGCACTTATGTGTTAGTTTGTTAGTTAAGCTTTCTGGTGCCATTGCTTTGTCATGTTGAAAGGAAGCATAGTTTTCAAAATAAACAAATTATTTTATTTGACATTGGCCATGTCTGCTATTTACATTCATACTGGCCTTCATAGGCTTTGGGTTATCCGAATGGTTCCATTCCTGGTCTTCGATTGGCACCAAGCATTCCGTGAGAGGGGCCTAGAACCGACTCCTTATCAGCCTCTGACGGACGGCCCTTCCAGTTTCTGGGACCCTCCCGTCTTGGTCCTCCTCCTCCTCCTCCTGCTCCTCCTCCTCCTCCTCCTCCTCTGCTGGTCCTTCAGTGTCTGCTGGCATTGGCTGGGTGCGCAGGGTGGCGAGGTTATGGAGCATGCAGCAGACAATGACGAAGTGGGAGACTCGCTCTGGTGAGTACTGCAAGGCGCCTCCCGAATGGTCCAAACAGCGGAACCGCTGCTTCAACACGCCGATTGCGTGCTCCACAATGTTCCTCGTCACCTGATGGCTGATGTTGTAGTGCTCTTCTGCAGGGGTGCTGGGTGAACGGAGCGGGGTCATCAGCCATGGGCACAGAGGATAGCCCTTGTCACCGAGAAGCCAGCCTCCTGGGTGAGCCGGGGCCTCGAAAAGGTCTGTTACTGAAGTCTGGCGCAGGATGAATGCGTTGTGGCTGCTGCCTGGGAACTGAGCATTGACCGCGAGGATCAGCTGCCGGTGGTCACAGACCAGCTGCACATTCAAGGAGTGGAACCCCTTGCGGTTGCGGAAGTCCTCAGGATTCAAAACGGGCGCCCGCAAAGCCACGTGCGTGCAGTCAATGGCGCCCTGCACCACGGGGAAGTCCGCTATTGCCGCGAAGCCCTCTGCGCGCTCCCGCTGCTTCTCCGGTGTTGCAGTGAAGGAGATGTACTGCCGCCACCTCTTAAACAGGGCATCTGTTACTTGCTGGATGCAGCTATGCACCGCAAACTGGGAGATGTTGGCAATGTCCCCAGTTGCTGCCTGAAAGGAGCCGGTCGCATAGAAATTCAGTGCTACTGTAATCTTGACAGCCACCGACAGAGAGGTCCTGCACCTTATCTGCGGCTGAAGATCTGCCTGAAGCAGGTGGCACAGCTCAGTCACCACCTCCTTTCTGAATCGCAGCCTCCTAAGACACTGCTCCTCCGACATGTTGAGGTAAGAGAACTGCTGCCTGAATACCCTGGCAGCGTAAGGTCTGGTGTGGCGACGTCTGTTGGCCCTCCTCCGTCTGGCCATTCCTGGCCCACTCTCCCTCCGTCTCTGTGCCCTTTCCAGATGGTCGAGCAGCAGGACGTTCCCCTCCAAAGCAGCCCCCATAATAATAGATAACAAGAAATTATACAGGGTGTAAATGCTCACCAGCAGCAGGGTGATGGTCTGAAGGCTGAAGGTCCTCTGGCAGCGCTGGGTCACTAGTGATATGGCTCTCAGAGTGCAACTCTGCAACTCTGTGAAAATCTCAAAGAAGTTGTGCTCCCAAAATGGCTGCTGCTTTTATACCAGTGCAGTCCCCTTTAAAGAGCACCCCCCTAAGCCCGAGAGCGACTGGGGAATGTTCCAGCAAGCTGTCCTTATTAGCGCCAGGCGGAACGAAGGGGCGCACCACTGAATTTCCGGTCTGGGGCGCCAAAAAGGCGTTGCACACTGAAATGATGTCATGATCTGCCTGCGCCCGCGAGCGGGCGCTAACCCACTCAATATGGCAGGAGGCGCTGAGTTCACTGCGCCCGGCCGAAAATTGGCTAACGCCCCACTTCTCGGCCTCTTTAGGCGCTAATCGCTGGCGCTACCAACCGAATTTCTCCCCCTAGGTTTTTTCTCTTAAAGGTGCTGGCTGCTACAGGAATGGCAGCCCCACAAACTAAGGCTGCACCCAGGTTCAATGAGAGCTCCCTCCATGCCCTGGAAACGGAAGGAGGAGGCCTCCTCAGCAAACCAAGGCAGCTTGGCTGCAAATTGCTGAGGAGGTGAGTTCGAGGTCTGGGTGCAGACGCACATGGGTTCATTGTCGAAAAAAGTTTAATAATCTGCTGAGATCACCTAAAGTGTGGCCTCTGTGTTCTGGGAAATGGAAGTTCAAGAATGAGTGCACAGGGTGAATTCCATGTAGAATGTTGGTGGTGACATTGAGTGCAAACCACCGTTTATTGGACAAATGATGCCTGGGGTTTTGAGAATGTCAGACTTATATTCATCTCCATGTGCCAGCCACCTGTGGTTGAAGCGTAAGCTTACGCGAATGTGGCATGGATGAGTGCATCCCTTGCGTGACAGCCAACAGTGTGGTCACCTGCTGTTGGATTGGCCACATCCGGCCCTGCAAGGCATCGCTCCCCGTTCTCCTCCTCCTCGTTCTCCTCCTCGTCCTCTTCCTCGTCCTCTTCCTCATTCTCTTGCTCTTCCTCTGAGGAGGCTGTGTGCTGAGCCACTTGTTCATCCGGCAGCACTAAGCCGTGCTGCTGTGCGATGTTGTGCAGGGCACAGCAGACCACAACGATTCTGGACACCCTGGCTGGTGCATACTGCAGGGCTCCACCAGATCTGTCTAGGCATCGGAAGTGCATTTTGAGCAAGCCAATGGTTTGCTTGATGATGCTTCTGGTGGATATGTGACTCACATTGTACCGCTCCTCAGCATCATTTGATGGCCTCCTCATCGGTGTCATAAGCCACTTTTTCAGGGGATAGTCTTTGTCACCAAGAAGCCATCCGGAAAGTTGGTTTGGCGGATGGAAAAGCTGAGGCACAGTAGACTGGCGCAGGATGAAGGCGTCATGGCAACTGCCAGGGTACTTTGCGCAAACATGCATGATGATCTTCCTGTTGTTACACAGCAGCTGGATGTTCAGGGAGTGCAATTCCTTGCGGTTGACAAATACAGCTGGGTTGTGATAGGCAGCCCTAGTGGCTACATGTGTGCAGTCTATGACGCCCTGCACCATTGGCAAGCCTGCCATATTGGCAAAGCCAACTGCACGCGCTGTGACACTTGGGCCATCGGTGAGGAGAGGAGGTTGGCGCTCCTGGTGCTAGTGCTGCTGTTGTGCCTGGTTGTGGTGCTGCCGCGGCTGCTCTTCCTCCGAATCTGACGACCAGGATGAGAGGATATAAATGGTTCCCATCCCGTTGCTATAGATTTCATTTGAGGCAAGAAGCTTGCAAGTGCACAGTCGAAGTGGCCTAAAATTATTACAACCAGGTCACGCTGTAGATGGCTGTCAGCTTGAACAGTCACAAGGTCAGTAGATTTGCAAAATCTTATCCCAAACCTTCAACAACAAAGTTGCTGCATTTGAATGTCAGCCATGTTACAGGAGCGCTTTTAAAGTGCTGCACCAATGACTACAAATCATGTCCTCCAGCAACTTATCTCCTTGCAGCTGGCCTGTTTCTGACAAGACGGGAAACAGGAGCCAGAAGCATGAAAATGGGAAACCAGTATAAAAATAGGATTAGCAAGGCAGTTAACAAGCTGTTAACTGCCTTAACTACCTGTCCCACCGGCTCTAGTTGCGTCATTTAGGGAGCGGCTGACCTGACACTCACGAAAATCATGTGAGGGTGGGATGGAGGCAGCTTGGCAGTCTGAAGCCATTTTTTCCGATTTTTGCTGCCCACATGCCTCCTCAGGGCTATTAAAATCAAGCCCATAGTCTCCTTGACCTCTCAGAAAATCTGCGCTTCCGGAGGCTCAGATTATCGCGTGTCAGGTGGTTATAGACATCTGCAACCTCCTAGAAGAAGACCTGCTCCCTGCTGGACTTGGTGGCCACCAATGTTCCCGCTAATTTTTTTTTCGGTTGCGCGGCCCCTATAAATTCAATTTATCGCGCATGCACGGTTTTTGCCATTTAAAAGCCGGCAAGTGGCCTGCGCGCAAGTTCCAGACTGCTGCGTGGCCGCCCAGCCGTGCAGCTCAATGGAAACATTGGTGGCCACACATTACCAGTGGCTGTGAAAGTGACCACCGCTCTCACCATTTCTGCCTCCCGATTCTTCCAGGGCTCTACCGGAGACATATCCAGGATCTCACAAATGCATAAGGCAGATCACTGATGCGTTGTTAGCCAGGGCCGGCAATTATGTCAACTTTGCCTGTGATGACAATAGTCAGAATAAGCGGGCGCCCAGGTTTGCGTCTCTAGCTGGCTTCCCACAGGTGTAGGCAGTCATCAACTGCACACACATGGCAATCCACACACCCCCAGATTAACCAGGAGTATTCATGATCTGCAAGGGATTCCACTCCACCAATGTTCAGCTGGTTTGCAACCACAAAAAAATATTCCCAGGGAGCTGCCATGATGCTTTCATCCTACAGCAATCCAAGCTCCCTGATCGCTTTGAACCTGCAAGCAGACTTAAGGGGTGGCTAGGAGACAAAGGCTACCTCCTTCAAACTTGGCTGATGACACCTGTGAGAAACCCAACCAGTGAAGCCCAAGTCTGGTACAATGAATGCTTGTACAATGAAAACTGGAACAAGATGTGTCATTCAGCAAGCGATCGGCATGCTCAAGATGCGCTTCAAGTGCCTGGACAGATCTGGAGGTGCCCTTTAGTACTAACAAGCCAGGGTCTCCAGAATGATCGTGGTGTTCTGTGCTCTGCACAACATTGCGCAGCAGCGAGGATGAGAGCTGCAGGAGGAATGAGGCGCTGAGCACACATCGCCTGCGGTTGAATCCGAGGAGGTGGAGGAAGAGGATGAGGAGGAAGGTGGCGACCCTAATGCAGCACCAACCTCTCACATTGCTGCCCAGGATGCCGGGGATTCCCTTATAGCTGTAAGGTTCAGTTAGTTGCCACCACTGGACCCATGTAACAACCACATTCAGTGGCCACTTTCACCCCCCATTCCCCCAATTCCACTGACCAAAGCAGTCCAACCAACCAACCACCCATTGCACATCCTCCAATTGGTCCCCGTCAATTCATGTCTCCCCATTCATCAACAAGCAACTGAAAAGACGAGTTGCCACCCAGCAAACAAGAATGGTGACATGGAAAAGTGGTGCAAAGTAATACATTTTATGTTATTCTACTAAAGAACAGAAACTTAACAACATAACAGTTTGTCAAACACCCATGTGTATACCCTTGTGCAACTACAAAACTTTACCAATCCTTTTCCTACCACTGCTACATGGTGCAATCCGTGAGGCTTCAGCAGAGGTGGAGGCAGGCTGCTCAGAACCCTAGTCTGACTGCTGAGCTGCTCTTGTCCAACGACCTCTGGGATTTGGAGCCCGTGAGAGCCCTGCCAAAGACTGCTCCACCTGCAACTGTGCAGTGGCAGACTTGGCCATCAGGAGAGGATGCAGCATGTTGGTTACTGACAGAGTGGAGAGCAACGGGTGAGATGTGGGAACGCTTTGAGTGGAGACCCCACTTCCATGTCCAATTTCGCTTTCATTACTCTGATGAGTCAGCTACACTTCACTACGATTGCTGTTTCTGTACAAAACCTCCCAACTCCTCCAAATTCCATCTTTGGATTGGGCCTTTAAATACAGGAGTTGAGATCGTGTCATGTGGGCCCACACCATGCCCTCTGCTGCGCAATCGATGCCAAACCCGGAAGTAAAATTAAAATGAGATGGCTGCATTAAAATGCCACAGACAGACATTCCTGAAATTCCTTGCAGTTTTCCCACGTGATATCTGACCCCCCCACACCGAACACGCCTCAAAGATAATATCGGGACCATTGTGGCTGCTTCTTTGTGGATATTATTCTCAACCATCAGTGCGATGATCCATCACTGTGTAATAGATTTAAGTGCTTCAAGAAAAAGCTTGTATAAAATTAACCAAATTAATGAGTGTCTACTTTTAAAATAACAGAATTATCGATCATTACATTCTGTGATGAGTGCCTCCTGTTTCATAAGCAGAAGAATTGTAGATCATTAGTTTCTGAGAAATCAGTGGTTAGAGGAGTCCAAAAGTCATTTATTTTGTTGATGTTAAAATAAAGTGGGTGTGCTCCATTAACATAGACTTTCAACCCTTCCAAAGTATTGTAGGACATGCGGAATTACCCCTCGCCCCGTCCAACAGGTTATCAAGTTCAGACTTGAAACTTATGAGAAATGACACCAGACACACGGGTTCTGTCTTTAACCTTTTATTGTTTCTAAGACAGATTCAAAACCCCAACCACTATCCGAGCAGTTCACCAATAATATTACAGGAAATCATACATACAACCACCCGCAGATGATCAGCCCAGCGTTGATTGTAGGCCACGTCCTTCCGACTGCAGCTCTTCACCTTCCGACTGTAACTCTTCACCTTCCGACTGCAGCTCTTCACCTTCCGACTGCAGCTCTTCACCTTCCGACTGCAACTCTTCACCTTCCGACTGCAGCTCTTCGCCTTTTGACTGCAGCTCTTCGCCTTTTGACTGCAGCTCTTCACCTTCCGACTGCAGCTCTTCACCTTCCGACTGCAGCTCTTCACCTTCCGACTGCAGCTCTTCACCTTCCGACTGCAGCTCTTCACCTTCCGACTGCAACTCTTCACCTTTCGACTGCAACTCTTCACCTTCCGACTGCAGCTCTTCACCTTCCGACTGCAGCTCTTCACCTTTTGACTGCAGCTCTTCACCTTCCGACTGCAGCTCTTCACCTTCCAACTGCAGCTCTTCACCTTCCGACTGCAGCACTTCGCCTTTTGACTGCAGCTCTTCACCTTCCGACTGCAGCTCTTCACCTTCCGACTGCAGCTCTTCGCCTTTTGACTGCAGCTCTTCACCTTCCGACTGCAGCTCTTCACCTTCCGACTGCAGCTCTTCACCTTCCGACTGCAGCTCTTCACCTTCCGACTGCAGCTCTTCACCTTCCGACTGCAACTCTTCACCTTTCGACTGCAGCTCTTCACCTTCCAACTGCAGCTCTTCGCCTTTTGACTGGAACTCTTCACCTTCCGACTGCAACTCTTCACCTTCCAACTGCAGCTCGTCGCCTTTTGACTGCAGCTCGTCGCCTTTTGACTGCAGCTCTTCACCTTCCGACTGCAGCTCTTCACCTTCCGACTGCAGCTCTTCACCTTCCAACTGCAGCTCTTCGCCTTTTGACTGGAACTCTTCACCTTCCGACTGCAACTCTTCACCTTTTGACTGGAACTCTTTGCCTTCTGACTGCAGCTCTTCACCTTTCGACTGCAGCTCTTCGCCTTTTGACTGCAACTCTTCACCTTCCGACTGCAGCTCTTCGCCTATTGACTGCAGCTCTTCACCTTCCGACTGCAGCTCTTCGAGTTGTGATGATCAGCCAGGCCCCTCCTTCCGACTGCAGTGCCAATATTTTTAGTCACTGGTTTTTATAGTTTTCCTTGCCTTTTTCAGTAAATCAATCATTTAGAGATTGTGAGATGTTCCTTTAATGTTCGACCCAAGTTGTTTGTGCTGTCAAACTTTCACACTCACACATCCTGTGTGGTTACCCTTTAGCTGCCTTTATCAAAGCCCAAAATTGTTCATTCACTCATAAAAGATTACAGAAGTGGCAGAAAACCACTTGTTCACATTTCACGTGTTATGTCGCATCCTGTATTTCAGAACTCTCAAGGCTTGACTCCGCCCCTTTAGCCACCAAAGGTCGTTCTACAATCTTGTGGCCAGTTCTGTTGTAGACACGAAGGGCTCGATTTTGCCATTGGTGGCGGGTTGGGTGCGGGTCAGGTGGTCGGCGGGTCCCAATTCCGCCTCCGCTGTCGGGCGGGAAAAAATTGCGATTTTGCCCTAATTGGGCAACTGATTCCCAGCGTGTGTGAACCCCTGGCCTAATTAGTTTTTTGGGCCTGAAACTCGCCTCTGATGACATCATTTCTCCAGCTGCATTTAAGGGCTCCAAGCTGCCTTGGTTCATTTTGTGCCTAAACGTTTGTGTTTACTTCAATTCAAAATAGTTTTTGGAGCTATTGCAATGTCGACTTCAAGGCCCAAGGCCTCACCTCGATTTAATGATGACTCACTCCATGCTCTGGTGGAGGGAGCCAGAGCACAAAAGGAGGTGCTCTTTCCATCCTCTGGGAGGAAAAAAACCTCCTCAGCAAACCAAAGCTGTGTGGCTGCAAGTTGCCCAGGAGGTCAGTTCCAGATCGATGTGCAGCAGAACCTGGCTGCAGTGCCGAAAGAGGTTCAATGACCTTGTCCGAACAGGCAAAGTGAGTATACCATCACCTTTACCCTCATTCTGCTCCCCATCTCCTCTCAGCACCATCACTCTGCATTGTCAACCTACTCCTACACATCCCACTTTACCCTTACATCCCTTGCACCCATAACCATTCCCTCTCTATGTGCACAATCACTTAACTATTCGACTATGCTGCCCTCACACTTCCTATCACTGTTATGTTATGACAACAACTAACAACACACAGGGAGGGCCCTTAGTATTGGGACCTCTTTCCATATTTGTGTCCTTCTAAGCATCTATGCTATGGATTATCTACACTCACTCCATCATTCTCACTCAAACTCCACTTGTGTCCCTCATTGCAGGAAAAGAGAGCCCACAATAAGAGGGAAAGGGCAAAGACCGGAGGAGGGCCACCCTCAATAGCCCATCTTACCAGTGCAGAGGAGGCGGCCCTAGAGATCCTTGGCGTCGAGGAGGATGTGGAAGTGGGGGACGGACAAACGGGCACATCAGAGCAAGCTGGTGACAGAATAGTTTTGCATCTCTCTCATTGACATTGCATGAGTGACTGATATGGCTTCTGATGCTCAAACAGATTGGGGGAAAATTTTCTCCTTTTCTGCTGACCCCCCCGTTGGGTCGCAAAGCAACTAGCGCCCAGGTGCGGCAATGTTTGCGCCGCTCGTGAAATTGACCAGACATTGTGCGGCGGCACTAAACACTACCGCCACGATCTCCTGCGCCCGCAGATCGTGATGTTAGTTGAGCGTGCAAAGCCCCGGTAGCGCCCTGGACCGGATATTGAGTGGCGCCCCCTGCCTTACCGCCTGCCGCTAGCAACGACAGGCTATGGGGAACGTTTTGCAGTCGGGAAGGGACTGGGGGAGCGCTATTTAAAGGCGACCGTTTCCTGACTTTTTTTGTCAGCGACATTTTTGCACCACGCATTCTGAGAGAGAGCGAGAGACTTCTGAAGAGATTCAACGCTGTGTGAAGGAGTTTTGGGTACTGAGCAGCACTTTGCAGGTTCATTTTGATTTGTCCTTCCTTGCATCGATTTAGAAGAGACTATGGGGGCTGCACTCTGAGCTCTTTCCCTGGGCCTCTCCATTGTTCTTTCCAGCAGAATTGATGTACAGGTCTCTCCAGGCCGAGATTCAAGGCTGCAATGAGCAGGGTGTGGATGGAAAGCAAGATTGACCTTCCCCTTTAAGAACTGGCCGGTGTCTGTGTTCCATTGCTGACTGACATCACATGAGCTTCGCCAGCGCTCTGAGTTAGTGCCTCGCACCTCGGCGTTAGCACCTTAAGAGAGGCCTGATTTAGTGCTCCACTCACCTCCAGGGGCGATAGAAGCCAAGTTTGCAGTCGGAGGCGATAAATAGCGCCAGGCGCTAAACCTTGTGCCCGACCGATAATTGCGCCCCAAATGGGGCGATACCGAATTTCTCCCCCATTGACTTATGATCATCTGCAGCGGCGGCAGGTAGCGGGAGCAGCGGACCTGCGGGAGACTCGGCGGCGGCGGTGAGCTACAAAAGGCGGCAGCGGGGCCAGGAGAGGCCTCAGAGCAGCGGCGGCAGGTAGCGGGAGCAGCGGACCTGCGGGAGACTCGGCGGCGGCGGCGAGCTACAAAAGGCGGCGGCGGGGCCAGGAGAGGCCTCAGAGCAGCGGCGGCAGGTAGCGGGAGCAGCGGACCTGCGGGAGACTCGGCGGCGGCGGCGAACTACAAAAGGCGGCAGCGGGGCCAGGTGAGGCCTCAGAGCAACGGCGGCAGGTAACGGGAGCAGTGGACTGCGGGAGACTCGGCGGCGGCGGCGAGCTACAAAAGGCGGCAGCGGGGCCAGGAGAGGCCTCAGAGCAGCGGCGGCAGGTAGCGGGAGCAGCGGACCTGCGGGAGACTCGGCGGCGGCGGCGAGCTACAAAAGGCGGCAGCGGGGCCAGGAGAGGCCTCAGAGCAGCGGCGGCAGGTAGCGGGAGCAGCGGACCTGCGGGAGACTCGGCGGCGGCGGCGAGCTACAAAAGGCGGCAGCGGGGCCAGGAGAGGCCTCAGAGCAGCGGCGGCAGGTAGCGGGAGCAGCGGACTGCGGGAGACTCGGCGGCGGCGGCGAGCTACAAAAGGCGGCAGCGGGGCCAGGAGAGGCCTCAGAGCAGCGGCGGCAGGTAGTGGGAGCAGCGGACCTGCGGGAGACTCGGCGGCGGCGGCGAGCTACAAAAGGCGGCAGCGGGGCCAGGAGAGGCATACCAAACTCCAGTCTGCGAGCTCAGAAGTTGCAGAGAGGTAAAAAGTAATCGGGGTGTGACGTCACCAGGGAGCAGGTAAGTGAGTGGTTGGTGAGTATTTCTCTCTTTTCATTACAAGCTTGAATTCTGTGGTGTTAAATTTCTAGGGGCTCTGTGTTGTAGTGAGGACAGTTGGTAAATAAAGCACCCTAGAGTATACCTGTAACTGGGGTATTGAATAAATTTTTAGATTAATTAAAGGAGTAAGTCATGGCAGGAGAGCTCAGACCCGTGTTCTGCTCCTCCTGCTCTATGTGGGAAATCAGGGACGCTGCCAGTGTCCCTGGCGACCATGTGTGCGGGAAATGCATCCAGCTGCAGCTACTTGTAGACCGCATTGTGGCGCTCGAGCTGCGGGTGGATGAGTTTTGGAGTATGCGCGATGCTGAGAGGGTCGTGGATAGCACGTTTAGCGAGTTGTTCACGCCTCAGGGTAGGGCTGCACAGGGGGTGACCATCAGGCGGAGCAACAGAGGCAGGCAGGAAGTGCAGGGGCCCCCTGCGGACATCCCCCTTTCAAACAAGTATACCAAGTTGGATACTGTTGACGGGGATGACTCACCAGGGGAAGGCAGCAGCAGCCAGCTTCCTGGCACCAGGGACGCTTCTGCTGCTCAGAAAGGGAGGAAAAAGAGTGGGAGAGCAATAGTGGTAGGGGATTCTATCGTAAGGGGGACAGATAGGCGTTTCTGTGGCCGCAAACGTGACTCCAGGATGGTTTGTTGCCTCCCTGGGGCCAGGGTCATGGATGTCACTGAGCGGCTACGGGGCATTCTTAAGGGGGAGGGTGAGCAGGCAGAGGTCGTGGTCCACATTGGGACCAACGACATAGGTAGGAAGGGGGATGAGGTCCTGCATCAAGAATTTAGGGAGCTAGGTAACAGATTAAAGAGCAGGACCTCAAAGGTTGTAATCTCTGGATTACTCCCAGTGCCACGTGCTAGTGAGTATAGGAATAGGAGGATAGAGCAGATGAATGCGTGGCTAAAGAGTTGGTGTAGGGGGGAGGGTTTTACTTTCCTGGATCACTGGGCCTGCTTCTGGGGAAGGTGGGACTTGTACAAGTCGGACGGGTTGCACCTGAACCAGAGCGGGACAAATATCCTTGCGGGGAGGTTTGCTAGCACTGTTGGGGGGGGTTTAAACTAACTTGGCAAGGGGATGGGATACAGAGGGGAGCTGAAAGAGGGGGTGATGTGCTGCCAATTATAGAGAAAAAAACAAGTCAGCTTGGTAGACAGGGCAAATATACAAGGGCAAGGCTGGATGGCATCTATTTTAATGCAAGGAGTCTTGCAAATAAGGTGGATGAACTGAAGGTGTTGATAAACACATGGGAGTATGATATTGTTGCTATCACGGAGACATGGTTGAGGGAGGGGCAAGACTGGCAGCTCAATATTCCGGGGTACAGAATCTTCAGGCGAGACAGAGGGGGGGGGGGTATAAGAGGAGGGGGTGTAGCAATATTAATTAAGGAGTCAATTACTGCAGTAAGGAGGGATGACATATTAGCAGGTTCCTCTAATGAGGCCATATGGGTGGAGCTTAAAAACAAGAAGGGGGCAAGCACTTTGCTGGGAGTGTACTATAGGCCTCCAAACAGTCAGGGGGAGATAGAGGAACAGATATGTAGGCAAATCTCAGAGAAATGTGCAAATAATAGGGTAATAATAATGGGGGATTTCAACTTCCCCAATATTAACTGGGATAGTCAGAGTGTGAAAGGCACAGAGGGTGTAGAATTCTTAAAGTGCATCCAGGAGAGCTTTTTGAGCCAGCATGTAGAAGGTCCTACAAGAGAGGGGGCGGTACTGGACCTAATTCTAGGGAATGTGGCCGGCCAAGTGGAAGAAGTGCTAGTAGGTGAGCACTTTGGTGACAGTGACCATAATATGGTGAGATTTAAGGTGGTCATGGAAAAGGACAGGGATGGGCCGGAAATAAAGGTTCTAAATTGGGGGAAGGCCGATTTTAATAGGATAAGGCAGGATCTGGCCAAAATGGACTGGGATCAGCTACTTGTAGGAAAATCCGCATCGGAGCAATGGGAGGCTTTCAGAAGGGAGATTGAGATCATACAATGGCAACATGTTCCCGTAAAGGTCAAGGGTGGTTCCAAAAACCACAGGGAACCGTGGATGTCAGGGGATATACGAGAATGGATTAGAAAAAAAAGGAGGGCTTTTGGCAGATACAAAAGGCTAAAGACGGAGGAAGCCCTAGAGGAGTACAAAAAGTGCAGGGGGATACTTAAAAAAGAAATTAGGAGATCAAGGAGGGGCCATGAAATAACACTGGCGAGCAAAATAAAGGAAAATCCTGAGATGTTTTATAAGTATATTAAGGGTAAGAGGATAACTAGGGAAAAAATAGGGCCCATTAGGGACAAAAGTGGCAATCTGTGTGTGGAGCCGGAAGATGTAGGAGGGGTTCTAAATGAATTTTTTGCATCTGTTTTCACTATGTAGAGGGACGATGTAGACATAGAAATAGGGCGGGGGGACTGTGATATGCTCGAACACATTAACATCGAGAGGGAGGAGGTATTGGCGGTTTTAGCAGGCCTAAAAATGGATAAATCCCCAGGCCCGGACGAAATGTATCCCAGGCTGCTGTGTGAGGCAAAGGAAGAGATTGCGGGGGCTCTAACACACATATTCAGAACCTCTCTGGCCACAGGGGATGTGCCAGAGGACTGGAGAACCGCTAATGTAGTTCCATTATTCAAGAAGGGGAGTAGGGAAAAACCGGGGAACTACAGGCCAGTGAGCCTAACATCAGTGGTGGGAAAATTATTGGAAAAAATTCTGAGGGACAAAATCAGTCTCCACTTGGAGAGGCAAGGATTACTCAGGGATAGTCAACATGGCTTTGTCAAGGGAAGATCATGTCTGACTAATTTGATTGAATTTTTTGAGGGGGTGACTAGGTGTGTGGATGAGGGTAACGCAGTGGATGTGGTATACATGGATTTCAGTAAGGCCTTCGATAAAGTCCCGCACAGGAGACTGGTCAAGAAGGTAAGAGCCCATGGAATCCAGGGTGCCTTGGCACGTTGGATACAAAACTGGCTTAGTGGCAGAAGGCAGAGGGTGATGGTCGAAGGTTGTTTTTGTGACTGGAAGCCTGTGGCCAGTGGGGTACCACAGGGATCGGTGCTGGGTCCCTTGCTGTTTGTGGTCTATATTAATGACTTGGATATGAATGTAAAAGGTATGATCAGTAAGTTCGCGGATGATACAAAAATTGGTAGGGTGGTAAATAGCGAGGAGGGTAGTCTCAGTCTGCAGGACGATATCGATGGGTTGGTCAGATGGGCGGAACAGTGGCAAATGGAATTTAACCCGGAAAAGTGCGAGGTGATGCACTTTGGGGGGACTGACAAGGCAAGGGAATACACAATGAATAGTAAGACCCTAGGCAAGACGGAGGGTCAGAGGGATCTGGGTGTGCAAGTACACAGATCCCTGAAGGCGGCGGAACAGGTGGATAAGGTGTTAAAAAAGGCATATGGGATACTTGCCTTCATTAGCCGAGGCATAGAATATAAGAGCAAGGAGGCTATGATGGAGCTGTATAAAACACTGGTTAGGCCACAGTTGGAATACTGTGTGCAGTTCTGGTCGCCACACTACAGGAAGGATGTGATAGCTTTGGAGAGGGTGCAGAGGAGATTCACCAGGATGCTACCAGGGCTGGAACGCTTCAGCTATGAAGAGAGACTGGGCAGATTGGGTTTGTTTTCCTTGGAGCAGAGGAGGCTGAGGGGGGACATGATTGAGGTGTACAAAATTATGAGGGGCATAGATAGGATGGATGCTGAGGAGCTTTTTCCCTTAGTAGAGGGGTCAATAACTAGGGGGCATAGATTCAAGGTAAAGGGCGGGAGGTTTAGAGGGGATTTGAGAAAGAACTTTTTCACCCAGAGGGTGGTTGGAGTCTGGAACTCACTGCCCGGAAGGGTTGTGGAGGCTGGAACCCTCACAACATTCAAGACGCATTTGGATGAGCACTTGAAATGCCATAGCATACAAGGCTACGGACCAAATGCTGGAATATGGGATTAGATTAGACAGGGCGTGATGGCCGGCGCGGACACGATGGGCCGAAGGGCCTCTATCCGTGCTGTATAACTCTATGACTCTAGACTCTATGACTCTATTCAATGTGCATGCTATGTTTATATCACATGTCTAACTCATACCTTTACTCCCCCCACAGGATCATCGACAGTCCCCCTCCCCACTGTCCAGGAGGAAGAAGCTGAGCCGAAAGACTTCGCAGAGGAACCTGCAACCTCTGAGGGACCAGCGTCAGCAAAATTAAGCGCACCCAGCACCAGCGCAGATACGCACACCTCGGTGGGATCTTCGGGACATAGAGTAGTGTTGTCACCTGGTGTATCACAGCTCACAAGTGAGCATCAGCAGATGGTGGAGACAGGGACATCAGTGGAGAGCCCTTGTCGGAGGCCGCAGGGCACTCTCAGCTCTGCTCAGCTACATGTGGACCCTGTGCCTCCAGGTCCATTGAGAAGGAAGCGGTGCTGGAACTCCAGGAACAGGTGCAGGAGTCTCTGGCAGGTTTTGTCTCCAGGGTCACTGCGAGTGTGGAACGGATGGAGGAGTCCAACGCTAACATGAGCAGAGCCTTTGTGGAGGCATTGGCGAATGAACACATCACTGCGGAAAGGATGGCAACATCCGTGGAAAGGATGGCTACCTCCGTGGAAAGGATGGCTACGGTATAGGAGAGGATGGCTACGGCCATGGAGGAGCTAAGTCGCCAGAGTGTGGAAAACATGGTGAATGTTCAGAATAGACTGACATCTCTGGAGGAGCGATGGACAGCTATTGATCAGAGAAACCAGATCTTTATGGAAGTCCTCATGGCCCCCCTAATGTGCAGCAAGGTGCTGTCAAGGCACTTGCTAGCTCTGAAGTGGGCTGACCTATGAGAGGGATGTTGGTGGCAGAGAACAAGGAAGTGGGGGCTCCTCTCCAAGCACTCACGCTCCCATGCCACTGCGGAGCCCTCGGTCGGAGTCCCACCAGAGTCCTCACCCAACTGAGATGGACATCTCAGCCCCTGCACAGCCGCAGGAGGAGCAAACTGTTGGCGAGCCCTCAGAGGCTCGCAACCCCAGAGGACGCCTGCCAAAGGTGTCAAAGCAGGAGCAGCATGAGAGTGAGCAAGGGGCCTCCACATCTGCTGAAGCCACAGGGGAAGCACCACATAGGAGCACATGTAAGAGGAAGATAAAGCACAAGTAGTCACAAGGATAGTCACTTGGGTGTTCTGTTGCGTTTAATTGTTAAATGCCATCCTTTAGTCAATGTATTAAAATGAAGTGATGGCAAACTGTTGAAGTTGTGGCTTGTGTCATTTCGGAAATGGAAGTTCCATATTGAGGGCTCAGGGTGAATTGTATTTGTCATGATGGTGGTCAGAGGGCTAGGAAGCCACAGGCTCTTGTCCATTGTCTATGGTGTGGTAAGAAGGTGCCAGGTACATGTGTTTGAATTGGCAACTTAAGCAAATCTGGCAAGATGAGTGCATCCCTTGCATCCCGGGCAGTAATGTGTTCGCGTGCTGGTGCAGCTGGTTGCTGCGCATCCGCAAGGTCTTCGTTCTCGTTCTCCTCCTCCTCATCTGAGGAGGTTATGCACTGAGCCACTTGTTCCTCAGGCAGCTGCAAGCCACGATGCTGTGCATTGTTGTGCAGTGCACAGCAGACCACGACGATTCTGGAGACCCTGGCTGCTGAGTACTGCAGGGCTCCACCGGATCTGTCAAGGCATCTGAATCGCATCTTCAGCAAGCCGATGGTTTGCTTGATGATAGATCTGGTCGAAATGTGGCTGGAGTTGTAGCGCTCCTCAGCTTCGTTGGATGGCCTCCTGAACGGTGTCATTAGCCATGTCTTCAGGGGATAGCTCTTGTCTCCAAGTAGCCATCCGCAAAGTTGGTTTGGCGGACTGAAGAGCAGAGGCACACTAGACTGCCGCAGGATGATCGAGTCATGGCAACTGCCAGGGCACTTGGCGCAAACATGCAAAATTTCCTTCTTGTGGTTACACACCAGCTGCACGTTGAGGGAGTGGAAGCCCTTGCGGTTGACAAAAAGAGCTGGGTTATAATGGGGTGCCGTAAGGGCCACATGTGTGCAGTCTACGATGCCCTGCACCCTTGGCAAGCCATCCATATTTGCAAAGCCAACCGCACGCGCGGCTATACTTGGTTGATCCGTGGAGAAGTGTATGTAATTGTGCGCCTTTGCAAAGAGAGCATCGGTAACCTGCATAATGCAAGTGTGTGCGACCGAGTGGGAGATGCCGCTGATGTCTGCTGATGATCACTGGAAGGAGCACGAAACAAAAAAGTTGAGTGCAGTGGTGACTTTGACAGCCACTGGTGAGGGGTGTCCACCCACTCCTCTGGGCTCCAGGTGTTGGTGCAGCATTGTGCAGATGTCACTGACTACCTCTCGCGATAGTCTCAGTCTCACTGCTGCTCAGTCATGTTGAGGAAGCTCATCCTCATCCCGTAAACCCTGTTTTGGGGGTATCTCCTGCGGTGATGAGCTTCCCTGCACTGGCGCCTTCTGCCCTGTGCACCATCAGGTGGGTGAGCAGCAGGTTGGCGCTCCTGTTGTTGCTGCTGTTGTTCCTGGTTCTGCTGCTGCCGCGGCTGCTCGTCCTCCGAATCTGAGGACCAGGATGAAAGGAAATAAATGGTTTCAATGCTGCTGGTAGATAGCTCCATTGAGGAAGCGCTCAGTCAGTGTGGAGAGAGGATTTTCCCAGGAGGTCACAGTGGAGATGGATCTCAGCTTAACCACTTCCAAGATCAGTGGGCCTGCAAAAAGTTCTCCAAGACCTGCAAAAACAAATTTCTGCCACCTGCAACTGATCCTTGTTGAGAGCTCCATTTTTATGGTGGAGCTGCAGCTGTTAGGAAGCCAGCCACTTGTCAACCTGGCAGGATTAGCTGGCGTGTTTCAGGAGAGACGTGCAGCACGCTGGAAATGTGGCAAAATTTGAAAGGCCTCTCAAAATGGGATTATAGAGGTACTCAAGTTAAGTGCATTAAGGGCCTATCCCGCCGCCTGGAGGCGCGACCGAAACGGACTCTGCAAGCCCACCTCTGGCAAAGTTGCGTGGAGGTGGATTGACGGCGGGATCAGAACCCGTCGTCATTTAAAATATTTTTCCCACCAGTCCCGCCTCTAAACCCACCACCTCAGGGCTGGTAAAATCCAGCCCAAAGTCTGCAAATCTAAGGGGGTTTGTTTAGTTGTTTAGCTCTGTTGTCTATGACTACCCCCTGCAGTCACAACCATTTTTACTGTCAGTATCTGCTTATCTGAAACACAGCTCTTGAAATATCTCCATTACAACGCAACTTCCAAATCCATCAATTTCTTGTGAAAGCTCACCAAATGTTTGCTGCCTTTATCAAAGCACATTCCATGTCCACTTATCAGTGAAAGACAGTCTGTTACATTCACAAACTTTATTTCACTTCGAAAAACCTTTTGGCCTGGCAAAGCATTTCAGTATATACCAAAATAAAAAATTACGGGTCTGTGTATGCCTACAGTATATGGGGTGGGTGAGGAAAATATTTGATCGACTACTAGAAAACCACTGGCAGACATTTAGATGTTCCTATATATGGTCACAGCAGATGAAAAATAACAATCACATATAGAAACAGATTTACCACAAACACGAACGCACTCCTGTCTGTGCAGAGTAAAACCCAGGACTAAGATCATAACTTCATAGTTTCAAGGTTGGAATTTGGCTCTATAAATGAAGAAAATAGGTTGTTATAAAAGATCTTACCCAAAAGTGTTGGCATTTTAGCTGGAAGAATTCTCATGATGACGTATCTTTTTAGGCTGTGAAACTCCTACTACAGTACGGAGCTGATCCTAAGCAGAAGAGCGCAGATGGAAAGAGTGCTTTTGATGAAATTGCTGATGATAAGATTAAAGATCTACTTGAGGCCCACTGCAATAGTGAGGTGCCTGTTTATGAACAACCACAGCCAATTATAGGTTGGTTCTACAGTGGCTCAATCAGTAATGAAATGGATGTTTCGAAAGGTTATACTGAGATTATGAAATGTTCTTGTAGTAGAATTTCCTCATAATGAGTTGCAAATTATTTCTTGACACAAAGACAACTCCCAGGACAAGTCCTGATGTCTGGGAATGGTTGGCTACCTGGCCCAAGCTAGCCCACAGCACACTGAAGTAATGGTAGGGTCGCCAACCCTCCTGCATTCTCCAGGAATTAAAGATTAATCTCCTGGACAATGCTGCAACCTGGGAGTAAATTCATGAGGGCATTCAAAAAAAATTGTGTATGTATTTTTTTCATTTTCTTTCAACATTTTTGTTTATTGGTTATAAAAATATTGGAGATGTGGGGGAAAAAAGGCTGTTTGACTGGGTGGGGCAGTTGGAAGTGTGAGGTCATGTCATCAAACATCCAGGAATACGTCCAACCAGAGTTGGCAACCCTAGGTAACGGTGCTGGATTTTGTAGGGTCAGCTTATTTAAATAATTAGCATAAGGTCTCAGCATAGCTTTTTGTCTTGTGCCAGTAGCTAGCCAACCCTAAGGCTGTGAACAACCCAGGAGATTTTCTGACAATCCGCCCATTGCATTTCAGGAAAGGTCAATTAAAATGAGTGTGTAGACTATACTGAAATTGAAGACTGCCACAGGGCTGAGGATTTTTTTCATTTCTTTTTCCTTTATCTCTATTCTGCAACTGCTTGTTGGCCCAGCCAACTCAAGGGTTTAATTAAAATTAAAATGGAGCTCTCTTTAAGTTCACACGTCCTTGCCTGACAGGTCCTTATGCCCATGCACCGCCCCGTAGCAGGCAGGATTCTTCATGAGTGCACAAAACAACGTTTAGTCACTGCACAAAGCTACTTTACAGGTAGCGACTTTTCTTTGTCGCTCTGCACTGTGGAACTCCATGCCCTCCGTAGACTTGAGATTGCATGTTTAGGTGTTAGACTCCCGTTGTAGAGCACCAAATGTGAAAAGCATTTTCCCCATCCCGTAAGATTATAAAGTAAACCTCTAGTTATGCCCCTGGTTGGTAATTACCAATAAGTAAGGAGTTAAAAAACAGAATAATTGTGATAAATCCATTAATTGGAACAAGGACTCGAAGAGGCTAGATGTTAGAATTAACATGAGTACTTTATTAACAACTGGGAAACACATACATCAGGCCTGCATCCTGGCATTCGACCTTTGCTGACCTTAACAGGAAGTAAAACCCCTGACCTTAGCAGCAGCATTGGCTACAGCACCACCCGGTGGACAACCCCAACCATAACAACCCAGATCACTATAATAATCAAATCACTCTTCTTTATAATCAGCCCTGAACTGGCAAGTATCTGGAAATGACTGATCATTGCCTACAGGAAGTCATGCGATGTAACCTCCTGGAATACATCCAAGCAGATTTGGCAACCCAATTAACTATAATTGCTCACACAACTTTTAACATTTGTCAACCGTCGCCAAGCCTGAGGGAATGAAAGGAATCCAATATGGAAGCATTTGCTTTTTATTCGTTTATGGGATGTGGGCATCGCTGGCAAGACCAGCATTTATTGCCCATCCCTAGTTGCCTTGAGAAGGTGGTGGTGAGCCGCCTTCTCGAACCGCTGCAGTTTGTGTGGTGAAGGTACTCCGACAGTGCTATTAGGGAGGGTGTAGGGGGTGGCGCGTGCGCCCAGTCAGTTATGCCCCTGACTGTTGGTGAGCGGTTCGAATCGCTCCCACGCCCCTGGGTTCTAGACACCGGACTTAGGTACAGACGGCGGAAAGACTTGAGTAGACAGGTGGTTCGGTGTAAGAAAACCAAGATTTTATTAAAACAGAAACGAAAACACAGTCTTATGAGAAAAATTACTGGTAGAGAACACAATTACAGGCATATAACACTACAACTATATACTTATACAAGGAATGGGGAACACACGGCACATCGAGGGAAAAACAATTACTTTAACAATCCCCTTATCCTTATCCCATCCCTATACCTAACTAGATTAAGCTATGAGGGGCCAGGAATTCATGCTCACCAATCCAAAGCAAAACTTGTTGTTTTAGCAATCGCGATTTTGAGGTCTGGGCTGCTGTCCTTTGGGGTACTCGGTCGCCATGTGGTCTCAGGGCGCGGTGCTGGAGCTGCTGCTGCGACACACCTTTCTTCTCCTCAGCTACCGTCGTCGTCTCGTCACGATGGGTTCTCTTCTCCCTTGGGCGGTTGTCGGCGGTAACATTGCGTCAATGAGACGATTAGCAGTCTTTACTGCTTAGATTTTACTACCCATCCTTAGAACGCCAACATATTCGTCATGGCGTGGACATCTGCGTTTATTTGCAGTGTTCAGCAAGAGGTTTGCCCCCAAGCGTCAGCTTATTTGCGGGGTTCGCCCAACCAACTTAGTCTCACTGTCCTCAGATACTTTCTTCCCCGAGCGTCAGCTTATAACTCGGCGCTCGGGTTTTTTAATTAATACGTCTTCTGCTGCCCTTCTCTGCACTTGTCGGGTCTACCTTACTCTTCGTCTCGGTTCGTCTCGCCTTGTTTCCTCTGCCCTCTCTTGTGTCCTGGGTGACTTTGGACTCGGGTCTCGTTCCCCTCCCCTGCTGTTGGTATGGATGTCCTTGGTTGCAACTTAATGCAGGGAGCGAGAAGAGAACCCGCCACGAGGCCAGGGCTCGAGTGCGAGCGGCGGTAGCCCAAGCACAGCAAGAGTCAAGCGACCAGAGACAAGAGAGCGGTTGGTACTAAGGGCCTACAGTTATACTCTTTTCGATGGCCCCTTATCTGCACGCCAAATCAGGTTAGTCCATTGTTTCACTTTTGGCGGGCTGTTTTAAATGATTGTACCAATCTAAAATAACTGTTTTTAGATGGCCATTTGTCGCACCTAATGGCCTGATGTCTGGGCGGTATTGTCATTAATGCATTTTAATCGGCCTGTCCAGCCTTGATGGCTTCCTTAAGCTGTTTCCGATTATTTATGCAGACGAACTAATGGCCTCCTGTTTATGCCTAACTGGGTTGATCTGTTCCAATTTGACGAAAATGCATATTCAATTGTTTGCTTAGCTGTCTGGCCCTCCAAACACAAAAGTCCTCTTCACAGAAATGCATTTTAAGTTTCGATTTCCCAAAGCTGCTTGTTCTGTGCTGCAGAGTTCAGGCTTTTAAAATCTTACAGGCTTTTGGTCACGAGGTGCAGACGCCATCTTTGGGTACCCTTTTTAAAAAATTGTCCATATGGTCCCTTTTATTAATAACCTTGGGGAAATTTGGAAATTTTGCGAATCCTACAGGGAATTCCAGGACTTTGACCCAGCGACGATGAATGAATGGCGATATACTTCCAAGTCAGGATGGTGTGTGACTTAGAAGGGAATGTGGAGGTGATGGTGTTCCCATGCGCCTGCTTCCCTTGTCCTTCTAGGTGCAAGGGGTCGCAGATTTGTGAGGTGCTGCTGAAGAATCTTTGGCGAGTTGCTGCAGTGCATCTGAGTCTGTGTACGTGTTGGAACAGGGCCCGCGCCCAAATCCCTGTTGGAGGGTTGGCAAAGTGATCGCACTGCTGTATGAGGTGGGTGTCAAGATTCCCGTCTTTGGCACTTCAGGACATTCCCTGTGGAGGACAGCAGTGCACCTTGCCTGTCAGGAGATGGAAGCCAGGCACAAGTGGGTAACTGGGTGCCATTTACTATCAGGCCTTGGCACCTGGGAAAGGTTCTGAGCTCGGTCGAGCTGACGTCTTCTTTTCTCATGGAAAGTGATTAATGTGCTGTCCTTTGCAAATTAGGCATTTGCCATTTGCTTGGTGAATTTGTGGATTGCCAACTGACTGATTTGTTACCAGCAGTGGCTTGGAAGGATCTGGTGGCATAAATGTTTAATGCATCCTACTGGAAGAGCCATCCCTGTGGCATAAGTTGTCTGCAAGTCACCCTCCAAGAGATCATAGAATGGTTACAGCACGGAAGAAGGCCATTCGGCCCATCGAGCCCGTGCCGGCTCTCTGCAAGAGCATCTCAGCTAGTCCCACTCCCCTGCCCTTTCCCCGTAGTCCTGCAAATGTTTTGCTTTCCGGTACTTATCCAACTCCCTTTTGAAAGCTGTGATTGAGTCTGCCTCCACCACCCTTTCAGTCAGTGCATTCCAGATCCTAACAACTCGCTGCATAAAAAAGTTTTTTCTTATGTCGCCTTTGGTTCTTTTGCCAATCACCTTAAATCAGTGTCCTCTGGTTCGCGACCCCTCTGGCAATGGGAACAGTTTCTCTCTATGTACTCTATCCAGTCCCCTCATGATTTTGAACACCTCTGTCAAATCTCCTCTCAATCTTCTCTGCTTTAAGGAGTACAATCCCAGCTTCTCCAGTCTATCCACGTAACTGAAGTCTCTCATCCCTGGAATCATTCTCGTAAATCTTTTCTGCGCCCTCTCTAAGACCTTCACATCCTCCCTAAAGTGCAGTGCCCAGAATTGGACACAATACTCCAGTTGAGGCCAAACCAGTGTTTTATACAGGTTCATCATAATTTCCATTATTTGTACTTTATACCTCTATTCATGAATCCCAGGATCCCATAGCTTTTTTAACTGCTTTCTCAACCTGCCCTGCCACCTTCAACGATTTGTGCACATATACCCCTTACTCACTCTGTTCATGCACCCCCTTTAGGATTGTACCCTTTAGTTTATATTTCCTCTCCTCATTCTTTCTACCAAAATGTATCACTTTGCATTTTCCTGCATTAAATTTCATCTGCCACGTGTCCGCCCATTCCGTTAGCCTATCTATGTCCTCTTGAAGTCTATCACTATCTTCCTCACTGTTCACTATACTTCCATGTTTTGTGTCATCTGCAAATTTTGAAATTGTGCCCTGTACACCCACATCCAAGTCATTAATAGATATCAAGAAAAGCAGTGGTCCTAGTACTGACCCCTGGGGAACACCACTGTTTACCTTCCTCCTGTCTGAAAAACAACCATTCACCACTACTCTCTGTTTCCTGTCACTTAGCCAATTTTGTATCCATGCAGCCACGGTCCCTTTTATTCCATGGGCTTCAACTTTGCTGGCAAGCCTATTATGTGGCACTTTGTCAAATGCCTTTTGGAAATCCATGTACACCATGTCAACCGCATTGCCCTCATCAACCTGTTAGCTCATCAAAAAACTTGATCAAGTTGGTTAAACACGATTTGTCTTTAACAAATCCATGCTAGCTTTCCTTAATTAATCCATACTTGTCCAAGTGACTGTTAATTTTGTCCCTGATTATTGTTTCTAAAAGCTTCCCCGTTACTGAGGTTAAACTGACTGGCCTGTAGTTGCTGGGTTTATCTTTACACCCTTTTTTGAACAAGGGTGTTGACATAATAAAACCTGGTTTGAGCATAAGCAAGGCTTTAATCAACTTGTTTCAGAACATGGAAGTCTAGTTGTATCCACTAGCTCCTTGTCTTACAAAATGTCCCTGGAAAGCTGGTGCCAACGCCCGAGTATTTATACTCCTTGGACGGCGCCACCAGCTGGCCGTCCAGTGTTATTTCATAGGTAGTTTCTCGATGATGAGATTTATGACAGGTGTAACATTTACAATTGGCATAGCTATGTGGCAACTTCTGTGTGAAGTAGAGGTGCGAAAACAGGGGTCCTCTGATGTGAAATATTTTTACCAAGGGGTATTATTTGATTTTGTTTTCTTCTGTCATGTAAGTTTAATAAAAATGCTGCATTGTAAAAGGTGTTGCAGCCAAATCAGGTCAGATCGCAGCAGAAAATCCAGCCCCTTCTGTCAAGAAAACAAAGATCACTGATTGGTAAATCTAGCACTGCTATCTCTCCATATAGACACTCGATATGTATTTTGCAGGTTCTTCAAATGATAACTGTGCCTCTTGTGATGATGAGCAAACACCACCAACTTTACCAAATGATAAGGACTCAGAAAAACCACATTATGTAAGTGCCACAGAAAGTACACAAAATGTTTTAGAAGTCTGAAATATGTTATTGAATTGGTCTGGTAAACAGTGCAAGTCTTATGTATTCTATATGCTACTGAACAAAGCTATTCATTTGTCATTTCAGTATATTTTACAGCATGAGTCGATTACAATAATGTTGAATGAAATGGAAACAAAGCAAGAAAGAATGATGAAATGTAAACTCAAGGAGCCTGAAAATGCAGGTCAGTAAACTGTAGAATCTACAGGTAGTAAGGTTTGTGAAAGGCGCTATATAATCGAGGATGGTGTGGTCAATCGTGAAAGGCTACAGAAAAGTCAAGGCATGACAAGGATGGATAATGCACCATAGTTACAGAGAATGTGGTTCGTGGTCTTGGGTAGGGTTGTTTTGGGGCTGTGGAAAAACTTTGGAGAGGAAAGGGAGGTTTGAGTTGGAGCAGTAGTTTACAAGGACCAAGGAATCAAGGATGGGGTTTTTAAGGAAGCGGGTGATGATAACAGTTTTGAAAGGGAGGGGGACAGTGCTTGAGAAGAGGGAACCCTTTACAATGTCAGCCAGCATGATGGCTAGGAAGGGAAGGTAGTCTAGTGGGAATGGGGTTAAAGAAGCAAGAATAAGATGAACTTGGAGAGTGCATGAGGGAGAATCTAGAGAGAGATGTGTGGTCAGGGCTAGAGTAGAGGGTCCTGGGGTAAGGTTTGGGTGGTTTGGAAGAGGGGAAACCAGCAGAAGCAGCAGCATATACAGTCTCTATCTTGGTGACAAAGAATTCCATGAACCTCACACTTGTTAGAGGTGAGGGTGAAGGGGGTAGGGGAGAGGTGTGCAAGGAGATCCTTGATAGTGAAGAAAAGAAGCTGGGGGTTAGCTTTGCTCTCCAGGGTAATCCTTGAGTTGGTTATGGCAGAGGAGAGTGAGGTCCAGAAGAGCTTGATGTGATCCAACAGATCTGGTGATGGATGGCTAAACCCATTGTGTGCCAGATATGCTCAAGTCTGCACCTCTTAGATTTATGGGAGTGAAGATGGGGGCTGTACTGGGGGAGTAAACCATGATGGGAGACAAGGGAATCTAGGGTGGAGGTGAGAGTGTGGTTGACCAAATCAACAGCTTTAGTATCATGATGAATGGAGGGCCAAAGGCTAGGCAGGTGGGAGTTTGAAGGTGAGTTGTAAGCAACTTGGGTGAGAGATTTTTCCAGGGACAGATGTAGAAAGAAGAGGAATTGGAATGTGTAAGCAGATTTGGGTGGTAAGGGATAGAAGAAAGTGATCATCAGTGATCAAGACTACGGGAGTAGAGAGATTGGGCTGGATTTTGATTGAGGAGGCGTGTAGGAGGCGGGACTACAACTTTCGGGGTTGTAGTCCCGCCTCCATCGAGTTGTGGCCAACCCACGTGATTTTCACTTGATTGACCTTGTTGAGCCCGCCCAGCGGGCTCAGCAGGCCAATTAAAGCCCACCCGGCAACAGGTGACATCACAGATTGACATTTCATCTGTCAAAAGCTTTTGACAGATTAAATATCAGCGTTTGACAGCTCTTTGAAGCTATCAAACACTGATAATCTGTACTCCAAGTTAATTCTTTTCTCTCAGGCTGATTTAGAGATCTCTCCAGAAGAGAAAGCTGAATGCTGCAACTTTTGACAGCTCGCGGCCATTCTGCTTTCTGTGCCGTTGAGATGAGGGACTCCCGAGACCTGAAGGAAGGAAGGCTGTAAAGGTAAGTAAATGTAAGTAAAACTTCTTTAAACACTTTACACACACCAAACACACTTACCTCTGAACTCATGCACCCATCACTCACCTGAACACCGGACATCTCGAACCCTCCAAGCCCTTCAGCCCGACGGCCCGCCTCGCTAACTTGGCATGGTTTGGAGCCGTCGGGAATCCCACACTTCAGCAATAAAAATAGGGATTAGGCTAAAAACTGCCTGTTAACTACCTGTAAACAGGCAGTTAATTGGCACTAATCCCCTTCCCGCCTCGGGGAGGCGGGTCCCAGCACAGGTTGGGTATCTGCCTTCTTTGAAACTGGCTTGGGGGCGGGATGGATTCGTGACCCCCGATTTCAAGATTTTAACCCCCCACACGCCTCCAATCCTGCCTCCATGGCCCAATGAAAATCCTGCCCATATTGTTAGATGGCAAGGTCGAGCGGGTGGTGATGAATAAGGATGGGAGAATTTATATGGAGAAAGAAGTTTAGGAAGAACAAGAGTGCAATAAAAAGAAGAAAGTGCAAGGAAAGCTGAGATGGAGATAGAAATCACCGAGGATAAGAAGTTGCTCAGCACAGATGCTGAGGGAAGAAAGAAGGGAGGATATCTTGGGGAGAAACATGGGGTTTGGTAGACAATGAGGATTTTAAAGGAGAGGCGAGAGGGGTGGAACAGGTTAAGGTGCTTGAAGAAGGAGAAGATGCCAGTGGAGTAGGCGAGAGATCACAGTGTGACTTGGCGTTCAGAGGCATGATATCACTGTGGTGGTTTAGACAGGGTAGGTGGTGGAAAGTATAGCCAGGCGGAGGGACTTCAGAAAGGGGCTCGTGCTCCAACCTTCAGGCCTCCTCTAACTCTGGCCTTTTGTTCATCCCCAATCCCCTTCGCCTCACCATTGGTGGCAGAGCCTGCAGCCACCTCAGCCCTACTCTTGGAATTCCCTCCCTAAAACCCGCCATTTCACCACTTCTCCTTTCACTTTAAAATACCTTCTCAAACCCTTTCTTTTCAACCACTCTTTCAGTCACCTTTCCCAACTCTCCCATCATGGCTTTTTTCTCTTCCATCTTTGTTAAGTGCTTTGGGACATTTTCTACCTTAAAGGTGCTATATAAATGCAGATTGTTGCTGTTGTTGAATTTAAACCACTGCATAATAGCACAGTGCACTGATAGGCTTCCCACTATTTGTCCAAGTTGTGATACTAATATGGAATGTTTTTCAATTAAGATTTATCCACTAATGAGGCACAACAACTAAGAAATTGCTTTTCCAATCCACCAGGCGCACAAAATTCAAAAAGGACAAATGAGCAACTAAGAAGTAAGCGCAAATACAACTGAGTTACCTGGGCTTTTTGGGCGAGATGCCAGGGTTTACAGTTCCATAGGCTGTAATTTGGTTACCCCTGCATTAGTGCATTGGCTTGTGTTTTAATGGCACCTTGATGATTTGCTATCAGTGGCCCTGCATGGTACTTCCACCATTAGTGGCACCTATCAATATAAAGAACTCCATGCTTCTGACAGAATCCAGGCCACAAAATGTCATGGCTTTTGAAAGTTGACATCGGAGGCAGTACAACACAGAAACATCCATCCCAATTGGCCTAACTGAGACTGGTGGCATACTGCAAGCAAAAACAGGCAGAGCAGTACTTGTAGGTTTTGAATCTTCAATTGAGCATTGCACTACCCTCCCCAGCACCCTAACCAGCAACATAAAAGTGGCTCAAAAAATTTGCCAAGTTTTTCAAGGTCAGATGCTGTAGGTAACACAGTGTACTACTATTTGTAATGTTTACTGTGGCGGTAAAAGCACTTACTGGTTAATTATTGAACTGAATACTATGCAAGCGGGAGCTGGATTTATGTCCCTTTGCTTGAGATGATTTGCAGGAATTTGTAGTGCTTCCTGATTTTGTACTTAAAAAGCGATAGCATTCTTTAAACCAGAGAGAAAAATAACTGGAAAGATTTTGTGGGATACAAAGTATGTGGCACTGTTACATCGGCAGAAGTGCAGGGGGTTGGAACTTCCATCAGCTACTTTAACCTGCCAGTGACCCCATCCTAATTCCTGGGGCAGGGTCATTTAAATAATAGGGTCAAGTTCCAGCACCTGTAGTTACACAACAGGGCCACCTGACCCACGGAGGCGTTGCAATTTTGGAGCAGTACATGTTGCTCTGTGAGGGGGAGCCAGAGGTTGGATCAGTCTGGAGACAGAGATCAGCAGAAATTCTTTTAAATTTCTCCTCAGAACTGCTACTCTGCAATGGTAATTGATTCCTTTGGGAACGGTATCTGATCCCTGTGGACAGCTTACTTTTGGGGACATCCTATGACTCAGAATGAGCCCCAGTAGACTTAAATCTCACCTGGCCTATCAGGCGTTTCTGTCAGACTTCCCAGGGTAGTACATGACACCTGAAGCTCAGCCCCAAAGTGTCCCCTCCCCGAGCACAATTGAGCTGGTTAGTGCAAAGGGAGTGAAAAACCCGTGGATCCAAATTTCATTCCCCCTCCTCCCCACCAGAATTACTCTAGAGTTGCGCTCCTAGGATTACAGAATTTCTGGACTCCTGTGTATACTATTTGTCATTAAATTTTTAAAACTTTCCCAAGATCACAAGGCAGGTTTAAATGAACGAGACTCTCAGCTTTGTTGATCTTTTCTTCCAAGAATACCACTCCACCTCCCCGCCCAACTAGCTATTTAAAAATAAATCCAGCCCTTTTGTTTTCTCCCAGCTCTGCCTCATGCTGCATCAATTTTCTGATCTTATCACTAATCTCAATCCGTAAATAAGATAGTGATCCGGACAGAGACTTGCAACGCTGTTTTTTGTGCTTTAACTGCTTCGCAACCTCACTCAACCTACTCTTATTCATCTCTGCTACTCCTTTTTGTCCTTCTAATTCTTCTTTTAATTTGGTTATTTTCTGCATTTGCCACAGAATAATCATGGCTTTCCAATCACGCCATTTAATTTTCTTTTCCTTCCGTAACCTTTTGTGTAATTCCGAAATCTGTCCCAGACTGTCTATCTCAGACATTAATAATTTGCATGCTTCTAGCTTCTTGTCCCCATATTTCTGAATAATACTAACTAACTCTTCCACCATGGCGCCTACCTCCTGTACTCAATTTATGACCGAGAGACCGTCCACTAATTTATTTCACTTAGTCGCAAACCGTATCCCTCTCGTCGGAACCGTGTCTAGCAATCGAACTTACATTTGTTTCCCCAACACTTTAACTCGAGCTCACCCAGGGACGCCAATATGTAAGGAAATCCCTTTAAACTCAATTAAATGATTCCTCGTGGTTCAGGCTTGAGTGTATTCTCTAAATACAAGTTTATAACTCAGACACCAATAGTATAATAACTGTTACGGTTATACAATAGACTTATACAACCTGGTTTCCTGCAGACCCAAAGGACTCGATTTTCATTGAGCCGTGGAGGCGTGCGGGGGGTTAAAATCGCAAAAACTGGTGGGCGGGACCCCCCCCCCACCGCCTGGTTCCCGACTCCGAGCAATTTTAACTCAGTCGTGCCTGATGGTCCCAACTCCGTCCCACATCCAACAGGCGGGACTGGTTGTTAAGGCCCTTAACAACCACTAAATGGCCTCTATAATCCTATTTTGAAAGGCCCTTGCGATTTTAACCCTTTTCCCACATGAAACACGCCTGGTGGGAAACACGAATGTGAAACCTGGCAGGAGCACTATTGGATTGCTGACTATTAACTGCAGGTCAACCATTAAAGAGGAGATTTGATCAGCCATGATTTGCAGGTGGCAGGACTTAGTAGTCTCAGGTCTGGGGCAACAGTAGCCAGCCTTACCACGGAGGTAGCAATCCTTTCCACAGAGGTAGCCATCCTTTCCGTGGTGATGCGTTCATGCGCCAATGACTCCACAAAGGCTCTGCTCATATTCGCTATGGACTCCTCCATTTGCTCCACACTCACAGCGACCCTAGAGACAAAACCTGCCAGAGACTCCTGCTTCTGTGCCTGGAGTTCCATCACCTCTGATCTTATGGATGGACCCAGAGGCAGAGGGTCGACATGCTGCTGAACCGAGCTGGCAGAGTCCTGCGCCCTCCGACTAGGACTCTCCACTGCTGTCCCTGTCTCCACAATCTGCTGATGCTCACTTGTGAGCTGTGATACACCAGGTGACAACACTACTCTATGTCCCAAAAGTCCCACCGAGGAGTGAGTGTCTGCGCTGGTGCTGGGTGCGCTGAATTCTGCTGACGCTGCGCCCTCAGAGGTTGCAGCTTCCTCTGAGGAGTCTGGCTGCTCAGCCTCTTCTTCCTGGCTAGGGGGGCGGATGCTTGTGATGGTCCTGTGGGGGAGTAAAGGAAAGAGTCAGAGACTAGAGTGCTGGGACTAGAGTCCTGGCGGATCATATAACTAGGGCTGTAGAGAGGGCTTTAAACTAACTAGTGGGGGGGAGGTTCCTAGAGAGCAAATAATACAAATGACAACAGAGAAGGTCATAGACTTAGGTAGCAGTGGGGAAATTAAAAACCAGAGCATGTCAGGAAGGGGCAGAAGGTATGGAGTAAAAGGTAAAGTAATAAAAAGGGCAAAAGCAGGAACTAAGTGTCACAAAACATCTTTGAAAGTTCTCTATCTGAATGCACGTAGCATTCGTAACAAAATAGACGAGTTAATGGCACAAATAACTACATATGGGTATGATCTTGTGGCCATTACAGAAACATGGCTGCAGGGTGACAATGCCTGGGAATTAAACATACCAGGTTATTTAACGATCAGGAAGGACAGGCAGGAAGGAAGGGGAGGTGGGGTGGCTATGTTAATAAAGGAAGGAATCACTGTAATACAGAGAAATGATATTGGGTCAAAAGATCAGGATAATGAAACAGTTTGGGTGGAGGTAAGGAATAATAAGGGGAAAAAAACACTAGTGGGCGTAGTCTATAGGCCTCCGAACAGTGGCAACTCTGTTGGACGGAGTACCAATCAGGAAATAGTTGAGGCTTGTAATAAGGGAACATCTATAATTATGGGGGATTTTAACTATCATATTAATTGGACAAATCAAATTGGGCAGGGCTGCCTTGAGGATGAGTTCATTGAGTGTATTAGGGATGGGTTTCTTGAGCAGTATGTAACTGAACCGACCAGGGGGCAAGCAACCTTAGATCTGGTCCTGTGTAACGAGACAGGATTAATTAAAAATGTCCTAGTAAAGGATCCCCTAGGAATGAGTGACCATAACATGGTTGAATTCCATATTCAATTAGAGGGTGAGAAGGTTGGATCTCAAACAAGCGTGCTAAGCTTGAATAAAGGAGACTATGAAGGTATGAGAGCGGAATTGAGCAGAGTGGATTGGGAAAATAGATTAAAGGGTAAGACGATACATAATCAGTGGTGTACATTTAAGGAGTTATTTTACAACTTCCAAAAAAAATATATTCCACTGAGAAGAAAAGGGTGTAAAAGAAAAGACAGCCATCCGTGGCTAAGTAAAGAAATTAAGGATAGTATTCGACTAAAAACAAGGGCATATAAGGTAGCCAAATCTAGTGGGAGGATAGAGGATTGGGAAAACTTTAAAAGACAGCAAAAAATAACAAAGATTGATTAAGAAAGGGAAGATAGATTATGAAAGTAAATTAGCAAAAAATATAAAAACAGATAGTAAGAGTTTTTATAGTTTTATAAAAAGAAAAAGGGTGGCTAAAGTAAATGTTGGTCCCTTAGAGGATGGGACTGGGAAATTAATGGTGGGAAATATGGAGATGGCAAAAACACTGAATGAATATTTTGTATCAGTCTTTACAGTAGAAGACACTAAAAATATCCCAACACTGGACAAACAGGGGGCTAAAGGGGGGGAGGAGCTAAACATGATCAAAATCACTAAGGAAGTGGTACTCGGTAAAATAATGGGACTCAAGGCGGATAAATCACCTGGACCTGATGGCTTACATCCTAGGGTCTTGAGGGAAGTGGCGGTAGGGATTGTGGATGCATTGGTAATAATTTTCCAAAACTCCCTGGACTCAGCAAAGGTCCCGGCAGACTGGAAAACTGCTAATGTAACACCCTTATTTAAAAAGGGCAGTAGACAGAAGGCTGGAAACTATAGACCGGTTAGCCTAACATCTGTGGTAGGTAAAATTTTGGAGTCCATTATTAAGGAGACAGTAACAGGATATTTGGATAATCATAATCTAATAGGACAAAGTCAGCATGGTTTTATGAAGGGGAAGTCATGTTTGACAAATTTGCTGGAGTTCTTTGAGGAAGTAACATATAGGGTGGATAAAGGGGAACCAGTGGACGTAGTGTATTTAGACTTCCAAAAGGCATTTGACAAGGTGCCACACAAAAGATTATTGCTTAAGATAAAAAATCACGGGATGGGGGTAATATTCTGGCATGGATAGAGGATTGGCTATCTAACAGAAGGCAGAGAGTTGGGATAAATGGTTCATTCTCAGACTGGCAATCAGTAACTAGTGGTGTTCCGCAGGGGTCAGTGCTGGGTCCCCAACTCTTTACAATCTATATTAACGATTTGGAGGAGGGGACCGAGTGTAACATATCAAAGTTTGCAGATGATACTAAGATGGGAGGGAAAGTAGTGAGTGAGGAGGACATAAAAACCCTGCAAGGGGACATAGACAGGCTAAGTAAGTGGGCAGAGATTTGGCAGATGGAATACAATACTGGAAAGTGTGAGGTTATGCACTTTGGCAGGAAAAATCGTAGAGCAAGTTATTATCTTAATGGCAAGAAACTGGAAAGTACTGAAGTACAAAGGGATCTGGGGGTCCTGGTGCACGAAACTTAAAAGGTTAGTATGCAGGTGCAGCAAGTGATTAAGAAGGCCAATGGAATGTTGGCTTTCATTGCTAGGGGGATAGAATATAAAAATAGGGAGGTATTGCTTCAGTTGTACAAGGTATTGGTGAGACCGCACCTGGAATACTGCGTACAGTTTTGGTGTCCATACTTAAGAAAGGACATACTTGCTCTCGAGTCAGTACAAAGAAGGTTCACTCAGTTAATCCCGGGGATGAGGGGATGGACATATGAGGAGAGGTTGAGTAGATTGGGACTCTACTCATTGGAGTTCAGAAGAATGAGAGGCGATCTTATTGAAACATATAAGATTGTGAAGGGGTTGGATCGGGTGGATGCGGGGAAGATGTTCCCAATGATGGGTGAAACTAGAACTAGAGGGCATAGTCTTAGAATAAGGGGCTGCTCTTTCAAAACTGAGATGAGGAGGAACTACTTCACTCAGAGGGTGGTAGGTCCATGGAATATGCTGCCCCAAAAAGCTGTAGAAGCTACATCATTACATAAATTTAAAACAGAAATAGACAGTTTCCTAGAAGTAAAGGGAATTAAGGGTTACGGGGAGCGGGCAGGAATTTGGACATGAGTCTAGGTTCAGATCGGTCATGGCCCTGTGGGTAGCGGAGCTGGCCCAGGGGCCGTGTAGCCTGATCCTGCTCCTATTTCGTGTGTCTAATTCTGTTAGATTCAGGAGATGGTTCTGTGATAGTGGATTGGCGGTTAGGATCAGATCAGCCATGATCTTATTGAATGGCGGAGCAGGCTCGAGGGGCCGATTGGCCTACTCCTGCTCCTATTTCTTATGTTCTTATGTCCCCATTCTATCTCTTTTCCCGACACCATCTGTAGTTTAACTCACAACCTTCCCAATCGTTGTCAGCGGCACGTCCCTTACTTACTCTCGCAGAGCGAGATCGTGCTTGCAACCCGAGTTGTCAGAGGTACTTGCTACTTGCAACTCCTTTAGGTTGAGTCCTTCTACGCGGTGTAGACCTTGATATCTTAAAAGACTTTAAGCGGTTAATTAATCACAATTAAACATACATATAGTCAATGACCTCACGATCCCAGGGTACTTTGGAGTCTCTCAGCCTACTTGATCCTGGCCATCACGTGGGGCCCAATCGCCCTCTTAATTCAGGCTCAGGCTAGGGTCGATGAGACAGGTACCCTCCTTGTCCGTGTCGGTCAGTCAATCACTCATTCCTTCGCGACCTTTATCGCTACACAGTGTTCCCTTAGTACATGCGATCCACACTCATACAACTGTGTTCTCCTACCTCTTACAGACTTTCACTTGATTCCTGATGCTACGGCACTGTCCCTCTGCCTTCCCAGATGACTCCATTTCTGGACGGTCAAAATTTGACTTCTTGTCCGGGTTCACTGGTACGGGCGGCCTTTCAGTTCCGCAGCATTCTGCCGACTACGCCAATTTGCTGGAGTGAAAATAGATCCACACAAGTCTGTCGTGAAATAGCAGCACACAGTTTTATTATCAGAACGTTCTGGGAGAAGATCAAAGACCCCGCGGTCTTGTGATACCTCTTCTCAAAGATACAATGGCCGACAGCCGTTTTTATACATTTGAAAAGCCGGAAAGGTACAGCAGTTAGTAATTATTACATCATTTATACTTTAAGCCAACCCTAGGACCCTAGCAACAAATTGTCCTCCAATCGCAGTTTCTTCAAAACAACTTGTCTATATTAGCACATTGTTAACAGATCTAATCTCTCGGTTCCTCTTTATCTCAACTGAAGCTGGTCACCTGGACATTGGAGTCCGGTTTTTGCCATTTATTGAGGCTTGACCTACTGAGGTGCTAGCCAGTGATTGGATACAACTCAGGCCCCTAAGTTAATTATAAAATAACAGTTCAAAATGCAACTCACTACTTCCCTTTTATGCTATTGCAACAAACTGCCATAGTGGCAAGCTACTGTTTCTGTAAAGCTAACACACAGGTTTTAAGATTAACCCCTAATCTCTTCTGAACACAATGATTTAAACATAATGATTTACCCGTAATAATTTTTACCCCTTTCTCGTGCAATGTCAAAGAGATAGATGGGAAACTTTTCTGTCATCAGCTTGCTGTGTTACACCCGTCTGTCCGTCCCTCACACGCGAATCATCCCCTATTCCCATAATTTCCAGGACGGCCTCCTCCCAGGGGGTCAGGTGGGCTATTGAGGCTGTCCCTTCCCCTGTCCTGGCTCGCTCTCTTTTGTTGTGAGTTCTCTTTTCCTGCAATGAGGGAGACAAGCGGATGAGTGAGAATGAAGGAGTGAGTGTAGAGATTGCATAGCATAGATACTTAGAAGGAGACAAAGATGGAGTGAGGTTGCAAGACCAAGGGCCCTCCCTGTGTGTTGTCAGTTGTGTTCAAAGCATCAGAGTGATAGGGAGTGTGAGGGCTGCATGGTCGAATAGTTACGTGATTGTGAGCATAGAGAGAGAGGGAATGGGTAAGGGTGCATGGATGTTAATGACAAGTGGGATGTGGAGGAAGAGATTGCTAAAGCTGAGTGCTGGTGAGGAAAGGCAATGGGGATCAGATTGAGGGTGATGGGAAATTCATAATCACTTTTCCAGTGCGCTGAAGGTCATGAAATCTTTTCCTGCACTGTATCCAGGGTTCTGCAGGTGACTCCCAAGGAGTTGACCTCTTCAGCCATCTGCATCCACACTGCCTTGGTCTGAGTGGGAGGCCTCTTCCTTCCTGATGAAGGGAAGAGCACCTCCCTGTTGGCCCTAGCCACATCCACTAATGCCTGCAGTGCCACCTCGTCAAAGCGAGGAGCTGATCTGCCCCTCCCGCTTGTCATATTTGCTGCAGCTCCCTCACACTGCACAGTGAAGAAGCTTGGCATTCTGCAGAAGAAGGAAGGCTTGCTGTGGACCTTAAATGCAGCGGCAATGATGACGTCATCGGAGGGGACTTTCAGTCATGAAAAACCCAATTGCAAAGGCTTCCCACACGTTGGAAATCAATTGGCCAATTGAGTTAAAATTGCATCAATCTCCCACATCCATTTAGATTTGTGTGGGAAACATGAAATTCGGATAACGCGACACCATCCCGCACCTGAGTTAAAATCACCCCCAAAGTCTCTAGTGGCTGGAGTCATACCTGGTTTCTTGCAGACCCAAGGTCTCCAGTGGCTGGAGTCATAACTAGCACAAAGGAAGATGGTTGTGGTTGTCAGAGGCCAATCATCTTAGCCCCAGGACATCCCTGCAGGAGTTCCTCAGGACAGTGTCCAAGACCCAACCATCTTCAGCTGCTTCATCAATGACCTTCCCTCCAACATAAGGTTAGAAGTGGGGCTCTTTGATGATGATTGCACAACGTTCAGCTCTATTCGCAATTCCTCAGGTAATGAAGCAGTCCATGCCCGTATGCAGCAACGAGCAACATCCAGGCTTGGGCTGATAAATGGCAGGTAACATTCGTGCCACACAAGCGCCAGGCAATGACCATCTCCAACAAGAGAAAGTTAACTGCCTACCCTTGACATTTAATGGCATTACCATTGTCAAATCCAACACCATCAACATCCTGGGGGTCACTATTGATTGGAAACTCAACTGGACCAACAACATAAACCAGCCATTTTTGTTAGGTAAGGGTATCAAGGGATATGGAACAAAGGTACGTAAATGTAGTGGAGGTACAGATCAGCCATGATCTAACTGAATGGTGTAGCAGGCTCCAGGGGTTGAATGGTCTACTCCTGTTCCTAATGTTCCTATGTGAGGCACATGTGACCTCAGTGCTTCCCTTTTTTGAATGTGTGATGCATGTCGTCTACTACTTGACCTAGTGGTCGGGCTAAGTAGTACTCCAGTTGCAGGGCAAAGTATGGTAGATGTTCGCACGTGCCTCTTGGGACAGAAATAGTACATTAGCTTCTTGTGCTGGTTCATGAGAGGGCCCTGTAACTTCTCGTGCCATTGTTTCAGTGGCTGCCTGGTTCTGCATGCAGTCTGGTGCATTGCAAATCATTTGAGCTAATGGCTGCGTAGGACTGATATGGTGCCCCTCTGATAAACAGTCCCTCAGTGTGTTCATTGATCTGTGGAAGCACATTGCTGGACAGATTACCAACATTTGCGCTGCTTTTCTTTTTACCTGCTTTCAAATATTCCTGTTTGCATTTGATACTAGATTTTATTGGGACAGAATTATGAAAAGCTTACAAATCCAGCATAGTGGATTTTGATAATACATCAAAATAAGTTAATACGGCTGTATACTTTTTATGGAGTTCCTATCACAGTGACATAGAATAGGTAAATGCCAGCAAAGTATAATATAGATTTCATTACATTGAATAATATTATCTGCTTTGTTTGTTTGAACAGCTCAGTTTGAACGGGAGTTGTCACAGGTGCAGAGTATGTTAAATGAAGTACTTACTAAACATAAAGCTGAAAAGGAGGATCTTGTTAAAAAATTTAGGTAAGATTTAAACTATATAGAACTAAATACGTAATGGTAGATTTTACGAAGCACATATCAGCTAATCTGTCGTGGACACCAGTGCGCCTTACCTGATTTTCTGTCCATTGATTTTAATAAACATAAAAATGGGTGGGCGTGCTGACTATGCGTGGATTCCTGATACATGCTCCTGTCCTGCGAAGCTCTGCACCAGAAATGCTCATTTGTAAAATCTACTACATAATCTTGTGGAATTTAATTCAAGGCTGATAGCTAACAAAAGAAAAATGAGTTAGTATGAATGAAATTTTTTTTTTTATTGGTGGGTAGGATGGAAAGGAGGGAGTTCACCGCACATGGGATTATGATCAGCGTTAAACTGTCCAATATTCACATGCCTTGTTTGTTACTGTGATTAAATTATAAATTTGTTATATTGTGCATGAAAAGATACTATTACACGCTGCTAATGCACTGGAAAGGAAAAATGGGTGAATAGCTGCAAGAAAAAGCACTTAGAGGGAGCAAATAAATTTAAAATGAACAATCCGAATGAGCATACTGGGGCTTTTACACTGAATTAGGAGACAATTATATCATTGCTATTCTTTCACCAGTGATCTAATAAACATTTTGCACCTTCCCTGTGTAGAATTAAATTCTTCTATGCTACTACTTTATAAATCGGTATTTTCAGTAATCTTTTCTTTGTGCTGACAGCTCTCAGATCTGTCAGTATGCTTATGTTTTGCAATACAAACTGTAAACAACAGCACAAGAGACTGACAATGAAAGGAATTATAATAGTATAACCACAGACTGAAATGTGAGCCTGTTTCCAAATAGCACATTGTGCACATACCATAGAATACAATTTACACCCGAGGGAGCTTACAATTTCACCAAATGCTTGCCTTCTATTATTTACCATCTAAAATGGGTAGAATGCTCAGTATAGAAAGTGATGAATCATGTATACATTTCCTACTGTGATATGAACTGAAGCAGTCTTTGCCACTCAGTGTCTAAGGTGAAGGGCACAGTAAAAAGCTCACATGAGAAGCGATTGCTGCTTGCCCATACCTGTAAACACTCTGATCACTGAATGCCTACTGGCACCTGGGTGACATTTCATTTCCTTTTTGTATTTGTTCTTGGAAAATTTGGTGACACTGGCAAGGCCGTATTTAGTACCCATCCCAAGTTACTCTGAGGGCATTAGTAATCAACCACATAGCATGGGACTGGAATTACATGTAGGCCAGACTGGGTAGGGATGGGAGGTTCCCTTCCCTGAAGGACATTAGTGAATCAGTGGGTTTTTACAACAGTCCGCAGCCTGGCAGCTCTCATGGTCATTTTTCTGGTGCCAGTCCACAAACTTCCATCCAAGTATAAGCCTTTCTCACTGTGAACTCTCTTTATAAAGGAAACGGTTGCCCATAACTTGTGGCTAAGATCAGCCACGGGGAGAGGACCACCAACCCACCCACCCACCACCACCTGCCGTGCAAAATGTGACCACTCACTGCCTAAGTAGAGGAAGCCCTTGGGGTAGTGGTTATGTTACTGGACTAGTTTCTGTAAGGATAACCGTAGCTGTTGTAAGGACAACGGGGGTTTGATTGACAGCTGGTTGACGGCTGATGTCATATCCGGGGGCGGGATCCGACGCCATCTTGGCCATGCTTTCAGACTGTACTGGGAGACACAGAAGCAGGACTGAATAAAATGGTTCTCCTCAACAACTGCTTGTGAGACTCGTAATTACGTTACTAAGATAACATTACATGGTACCAGGATTTATAGAACTCACGATAAGGACATACTACAACAATGGAAGGAATTAAACCTCCAGCTAATCTGCAACTAGAAGGAAATATGGATGAAAATTGGCGTGTCTTCAAGCAACGCTTTCTTCTCTACCTCACAGCGATTGACGCTTTGACTAGCTCTGGAACACGTAAAGTAGCTTTGTTGCTAACAGTGGCTGGCTCGCAGGCAATCGAGCTGTTTAACACATTTACGTTTGCAGCCGAAGATGATAAAAATGATCTGGACAAGGTGATAGAACGGTTCGACGAATACTGCACTCCAAAAAAGAATGAAACGTATGAGAGATTCGTGTTTCGCTCCCGCGTGCAAAGGCAAGGAGAATCCTTTGATGTTTTTTTGACGGACTTGAAAATAAAAGCACAAACATGCAACTTTAAGGACCTGAAGGAATCGATGATACGCGATCAAGTTGTTTTTGGAATACTCGACAAGAAGGTGAGGGAGAGAATGCTTAGAGATAATGACCTAAATTTGGATGCAGCAGTGAAAATTTGTCATGCTAATGAACTCTCAGCCATGCACACGAAAACGTTCGAAGGGAGCAGCATAGCAGAAGAGAGCGCCCTGGGGCTAAAAAACCTGCCAGTGGATGTGATACACAAAAGGGACACAAGAGGGCCCACGGAGTTCAAGACGAATACGCCTTACGAATGCAGACGGTGCAATTATAAACACGTGGCCAGACAGTGTCCTGCTTATGGGAAGAACTGCGCAAAATGTAAAGGCAGGAATCACTTTGCCAAGATGTGTTTTTTAGAAGAGAAAACTGAAGGTAAAAAGACAGTGCATGCTATTGCGACTGAAGAGACAGGAGCAGAGACTTTGTTGGAATGGTGCAAAATGAGTCAAAACAGGGCAACAATGCTAATGAAGTGCACTCTGTAGGACTACAGACTGAAGTTTGGATAACTCCCTTGCTGGTAAATGGCACCATTGTTCCCTTTAAGCTAGATACAGGTGCTAAGACAAACCTCATAAGTTGGAGTGATGCACGGAATCTCAAAGTGCAACCTAAAATACTGAACAAGACTGTGTCTTTGAAGGCATACAATGGACAAAGCATTGAAACAAAAGGAACGTGTAGGCTGAATGTTAAGGTAAAAAATCACATTCACCCTCTGACCTTTGTTATAGTGCCTGAAGGACATGAGTCACTGTTGGGGGACAAGGCCTGTGTGGATTTGGGCTTGGTAAAACGAATCTATACTATCAATGAACGGAACTGTGTGCAGAGTGCCCCCCAAGATACTACAAATCTGACTCATGAGACTATAGCACACAAATATGCAGATGTCTTTCAGGGTTTCGGAGCACTGCCCTTTACATACTCCATCAAACTGAGAGAGGATGCACAACCTGTGATTCACGCACCCAGGAGAGTTCCAGTGGCTCTCCGTGAAAAACTGAGGAAAGAGTTAGACCGCATGGAGGGACCAGCTGTCATAAAGAAGATTGAGGAACCGACTGACTGGGTAAATTCCATGGTCTGCGTCAATTCAAAGAAAACTGATAAATTGCGTGTCTGCATGGATCCCAAGGACCTTAACGCCAATATCAAAAGAGAGCACTACCAAATTCCAAAGAGAGAGGAAATAGCGAAATGACAGAAGCGAAAGTCTTCTCCAAAATGGACGCCTCACATGGTTTCTGGCAGTTGAAACTTGATGAAGAAAGTGCTAAGCTGTGCACTTTTAACACCCCGTTTGGTCGATACTCCTACCAACGTCTTCCCTTTGGTATTAGCTCCGCCCCAGAAATCTTTCACAGAGCAATGGAGCAAATCATCGAGGGCCTGGAGGGAGTGCGGGTGTACGTGGATGATCTGGTAGTATGGGGCTCCACTCAAGGGGAGCACGACACCAGACTGGAGAAAACACTTCAGAGAATACTGCAGTATGGACACAAACTAAATAAAGACAAATGTCAGTTCGGTGTCAATGAAATCACATTCCTCGGAGACAAGATCTCTGCAGAGGGGATTCAGCCAGACAAGTCAAAGGTAAAAGCTATACATGACTGATGTGCCAAATAACTGCCTGAATCCATGAGGTTAAAGCTTAAAACTAAAGGCTTTTATTAAGTAAGAACATGGCATCAAGTTAACACAGGACAACCATCATTCATCACCGACCCAGCCCTTGGTAGAACATTCCAGAAGAGGGGTGGGGCTAGGGAGGAGCATTAGTGGTTACACCGGTGGAATATTCCAGACATTAACAAGTACAACAACAACAATACAAATGCCAGAACACAGAGTTATTTCATCACATTCACCCCCTGCTATAGATTCAGTCTGTCAGGAGGTCTGATAATCCTCTGGGAATGACGTAACTCTTGCTGAGGCTCCTCCCGGAGTACTAACTCCGGTTCATTCGAATTCCCAGAATCATCAGTATTTTCCACACTGAGGGTTTGTGTCTCTGAAGGTCCAATACCAGGATTGAAAACTCTACTCTCAGAGGCGAACTCTTTTCGAGCTCCAGCAGGTGCAAGATCTTTAATAGAGACCGTATCCTCTCGCCCATCCGGATATTGAATATACGCATACTGGGGATTAGCATGGAGGAGTTGTACTTCCTCCACCAGTGGATCAGTCTTGTGGCCTCTCACATGTCTGCGCAACAACACAGGGCCCGTGGTCGTCAACTATGTGGGTAACATTACTCCATTAGTAGCTTTTCTTGGAAAACTAAACATCCTTTCATGAGGGGTGGCATTCGTCGCTGTACACAAAAGAGACCTTATGGAATGCAGCACGTCTGGCAGGACATCCTGCCAGCACGAGGTCGGCAGGCCTCGCAACTTCAGAGACAGTACGATAGCCTGCCACACTGTCGCATTTTCTTTCTCGACCTGCCCATTACCACGAGGGTTATAGCTGGTAGTTCTACTCATTGCAATCCCTTTCGATAGCAAAAACTGTCGCAATTCTTCACTCATAAAGGAAGAACCCCTATCACTATGTATATAGTTAGGCATGCCAAACAAGGAACACAGTTGGCAGAGGCATTTAATTACAACAGCACTAGTCACATCCAGACAGGGGATAACAAAAGGGAACCAAGAGTACTCATCTATAATATTAAGAAAATAGACATTATGGTCGCTCGATGGAAGGGGACCTTTAAAATTGAGACTCAAATGCTCAAATGGTCGAGTTGCTTTAATAAGATGAGCTGGCTCGGATGGCTTATAGAAGCGGGGTTTGCATTCAGCACAAACACGACAGGTTCTGGTCATTGTCTGGACCTCCTCAATAGAGTAGGGTAGATTGTGGGACTTAATGAAGTGGTTCATTCTGGTAACCCCAGGGTGGCAAAGTGCGTCGTGGAGACTTTGAAGCTTATCTATACCTAGACTAGCACATACTCCTCGTGACAAAGCATCCGATGGCTCATTAAATACTCCAGGCCTGTACTGAATATCATAGTCATATGTTGACAGTTCTATTCATCATCTTAAAATCTTATCATTTTTGATCTTGCCTCTCTGCTTAGTGTTGAACATAAAGGCCACGGATTGCTGGTCAGTAATGTGCGTAAAACGTTGGCCAGCGAGATAATGGCTCCAATACCTGACTGCTTCGATAATCGCCTGCGCCTCCTTTTCCACTGAAGAATGTCGAACTTCTGGTCCTTGCAATGTACGAGAGAAGAAAGCTACTGGCCTACCAGCTTGGTTAAGAGTTGCTGCCAACGCAAAATCAGATGCATCACTTTCCACTTGAAAAGGGATCTTCTCACCCACGGCACATACCACTGCCTTCTCAATGTCCCGTTTGATATTAAGGAATGCCTCCTGAGCTTCCGCCAATAGCGGAAAAGACGTCGACTTAATAAGAGGTCGGACTTTATCTGAGTAGTTAGCCACCTACTGGGCATAGTACGAGAAGAATCCCAGACACCTTCTTAAAGCTTTTACAGTGTGAGGTAAAGGTAATTCCTTAAGTGGGCGTAATCTTTCAGGATCTGGCCCGATTACCCCATTCTCCACAACGCAACCAAGAATACAAAATGGTGTAGTATTGAAGGTACACTTGTTTTCGTTGTAGGTCAGGTTTAACCTCTTTGCACTCTCTAGGAACTTCGCGAGATTTTGATCATGCTCCCGTTGGTCGCGCCCACAGATAGTAACATTGTCCAGGTACGGGAATGTTGCTTCCAACGCGTATTCATCCACCATACGATCCATCTCCCGTTGGAAGACGGATACCCCATTCGTCACTCCAAAGGGCACCCTAAGGAATTGGTACAGGCGCTCATTAGCTTCGAAGGCCGTATAAGGTCGGTCTTCTATTTTAATGGGGAGTTGATGGTAGGCAGACTTTAAATCAAAGGTGGAGAACACGCTGTACTGAGCTATCTGGTTCACCATCTCAGAAATACGAGGCAAAGGATAGGCGTCTAATTGGGTATACAAGTTTATAGTCTGGCTATAATCGACCACAAGTCTTTTCTTTTCATTAGTTTTAACCACCACCACCTGGGCATGCCACGGGCTATTACTATGTTCGATGATTCCCTCCCGTTGAAGCCTTTCCACTTCCTCTTTTATAAATGTTTTATCTTCTGAACTATACCGTCGACTCTTAGTCGCTATAGATCTACAATTAGGAGCAAGGTTCGCGAACAAAGAAGGCGGAGTTACTTTTAAAGTAGAAAGGCCGCAGACTGTGAGTGGAGGCTGAGATCCACCATACTTAAGGATAACGCTCTCATGCTGACACTGGAAGTCCAAGCCTAAAATTAAGTTCACACACAACTGAGGTAATATGAGGAGTTTAATGTCCTTATACTCCGTATCCTTAATGGTCAATGTGACTTTACAATATCCAGTTACCTCCGAAGTAAGGGACTTGGACGCCATCACAAGTTCACTTCGAGTAGGATACACCTTCAATGAACAGGAGTTAACAAGGTTAGGGTGTATAAAACTTTCAGTACTGCCACAGTCTATCAAACACCCAGTAGGACGACCATTAATCTTGATGTCCATCATAGATTTCAACAAGGAACACGGTATGGTCTGGTCAACCGTAGCCGAGGCTAGAGTAAAACGATAGGCGGCAGCAGAGAAGACATCGGGTACAGGATTACCCTTACACACTTTACTAAAATGTCCCCGTTTCTTACATTTAAAACAGGTAGCCTCTCTGGCTGGGCATCTTTGCCTGGGGTGTTTAGATTGGCCTCAAAAATAACACTTAGACCCATGGGGTACAGCCGCAACAATAGGATTAAGTGGAGGCTCCATTGGTGTTATGGATGCCTCCATACTCGGAACACACGAGGCTGAGAGAGACGCATGGGCTGATGCATACACTTCTAAATTGTATACTTCATTAACCGACTTAATGTACTGGGCCTTAAGAGCTGCAAGGGCCTCTTCATACGTAGTAATATCTTCAAATATAGAGTAAGTTTGATGACTTACTAAGTTGATTAGAAGACCCAACTTGTTAACCGTCGAATCGACCGATGCGATGAAGTGTTCAAAACATCGAAGCCAATGCGTAAATTTCTTCGACATGTCTGCCGAATGGGGATCGATATCCAGACGCTCTGGTTTCAAAAATCGATCCATCTTCCAAAAGTTGTTACTTAATAAAATTGATGTGCCAAATAACTGCCTGAGTCTATGAGGTTAAAGCTTAAAACTAAAGGCTTTTATTAAGTAAGAACATGGCATCACGTTAACACAGGGCAACCATCATTCATCACTGACCCAGCCCTTGGTAGAACATTCCAGAAGAGGGGCGGGGCTAGGGAGGAGCATTAGTGGTTACACCGGTGGAACATTCCAGACATTAACAACAACAACAACAATGCAAATGCCAGAACACAGAGTTCTTTCATCACAATGACATGGAGAAACCAAAGGACAAGAAAGGGGTTTAGCGGGCCCTTGTCATGGTTAACTACCTAGGAAAATTCATTCCAAATCTAGCAGAGAAAACTGTTCATCTGAGAAAACTGCTGCACCAAGAGACTGAGTTCCAATAGGGACATGAACATGAGAGAGAATGGAAGGGGCTGCTACACATTCTAGCAAGTGAACCCCTACTGAAGTTCTTCTGCCCTAAAAAGAGGACAAAAGTGTCCACAGATGCCTCTAAGAATGGATTAGGGGCTGTCCTTCTACAGGAAGATGAAGGAGAATGGCAACCAGTGGCGTATGCGTCACGCTCCATGACGGCTACAGAGTGCCGGTACGTGCAGATCGAGAAGGAGTGCCTTGGCTTGGCATTTGGGTGTGAAAAATTTCATACCTACATCTATGGTCTTCCCAAGGTTATCCTAGAAACGGACCATAAGCCACTGCTAGGGATCGCAAAGAAGAATCTGTGTGACATGTCACCACGGATACAACGCCTGATGATGAGACTTCAACGTTACGATTTCGAGCTAACATACGTGCCAGGGACACAAATGTTCATTGCAGACACACTATCCAGGGCTGCGCCGTATGCCACACAAAACAGTGAAACAGAAGAAGATGTGGCTCTTCATGTGGATATGGTCTACCCAGCATTGCCCGCCACACAGGAGAAACTATCAGTGATAGTCACAGAGACATCAAAGGACCCAGTCCTGAGTAAAGTAATGAGAAATCTTCAAGAGGGCTGGAAGAAAGGGTCATGTAAACAATATTATCACATTCAGTCTGAGCTCTCTGTGGTCAATGGATTACTGCTTAAGTGTGACAGGATAGTAGTGCCCACCTCTATGTGACGAGAAATGCTCAACAGGATACACGAAGGGCATCTGGGTGCAGAAAAGTCGAAAAGGAGAGCACGTGAGGCACTCTACTGGCCAAACATGAACTCTGATATTGACCAGTTGATCAGCGAGTGTGCTACATGTCAGGAGTATCACTACACGCAAGCAAAAGAGCCCCTCATTACCACAGAGCTCCCATCACAACCTTGGGAAAAGGTCGGAACTGATATATTTCACTATGAAGGAAAAGACGATTTGTTAGTTATTGATTATTATTCCAATTATCCGGAGATTGCTCTCTTGTCCAGTACTACATCAAGAGCTGTGATAAACCTCCCTGGGATATCGGGAAAAATAGGGACATTGGCAAAGGAGGAACTGACGCAAATCAATATCTCTAAGGATATGGTGTTAAGGAAGCTAAAGGGATTGAAGGTGGACAAATCCCCAGGGCCTGATAACATGCATCCTAGGGTACTGAAGGAGGTGGCCCTAGAGATAGCGGATGCACTAAGGATGATTTTTCAGAATTCATTAGACTCGGGAACAGTGCCGATGGATTGGAGGGTAGCTAACGTTACCCCACTATTCAAAAAGGGGGGTAGGGAAAAAGCAGGTAATTACAGACCTGTAAGCCTTACATCAGTTGTGGGCAAAATGCTGGAGTCCATCATTAAGGATGAAATAGCGGAGCACTTAGCAAATGGGGACAGGATAGGACAGAGTCAACATGGATTTACAAAGGGTAAATCGTGCTTGACTAATCTATTGGAATTTTTTGAGGGAGTAACTGGTAGAATAGATGGGGGAGAGCCAGTAGATGTGGTGTACCTGGACTTCCAAAAGGCCTTCGATAAGGTCCCACATAAAAGATTAGCATGGAAAATTGAGGCTCATGGGATAAAGGGGAAAGTTTTGGCGTGGATAGGGAACTGGCTGTCAGATAGAAAACAGAGAGTTGGAATAAACGGCTCATTTTCTGAATGGCAGGCAGTAACAAGTGGGGTACCACAGGGATCTGTCCTGGGCCCCCAGCTGTTCACAATTTACATTAATGACCTGGATCAGGGAGTCGGATGCAGCATTTCCAAATTTGCAGACGACACTAAACTAGGAGGGGGGGTGGGCTCAGAGGAAGAGACCAGGAAGCTCCAGAGCGATTTGGACAGACTGGGCGATTGGGCGGATAAATGGCAGATGCACTATAATGTGGACAAGTGCGAAGTTATCCACCTTGGGTGCAGGAACGGGAGGGCAAATTATTATTTAAATGGCAATAGATTGGGAGAGGGGGAAGTACAGAGAGACCTGGGTGTTCTTGTACACCAGTCACTGAAGGCGAGCATGCAGGTGCAACAGGCGGTCAAGAAGGCAAACGGTATGCTGGCCTTCATAGCAAAAGGGTTAGAATACAGGAACAGGGATACCTTGCTGCAGCTGTACAGGGCACTGGTGAGACCACACCTCGAGTACTGTGTACAGTTTTGGTCGCCTCATCTGAGGAAGGATGTTCTTGCCATGGAGGGGGTGCAGCGGCGATTCACCAGGCTGATACCAGGAATGGCGGGAATGACCTATGAGGAGAGACTATGTAGTTTAGGGATGTACACACTGGAGTTTAGAAGATTGAGAGGGGACCTCATAGAAGTGTATAAAATTCTGACAGGTCTAGACAGACTGGATGCAGAAGGAATGTTTCCCTTGGCGGGTGAGAACAGAACTAGAGGACATAATTTAAGGATAAGGGCTAAACCATTTAGGACAGAGATGAGGGGGAATTTCTTCACTCAGAGAGTGGTGAACCTGTGGAACTCATTGCCACAGAGGGCAGTGTACGCCAGCTCATTAAATATATTTAAGAGGGAATTAGATATATTTCTACGGGCAAAAGGGGTTAAGGGTTACGGAGAGAAGGCGGGGACGGGATACTGAATTAAAGGATCAGCCATGATCTCATCGAATGGCGGAGCAGGCACGAAGGGCCGAATGGCCTACTCCTGCTCCTATCTTCTATGTATCTATGTATCTATAACTCACCTGAAGTCAATCTTTGCCAGGCAGGGCATCCCTCTAACCCTGGTCTCTGATAATGGCCCTCCCTATGCCAGTCATGAGTTTCAGTTATTTGCTTCAGAGTATGAGTTTAATCATGTAACCTCCAGCCCGCTCTATCCTCAGGCTAATGGAAAGGCGGGGAAGGGGGTACAGATTGTGAAAAGACTATTAAAGAAAGCAGCACACAGCAACACTGACCCATATCTGGCCCTGATGTCGTACAGGGCGGGCCCGCTAGCAAGTGGCAAGTCTCTAGCTGAGCTCTTACTGGGTCGGAAAATCCGTACACGACTTCCCAGTTATGTCACACCTGACCACAGAGATGAGGTGTGGGCAGACAAGGCTCGTAAGCTGCAACAGAAACAAAAAACACTTCATGACCGCACAGCCACTACACTAGTGCCGCTACAGGAGAAGGATATAGTCTGCATTGAAGGGCCTGAGTCATGGCCTACAAGAGCCACAGTTCTACAACAGATCTCCCCCAGGTCATACAGTGTCATGACAGAGAACGGCAATGTGCTTCGCAGAAACAGGAGGCACCTACTGAAAACCACAGAGTCCTTTCAGCCTCAGGAGGACGGAGAGGATGACGAGATGAGGGAAATGCCACAAAGAGATGAGATGAGGGAAATGCCACAAAGAGACGAGATGAGGGAAATGCCACAAAGAGACGAAGGACACAATAGTGATAATGTGGATACAACTGGGGTGGTTCAGCAAACACCCGTCCAGCCACGCAGGTCACAGCGCACCAGAAAGCCTGTAGTTAAACTTGACCTGTAGACAGGGATTGATAAGACTGTAAACAGTTAATGGACTCATGGGTGTGGGTAAGGTTTATACCTACTTGCAATTAGTTACACTGACTGGTTCTATATGATGTTAACAAGTTCTATGTGTTATGTTATGTTGTGTTACTGTTTTATGTCTTCATTGAAAGGGGAAGATGTATAGCCGTAGCTGTTGTAAGGACAGCGGGGGTTTGATTGACAGCTGGTTGACGGCTGATGTCATATCCGGGGGCGGGATCCGACGCCATCTTGGCCATGCTTTCAGACTGTACTGGGAGACACAGAAGCAGGACTGAATAAAATGGTTCTCCTCAACAACTGCTTGTGAGACTCGTAATTACGTTACTAAGATAACATTACAGTTTCCGTTGTTTAAAAAGGGAGAAAGGGATAGACCGAATAATTACAGCCCAGACACCTAACCTCGGTGGTAGGCAAATTAATGGAAAACATTCTGAGTGACAGTATTAATCATCATAGAATCATAGAAATTTACAGCACAGAAGGAGGCCATTTGACCCATCTTGTCCGTACCAGCCGACAAAGAGCTATCCACCCTAATCCCACTTTTCAGCACCTGGTCCTTAGCCTTATATAGTGCCTCATATGGAAAGGCACAGATTACTCAAGGACCGTGAGCATGGATTTGTTAAGAGAAGGTCGTGTCTGACCAACTTGATTGAATTTTTTGAGGAGGCAACAAGGAGGGTCGATGAGGGTAACACCTTTGATGTAGTCTACATCGATTTTAACAAGGCTTTTGACAAGGTCTACATGGCAGACTGGTCAGAAAAGTAAAAGCCCATGGGATCCAAGGGAAAGTAACAAGTTGGATCCAAAATTGGCTCAGTGGCAGGAAGCAAAGGGTAATGATTGATGGGTATTTTTGTGACTGGAAGATTGTTTCCAGTGGGGTTCCACAGGGCTCAGTACTAGATCCCTTGCTTTTTGTGGCATATAGCAATGATTTAGACTTCAATGTAGGGGACATGATTAAGAAGTTTGCAGCTGATACAAAAATTGGCTGTGTGGTTGATAGTGAGGAAGAAAGCTGTAGACTGCAGGAAGATATCAATGGACTGGTCAGGTGGGCAGAAAAGTGGCAAATGGAATTAAATCCGGAGAAGTGTGAGGTAATGCATTTGGGGAGGGCTAACAAGGCAAGGGAATACACAATAAATGGTAGGAAACTGAGAAGTGTAGAGGACCTTGGCGTGCATGTCCACAGATTCCTGAAGGTAGCAGGACAGGTAGATAAGGCGGTTAAGAAGGCATGTAGGCTACTTGCCTTTATTAGCTGAGGCGTGGAATATAAGAACAGAAAAGTTATGCTTGAACTGTATAAAACACTAGTTAGGCTACAGCTAGAGTACTGTGTACTGTCCTGGTCACCGCATTACAGGAAAGATATGATTGCACTAGAGAGGGTACAGAAGAGATTTACGAGAATGTTGCCAGGACTGAATAATTTTAGCTATGAAGAAGCATTGGATAGGCTGGGGTTGTTTTCTTTGGAACAAAGGGGGCTGAGGGGAGACTTAATTGAGGTGTATAAAATTATGAGGGGCCTAGATAGAGTGGATAGGAAGGACCTATTTCCCTTAGCAGAGAGGTCAATAACCAGGGGAGCATAGATTTAAAGTAATTGGTAGAAGGATTAGCGGGGAGCTGAGGAGAACTTTTTTCACCCAGTGTGTGGTGGGGGTCTGGAACTCACTGCTTGAAAGGATGGTAGAGGCAGAAACCCTCATCACATTTAAAAAGTACTTGGATGTACACTTGAAGTGCTGTAACCTACAAGGCTACGGACCAAGAGCTGGAAAGTGGGATTAGGCTGGACAGTTGTTTTTCACTCGGCACACACACGATGGGCCGAATGGCCTCCTTCTGTGCCGTAAATTTCTATGATTCTAGTAATCTAGAGGTATGGTCTAACAATTCAGAGAATGAGAGTTCAAATTCTTGGAAATGCCAAAGCCAAATGGAAAAGAGTGACATGGAAACAGTGAAAGGAAATTTAATGCCCAGCACCACCCCCCGTTTAATGGCTGATGAAGTGGATGTGAGTTCATTGTGAGGAGGCTGGCCCTATTTGCCACTCTGTGGTATTGTTCCATAGCCTGGAAGGTGATGGAAGCAAGCTTGGGGTCATAGCTGACTGTTACTGTCACTGCCTGTACCAGCCCTATGCCCCATGATAGCTGCAGCTGTCCTATCAGCAGATGGCATAGCTCTCTGACGACCGTTCATCACCATTGTTGGTCAGGTAGGCACAATAGTGCCTGCAGATACAGTTGTCAGTATCTTGGTTCATACAGAAAACCTGGTTACGGTATTGATTACCCAGGAATTCCTTCTTTCATGCAGCACCTCTGAAAGTATGACATATTATGATTGAAGTGCTTCATCCAGCATTACGGTTAGTCAGGTACTCATGTATTTTATTTGTGCCATTCCATCAACTGTAGCTTCCTTTGGGAATAGGAACCTCTGCATGCACTGATCCTCTGCTAAAGCGAGGTATGTGCATTGTTGTCTGTAGATGCTGGAATGAGGGTTCCACTGGATGGGAACAGGACACCTCTAGCATAGCCTTACCTTCCTTTCTCCTCTTCCTCCAAAAAACTGAGATGGAAAATGTCATTGGTGGCATTAATGAAACTGGAAGAAAAAAAAGTAGAAGATACCAAAATCAGACCTTAACAGTGCTGAATACCTTTCCCATTATCCAGACACTCCCTAATTTTATTTATTGTGGCAGTTGAGATCCTAGCAGCTTTAAGATAGATCTCAGCTGTTAAAAGAAAGAAAAATGTAAAATCTATATTAGTATTTTAATTAACCAGAAGTGGGAAGCAAACTGTTAGGAATTGTAGCCATGCCTGACTCGCTCCAAGTTTTGAAATTAACTGGACTACTTTCAATATTGATGCTTGGATTAACCATAATCCTATATCAAGACTACATTTTATGTTCATCCCAGTGTCTTTCTAATTTGCTAACTGATTTGCATATTAGTCTTATGATTAAGTTATATTTTATTGATCTTGTTTTTTTTTAAGGTTTCCTGGTGTGGTCACCTGTTGCTCCATTTGTGCTATTTTGGGTTCCTGACTAGTCTCAAAGGGCTTGATTTTTATTTCCGAGGCGGGTTGGAATCGTGTTGCGTGGTGGGCGGGTTCCGGAGCCGCTTCCGGCGGGATCAGCTGCTGATGTCTGAATTTGATTCATTGAGCTTGTTGATTTCAATGGGGTGTGCTGGCTAGTCCAATGAGTGGGATCGGGTTGGCTGGCCGCCTCTGATGACGTCATCATAGCAGCTGGTTTTAAAGCTGCCATTCAGCCTAAGCCTTTCTCTTCTGCATTCTGATACTCAGTGAGATTGATCTATCCACAATGACTTCTTCCAGAGGCAAGGCAGCTCCTCGATTTAATGATGAGTCCCTCCATGTTCTTGTTGAAGCTGTCAGAGGGCGCAGGGAGATTCTCTTCCCTCTTGATGGCCGGAGGAAGCCTTCTCAGCAGACCAAGGCAGCCTGGATGCACATTGCTGAGGAGATCAGCGCATGGTCCATATGTTCACGCTCATGGATCCGGTGCTGAAAAAGGCTTAATGATCTTGTGCAAACATCAAAAGTGAGTATCCCATCACACTTACCTTCAATCTGCTTCCCTTCTCATCATCCGCACTCTGCGGTGTAAGCCTCCTCCTTCATATCCCACCTTACTCTTACTTCCCTTGCACCCTTACCTATCCATTTCTGGCTCTGCACTGAATCACTTCAGCATCCTGCCTATGCACCCCTTAGACTCGCTCTCACTGTCATTCAGTGACAACAACAAACAACGTACAGGGAGCTACCTTCCTCTTAGCACCTTACCCCATCTTCGTCTCCCTCAAAGCTTCTATGGTAGGGATTCTTCACACTCACTCCATCACTGTGGTTGAAACTCCGCTTGTGTCCCTCCTTGCAGGAAAAGATAGCCCACAATAAGAGGGAGAGAGCAATGACTGGAGGAGGAACACCTACTCTAACAACATTGACCAGTGCTGAGGAGGCTGCATACAAAATTGTTGGAGGTGGCAAGGACCTGGAAGTGGGCAATGGAGAGACGGGCACACTAGAGGAAGCTGGTGACATAATAGAGTTTCATCCCACTCATTGACATTTAGTGATTGACTGCAATGGAATATGATGTTCATAGAGAATCGCGTTGTATCATCTGCTCAAAAGGATGTGTCTGCTACATCAATATCAGATGTCTAAAATCATGCCTTTACTCTCCCACAGGACCATCGTGCACCCCCCTCCCCACGATCCAGGACCAAGAGCCGGACAACTCCTCAGAGGAACCTGAAGCCTCTGAGGGACCAGCGTCACCAGGACTCAGCGCACCCAGCACCAGCACAGCAACACACACCTCGGTGGGGCCCTCGCGAGTTAGAATAGTGTTGCCACCTGGTCTATCACAGCGCACAAGTGAGCATCAGCAGATGGTGGAGACAACGACAGCAGTGGAGAGTCCTCGGCGGAGGTCGCAGCAATCTCCTAGCTCTGCTGAGCTGCATGCAGACGCTGTGCCTCTGGGGCCATCCAGAAAAAGAGCAGTTCGTGAAATACAGGAACAAGTGCAGGAATCTCTGGAAGGGTTGCCTTCAGGGTTAGTGCGAGTGTGGATAGAATGGAGGAGTCCATCTCTAACATCAGCACTGCCGTGGTGGAGGCAATGGCGCATGAACACACCACCACGGAAAGGCTGACTACCGCCATGGAGGAATAAGTCACCAGAGTCAGGAAAACATGGTGACTGTTCAAAATAGAGTGTCATCTCTGGAGGAGAGATGGGCAGCTATTGAGCAGAGAGATCATAGCTTCATGGACGTCCTTGTGATGAGGACTGCCATTGCAGATACGGGTCCTCATGGTCCCCCTGATGTGCAGCAAGGTGCTCTCCAGCCACTTGCCAGCACTGAGGTGCGGCTGACCCACGAGAGGAATGTTGTTGGCAGCACACAAGGAAGTGTGGGCTCCTCTCAAAGCGCTCACACAACCATGCCACTGCGGAGCCCTCGGTCAGAGACCCACTTTGCGGAGACAACTGAGATGGCCGTTTAAGCCCATGCACAGCTGCAGGAAGAGCAGACAGTTGAAGTGCCCTCCGAGGCTCCCAAACCCAGAGGACACCCGCCAAAGGCATCTAAGCGGGCGCAGCATCCTAATCAGCAAGGTGCCTCTACATCTGCTGAAGCCACAGGGGAAGCACCACGTAGAAGCACGCGTAAGGGAAAGATTAAGCACATATAGTCACAAGGGGACTCACATGGGTGTTTTGTCTCTTTTTTCTGACTGTTCTTGGTTTATGATCCTTTTGTCATGTGTAAAAGAAAAATTATGGCAAACAGTTAATTGTGTGGCCTCTGTGCTCTGGGAAATGGCAAAAGTGCATTGAGGGCTCAGGGCGACTTGCTTTTGAAATGCTGATGGTGAAAGTGATAGGAAATAACAAGGTATAGCAGAGTTGATGTATGACGTTGGACAAATGTCGCCTACAATTACAGAGCCATATGGTAGCCACCTATGGTTGAAGAGTAAGCTTATACGAATGTGGCATGGCAGTGTGCATACCCTGCTTGACGGGCAGCAGTGAACTGGAGGGATGCTGCATTGGTCACAACAGGGCATGCAAGGCTCCCCTTGCCCTCCTCCTCCTCTTCTGAGGAAGATCTGCGCTGAGCCACGCGGCTGCTGCTCATCCGATTATGAGGACCAGGATGAGAGGACATAATTTTTTCCCATCCCCTTGCTATAGATTTCATTTGAGGCAACAAGCTTGCAAGCGCACAATTGAAGTGGCCTGAAATTATTCCATTCAGGTCACACTGTAGGTGGATGTTAGCTTGAACAGTCACAAGGTCAGTAGATGTGCAAAATCTTATCCCATACCTACTACAGCAAATTTGTTGCATTTGAATGTCAGCCATGTTTCAGGGGCACTTTTAAAGTGCTGCACCAATGAATACAAATCATGTCCTGCAGCAACAAGTCTCCTTAAACCTGGTCTGTTTCTGACAAGTCGGGAAACAGGAGCCAGAAACCCAAAAATGGGAAACCACTATGAAAATAGGATTAGCAAGGAGGAAGCCGAAGAGGAGGAATCAGACGGAAGAATGCATCCAAGGCAGCCCCTTTGTGGCTGGGATATCCGGGATAGAATCATCCGCCTCCAGTCCCAGTGACCACAACCCCAATGCCTCTTTCAACATTAGTCCCACACCTTACCTTCCATCTGTTACTGACCATCACAAAGTCCTCTTGGCCACGATGCTGAAATAAAAGCCATCACAAAGCTAACTTTACAATCCACCTATATACGCCTATCCATCAATGTGACATCAAGAAATCAACTCATCACCCGTATACATTCTCTTACTGAGTGTCTTGTGTGTGCCTTTGCCTATCCTACTGATGTAACGCAGTGCTACCCCAGTGGCTGCAGCATGGCTGGTGGAAGGCTGCTGACTTTCAGTGGGGGACACTGCAAATGTCCTTGCTGGTTGACCTTGAGGAGCTGGTGGCTAGGAGTGTCAAAGCAAATCTTCTGTTCTTGTTCTTCTTCACTCTCCTCTCCCTCTTCTTGGTCAACCACTGGCAGGGCAGGCTGCATTTCTTGGGTGTGTGAAATGAGGAAGGCACAAGGATGGAGTTGTGGCGACGGGAGGGCGCGAAAGCATGAGGTGCATGCCAGAAGGAGGCTAATGTATGAGGATACCAGCATCTTGTATCCTTTCAGCCCCGCCGATGGCCAAGGGCTCAGCCATGCCACTGCCCAGAATGGCCTGCATTATCTCCTTCAAGGGGGTGAGGTGAGGCTAGGAATGGGAGATGTGCCTCGTGATTGGTGCAGATTGTTGGTATGTGAGTGATTGGGGGTGGGGGCCGTGCATTGAGCAGTCTGTGAGGCTAGTGGTGCAGTTGGTAGGAGACGTCTTTTGAAGATGCATTCACTGACCTTGACCAGTGGTCTGAGGTCATGAAGCTTCTTTGGGCACTGGAGCCAGATAGTGGGGGGCGACACTGCTTGCAATGACGGCCTCAGTGATTTGGTCCCACATCCTTCTTTCTGGAGGGCCTCCTGGCCCTTGTAGGTAGAGGGTCTGTCTTGCAGTGTTGACCTCCTGGAGTGCTGTGTGCGAGACCCTGGGTGCCCCTTCCCTGGCTTGTGTTAGTGCTGAGGCAGTTTTCCCCATTTGTTTTGAGGTTAGGAAGGTTTAAGAGCTGAATATTCACATTTGGGACTTCTTTTTAATGTTAAATATTTTTTAAAACATAGAAAGAGCTCAAAACGGCATTGTTTCACTTCAGTTTAATTTGTATTGCTTCAGTGTGCGTAGTCCCTTTAATTCTCAGGCCTCTTGATTACCCAGAATTCCTTGCAAGATCCACAGCCTCAATTCCTGAGGCTGTGTGATGTGCCAAATAACTGCCTGAATCCATGAGGTTACAACTTAAAACTAAAGGCTTTTATTAAGTAAGAATCTTGGCATCAAGTTAACACAGGGCAACCATCATTCACCACCGACCCAGCCCTTATGAGTAAAACCCAGCTCTTATAAATAAGACTCACACCAATCAGGAGGATCCATAAAGGCGGAGCTAGGGAGGAACATTAGTGGTTACACCTGTAAAACATTTACAGACATTAACAAGTACAACAATAGACAATCCAGAACACAGAGTTATTTCATCACATTCACCCCCTGCTATAGATTCAATCTGTCAGGTGGTCTGATAGTCCTCTGGGAACGACGTAACTCTTGCCGAGGCTCCTCCCGGAGTACCAACTCCGGTTCATCTGAATTCCCAGAATCATCAGTGTTTTCCACACTGAGGGTTTGCGTCTCTGACGGTCCAATACCATGATTAAAAACTCTACTCTCAGAGTCGAACTCTTTTCGAGCTCCAGCAGGTGCAAGATCTTTGATAGAGACCGTATCCTCTCGCCCATCCGGATATTGAATGTACGCATACTGGGGATTAGCATGAAGGAGTTGTACTTCCTCCACCAGTGGATCAGTCTTGTGGCCTCTCACATGTCTGCGCAACAGCACAGGGCCCGTGGTCGTCAACCATGTGGGTAACGATACTCCATTAGTAGCTTTTCTTGGAAAGCTAAACATCCTTTCATGAGGGGTGGCATTCGTCGCTGTACACAAAAGAGACCTTATGGAATGCAGCACGGCTGGCAGGACATCCTGCCAGCGAGAGGTCGGCAGGCCTCACGACTTTAGAGACAATACCATAGCCTTCCATCGCATTTTCTTTCTCGACCTGCCCATTACCACGAGGGTTATAGCTGGTAGTTCTACTCGTTGCAATTCCTTTCGATAGCAAAAACTGTCGCAATTCTTCATTCATAAAGGAAGAACCCCTATCACTATGTATATAGTTAGGCATGCCAAACAAAGAAAACAGTTGACAGAGGCATTTAATTACAACAGCACTAGTCACATCCGGACAGGGGATAACAAAAGGGAACCGAGAGTACTCGTCTATAATATTAAGAAAATAGACATTACGGTCACTCGATGGAAGGGGACCTTTAAAATTGAGACTCAAACGCTTAAATGGTCGAGTTGCTTTAATAAGATGAGCTGGCTCGGACGGCTTATAGAAGCGGGGTTTGCATTCAGCACAAACACGACAGGTTCTGGTCATTGTCCGGACCTCCTCAATAGAGTAGGGTAGATTGTGGGACTTAATGAAGTGGTTCATTCTGGTAACCCCAGGGTGGCAGAGTGCATCGTGGAGACTTTGAAGCTTATCTATACCTAGACTAGCACATACTCCTCATGACAAAGCATCCGATGGCTCATTAAATACTCCAGGCCTGTACTGAATATCATAGTCATATGTTGACAGTTCTATTCGCCATCTTAAAATCTTATCATTTTTGATCTTGCCTCTCTGCTTAGTATTGAACATAAAGGCCACAGATCGCTGGTCAGTAATAAGCGTAAAACGTCGGCCAGCGAGATAATGTTTCCAATACCTGACTGCTTCGATAATCGCCTGCGCCTCCTTTTCCACTGAAGAATGTTGAACTTCTGGTCCTTGCAATGTACGAGAGAAGAAAGCTACTAGTCTACCAGCTTGGTTAAGAGTTGCTGCCAACGCAAAATCAGACGCATCACTTTCCACTTGAAAAGGGATCTTCTCATCCACGGCACATACCACTGCCTTCTCAATGTCCCGTTTGATATTACAGAAAGCCTCCTGAGCTTCCACCGATAGCGGAAAAGATGTCGACTTAATAAGAGGTCTGTCTTTATCTGAGTAGCTAGCCACCCACTGGGCATAGTACGAAAAGAATCCCAGACACCTTCTTAAAGCTTTTACAGTGTGAGGTAAAGGTAATTCCTTAAGTGGGCGTAATCTTTCAGGATCCGGCCTGATTACCCCATTCTCCACAACGCAACCAAGAATACACAAACGTGTAGTATTGAAGGTACACGTGTTTTCGTTATAGGTCAGGTTTAACCTCTTTGCCGTCTCTAGGAACTTCGCGAGATTTTGATCATGCTCCCATTGGTCACGCCCACAGATAGTAACATTGTCCAGGTACGGGAATGTTGCTTCCAACGCGTATTCATCCACCATACGATCCATCTCCCGTTGGAAGACGGATACCCCATTCGTCACTCCAAAGGGCACCCTAAGAAATTGATACAGGCGCCCATTAGCTTCGAAGGCCGTATAAGGTCAGTCTTCTATTTTGATAGGGAGTTGATGGTAGGCAGACTTTAAATCAATGGTGGAGAACACATGATACTGAGCTATCTGGTTCACCATCTCAGAAATACGAGGCAAAGGATAGGCATCCAATTGGGTATACAAGTTTATAGTCTGGCTATAATCGACCACAAGTCTTTTCTTTTCATTAGTTTTAATCACCACCACCTGGGCACGCCACGGGCTATTACTATGTTCGATGATTCCCTCCCATTGAAGCCTTTCCACTTCCTCTTTTATAAATGTTTTATCTTCTGAACTATACCGTCGACTCTTAGCCGCTATAGGTCTACAATTAGGAGCAAGGTTCACGAACAAAGAAGGTGGACTTACTTTTAAAGTAGAAAGGCCGCAGACTGTGAGCGGAGGCTGAGACCCACCATACTTAAGGGTAACGCTCTCATGCTGACACTGGAAGCTCAAACCTAAAGTTAAGTTCACACACAACTGAGGTAATATAAGGAGTTTAAAGTCCTTATACTCCATATCCTTAACGGTCAATGTGACTTTACAATATCCAGTTACTTCCGAAGTAAGGGACTTGGACGCCATCACAATTTCACTTCGAGTAGGATACACCTTCAATGAACAGGAGTTAACAAGGTTGGGACGTATAAAACTTTCAGTACTGCCACAGTCTATCAAACACCCAGTAGGACGACCATTAATCCTAATGTCCATCATAGATTTCGACAAGGAACACGGTATGGTCTGGTCAACCGTAACCGAGGCTAGAGTAAAACGATAGGCAGCAGCAGAGAAGACATCAGGTACAGGATTACCCTTACACACTTTAATAAAATGTCCCCGTTTCTTACATTTAAAACAAGTAGCCTCCCTGGCTGGGCATCTTTGCCTGGAGTGTTTAGGTTGGCCACAAAAATAACACTTAGACCCATGGGGTACAGCCGCAACAGTAGGATTAAGTGGAGGCTCCATTGACGTTATGGATGCCTCCATACTCGGAACACACGAGGCTGAGAGAGACGCATGGGCTGATGCATACACTTCTAAATTCTTCTGGGCTACATCTAACGATTGAGCCATAACAACGACTGTTTTTAAAACTAACGAGTCATTCTCGAGGAGTCTCTGTCTAATATAATTAGATCGAAGGCCAGATATAAAAGAATCACGGATGGCTTCTTCCTGATACAATATGGCAGAGACAGCCTTGTAGTTGCAATCCTTAACCAAAGCCTTAAGATCCTGCAGAAAATCATCCAGGGATTCCTCGGGTAATTGCCTGCGAGTAGACAAAAGATACCTGGCGTATACTTCATTAACCGACTTAAGGTACTAGGCCTTAAGAGCTGCAAGGGCCTCTTCATACATAGTAATATCTTCAAATATAGAGTAAGTTTGATGACTTACCAAGTTGGTTAAAAGACCCAACTTGTTAACTGTCGGATCGATCGATGCGGTGAAGTATTTAAAACATCAAAGCCAATGCGTAAATTCCTTCGATGCATCTGCCGAATGGGGATCGATATCCAGATGCTCTGGTTTCAAAAATCGATCCATCTTCCAAAGTTGTTACTTAATAAAATTGATGTGCCAAATAACTGCCTGAATCCATGAGGTTACAACTTAAAACTAAAGGCTTTTATTAAGTAAGAATCTTGGCATCAAGTTAACACAGGGCAACCATCATTCATCATCGACCCAGCCCTTATGAGTAAAACCCAGCTCTTATAAATAAGACTCACACCAATCAGGAGGATCCATAAAGGCGCTCTTTTGGTTGAACCAAACATAAACAAATAGACTGTAACTAATTAAACTTTAAATAAACCTTAACAAATCAAATTAAAATTTGGTTGTCCAAATCAATTATGCACTCCAATCCCCCCGGCGCCCACCGGTCGTGGAAGTACTCGAGCGAGCTGGCGGACACCGCGTGCTCCATCTCCAGGGCCACCCGGGCGCGAACATGGCCGCGGAAGAGAGGGAGGAAATGTGGCTGGACGACCCCCTCAACCGCCCGCTGCCTGGACCAATTGATGGCTTTTTTAGCCAGGCCCAGGAGCAGACCCACAAGGAGGTCCTCCAACCTGCCCGCTCCCCTCCGCACCGGGTGACCGTAGGTCAAGAGCGTGGGACTGAAGTGCAACCAAAAATCGAGGAGCAGCCCCTTCAAATAATGGAAGAGGGGCTGCAACCTCTCACACTCCGTGTATATATGAAACACGGACTCCTCCAGGCCGCAGAAAAGACAGGCGGCCTGGGAGCCCGTGAACCTACTTAACAATATATTGCACGGGACTGCTCCGTGCAACACCCTCCAGGCCAAGTCCCCAATAGAACAAGGGAAGACTCCCGCATAGAGAGCCCTCCATTGGGGACCTCCACCTCCGCCGGAAGGCAAGACGGCACGCCAAGGCGTGTCCGGACGGCAGGCGAAGATGGCAAAGTGGAGAGTGTGCAGGAGCAGCCCGTACAGGAAATACCTCCGTGCGGAATGAAAAGGCACGGAGGGTATTTCCTCGAGACGGCTCAAGTTGTGAGGCACCGGCTCCCGAGGGGAGTTTCGGGGCCTGGCGCCGATGAGGAATTCTGTCCGAACGGGGGAAAGCTTGGGCGGGATCGCCCCACGCGCTTGAGCCGCCTCGATACACCTTGTGGCGCCGGGGCGCAGTGTAGCTTCCATCGACTTGATGGCATTGACCGTGAGCTGGACGTTGGCCCAAGACATGCGCCGCGCCAACTCCTCCGGCGCCATCCAGCCCGCTCCTCCGCCATCGAGCAGGTCCCCGACTCTCGTCACCTTGCCAGGCACAGCCCTGCGCTCCGCCAGCCACCTGAACCCGCGGACGTGGAGGTGCGGATTCCTGAGCAGCGGCTCCCGAAGGATAGCCGCCATTCCTGACGGGGGAGAGCTGCGCCTGGAAGCGACGTAGTTCCAAACCCATAGCAGTTCCTGGTAGAAGACAGGCAGCTCCCACAGGCTGGCACGCGTGCCGCCCACTTTCACAAACAGGAGCTGCATGTCGTAATGGAGGCCGTGCAGCTGGTGGAAAAAATACGTCGCCAGCGCACACCATCTCGGAGGATTCTCGACGTACAGGTATCTCTGCAGCATCTGAAGACGGAAAGTCGCAGCCTGGGTGTGAAGGCACACCAGCGCCTGACCGCCCTCCCTAAGCGGGAGACTCAGAACCACGGCAGAGATCCAGTGCTTCCTTTTGCCCCAGAAGAAGTCGATGAGCTTCTTCTGCATCTTGGCGACAAACGCAGGGGAAGGGATCAAAGTGACCAACCGGTACCACAACATGGCGGCCACCAGCCGGTTTATGACCAGCGCTCGACCCCTGTAGGACAACACTCGGAGCAGTCCTGTCCAGCGTCCTAAGCGAGTGGTGACTTTGGCCTCCAACTCTTGCCAGTTCGCCGGCCAGGCGTCCTCGGCAGGGCTAAGGTAGACTCCCAAGTAGAGGAGGTGCATGGTGCTCCAGGCGAAGGGCCTGAACTCCTCCGGCAGGGAGTCCACCCGCCACTGACCCACCAGGAGTCCGGAACATTTCTCCCAGTTGATCTTGGCGGAGGATGCGTCCGAGTAAATCTGCTGGCATTCCCGCATCCTCCACAAGTCAGCGGGATCCGTGACCATGAGGAGCACGTCATCGGCGTAAGCCGAGAGGACCACCTCCATGCCCAGCCCTTGCAGAGCCAGTCCCGTCAACCTCTTCCGCAAGAGGCGCAGGAAAGGCTCTACGCAAAGGGTGTATAACTGACCGGACATGGGGCATCCCTGACGTACCCCCCTCCCGAAGCGAAGGGGCGCCGTCAAGGACCCGTTAACTTTAATCAGACACTCTGCAGCAGCGTACAGAAGTCGGATCCGGGCGCCAAAATGCGTCCCGAACCCGAATGCGCGCAGAGTCCCGAAGAGATACTCGTGATCCACCCTATCGAACGCCTTCTCCTGATCCAGGGAAAGGAAGGCGACCGACAGACCAGCCCTCTGGGAATGGTGGATCAGGTCCCAGACCAGATGGATGCTATCGTGGATAGTCCGGCCCGGGACCGTGTAGGACCGCGGGTTGTTCCGTGACCCCCCCCCCCTCCGCCTCAGACGCCAGAACGCCCAGAGAAATTGGGGAGAAAACAAATTTAAATTCCTCCAGGACGTCCGGCGCTGGAGACACAGCCAGGGGGCCTTCCACCTCCTCGCCACCAGCCTCCGACCCAGCGGATGGGGTGTACTGGACTAACACCCCGACCAGGTCGAGCAGCCCCTGGGGAATGTCCGGGTCGCATTGGGCGAGCTCATTTTCCTCGAGCTCGCCCGACCCAGACCCCAGGCCGCCCGACCCGGCGAGGGGTAACGGCACCAAAAGAATATCAATTTCTGCCGCGGGTTGTTCCGTGACCCCCCCCACGAGCATGGTCTCATCCCCATCCCCGGGAGGCACGTGCTGGACAGACACATCTGCCTCAGCCTCCCGAGGGACAGGCGACCCCTGCCGATCGCCGGTGATGATGACAGCGGGGGGGCAGTACCCGCAGCGGGCGACGACTCCCCCAGGTCGGAGGGACCTTCCTCCTCCCGGTCCTCCTCCTCTTCTAGGGGGTCGCGCCTTCTTTTTAGCACAGAGGGAGCAAGGGAGACCTCCATGTCTCCAGAGGCCTCCTCCTCTGCTCCCTCCGGTGGAGCAGGTTTGTCGTGTTCCTCGGGCCCGAGCCCGGCCGCAGGTATTGACGTTTCCGCCACGGCGGTCGCGACCACAGGCTCGGGCACGAGGTCCCTCCCACCCTCGTCTGCCCCGACCAACTCCGTGAGGAGCGCGGGTGTCAGGGCTCCAGGTTCAAGGGCTCGCCCTCCCCGGGGGGACCCACCCTAAGGTGTTTGGCTTTTCTCCGCGCCTTCCTTCCGCCCGGACGCCTCCGACGACGACTGCGCATCGGTTGTTTGGGGGGCGCGGCCAGACCCAGGGAGAGGAGCAGCGGCGGCGCCCGCCTTGACCGCACCAGACGATCCGGCGGCCTTGGAGGCGGGGCAGTTTTTCCTGATGTGCCCCACCTCCTTGCAGGCGTGGCACCGCACACCGTCCGCCGTCCAAAAGGCGCAATAGGCGGTCCCCTCGTGGAGGACGACGAAAGCCCCGTCAGTGTCCTCCTCCCGCGCCAGCTGAATAAAGAGCTGGCGCCGGAAGGAGAAGACGTGCCGAAGGCTGGCTTCCCGGCAGCCAAGCAGAAAAGGCGTGATCCCCGACCTCACCTCCCCAAGATGGCATAAGTGGGGGAGGAGGAGCTCACCAGGAATATAGGGCGGGACGTTGGAAATAACGATCCTCCGCGCGGTGGCCTCGAGAGGATCCACCGGCAGGAAGGTCCCGCCCACGGTGAGCCCCTTGGCGACGGCCAGGGACACCGCCCGCGCCGACCCCAGGGAGAACACAGCCTTCCCGTACATTTTTGAGGCCGTGACGATGGCTGAGGGGCCGACAACCCCAGCCATGGCTTTTACGCAGGCCTCAATAGTCATGTGGGGGTGAGTGTAGCTCTTCACCCCAAGCGTTTTAGTTATTAAAGTGAAAGGTGACGGGGCAGCAGAAGCAGCGGGAGCAGCCGTGGCTGTGGCTGCCACCGCCGCATATGACCTTGCTGACCCCGTCACCGACGATGAAGTAGTCGCCATTATGGGTGGTTTTTGTTAAAAGAGCCACACTCACCCCAAGTCACAGGCCTGAAAGTGTTAATGGCCTCAGGTTAATTAGTGTCTCCTCTTGAGCAGAGGGAGCTGTTAAATTGAAGGCACACCTCTCCCCTTATTAACTAAAATTGGGAGCGGGGCCTTCTCCCCTCTGCTCAAGTGGCAATTAATGTATATAAAATAGAGGTGCCTCAGAGAGAGAGGCAAAGAGAGAGAGAGGGGGGAGGTGGGAAGGAGGGAGGCCGCAAGGGCAGGTGTGAGGGTGCCAGTCAGTTCCTTTTGTAACCTTTAGATGGCACCTTCACTGTTCCTTTTGTTAATTGTTTCTCGTTCTCTGGTGTTAATTGTTCCTAACCTTGTGTTAGTTTTTAATCAGCCTGTTAGCTGTTTATGGGTGGCACCTGGTTTTCTTGGTATATAAGTTCTGTTGTTGTTTCACTCAGTGCTCAGTCCTCACTAGGGTGTTAGTCTTGACAATGTTCCTTGTCTTGACTAGGTTCTCTGTGTGACTAGCCTTTCCTCTATGGCAGCTTGCCTTCACAAGCTGGCTGCCATAGTTCTCTTGAGCTATGTATCTAAGTCTGTGTTCTAGTTCCCTCGAGTTATGTATCTAAGTCTGTGCCATAGTTCTCGAGCTATGTATCTAAGTCTGTGTTTTAGTTTTCTCGAGTTATGTATCTAAGTCTGTGTTCTAGTTTTCTCGAGTTATGTATCTAAGTCTGTGTTCTAGTTCTCTCGAGCTATGTACCTAAATCTGTGTTCTAGTTCTCTTGAGCTATGTATCTAAGTCTGTGTTCTTGTCTCTGGATTTAAGATGTATTTAAGTCTTGTTCTGTTGAGCTGCTTGTCTTGGTAAGGTGCTGTGTGGACTAGCGTGTTGCTATGTGGGAGCCGTTGGGATCTTGTCTTGAGCCTTGCATTGATAAGCCGATTACCCTCGGGGTAGCTTGTCTGGAGTTGTGCCTCGGCAAGCCGGTTGCCCCTTGTGGTAGCTTGTCACAAGCTCAGTATAGACAAGTGGGCTTCCTCATGGAAGCTGTCCTGAGTTCCTATCTTGACTAGCCGTCTTGTAACTTGTCTCTAGTTCTCTTGTCTCTAGTTCTTATGTATATTGCTGTGTCCCTTGTGTTAATCTGGTTATGTGTGAATTTAGTAAAGTTCAAACAAAGTACTGTTGTATATTGCTGTGTCCCTTGTGTTAATCTGGTTATGTGTGAATTTAGTAAAGTTCAAACAAAGTACTGTATATTTGTCTCTTGTCTGGTTTCTGCACTTGGGTCCAGAACCTACCTTTGCCTGGAGAGCACGGCCTCGTATTTATACGGCCCCGTGGCTCCCCAACCCTGACAGGCAGGGTCATCACTCAGGATGGTGGGTGGGTGTCGGCAGGGGTGCATTCTCCGATGGAAAAATAAAGTCTGTTGTTGGTCTTCCGGTGGGGGGAGAAGATGTCTTCACCCGGGAAAGCTGGAGAATGCCCAGGCTCAGTCCTTTACACCAGGTCTTAAATGGGTTGATTGACTTCACCTAGGCAGCTCCAGCTGTCCCAGGTCAGGCAGTGGAAGGGGTGTTTTAATAGTGGTGTGTGTGGCCTAGTGTTTTACAAGAGCCGCACACACAGACACCCCTTGGTGTTCCGGCCTTCTGTCTTCTGTCTTCTTTCCTCCCCCCACCTACAAAACAAAGCCTTTAGGAGAGTGCACCTAATAACACCCACCTGTAGATGTTCTTATTCTTCCCTCCTTCCAAAAGGTTGGTCGGTGGTTGTTTCTCCCCTCTCTCCCTCTCCTGAAAAGGAGTCCAATTTGGGGAGGCAGTGATGGGAAGGGCCTCTCCCCTGGTTGATGATGAAGTTGGCCTTCCCCTTCCTCCTCTCCTCCTCTGTCCTCTCTCTCCAGGCACCTCAGTAGTTGAAGTTGATGGTAGAAGGAGACCACCACTTTCCACTCTGTTTCTCCTTAGACAGCAAGGCTGAGAATGAGCTGAGCAGGTCCAGTCCCTGCCTTGACTCGCTGTCCAGGTCAAGGCTTCAAACTAAAGGCTTTTATTAAGTAAGAATCTTGGCATCAAGTTAACACAGGGCAACCATCATTCATCACCGACCCAGCCCTTATGAGTAAAACCCAGCTCTTATAAATAAGACTCACACCAATCAGGAGGATCCATAAAGGCGGAGCTAGGGAGGAACATTAGTGGTTACACCTGTAAAACATTTACAGACATTAACAAGTACAACAACAGACAATCCAGAACACAGAGTTATTTCATCACACTATGGGAAGCTGCAATGCTGCACCTGGACAGGATCTTCATTTCAGATGCCTCCAGCAACGCCACCAGGACGGCGTTGCACGGAAGGTAAGCGTTGTGCCACCAATCTCCATGCCCCCCAGACCAATTTTGCTTCGTTAGCGTTGCAGCAATTTTCAGCGGCCGTTAACCCGAACACGAATTTCTCCCCCCTTTGAGTTTATTTGTAATGACACCTGTACCTGTTATCTGCCATGGGGCTATAGAACTGCCCTCCGAGGCTCCCAAACCCAATGTAGAAATAAAAGTAACATGTACATAACAATAGAACAATAGTAAATGCAACTTAAGTAATCTGTTCTAAAACATATGCTGCCATTTGCCAACAACTACATGCTGTATATAACAAGTACAGGTTTTTCTCATTATTTATTTTACAGGGTCTCTCCAGGGTCATTCAGACAGGGCACGCTACAGAAACAAGTAACTGCTCTGGCCTCTCGGCAAAAGAGATTTCTACATCTGCTACAGAAACGGAAAGCATTAGATCAGAAGTTGCAAGATTACAAATTAAAACTGCGACAAATCCAGCAAAATAATTCAGTAAACCCGGCTAAAAGTTTGACTTGCACTATTGAGAGCAGTATAAGGATAGACACCAGTTCAAGTGAAGCACAGCTTTCCAATCAGAATGAAGAACTCAGTGCTAGTTCTGTCAATGAGACCTCTGGTAAAACATGCATAACCTGTCCAGCTCATGAACCAGAATGCATACAAAAGCAAAGTTGTTTGAGTCAGGGAGAGACAGGTATTGCTGCCAATCAGGATACGAATAGAACAGCTGCTCTTCAGAACTATACAGCTGGATGTAGCAATGAAAGATCTGTTACAACTTGTGTCCTTGATGGGACAAGTAGAGACAGCAATATATGTACAGTAAGTACTTCTAAATCTGTCTCAAGCAAAGGAGAAGCAAATTCTTTACAGCCACATTCTCTAGAACCATCACATGTTCAAATGGAAACATTAAACACAAGCCAAACTGACTATGTAGATTCAACAGCATGCAGTAGCTCTGGCCAGAATATTCTTTTGAATACCGCACAGTCAATCAATAGTACAGAAAATGATTCTGAAATTAATAGTAATTATACACTGCTGAACACTGAAAATTCCAGTGCTAATCACAAGAAAGTCATGGACACAAGTCTAATGCAAACCAGCTCTAACAATCAAAACAGTTGTTTTCCACCAGCTGTCAGACAACCTATAATAACATTTCTGCCAAATAATTCAGTGCAGAACTATCATATTGGCCAACCCAAAATATTACAACTGAAGGCCAGCCATCAGTTCATTGTCTTGCCAAGTACATCACAGAGGGGTGGGAATCAACAACACATTTTACAGTTTAACACTGCAGAACCGAGGGGCAAATTCCAGAATATTAGAATATTAAATACTGTTCAGCCAAACAACCAGAGCACAATGCCGGTAAATGCCACGCAAGTTACCAGCAACAATCAAGATAACCACCTGGTGAGTGCTTCATCTCCGTCTGGGAGGCAGCATGATTCAGAATCTCTACCAGAGGATAAAGGAAATGGACAGAGAAAACTGCTACACTTAACAGATCTAATCACACATGGATTGATTCAGCCAGGAGAAGATGTTCTGGAACTCAAACTGCAGGTAAATCATTAAAAGGAAACAATATTATATCAAGAAGTGTTTTCAGTGTAAAGTTCTCTTCCCATATAAAGTTTGCGTAAGAAATTGTTGATTCTCCTAGTTGTTGGGATATTGTGATTTATCAGTAGTGGAAATCTGGAATTGTCTATCCCAAAAACTCAATAGATTTTTGTTAGGTAAGGATATTAATGGATATGGAACAAAGGCGAGTAAATGGGGTTAAGATACAGATCAGCCATGATCTAAATGAATGGTAGAACAAGGGGCTGAATGGCCTACCCCTGTTGCTATGTTCCTTCTTAGTGTGTCAATCTACAGCAGCAGGCTGAAAACCTGCCATTGGGGGTCTCGCAGCTGGAAGAAAACCTTTGGGCTGCTGTATGCAGTGGGTCCATTTACAAGAATTTTTTTTTAAAGATCATGGATCAACTTCCTCCCAGTTCTGGATACTGATTCTAAAGCTCAAAGGCCGGGAAATTCCCTGGAGCTGCTCTCCCTCTGCCAGTGTTACTTCCATTTATGCCAGCAAAGAAGGTGCAGCTCTGAGGAATTTCCCAGCCACAACCGTCAGATATTATTTATGTATAAGAAAAGGTGTAATTAAATGAGTAAATAGCTTTTATTGGCAGTCATTACCCCATCCTAAATTTAAACTCACATGAACTGTATTACTTTCTGCCTAACATGCTGAGTCCATACAGTGCAGCAATTGTGGGTATTATAAATTGCTTCAATTGTTACTTACCCTGATTCCACAAGTGGATAGAATCTTTACAAAAATGAACATGGTGGGACAAGGAGAAGGCTCATCACCACCTTCTCAGGACAACTAAGGATAGACAATAAATGCTTAGTATTACTTAGAAATTAGAACATAGGTACAAGCCGTTGGGCCCAACCAGTTGGTGTTTATCGTCCACATGAGCAGTACCTGTACTTCTAATCCCATATACCTGCACTCTTTCCATACTAGGGGTATGGTAGCATAGTGGTTATGTTACTGGACTAGTAATCCAGAGTATGGGAGTTCATAATCCCACCAAGTGCAGCTGGGGGAATTTAAATTCAGTTCATTAAATAAATCTGGAACTTTAAAAAAAGCTAGTACAGGTTGACTATCCCTTATCCAAAAACCTTGGGATCAGCTGTGTTTCGGTTTTCGGAAATTTTCGGATTTCAGAAGGTATTATTTCAGACTGGGAAACTCTGAACATTAAATTAATTTGGTAATTAGTATTTGTATTTAATATAAATTTTAAAAGTTCAGGCTACCTCTTGCGACTGTTCCGTGTCTCATTCCCCTTCCTGCTTCTCTGTGCTGCCGCTCACAGTCTGTTTACAGCTCCCCCTGCTCCGTGTCTCATTCCCCTCCCTGCTTCTCTGTGCTGCTGCTCCCAGTCTGTTTACAGCTCCCCCTGCCCCGTGTCTCATTCCCCTTCCTGCTTCTCTGTGCTGCCGCTCCCAGTCCATTTACAGCTCCCCCTACCCCGTGTCTCATTCCCCTTCCTGCTTCTCTGTGCTGCCGCTCCCAGTCTGCTTACAGCTCCCCCTGCTCCGTATCTGAATTCCTTGACTTAGCGGGGGTCTGGGGCTCGACTGCCGCCGCCAGTTGTGGAAAAGCCGGATATCGGCTGACTCCTACGCTAAGCTGGCCCGCAAATCAGGTCAGAAAAGCATCGGCTGCGTCGGGTCATGTTTGGCGCCACTCGGGTTATGTCGTGCGCACGACTTACGCTCCACAAAAAAACTTTCGGTTTTCAGAAGTGCGGATAAAGGATAGCCTACCTGTATCAGTAATGATGACCATGAAACTATGATTGTCGGAAAAACCCAACTGGTTCACTAATGTCCTTCAGGGAAAGAAATCTGCCATCTGGCCTATATGTGACTCCAGACCCACAGCAATGTGGTTGACTTTTAACTACCCTCTGAAATAGCCTAGCAAGCCACTCGGTTGTGCCAGAACCGCTACAACAAAGTCAGCACTGTGGGAGAACCTTCACCACACGGACTGCAGCGGTTCAAGAAGGTGGCTCACCACCACCTTCTCAAGGGCAATTCGGGATGGGCAATAAATACTAGCCTTGCCAGCGACGTCCACATCCCACGAATAAATTTTTAAAAATCCTTTTATCATCCTTTCCTTCAACTACCTATCTAACCTATTCTTAAATGTTGGCATAGTGTCTGCTTCAGTCATTAACTCCAGTAGTGCATTTTACAGCCTCACAACCCTCTGTGTAAATAAAACTTTCCTGATCTCTGTTCTAAATCTATTACATTTAATTTCATATCTATGTCACCTCATTTTAGATCCCACATTGCCTACATTCTGAGAACAAATAAAAACCATTCTGCTCAAAACCATTATGAAAACATTTCTCCTCATTTCCCCTCTACTTTTGCCAATTATTTTAAATCTATGACCTCTAGTTACCGAGCCACTTGCCAGAGTAAACAGGTTCTCCCTACTTGCTCTATCAAAACCCCTCATAATTGTGAATACCTCTATTAGGACTCCCCTTAACCTTATCTGCTCTAAGGAGAACAATCCCAGTTTCTCCAGTCCCTCATCCCTGGTATCATCCTGGTAAATCTTCTCTGTACCCTCACCAGGGCTTTGACATCCTTCCTAAACTGTGGCTCCCAGTTTTGTACACATTACTCCAGCTGAGGCCTAACCGGTGATTTGTAAAGCTTTAGCATAACTTCCTTGTTTTTGTATTCAGTGCCTCCATTTACAAAGCCAAGTATCCCATACACTTTCTTAACCACCTTATCAATTTGCCATATCACCTTCAAGGATTTGTGAATATGCACCATTATGTGAGATTATTCTGCCTCTCCATATTATTCCTCCCAAAGTGCATCACTTCACATTTATCTGCATTAAATTGCATCTGCCCAGTGAAAAGCAACAGTCCTAATACCCTGGGGACCCCCACTGCAGACTTCTCTCCAGCAGAGTAAAATACATCCCATATGCTTTATTTGACTACCTATCATGCATTTATGAAAAAGTATTGGATTTGTATATTCTACATTTATGATCAGTGAATAAATGGTGGATCAATATATTTGTGTTTACATTTGTTTTAATAGAAAATCCAGATAATAAGAAAAGTTGGTTTCCTGTCCTTAGGGAGCTTGTTATAAAGCTGATCTACTGGCTTGTGGTGTAATTAGAAGTAAAGATGGAGCCATCTATCATAATCCCGTACATTGGATAAAAGCACTTTTGAGAGACAAAATACCAGTCAGTTGGAAGTTTGCATGGAGCAAGGTACTAGGTTTAACAACTATAGTGAGCAAAATTACTGTAATAATTTGCTGAACTGTAGTTATATATTCTCCAATATAGAAAAAAAATTGCAGTTGCAAAACTCAGAATACAGCACATTTCAAAGTCAAGGGCTTGCTTACATAGCTGCCAAAAGATCAAAGTAAAATGCTAGGGTCGATTTTAACCCGACTTGCCTGGCAGAAACTGGGCAGGTGGGCAGTTAAAAATGAGGATCTTGCGTACCCACTCAGATCCTGACCAATGTTCCCTCAAAGGGAGCTGGGTGTTCTGCAACCAATCGCGGTGCTTGTGGCGTGGAACCTGAGTCGGCCAATCAGTTCCTATTGTGAGTTCCCCCATGTGGGACCTCGCAATTGCTGCGCGGCCGCGCACCTTAGGGGAAACATTGATCCTGACCATTTCCGATTTTAACCTGCACGGTTTTCCAGGCGGATGAGATTTCCACCTAAATTAGGCGGGAGCCGCATAGATTTGTACACACCCCCACCACTCACCTGGATGCCAACAGGGGGCTAAATGGCCACCCACCTGCCCACTTTGTACCCTCTTCACCCCAGGCAGGAAATGGACTGGCAACATTTAAATGAGGCCCAGAAATTAAAATACCCTGAGCCTGAAATTTAGGCCAGCGAGTGTGTTTCACACGCCCTGCCGCCGCCCGTCCAAAAGCTGCACCCGGTTAAAATCGATTCCGCTGCTTCCATGTCTTGGTCAGCAAAACGCACTTTCCCAGATCTTCGTTGTGCCATTTTTCAAACCTTTTGCATTCTCCCTAGCTGAATGAATGACTTATTGATCATTTGTAATGAATAAACAGCAACGTAACTGCCTAAGAACTTTGAAAGGATTAATGTTATAGATGCGTTATGATTGGCCAGTTTTCTTTCATGATTTCCATTGAATTGGCATTGCTTGGATCCTCAGAAAAAATATGTATGCCCACCATCATGATTTCTCTGTTGCGAAGTTACAAAAATATGGACATTAAACCTTTTTTTGTATCGCAGTCAATTTTAAAAAAAGTTTTTGGTGAATTTTGTGCACTTTTTAGGTTACATACAGAGATAAAGAACTTTTAAAATACAATTCCATGATTAAATCATCATCGAAGGCTCCAGAGTCTCAGCCTATTTCACAGTCAACCACATTAACAGATAAGACATCTTCAATACCCCCACACTGCAGAATTTTCACAGGTGTGTTTATATGAATGCCACAGCAACCAGCAAACAATTTATTCTATACCATTTATTTTGCTTTACCTTCAAGTTGATATGTTTCAATTGTAATTTTTTACTTAATATGTTAGAAAACCTTTTGTTCCCTTTCTTTGCTCTTTCTATCATTAACCTCCTGTCTTGAAATAAGCTGACTGTGATAAAACTTTCTTTCCAAGATAATTAAGCATTCCTGCTGTGGACAGAAAAGTTCATAGTGATCCAAACAAGAGTGCATTTTCTTGCAAGTACAATTTAAGATTGTCTAACTATGCGTTCATATTTGTGGCTGCAACAATTCACATATCTGTTTCAAATTCTGGATATGTACAGTCCTTTATTTTAAAACAATTACCTATATTTATATACCTACCTTTAGCATTGCTTCACAGAGACAAATATAGACGCAGAGCAATATTCGGAGAAGAATTTTGGGAGGTGACTGATGGCATTGTCGAAGAGGTAGCTTTTGAGGAGGCTTTTGGAGCTGGGGAGGGAGATAGCAAGGTGGAGGGGGTTAGGTAAAGATATCTAGAGTGTGGGGCAAGATGGCTGATGGTTCTGCCCAGAGTTGGAAGAGTGAATAAACTCAATGGACTCCTTCTGTGCTATAACATTTTATATTTATAGGTGGAAATATATGGTCTTGGTGGTGAATGGGATATGGGGATTGAAGTACAGTTCAGGGTCATGCAGGACACCGAGGATAACATTCAAAAGTGAAAGACAGGAAAAAAAACAATGTGCCTGTCCCATCCTGGCATGGCGAAACTTACACACACAATTAATTCCCTCCCCTCCCCCAAACACATTCTGCAGTCTCTTGGAAGAGGCAAACAAACAGAGGAAAGGTTGTGCACCATCAGATCCTGCCTGAGCAAGTAGCCAGGGAGGGGGCTGGAATCAGAGGCTCGGGGAAGATTATCTTTTCGGGAGGAAACAGGATAGCTTTGGTCTTGCCACTGTTAAGCTGAAGGAAGTCCTGGCTCATCCATGACTTTGTATTGAACAAGCTCAGTGATAGACATGGAATCAAGGGTGGTGATGGATTGGTAGAGCTAGGGGTGCATGCTGCTCCTGATTTCACTGAGGTCTACCCAACTCAGTTCTTGAAATAGACAGCCAGTGCTCCTGCCCAAAACAGGTGGGAGCCTTATTAAAATATTTAAATTGGGGACCTACACTGGTTGTAAGACACCAATACAATTTTCAGATACCAATTGCTCCCTCCCCCCACCACCCATTTTAGCCTACACTTCCGGCTTGGCCCCGTAGAGGAGCAGCCAGATTTCCTGCCCACTTCCTTCACCATCAATCAGTGAGTTGAGCATGGCAGCTCACCAATATTATGCAGATGAAGTCTAAACATGAAAATGGTTTGGGCCTCCTGCTGGTGCCATCGGGTGGGCTTAGCAGATGTCCTACCCATTGCCCGCCCAATTCGCACCACAGTTGAATATCACCCCATGCTCTCTTCGCAGCATTTTACTCTGACCTGGATTCCACCAGTGGAGCCTAGTATGACACACCCCACTTGGATCAGTGGTCTTACTGGTATGCCAGGAGTCTTCCCCCACGCACAGCTGACCCTTTCTCACGCTTTCAGAATTCTCGTTCTACCTGGACCCCTCCCTCTGGCCTCTTACCCTCTCTAGATCTTTTCATTGCAAACTGCCGGCATGACATCGGCCGTCTCAATTTCTCTGCTCCCCTCACTCACTCCAACCGACCTCCCTCTGAACTTGCAGCACTCCATTCTCTCAGATCCAACCCCAACATTGTCATTAAACCTGCTGACAAGGGTGGTGCTGTTGTTGTTTGGCGAACTGACCTCTACCTCGCGGAGGCTGAACGCCAACTCCCCAACACCTCCTCCTACCTCCGCCTGGACCACGACCGAACATGAAGCCACCGTTTCCAAGACCATCACTGACCTCATCTCCTCTGCAGATCTTCCCTCCACGGCCGCCAACCTCATAGTTCCCCAACCCCGCACAGCCCGCTTCTACCTCCTTCCCAAGATCCACAAACAGGACTGCCCTGGTAGACCCATCATTTCAGCCTGTTGTTGCCCCATGGAACTTATCTCTTCCTATTTCAACTCTTTTTTTCTCCCCTTATCTAGTCTCTTCCCACCTACATCTGTGACTCTTCCAACGCCCTCCGCCACTTTAACAGTTTCCAGTTTCCTGGCCCCAACTGTCTCCTTTTCACTATGGACATCCAATCCCTCTACACCTCCATCCCGCACCAGGATGGCCTGAGGGCGCTCCGCTTCTTCCTTGAACAGAGGCCCAACCAGTCCCCATCCACCACCACCCTCCTCCGCCTGGCTGCTCTTGTTCTCACATTGAACAACTTCTCCTTTGACTCCACTCACTTCCTCCAAATTAAAGGTGTTGCTATGGGAACCTGCATGGGTCCTAGCTATGCCTGCCTTTTCGTGGGATATATGGAACATTCTTTGTTCCAGTCCTACTCAGGTCCTCTCCCTCACCTCTTTTTCCGGTACATTGATGACTGTATCGGTACTGCCTCCTGCTCTCGCCCTGAACTAGAAAACTTCATTCACTTTGCTTCTACTTTCCACCCTTCCCTCACCTTCACATGGTCCATCTCCGACTCTTCCCTTCCCTTCCTCGACTTCTCTGTCTCCATCTCTGGGGATAGGCTATTGACAAACATTCACTACAAGCCCACTGACTTCCACAGCTACCTGGACTACACTTCCTCCCACCCCGCTTCCTATAAGGACTCTATTCCATTCTCCCAGTTTCTCCGTCTCCGCCGCATCTGTTCTGACGATGCCACCTTCCATACCAGTGCTTCCGACTTGTCTTCCTTTTCCCTCAACCGAGGATTCCCCTCTACTGTGTTTGACATGGCCCTTGACTGTGTCCGTTCTATTTCCCGCACTTCTGCTCTCACCCCTTCCGCTCCCTCCCGGAACCACGATAGGGTTCCCCTTGTCCTCACCTTTCACCCCACCAGCCTCCACATTCAACGGATCATCCTCCGCCATTTCCGCCACCTCCAGCGTGAGCCCACCACCAAACACATCTTCCCCTCCCCTCCCCTTTCAGCATTCCGAAGGGACTGCTCCCTCCGCGACACCCTGGTCCACTCCTCAATCACCCCCAACACCCCTTCCCCTTTGCCCGGCACCTTCAAGCCGGCAAGCGCAGGAGATGCAACACATGCCCTTTTACCTCCTCCCTTCCCACTGTCCAGGGCCCCAAGCACTCCTTCCACGTGAAACAACGATTTACTTGTACTTCTTGCAATTTAGTATACTGTATTCGCTGCTCACGATGCGGTCTCCTCTATATTGGGGAGACCAAATGCAGACTGGTTGACCGCTTTGCGGAACACCTCCGTTCAGTCCGTAAGGGTGACCCTGAGCTTCCGGTCGCCTGTCACTTTAATTCACTGCTTCACTCCCACTCAGACCTCACCATCCTCGGCCTCTTACACTGTTCCAATGAAGCTCAATGTAAGCTTGAGGAACAGCACCTCATCTTTCGATTAGGCACTTTACAGCCTTCTGGACTCAACATCGAGTTCAACAATTTCAGACCATAACCTCGGCCCCTATCTTTTTTTCCCATTTTTTTTTCTCTCTCCCACATGGCAGCTGTCTTTCATTCTGCCAGTGCCATTTACACTTCATCTCGAGCCATCTTTTGTTTCTTAACTTGTCCCATTACCATCTCCTTTTGCCTTGCACCATCACCCTTTTGTCTCTTAATCCCTCCTGCCTTCCATCCTATCACAGACCTTCCCTTTTGTTCTTTCCTCCCCTCCCCCCTTTCCCTGTCTCTGCACCTGCTTAAAAACCTGTTCCATCTCCATTTTTTTCCAGTTCTGACGAAGGGTCATCGACCTGAAACGTTAACTCTGTTTCTCTCTCCACAGATGCTGGCTGACCTGCTGAGTATTTCCAGCATTTTCTGTTTTTATGCCAAATCCCTGTCCAGTTTAAGGAGCAAGAATTTCTGGTGAAGGACTCCCTGCCCCTGGCTCTTCCCTCTGTCCATCATTTGCCGCTCTGCCCCTTAGAAAACAACCAGGAAACTCCCAGAAAAGGCTGAAACTTAGTACAGTCTCCAATAGAGCCCCAAGACATTTTCGAGCCTTTATCATATATTTTGTTTCCATACTATAAACAGCAATGGTAGTGGCCCGCTAGCACTGCAGGCCTAGTACTGGTACGTCCGATGCTGATGTTGATTATGTCTCTTTATCTGTCGGTTGAAGAATCAGCTATTTCTGTAAGTGATTCCTACACCTTTATCATTTTTTGCCTTTCAAACCAGAGTGTTTGTACAAATGTATTATTTTTAAACCCTGTACAGAAACCTCTCCCACGACTCAGAAAGAGAAATCCAGCAGCAGCTTTATGCAGGTTCACGAGATTCTCCTTATAAGAAATGAAGAATTCCTGCCATGTCACATCATGGATCAGCATTGGAAGTTCTACACAGAGTGTGATGAGTGGAATTTCTAAAGTTACTCTTAAGACAAATGCGTGTCACAATGATAATTCAGGGACATTGTCCACTTTTAAAAAATTGTGTTTCATAGATACTACCAAACCATTGTTGTAAAAACAAGGATGTTATTCTAAATCAGTGTTAATTGTCTTCTTTCACAATGCTGATTTTTAAAAACTTCCTCAGTATTAGCTGCAACAGAAGTTAATATTTAGTTAATGTTTTTCCTATTTGGTTTGGTTTGGATATTTTCCCATTGTAAGTTTGGTAGTAATTTCAAAACTGAGCTTTTGTGAAATAGTTGCACCAACACCATATATTTGTCATTATTGTTCCATTGTTAAAAAAATCTTCTGTTGAAACCATCCACTTACCTTTGTGAAAAGGGGAAATTAAATGATTATTATTCAGTGAAAGGTTAACAAGAACTGTGAAAAAAATGTGAGTGTATTTCTGAAAAACACAATTTGCAGAAACTACTGCACTGGCATGTTTCAGCTTTAGTTCAATCGTATTCAGTTATACAAGTTGAAAGATAGTATTTGGCTGGTTATATGACATTTTTCAGAAAGTGTCCAGATATTTATATTTAGTGTGATAGTGTGATGTATTTCAGCTTAAGAGATTGTCATTTGGTCTTTCTGGTTTGCTTTACCAAAATGGTTTGCATATTACAATGTAATTCAATTAAAATTGTTGCATATAAAAAGAAGAAAGAAAGACTTGCATTTATATAGCGCCTTTCACGACCACCGGACGGCCCAAAGCGCTTTACAGCCGATGATGTACTTTTTTGGAGTATAGTCATTGTTGTAATGTGGGAAATGCGGCAGCCAATATGCGCACAGCAAGCTCCCACAAACAGCAATGTGATAATGACCAGATAATCTGTTTTTTTGTTATGTTGATTGAGGGATAAATATTGGCCAGGACACTGGGGATAACTCCCCTACTCTTCTTCGAAATAGTGCTATGGGATCTTTTACATCCACCTGAGAGAGCAGACGGGGCCTTGGTTTAACATCTCATGCGAAATATAACACTTAATGGGATATTGAATTATTTGTGAAGAAAATGTGCTTCACTGCAGATTGACCTTTTTATGTTCCATTTTCCCACTACTACACTGAAGTGCAAGGTGCATTTTGAAAGTTATGGGATCACTATTTTAAAGCAGTTAAGGCTTAGTACAGAAGCTAGAAGATAAAGAACACAAATTCAATATAATGCACATTTTAATTGCGGTAGGTAAATTATGTATGTTATTTAACAACAACTTGCATTTATATAGTGCCTTTAATGTATTAAATCATTCCAAAGTGCTTCACAGGAGCATAATCAGACAAAAATTGGCACCGAGCCAAAAAAAGGAGATATTAAAATGGGTGACTAAAATCTTGGTCAAAGTGGTAGGTTTTAAGGAGCGTCTTACAGGAGGAAAGTCAGTTGGAGAGACGGAGAAGTTTATGGAGGAAATTCCAGAGTTTAGGGCCTAAACGGCTGAAGGCACAGCCGCCAATGGTGGGACGAAGGGAGTGGGGGATGCACAAGAGGCCAGAATTGGAGGAATGCAGAGTTCTTGGAAAGTTATAGTTCTGGAGAAGGTTACAGAGATAGGGAGGAATCTCGGACAGAAGAGCATTGGATTAGTAAAGTCTACGAGGTAATAAAAGCATGAATGAGGGTTTTGTTAACTGATGGGCTGAGGCAGGGGCTGAGATGGGTGACATTACAAAGGTGGACAGTGCATTACAGTCACAGAGCCCGTCATTTGTGACTTTGATTAGGGCCATTTCATTGCTGCGATAGGGGCGGAAACTTGATAGGAGAGGTTCAAACATGGAGTCGCAGGAAAAATAGGCACAGATTTGGGAGGCGACAACACGTTCAAAGACTTTGGAGAGGAAATGGATGTTGAAAATAATAAAAGTGCACTTCATATTGGAGTTTCATAGAAACTCATATTGAAAATATTAGAGATTTTCATATGGTTAATTATTAATGCTATAGGCTTTCTTTATGTTTTGTCTAGCAACAGAGGATAATTCTGGCCTCTTGTGCATATCATCCTCCCTTTGCCCCATCATTGGCAACCGTGCCTTCAACAACTTAGGCTCCACACTCTGGAATTCCCTTCCTAAACCATTCCACCTCTCCACTTCCCTATCCTCTTTAAGACCATCCATAGAACCCAGCTCTTTGACCTAGCTTTTGGTAACCCCTCTTAATATTCCTGGCTCTATTTTTTCCTTATGTCTTTGTGACACAGCTTGAGATGTTTTTCTATGTTAAAGGCACTTTTTTGTTGTTGATCTGGCTACAGTAAGCAGATCTGAATAACATTCACATGGTAAGTGGTGAATGAGAGAGTGGATGTTTAACCTCTCTGTAAGCGGTTTTGATCCTAGCCCAATTGCTAGACGGACGGGTCGAATCGCCCCCGCCTTACGAAAGTTCTATACCCGGGAATTATTATTCAGAGTGTAAATGGAATAAGTCACGGACAGGAATGCTTTGGTGAAAAATCAAACTTATATTTATTTGGTCTAACATACACTGGCTAAAACATGCACTACTAAACGAAATCACTGTCCCTGTGGAGAATAAAATCCAAGTTACAAACAACATACATACAGTACACAACTGGGGACTATAACAAGCAGTAATTCCCTTGTTGCTATGGTGGACTCTAATTCCACCCCTACCAATGAATTACCCAGTCGCATAAACCCCTTCGCCTGGCTGAACCAAACGAAGCTCCCACCCCGGAATAGCCCAAAAAACTTCACTTCTGAGAAAAATCCTGAGCCCCTTACACCTCACCCAGCTTGCCTGGGGTATCTGGTTACCGGCTTGGGACACTCGAGACTATGCTTACCACCACACAGTCGGTCTCGATCGCTTCGCTCAGCTGTGGGAAGTCACTGCCCGGAGGCCGTTCCCTATGAGGGGTATGCGGTTCTCAGTCTCAGCGGCTCCTTCCTCCGGTACTTCTTGTTAGGTCGATCTTGGTGGAGCGAGAGAGAGAAAGAATGGTGGAAAATAATCTATCTTTATAGGAGTCTGGCTACCCCTATCTTTCCTGCCAATCTTTAAAATCCTTTTATTTCTAAGCACTCCGGTGCTTAATCAGTGATGGGTCATCATCGGACCCATGATTATTCCGTGATTGGATTAATGGCCCTAAGTCTGGGACAATATTATCTTTCGGTCTTTGTGTTGGGAAAAACTGGCTCCTCTTCGGCTGGCTGAGGCTAGTGGGTTCATTGTTCTGCTTCTCTTCTGAGATGGAAGTGAGAAGTGCTTTTGCATATTAGAGTGGCTTTCTAATAAGTTCAAGTTCAATGGCCCCCTTCCTTTTTCCAGGACTGTCGGGCGAACCCATACATTCTGGATGACTGACGGTTCTTTTGTCACAGCCAACTGCCATGCGTTCTCTGGAGTTTTAAAAAACCAGTCCCCCACGCATTTGCACAGGGCGATCCCACCACAGGGAAAACACCCTCAGCCCATAAAGTCCACAAAAATATTCTCGACTGAGTCCATTCTTCAAACAGAGACTTTGCGATCTTTTCATCTCCTTTCATTAATGTTTGTCTTGAATGTTTAACTTTGAAAAGGGCAGTATAGTTTGGAAGTGGCATTGAAACAGCCAGCTGCACTCAGACTTGTAATGCACCTTAAACTTAACGGCCCAGAAATTCGGGTCGGGGGCTTCCCGCGGGTGCAAGCCCCCGACCTGCACTTACCTTGCGCGCCGGTCGTTGAGCTGTGGGCCCCCGTGGAATTCCGATCTGGGGCCTGGTCCAGCTGCCGGCGCGCAGTGCTTGCGTATCCCAGGGGCGCAGTTAGTTCGATGCGTCCCCTGGGATCACGTGGGCAATGGGGAGCCAATCGGAGCAGGGAATGCTCTATTCATAAGATTGACAGGAAGAGCTGTCAAAACTTATAAATACTATGGCCCAAAAACAGCACTAAATCTTCAAATAAATTTTTTTTTAAATCACATTTTTAAAATAAATATAAATTACATGAAATAACTATTTTAAACAATAATTTAAATTTTTGAAAAAAATAATTTTATTTTCTAACGGGGCTAAAAATGAACTTACCTTGCTTTAAAGTATTTAAAAATAATAAACCTGTGGAAAAAATGTTTTAATTTTAATTAATTCACCACTTACCTTGTAAAAGTTTGATGCGCACGCGCAGCCTCTTCTGCGCACGCGTTCCACCTCTTAACCCTTCCTTTCAGGGGATCGGAAGTGCCGGTTTCCCGCGCATGCGCAGTGCATGCAGAAAACCGGCACTTCCATTGGGCTTACGGGTGAGTACCCCGTGCGTACTCACCCGTGGAGACCCGAATTTCTGGGCCAGCAGCTGCTGGTACAATTACTCTTCCATACAAACCACATTGTTACAATAGCTGAAGCTTTCTGATAAAATAAACAAAGCAATTGATTATAAATATTACTTGCCTTTATGACGATTATCGGTTTGACTGGCTTTTTTTTAAGTAAAAGGATCACACCTGAATCTTAACATATCTCTTTCTCATATGCTGATTCACTTGCATATTTTTAGCCTTCCATATCAGTTTTACAGCATTTGTTTTTCTTTCTAATCACTACTGGTTTTTTAGCACCGTGGAATGTTCCAACCCGCTTTACTGTGGAGCTCTAGGAGATCAGCCCACTTTCAGGACTTCAACTCCCAGGCATATTTGTGTCCTTTTTTGCTTCTCATGTCTACCTAACTGGACAGGTAACTGCCTGCACCATAACCTTCTGCTTTGAGCAGCAGCAAGTGCTCTGTTCAATAGTTGCATAATTTCCCAACAACCATAGCATTGTGACTACGAGCATTCTAGTTTTAGCTACAGCAACGGTAGCTCTTCCTTACTGCTCTTATGCACACCTTCTGGTACCTGACTCCTGACCATTGCAAAGAAGTGCACCAAGCTAATGTAAATGGGTGGCTGAAGAGCAAGAACAGTGGGCTAGAAATTTGATCGCATCTGAAAAGTGGCCCTCGACTCGTTCCTCCTGAATGGTCCAGGCAGCGGAAGCGTTGCTTGAGCACACTGACTGCTCTTAACGTTTCTGGTGGCAGCATGGCCCTCGCTGTAGGCCACCTCTGCAAGTGTGCCCGGGTTCCTAACAGAAGTCATGAGCCGTATTTGAAGGGGCTACCCTTTGTCGCCCAGTAGCCAGCCTGTGACCCGACGGCCTGGTTAGAATAAAGGCGGCACCGAGGACTGCCGCAGAATGAATGAATCATGACTGCTACTAGGAAACCGGCACAGACCTGCCTGATGTGCTACCTGTGGTCACAATTAAGCTGGACATTGAGGAAGTGGAAACCCTTTCTATTTAAAAAGGTGCCAAGATGGTGAAATTTCCATGAGTCCACCAGCACCAGAACCACAGAGCATGTTTGTGCTTATCCTTATCATTTTTAATCCTATTCCTAATTAGATGCTCATTCAGCCCTTTGTAAAGAAGCTAATCAATGAATATACTATTGATGGAAGTATATTCCACATATCTATTAAATCTCTGCTGAAAAGCATTCTAACCTCTAGTGTTGCTTGAATTTATACTCATGTCTTCTAGTTCTTTAATCACAGTTAAGTAACCATGCTATTTAGTATTTTAATGATGTGGATTGTAGGATTGATTTCCTGATTTTTGCACTGCCAGCAGAGAGTGCATCTCCAAAATTCATTTTGAACGGTTATTTTAAATAGTAGGATGATTGCAGGCAGTGCGTGTTTGAATTTCCAATATGCACAATTCCCACCAGCAGCACAAAGTTGGAAAATACCCCTCATATTATGGGACTAATTGGATAGCTCTTTCAAAGAGCTGGTACAGACACGATGGGTCGAATGGTCTCCTGTGCTGTATGATTCTATATACCTTCCAAATCTTTGTTTGAAATCAAATTTAATTTTGTGAGTCTTTCCTGTTTTAGAGCCCTCGGTTTTGGAATCTTCCAAGTTACTACATCGACATCATTTTGAATATATGGTTCCCAGAACTGAACATAGTATTCTAGATCTGGTCTTATTAACGAGGCATATAGGGTTAAAATAATCTAGTTTGATGTAGTTAATGTCTCCTGAGATGCATCCCAATATTTGGTTAGCCTTATATATAACAGCTTCGGAAGTACAACCTAATGTGGAGTATAGGTCAATACAACAGGGAGGTTGTTTTTAGAGGATCTTGAGCTTAATTCTTCCTCCACAGAGTTGGATTGGTTACAGCTTAATCTGGTTGGTTCTTGCTGGTTCTATATTAAGCAGGATACAAATACCAAATCAGAAAGCCTCAAACAAGACTACAGATTAGAAGATTTGTTTTCTCCTTAGATTAGAGATACCCAGGTTGAAACCCTCCAATCTGGTTTCCGCCCCTGCCACAGTACCAAAATAGTTCTTATCAAAATCACAAATAACATCCTTTGTGACTGTGACAAAGGTAAACTATCCCTTTTCACCCTTCTCAACTTGTCTGCAGCCTTTGACACAGTTGACCACACCATCCTTCTCCAACGACTGCACTCACCTGGTTCCATTCTTATCTATCCAGTCATAGCCAGAGGATCACCTGCAATGGCTTCCCTTCCTGCTCCCGCACCATTACCTCTGGTGTGCCCCAAGGATCTATCCTTGGCCCCCTCCTATTTCTCATCTACATGCTGCCCCTCGGCGACATTATCTGAAAATACAACATCAGGTTCCTCCCTTCTCTTCTTAGGCAGTCCCTTGGAACCGAGGACAACTTGCTTCCACATTAAAAATGAGTTCGCAGGTGACTGATTAGTCCAATGCGGGACCTACAGTCTCTGTCACAGGTGGGGCAGATGGTGGTTGAAGGGGCGAGTGGGTGGGGTGCTAGGGTTGATGAGCACTCCTTGCGCTGCCTGCGCTTGGCTTCCGCTTACTCCCAGCAAAGAGACTCAGTGTTCGGCACCTTCCCGGATGCTTCTCCTCCACTTTGTGCAGTCTTGGGCCAGGGATTCCCAGGTGTCGGTGGGGATGTTACACTTTTTCAAGGAGGCTTTGAGGGTGTCCTTGAAGCGTTTCCTCTGCCCACCTGGGGCTCTCTTGCCGTGCCGGAGCTCCGAGTAGAGCGCTTGTTTTGGGAGTCTCGAATCGGGCATGCGGACAATGTGACCCGTCCATCGGAGCTGATTGAGCGTGGTCCACATGCACGCTGACAACACCGAGCTCTACCTCACCACCACCTCTCCCAATCCCTCAAATGTCTCTAAGTTCTCAGACTGCTTGTCCAACATCCAGTACTGGATGAGCAGAAATTTCCTCCAACTCAATATTGGGAAGACTGAAGTCATTATCTTCGGTCCCAGCCACAAACTCTGTTTCCTAGCCACTGACTCCATCCCTCTCCCTGGCAACTGTCTGAGGCTGAACCAGAATGTTGCTCAACCTTTGGTGTCATATTTGAGCCCGAATTGAGCTTCCGAACACATATCCGGGCCATCAGTAAGACTGCCTACTTTCACCTCCAGAACATCACTTGACTCCGCCCCGCCTTAGCTCATCTGCTCCTGAAACCCTCAACAATGCCCCTGTTACCTGTAGAATTGACTATTCCAATGCACTCCTGGCCGGCCTTCATTCTTCCACCCTCCATAAACTTAAGCTCATCCAAAACTCTGCTGCCTGTGTCCTGACTTGCACCAAGTCCCATTCATCCATCGCCTCTGTGCTCGCTGACCTACATTGGCTCCCAGTTAAGCAACGCCTCGATTTTAAAATTCTCATCCTTGTTTTCAAATCCCTCAAGGCCTCGCCCCTCCCTATTTCTATAACCTCCAACCCTACAAACCTCTGGGATATCTGCGCTCCTCTAATTCTGGCCTCTTGTGCATCCCCGATTTTAATCGCTCCACCATTGGTGGCCGTGCCTTCAGCTGCTGAGGCCCCAAGCTCTGGAATTCCCTCCCTAAACCTCTCTGCCTCTCTACCTCTCTATCCTCCTTTAAGACGCTCCTTAAATCCTACCTCTTTGATCAAGCTTTTGGTCATCTGCCCTAATATCTCCTTATGTGGCTTGGTGTCAAATTTTGTTTGATAACGTTCCTGCGAAGCGCCTTGGGATGTTTTACTATGTTAGAGGCATTATACAAGTGCAAGTTGTTGTTGTTGAAATAGAGCATAATCAAATTATCAAAAATTTCATAGAATGCAATAATGCCTGTGCTGCTGGAACCATAAAACTCATCTGTGGAATACAACTGGTCACGGTTGAGTAGTGGAGATGTGGGGTCAAAATTTGCTTGATTGTGATTATGGTCAAGGAAATATTATGCAGAATGTTCCCTTAGGAGACTGAATGGCTGTGAAATTGGGAGGATTAGCACCAGCTATAAAGGCCGCTTTTGCTGAAAAATGGTGGCTGCCTCGCTTCCGCCGCGGAATGTGACAGCCACAATTTTGGACAGGTCAGCAGCGCTACTGTTGCCTGCGCTCACCACCCACACTTAAATTATGCAGATCGTGGCATCAATTAGCATGCAACGCCTGAATTATCGCACGATCTGTAATTTTCGACGTCGCAGCTCTCCAAATGACGCACAGTAGAACGTGCGTGCAGCAGTATAACAAAGACGCTGCCGGTGCTTCTTAAAGGGACACGCACATCTTTCAGGTAAGTTTAGATTTTTGCTTTTGTACTTTTTTTTAACATTTTCTTGGAGTAGTGGCTTGGTGCAATATATTTAAAAAGTTGTTAAAATGTGCAGGGAGAGCAGCGAGTGCTGCTGGACATTTGCATGGCTTTGGATGTTAAAGGAAGGTCTCTGAGAACATCAGTTGCTCCCAGTGGAGATGCAGAAGAGGCAACAAAGGGAACAAGCTGCTCACAGAGGGAGGAGGAAGCAGAAGAGAAAAAAGCAGAAGAGGAGGAAGCGGAAGGAAGGAGGCAACCCAGGCAGCTCCTTTCTGGCCGGGATATCCGGGATCGAATCATCCGCCTGCAGTACCAGTGAACACAACCCCAATTCCCTTTTCAGCATTAGTCCCACACCTTCCCTTCCCTCTGTTACTGACCATCACAGCGTCCTCTTGGCCACAATGCTGAAATAAAACCCACCACAAAGCAAACTTTACAATCCAACTTTATTCATATAAGCATCCAATATTACATCAAAAAATCAACTAATCACCCTTGTACCTGCCCTTAGTGACTGTCTTGCATGTGCTTTTGCCTCTCCTAGTGATGTTATGCAGTGCTATCCCAGTGGCTGCAGCAAGCCTGCTGGAATGCTGCTGACTTTCAGTGGGGGACACTATAGATGATCTTGCAGGACAACCTCGAGGAGTTGGTGGTTGGGAATGTGAAACTGACTGACGGTGTTTCTTCTTCTGCTTCACTCTCCTCTCCTTCTTGGTCAACCACTGACTGGGCAGGCTAGATTTCTTGGGTGTCTGAAATGAGGAAGGCACAAGGATAGGGTTATGGTGAGGGGAGGGAGGTAAAGCAAGAGGTGCATGCTTACACCCCGCGCACCTTGTAAATCGGAAGATATTGTGGGATGAGGGGAAAGTGGGATGTGAGAAGGAGGATAACGTATGAAGATACCAGCATCTTGTATTCATTCAGTCCTGCCACTGGCCAAGGGCTCAGCCACGCCCCTGCCAAGAATGGCCAGCACCGTCTCCTCCAAGGGGGTAAAGTGAAGCTAGAAATGTGAGGTGTGCCTCCTGTTTTGTAGAGATTGTTGGTAGGTGAGTGATGGTGGTGGCGGGAGCTGGGGTCGGTGGGGGGGATCATGCATTGAGCAGTGTGAGAGGCTAATGGTGCAGTTGGTAGGAGACAGCTTTTAAACATGCATTCACTAACCTTGACCACTTGTCTGAGGTCAGGAATCTTTTTTGGGCACTGGACCCAGGTCCTGGGGCGATGCTGGTGGCAGTAACGGCCTGGCAATCTGGTCCCATATCCTTCTTTCGGGAGGGCCTAGCCCCTTGTGGGTAGAGGACCTCTCTTCCAGTGTTGACCCTCTGCACAAAGCTGGAGTACTGCATCCGAGACCCTGGGTGCCCTTTCCCTGGCCTGTTGAGACATTTGTGTTAGTGCTGAAGCACTTTTAAGTGCAGAAGGCAGCCCAGCTTTAAGAGCTGCAGACTGCCTTTAAGAGGAGCAGGCTAGCTTTATCTAAAGTCAGCATTGCTCCAGCGACATGAACCCGGGCCCCCTGCTGAGCGCACAGCCTGTCAGCAGCGCATTAGTCGTAAGGCTGTGCACTGCAATCATGTTAATCAGCAGGCAGCACCAAATTGACATGCTGCCTGTGCTTTCTAAATGGGTGTTGGCATATCTCGCATCGTGGTGCCTGTGTCCGTTTTTGGGCCTTATCGAATTTCACCCCCAATATGTGGCATGGAGTGCATTATATATCATACATCATTTGTGAAAGAAGTGGGCTTGGTGGGTAAATATCATTTTCTCTTTCTATAATTTCTTTGGGGGTGAAATTGGATAAAGCATAAAAATGGGCACGGGCAGCACAAAATGTGCCCGCGCCCGTTCAAAGTTCATGCTGCCTGCTCAGTATAATGATCTCAGCGCTAAGCACGCTGCTTGTTGGCTTAGCGCGGACCAGGGGGGCCAATATTGGGTGCCGTCTACTGGCCAATAAAGTTTGGCCTAGGCTCTTTGCACTACTTAAAGGGGAGGTGCTTTTTTGCAGAAGCACCTCATTGTCAGTGTGGATAAAGTCATAGCCCCACAGGCAAGAGAGAGGCCGAGGAGGTTTTCTGATGCGGCACTGGTGGCCGTGGTCCTGGGGGTTCTCAAACGACGTGAGGCAGAATGCCAGCTGGATGTGGGAGGAAATAGCTCAAGCTGTCAGTGCCATGAGTGTTGTCCTCAAGTCCTGGGATCCAGTGCCGCAAGATGTTTAATGACCTCACACGGTGAGTGAATGCATCTTCAAATGCCTTATCCCACCAATTGCACCATTAGCCTCACACACTGCTCAATGCACCACACCCCCATCACTTACCTACCAACAATCTCTAGCAATCATCACTCATACCTCACAATCATAGCTTCACCTCACCCTCACACACTTACCACTGCTGCAAGACTCACACCCACATTTCACACCTTGCACACACTGCCAGCTATTCAACCAGGGCAGGCATGTCACCCAAACACATTGCACCACACTCACTGACACACTCCCCTTTCTCTTGCAGGCCAAGGTGGCTCATAACCGCCGGGAGCAGGAGCAGATGGGCAGAGGGAAGCCCGACTGCAAAACCTCACGGAGCTGGAGGACACAGTGCTGAAGATCATCGGAGGAGCCGTCACTGAGTCTGTGGCGAGTGACGAAGTTGAAACCTTTGCTGATAATGACGGTATGTTCATATCTAATCCTTCCTTTCACATCCCACTTCCCCCTCATCCCACAATATCTTCCCACTTACAAGCTGCTGATGGTGTAAGTATGCACATCTTGCTAGGATAAGGGGTAGGCCATTTAAGACAGAAATGAGGAGGAATTTCTTCACCCAGAGAGTGGTGAACCTGTGGAATTCTCTACCACAGAAGGCAGTAGAGGCCAATTCATTAAATATGTTCAAGAAGGAGTTGGATATATTTCTTAAGGCTAAAGGGATCAAGGGGTATGAGGAGAAAGCAGGGACCAGGTACTGAACTTGGATGATCAGCCATGATCGCATTGAATGACGGAGCAGGCTAGAGGGGCCGAATGGCCTACTCCTGCTCCTATCTTCTATGTTTCTATGTTTGCTCTCCCCTCACCACAACTCGACCCTTGTGCCTTTCTCCTTTCAGATGCCCAAGAAGTCCCACCAGCCCAGCCTGTCCCCGAAGTTATGGAGAAGGAGGGTGAAGGAGAAGAAGAGGCACCTTCACTCAATCTTACAATCCGAGGCACCAGCTCAGAAAATGGCACTGTGCAGGCTTTAGAGGGTAGAATGGAGGCGGGATATGCATGAGGTGAGTCACCGGGCATGAGTGGGCTTCAGCCAGGCCACTGGGAAAGGGTAGCTCGATTGCCAGCTCCCCGGGTTTTATAGGAGGTTCTTCAGTGTAATCTCCAGACAACTCGACTAGGAAAGAAATATACAGCAACCCTAGGAGCAGTAATCTGGGCTTTCTCAGCAACATCAGCAAGAGGAAGAACATAGTAAGTCACTTCTCATCAATGTGAAAAAGGCTGTAATTCATCAGGCGCATGCCCAGCTGAATTGCTTCGGGCTTCCAACCTCATGTGGGCAGCTATGAAACAGAGAATACTTTGTGAGCACAAGTCACTTGCCTTGTTGCAGAACACGCTGCAAATTGGGTTTGCTACATTTATAGATTTTAAAGAAAAGAAAGACTTGCATTTATAGAGCACCTTTCACATCCTCGGGACATCCCAAATCGTTTTACAGCAAATTAAGTACTTTGGAAGTGTAGTCACTTGTAATGTGGGAAATGCAGCAGCATTTTGCACACAGCAAGGTCCCATAAACAGCAATGGAATAAATCACCAGATAATCTGCTTTAGGTGTTGATTGAGGGATAACTATTGTCCAGGACACTGGGAGAACTTCCCTGCTCTTCTTCGAATACTGCCATGGACATCTTTTACGTTCACCTGCGATGGCAGATGTCTCATTGGTTTAACATCTCATCCAAAGGACGGCACCTCCAACAGTGCAGCACCCGCTCAGTACTGCACTGAAATGCCAGCCTAGATGATGTGCTCAAGTCTCATGGAGTTGGACTTGAACCCACAACCTTCATGACTCAGAGGGGAAGAGTGCTTTCTTTGAGCTATGGCTGACACTAGTAGCATTGGCAGACTGTGAGGAAGCTATAATTGATGTGCTGTGGACAGCATCAGTGCCCACAGTAAGGGAGACCTCAGGTATATAGGTGGCAAGCAGAGTTGGCGCATCTCTCAGTAACACATCCACTGATGATGTTGAGGCTTTGAGGTCCCATAATGCCATATGATAACCACCAGCATGAGGACAAATGGCATAGAACCATGCTTGAGATATTCAGAGACCAAATGTCAGTGTAATATCCTGCCTCAAATAGAGCACTGGTTGATGTAATGACTTCATCTCCAGCCGTTCGAAGCACATATGAGTGGTTCTGAAGTTGCTGCTGGTCCCTTCTTTGCAGATGCTTCTTGACAAGTGACAGTAAAAGCACCAAAAGCGAGTGAGCTCCCATCCTTGGAACAGGACAGCTATTTCTGATGCAAGAGTGGTCTGGGACTATTATGTGTCAAGTAAGTGGTCAACAGTGATGTAAGCCCCCAAAGTGTGGACTAAGTGAAATACAAAGTCGACTACACTGGCTTGTTGTAAGAAAGACAGACCCAATAATTGAAGTAAAAACGGTTTATTCAGGCCTGGGGAGCTATGGCTCTTGCGTCCCAACACAAGGCTCCAACTCCACCGAATCTCTTGAGGTTTACACAGTTATACACATATTCCGAGACCTCCTACTCCAGAGGTCCAATCGATTTAAAAGTCTATACATTAATCACTAACTAGGTGTGTCTAACTTCTACAAGGTAACCAATAACATAAGTTTCACTTTTCACTGCAGGGGCCTGTGGACCCTCTGATTTCTTGGAAATGAGTCATCAGGTCATGTGATTTCTGAGAAACGAGTCCCTCTCTCTCTTGACCACTACTAAGTTTTGTTTTTCCAGAAAAGGGTTATGTCAGTGTCTCTTTTTGTAAGTTTCATCTCTCTAAACTGGTATGGTCATTTCTGCAATTAAACATACGAATAATTAGTACATTTCATCTTTAAACATTTTGCTGCGCAATTGCGTTCTACTAAACGTGCCCTGTTATGCTCATTTTTAAATCTTACTTCAGTCCCTCCTTTTGACCTTTTGGACAATTGTTCCAAAACAGGTCAACATGTATTTCCACTGCCTGGTGTCTGCCAAAGCGTGCACTCCCTGGCCTTCTACCAGTCTAGGTTATACATGTATATGTCTTATTAATTTGGAGGCCGACTTCCCCCCCTGTGGTATGGTGATCTTTCCTTTACGGTGGTCTTTCCTTTAGGGTGGGCTTTCCTTTATGCACTCCTTCCGGTGTAACCATTCCCAGGGCCCCTTAGACCCTGCACTAATGGTTGAGGCTTTTCTGCTCAAGCCTGTCCCTCATTCCCACGTGGGGTGTGTGACGTGCCAATTCGAGACTGTCATCACACACCAATCCTCATTCACCACCCTCCTTCTGCCACCCTCCTTCTGCCACCTCCATCTTACGGTTGGCCGGCCCGGTCTTTAGTTACCATGCCCAATTAATCCCATATAATTTCAGGGCTTCCCATCGCGTCTTACACCATTTGCCTTGGAGAGGCGGGGGAGTTGTCCATTCTTAACATCGCTACCTGCCCCTCCTCAGGCTCTACTTCCTTCACCGCACCAATTTCGGCCTTACTCATTCTGGCACAAAGGCACTGGAGAAATAAAAATACACAATATATCAGAATAACAATCAAGAGGAATATCATTATGCCTTGTACCACCGAGGCGCCCAAAGTCCCCGACCATCCTGATCCCCAATTATCAAAATATGAGGAAGTGGGTGAGTTTCCTCTAATGTTGTACTAATGTCTTTGTTGTTTCTTTAAGCCTTCTTCTATTTTATGATAGTACTTTAAAATTTCCTTCGTTTCCTGCCGTAATTTCTGGCAAGCTTCCTCTAACTTAGGAATTGCCTTGGGCTCTGGTATGACATAAGTTTCAACCCTTTTTAGTAAGTCTCATATTATCAAATGACCAGGTTTTCCTATCTGTATAGGTATCTTTAGACCAATACAACGGTTTGGTTGGGGAATGGTATAAGCCATATCTTGATATTCATATTTCTGTTCAATTGTGGTGACACAACAGGTCCCATTGTTCCTTGATGCTACCCAGGTCCGGTGTATCCCCTTGGGTGAACCTCGAGGGTGCAATTGGTAATTTACGCAAATCCGCACTCGGATGTGTCTCCCTCGGTGGGGGGGTGTGTGCACACCCATGTCCTTCCCTTGTGGTGGCACCCGTCCACTACCACCCCCCTTTAGGTTTCATTCTTCTGTTTATTATCTTCATCCCTTTCCCAAAGCACCTTGGTAGGGACATCATGATATTTAACCCACTTTCCCTTTGTACTTCTATATTAATCACATCGTATCGGGGTTGTCCCCCTTCTGGGAATTGTGGGATGGCCAGTACAAAGCCAATCATCTTAGTCCATGGGGTCAGACAATCGCCTGCCCGGTATACTTGTCCCATTTTACATTCCTTACATAGGCTTTTATTTGTGTCAATCCAAGGTTCCAGATCCTTATTAGTAATCCAATCAGGGATCTGTCCATTATTTGCCTCATGTTATGCTGAGCATTCGACAATAGCCATGAGCCCTACGTGGCACATATTAGTTCCTTATTGTTTTGGCGAGAAGCATTATTAAGTCTATCAATAATTGTATTGATTGTTTCTGCATGGGGGGCTACTATCTCTTCCACCCCCGACAATTGCATTATTGTTTGGTTTCCCTGCCAGTGTCAATTGCTGGCTATTTCCAGTAGCTTGTTTTAGTAACTTCTCTATTTTTGCTTGTAATTCTTCTACTCCTTCGTTTACTCCTTCTATGTCCAAGCTATTAACTGTTGCTAACCCGGCCGCATACCCTGCTCCGGTCGTTTCCAATACTCCCGTTTCTTACATCTTTGTAAGATAGATTTTTCCTGTGGATCCTCTAATTGTTTTACCCACAGGGAGTTCCAGGTTTGTTTTGTATCTCAAAAGTACTCATATTAATGGCAAGCTTAGTAACTCTATGTGCTACACTAAAATACACCTCATCCTGTGTTCTCTTTATTACTAATCCCCCTCGATAATGGCAATACTTATATTTATCCCTAGAATCAAGGCGAGGACGCTCCATCTCATTCCGGACGTCCAATGTTCCTGTAATTACAAAAAGGGGGCTGGTCGTCACCAGCCAGTTAGAATTATTCTGCTCTTATCCATTTTATCAGTTCAAAATGCTGTACATCTGGTTCATTTCTTGTTCTGTGGCTCTGTCCCCAGACATACCTGAAGATGCAAACTATGGCATATATAATATTATCATCATACACAGCCCTATCATTGATATATGTAGTAACTCCCCCTTCCCATTCTTTATATCTTCTAGTATACTCCTCACTCTGTCAAAAAGGGCACCATCTCTGGTTTACTCATTGTCTTTCTTATATATTTTTAACTGAGTCCAGTGTTTCCACCTTCCTTTACCCGTTCCAGACCCATCTACATGAGCACATGTGTCATTATTCATTAATACTTCATAAGGTCCTGACCATCTGGGTGCTAGCCCTGGTTTGGCTGGTATTATTTCTGCTATCACTTTGCTATCTATTGCTAAGACCTCCTTCTGGTCGTCCCGTGTATCCTGTTCTCGATCCCGTATAATCTGTTGGTCTTTGGCCTCATGTCTCTAACTATCTGTCCAGATTTATCTTTGGGTAACCGGACAGCCTCCCCAGCAGTCTCCCGGCCGTTTGAGACGGTGCTGCAATTAGTTTATAAGATAACTTCCATTTATCAAATCCTAATTTTCCTTCTATCACTGTGGGGAAATATTAACTCAACATTAAGAAATTTACATTTATTAATGTCCAATATCTTTAAATTCTATTCAGTAATACTGAAGTTGTTGCTTGGTGAACTCAAACAGCTGTCAGTGGAAAGGGTTAACTCCTTCGCAGGCTTTTGAAGGTGGAGCTAAACATTATTGCGTCACTTCACGCAACCCAAAAAACATCCCTGACTGAAAGACAGTTGTGGTTTCACACTTTGATTCAACATGAACATTTGGGCTTCATTGGTCAGATTCCCTCTCTCAATTGCTCGTTTAGCTGCCCATCCTCTTGTGTGCTTTAATTTATTATTATGCACTCTTTGGGTAGGAGAGAGGTTCCTACTAATTCCTTGGTTATATTCTTGTCTCTTACGGGTCTTCTCCTGGTGTCATATATCCCTGCCTACTCCCGCTATCATGTAATCAGACACCACCCCAAAGGCATTCCGACTATCTATATAGGTTTACACATTTTCCTTTGGCTACCCCCCTTTGATCAAATCCTGTATAGGCTGGGCCATTTCTACTTTGTTTCCCGGGCCTGCCTGTTTGTTTGACTTATAATCTGGGGGCCAGTACACTTCATTCGCTTTAGGGTCGACTAAAGCTCCTACTTCTCGCAGTATATCTATCCCTAGGATTGTTCCTTCGGTGTTCTCGCATACCCACAACTGTGTAGGTATTATTATACATCCAATTTCTAGTAAGACTGTTTCGCTCTTATAAGCCCTGATTCTTCGTCCACCGATTCCTGCTATACTAACTGAAAGTTTCGTTCGGGGCAAGGGTAAGTCTGTCAATGAGATTGTGGCTCCTGTGTCTATTAACATTTTGCCCTGTCGGCCCCCTACCAATGCATCAACAAACATCCTCGGATCCCCCTCCCCTCTCTGGCGCGGTCCCTTCCTGCTGCCATCCCTAGAAGCTTGCGAGCAATCAAAGCACGCAGCCAGTCCTAATGCCCCTCCCATCTGTTTTTGGGCATTTGTCTCTTCCCTTGTGTCACTATGTATCCTAGGTCGACTACTTCATCCTTCCCTACCTATACCTTTCTAAGGTTTAACTGTAGTCCCGCCTTCTATAAGGCTTCCAGTACCATAGTCAATTAAATATTGTAAAGGGACCTGCCGCTATCAGATATTCTTGCAGAGTGGAGTTATCTTATTCAATTCGGACTACACCAATTTACATCAACCAGAATTTCACTGTGGCCACAATGAAAGTCTGGTTTTAATAGGTTAATTTACCTCATAACTTCAAGGTTAGATCTTAGACTGAAACTTAATCTTTCATTAAACAAACTTTTTGTTGCTCTTCTCAGTTTTTACACTCCAGCTTAACTTAAATTGTAATAGGTTTTTTTCATTCTGAGGGCACAATCTTATTTGCACATTCTTAAACTTCCAAAATCCCCGACAAGACAAAGGGGTTAAATGCTTTTACTTTAACACAGAGAAGTGGGTGGAGCTACAACACACAGCAGACAGTTCTTTTTCTTAACGGACAGATTTTCAGACAAAGGAATATTGAATCCTCTTAAACATTCCTAATCAGGAAAACATCCACACTCACACATTTTTATACAAACTGTAATTTCAGCACATGTCTAAGGTTCCTTTCACTCAGCAAATCTCGTGTTTTACTTGTCTTGGTACAGATGCTAATAACTTCCATGTTGGTAAAGCTTTAAGTTTATCTTTTCCTTCCTTTTTAAATCTGTGACTCAACAGCTTTCCCTAGTTTCCAAATCCCTGTTTGTTTGTTTGTTTTTTTTTGCTGGGGTTTCAAATTGGTTCGCCTGCAAATTAGATCTTTTTCCTTCTTTATCTCTCCCTTCTGTTTCAATTCCTTACATTATCTGTTGCCTCTTTATCTTTAGCTCCTCCCCACCAAGCCTTTGGCTCTCTGCACTGTTTCTTTTTATTTTCCAGGAGTCGGGTTATAGAATCCAGGTCCCTTGAGGATTCTTCTTCCACCCTCTTAGTCATAACTAACTGCTATGTTTAATGCTTAATTCACGGTATTGGTGAATTAGGTTTGTACGCTACGTTGTTCGCCCCTATAGCGTCACCTTAGTTAGTTTCTTGCTTTCTGTTAGTCACTTCGTTTCGTTAGACACACACCAACCCTTTAGTCCCGAGGTTTCGGTACTGTGGGGTCTGTAGCTCCCGGCGTCCTACTTGATCCTGGCCGTCACGTGGGACTACTGTCCTCTTAATTCAGCCTCAGGCTAGGTGCTGGGGACAGACCTCACCCTTGTCCGTTCTAACCTCTTTATGACCGTAGGGTTTTATCTCATTCACTCACCACGGTGCACCCATTCATTCAATTGTTGAGATTTCGCCGTCTCACGGATTTTAGGGAACTACCTGCCCCTAACTGAGGTATCACCACCTCACGGTCCTTAGGGAACTACCTGCCCCAAAGGTTGGTAGGGAACTACCTGCCCCTACTGAGGTTTTCCCGCCTCACGGTCCTTAGGGAACTACCTGCCCCAAAGGTTGGTAGGGAACTACCTGCCCCTACCGAGGTTTTCCCGCCTCACGGTCCTTAGGGAACTACCTGCCCCAAAGGTTGGTAGGGAACTACCTGCCCCTACCCCTACTGCAGTTTACTTTTTAACCGCCTTCAATTAAAGGTGTCTTTCTTTTTATAGTTCTTTTATACGTCGATTCTGACTCAACGTCTCGCCAGTGATTAACCCCTAATTTTACAGGTGGTAATTAAAACATACTCACCCGTCTTAGGTTAACGCTGTCCGAGAGTCTGGTTCAGAACGCATGTCCCATCTGGGTCGCCAATTGATGTAAGCCCCCAAAGTGTGGACTAAGTGATATACAATGTCGACTACACTGGCTTGTTGTAAGAAAGACAGACCCAATAATTGAAGTAAAAACGGTTTATTCAGGCCTGGGGAGCTATGGCTCTTGCGTCCCAACACAAGGCTCCAACTCCACCGAATCTCTTGAGGTTTACACAGTTATACACATATTCCGAGACCTCCTACTCCAGAGGTCCAATCGATTTAAAAGTCTATACATTAATCACTAACTAGGTGTGTCTAACTTCTACAAGGTAACCAATAACATAAGTTTCACTTTTCACTGCAGGGGCCTGTGGACCCTCTGATTTCTTGGAAATGAGTCATCAGGTCATGTGATTTCTGAGAAACGAGTCCCTCTCTCTCTTGACCACTACTAAGTTTTGTTTTTCCAGAAAAGGGTTATGTCAGTGTCTCTTTTTGTAAGTTTCATCTCTCTAAACTGGTATGGTCATTTCTGCAATTAAACATACGAATAATTAGTACATTTCATCTTTAAACATTTTGCTGCGCAATTGCGTTCTACTAAACGTGCCCTGTTACGCTCATTTTTAAATCTTACTTCAACAGAATCACAAGCAAGTCTGCAGTTGACCTCTCCACAATTAAACCTTCCAGTGGTACATTATGTAAAAAGTAGTAGGGCTAAAAATGTAGTTGTGTAGCGCCCATTGTTTGGGTGCTATGGGTGCCGAATTGGCTTGAAAATAGTGTCCGAGCAGTGCGCACACATTTCTGGTGCGGGCCGCGTCAGCCGCCATTTTGGTGAGGATGTTAGTGTTGGCACTGGGAGCATGTGCCGGACATATGCAGAGTAGGCAGATTGTGACGTCAATCAGTGTGTAACGCTGATTTGACGTCAGCGCTGCCATTTTTGACCTCAAATCTGGAACTAATGCCCTCTCTTAACCTCGCACAGCGCTATTTAAAGGGATCATCAACTACTCACAGGTTAGTTGCTGATTGATTTCTATTAGCAGTTGCTGAATTTGTACAAGGGTTTGGTGCTTTCTAGACTTCTCTAAAGTTGCCTAAAGTCTACAAGGCGTGGTGTGGCACGTACTTAATGACTTGATACTGACTTGCAAGGGGTCTGCTCAGACTAGTTGCTTCGAGACAGGGGTGCAGTAGTTTGTATCCCCCTTGGCCTGCAGCATGACAGGGTGAATGAGCAGAGGCGACACAGAGCAGGACAAGTTGCTGGCAGAGGGAGGAGGAGAAGGGGGAGAAAGTCTCTCAGCAGGAAGCCGTATCCACCCAGGGTCTTCAGGGAGCAATTCTCCTACCTCAACTCCAGCAACGAACAGTGTGTGCGACGTCTCCCTTTTATTAAGGAGGTGCTCACAGAAATCTGCCACCTCAACCCAGGGCAAGGACGGCATTGCCAGTGGCTGCAAAGGTGACCGTGGCCTTGAACTTCTTCACGTCCAGGCTGGAGCAGGCAACATCTGTAACATCTCACAGTCCAGTTCTGGGTAAGGGAGGTGAGTGAGGCTCTGTATACAAAGAGAGCTGAATACATTTCATTCTATCTTGCCAGAGAGAAGCAGGTGGAGCGAGCACATGGCTTCACCAGGATAGCAGGCTTCCCCATGGTGCAGGACACCATTGGCTGCACACACATCGCTTTGCGCGTGCTGCATTTCAATTCGGAGAGGTAAAGCAACTGGAAAAGTTTAGAGGTAAACCAACTGCCTCAACGTCCAGCTGGTGTGCGACCATACTCAGCGCGTCATGCAAGTCAGTGCTCGGTATTCTGCCAGTAGTCATGATGCCTTTATTCTGTGGCAGTCTGCTGTACCATCAGCATTTGAGCCACCATGACAAACCAGAGGGTGGTTAGTGGGCAACAAGGGCTATCCGCTGAGGATTTGGCTCATGACTCTGCAGCGCTACCCACCCACACGTGGGCAGCATACATACAATGAGAGCAAGGCTGCCACACGGAATCTGATAGAGCAGGCCATTGGCCTCCTTAAACAACGCTTCCACTGCCTGGACTGCTCTGGAGGAGCCCTGCAGTACTCATCACAGCACATCTCAAGATACATCGTGGTCTGCTGCGTGCTCCATAACCTCGCCATCATGAGGGCACAGCCCTTGTAATCAGACATACGGCAACCAGATGAGGAGGAGGAAGAGGAGGAGAAGAAAGCGAAAGAGGAGGAGGCAACTCAGACAGCTCTTTTCTGCCCAGGCTGTCCATGATCAACTTATCTGACTGTGGTACCAGTGAACACAATCCAAATTCCCCATTCACCAATAGTCGCACATCTTATCTTTCCTCTGTTACTGGCCATCACAGCGTCTTCTTAGCCACAATGTTGAAATAAAAGCCACCACAAAGCAAACATTCCAATCCAACTTTATCCATATATGCATTCAATATTAGAATCATAGATTGGTTACAGCACAGAAGGAGGCCATTTGGCCCATTGAGCCCGTGCCGGCTCTCTGCAAGAGCACTTCAGCTAGTCCCACTCCCCCGCCCTTTCCCCCTAGCCCTGCAAATACTTTTCCTTCAGGTACTTATCCAATTTCCTTTTGAAAGCCACAATTGAATCTGCCTCCACCACCCTTTCAGGCAGTGCATTCCAGATCATAACCACTTGCTGCGTAAACAAGTTTTTCCTCATGTCGCCTTTGGTTCTTCTGCCAAGAACATTAAATCAGTGTCCTTTGGTTCTCGACCCTTCCGCCAATGGAAACAGTTTCTCTCTACTCTGTCTAGACCCCTCATGATTTTGAACACCTCTATCAAATCTCCTCTCAACCTTCTCTGCTCTAAGGAGAACAACCCCAGCTTCTCCAGTCTATCCACATAACTGAAGGCCCTCATCCCTGGAACCATTCTCGTAAATCTTTTCTGCACTTTCTCTAAGGCCTTCACATACGTCCTAAAGTACGGTGCCCAGAATTGGACACAATACTCCAGTTGAGGCCAAACCAGTGTTTTATAAAGCTTCATCATAACTTCCTTGCTTTTGTACTCTATGGGGGAAAAATTTGATTGCTTTGAGGGCGCTAATGGGTCACAAAGCAACTAGCGCCCGGGCGTGGCGATGTTTGTGCCGCTCGTGAAATTGACCAGACATTTTGCAGCGGTGCTAAACACTACCACGATCTCCTGCGCCCACAGATCGTGACGTCAGTCAAGCGTGCAACGCCCCGATAGTGCCCCGGACTGGATATTGAATGGTGCCCCCTGCCTTACCGCCTGCCGCTAGCAACGACAGGTTGAGGGAAGCGTTTTGCTGTTGGGAAGGGACTGGGAGCGCGCTATTTAAAGGCGACCGCTTCCTGCCTTTTGTTGTCTGCAACATTTTTGCACCACGCATTCTGAGAGAGAGAGAGAGAGAGACTTCTGGAGAGATTCAACGCTGTGTGAAGGAGTTTTGGGTACTGAGCAACACTTTGCAGGTTCATTTTGATTTGACCTTCCTTGCATCGATTTAGAAGAGACTATGGGGGCTGCATTCTGAGCTCTTTCCCTGGGCCTCTCCATTGTTCTTTCCAGCAGATTTGATGTACAGGTCTCTCCAGGCCGAGATTCAAGGCTGCAATGAGCAGGGTGTGGATGGAGAGCAAGATCGACCCTCCCCTTTAAGAACTGGCCGGCACCAGTGTGTCTGTGTTCCATTGCTGACTGACATCACATGAGCTTCGCCAGCGCTCTGAGGTAACGACTCGCTCCTCGGCGTTAGCACCTTAAGAGAGGTGTAGCGCCTGAATTAGCGCTTCAATCACCTCCAGGGGCAATAGAAGCCACATTTGCAGTCAGAGGCGATAATTAGCGCCAGGTTCTAAACTTTGCGCCCGGCTGATAATTGCGCCCCAAATGGGGTGATACCGAATTTCTCCCCCTTGGAGTTTAATCTAAAATGCTGTCTTCCCTTATAAGAATGTTTTTTTTTAATTAATAATGATTATACTAATGATTCCTGCTGTTTTAACGCATTTTTAATTCCTAAGGAAGTTTTGAAGCTACAAAGGGTGAAAAATTCACTTTTGCCCCATTTGGGGCGGTAATTTTTTAAAGTTTAATAAGTTAGTGCCAGGTTAACCAAAATGTATCACTTCACACTTTTCTGCATTAAGTTTCATCTGCCACGTGTCCATCCATTCCACCAGCCTGTCTATGTCTTCTTGAAGTTTATCACTATCCTCCTCACTGTTCACTATACTTCCAAGTTTAGAGTCATCTGCAAATTTTGAAATTGTGCCCTGGACACCCAAGTCTAAGTCATTAATATATACCAAGAAAAGCAGTGGTCCTAGTACCAACCCCTGGGGAACACCACTGTATACCTTTCTCCAGTCTGAAAAACAACCGTTCACCACTACTCTCTGTTTCCTGTCACTTAACCAATTTCGTATCCATGCTGCCACTGTCCCTTTTATTCCATGGGCTTCAACTTTGCTGGCAAACCTGTTATGTGGCACTTTATCAAATGCCTTTTGGAAGCCCATGTACATCACATCAACCGCATTGCCCTCATCAACTCTCTCTGTTACCTCATCAAAAAACTCAATCAAGTTAGTTAAACACGATTTGCCTTCAACAAATCTGTGCTGGCTTTCTTTAATTAATCCATTCTTGTCCAAGTGACTGTTAATTTTGTCCCGGATTATCGTTTCTAAAAGCTTCCCCACTACCGAGGTTAAACTGACTGGCCTGTAGATGCTGGATTTATCCTTACACCCTTTTTTGAATCAGGGTGTAACATTTGCAATTCTCCAGTCCTCTGGTACCAGCCCTGTATCCAGGGAGGATTGGAAGATTATGGCCAGTACCTCCGCAATTTGCACCTTTACTTCTCTCAGCAACCCATCCAGTCCTGGTGACTTATCAACTTTAAGTACAGCCAGCCTTTCTAGTACCTCCTCCTTATTAATTTTTATCCCATCCAGTATCTCAACTACCTCTTCTTTCACTATGACTTCGGCAGCATCTTCTTCCTTGGTAAAGACAGATGCAAAGTATTCATTTAGTTCCTCAGCCATGCCCTCTGCTTCCATGCGTAGGCCTCCATTTTGATCCTTAATTGGCCCCACCACTCCTTTTACTCCTGTTTTAGTATTTATATGCCTATAGAAGACCTTTGGATTCCCTTTTATGTTAGCTGCCAATCTATTCTCATACTCTCTCTTTGCCCCTCTTATTTCCTTTTTCACTTCCCCTCTGAACTTTCTATATTCAGCCTGGTTCTCACTTGTATTCTCAACCTGACATCTGTCATACGCCCCCTTTTTCTGCTTCATCTTACTCTCTATCTCTTTCATCATCCAGGGAGCTCTGGCTTTGGTTGCCCTACCTTTCCCCCTTGTGGGAATGTACCTCAACTGTACCCGAACCATCTCCTCTCTAAAGGCAGCCCATTGTTCGATTACAGTTTTGCCTGTAATGACATAAAAACGGCAACGAATCACCCTTGTGCATTTCCTTAGGGCCTGTCTTCAGTGCGCCTTTGCCTGTCCTAGTGCTCCTATGCAGTGCAACCTCAATGGCTACAGCTTGGCTGGTGGCAGGCTGCTGACTTTCAGTGGTGGAGACTGCAGATGGCCTTGCAGGATGACCTCAAGCAACTCTGGACCAATAGGCCTGGCTTTGGTTTGCACTACCTCGGCAAGGCCGGCAGCAGTCTGGGCTGGCTGGCTGACAGACAAAGACACTGGCGGAGTGGCAGTGGTGGGAGGACGAATGCTTGAGAAATGTCCTGAAGGAGGACAGCAAGATTTTGCTCCACAGAGCTGCTGCCACTCCCCTGGGCCGACGCTTCAGCAATCCTAGTAATCTGCTGGAGGACAGATTCCTGGACTGCTGTGACACCCTGCAATCCTCTTTCAACACTGGTTAACACAGCCATGATGGCAGTAGTCTGTGTATGTGTGGCAGCAAGCTGAGCTTGTATGAGCAAGTTTGAGCTTCCATTGCAGCATTCAGACATTGGGTGGTTTCTGCTTGTGCTGCAACGGAAGCTGAGACATTGGCTATCAAACGCTGCATGATGGTTGGGTCCACAAGTGTGCTAACGGATCTGCTCACCCCTTCCACGCTGAAAAGGATGGGCTCCAAACTCTGAGCAAAGCCCCGTGCAAGGTTGGAACTGGACTCCTCCATGCTCCTTGATATTGCATTCAGGCCCGTCAATGCACTAAGCATTTTGTTGTGCATACCCATCAGCTTTGTTCTGTAGGCCGCCCCATCGAAGTCCTCAACTGAGCCCCATGCAGCGGAACTCGTGTGCGACTTCGCCCTCTGGGGAGCTGACACCCGCACTACCCTTTCCCTCTCCCCTGCATGCAGCCCACTCATGCCTGGTGACTTACCAGTTGCAAATCCCGCCTCTAAGCTGCCTTGTAAAGTTGGCGCAGTGTCAGTATCTGAGCTGGGGGCTGCGACTGTCAGATCAAATGATGGTGATTCTTTTTCAACATCACTTTCCTCTTTCTCCTGCACCACTGCCTGGCCAACTTGGATTTCTTGGGTTTCTGAAATGAGAACATCACAAGGGTAGGGTTGTGGTGAGGAGACATGGGAGGGAAAGCAAGAGGTGTATGTTTACACCATCTTCAGCTTGTAAGCCAGAAGAGATTGTGGGATGATGAGGAAGTGGGATGTGAGAAGGCGGATTAGATATGAGCATACCGTCATGTTCAATGGTTTCAGTGCACCACTGACCACGGTCTCAGTCACAGCCACTCCAATTATGCCGATCATCGTCTCCTCGAGCGAGGTCAGGATATGAAGGTATGCCTGTTGCTCTCCAGTTAGCTGCACTGCCTCCGGTTTTGTGCCACCTTGTCCTGCAAGAGAGAGGGAACTGTGTCAGTGAGAGTGGTGCAATGTGTTTGGCTGATGTAGCTGTCGAGCTTAAATAGCTGGCAGTGTGTGCAAGCTGTGAGATGTGGGTGTGAAGCTTGCAGCAGTGGTAAGTGTGTGAAGGTGAGATGGCACATATGAATGTGAGGTATGAGTCGTGATTGATAGAGATTGTTGATAGGTGAGAGATGCAATGTGGTGAATTGAGTAGTGTGTGAGGCTAGTGGTGCAGTTTGTGGGATATGGCATTTGAAGATGAATTCACTGACCTTGACCACTCATGTGAGGTCATTGAACTTCTTCTGGCACTGGATCCAAGTCCTCGGGGCAACACTGTTAGCATTGACCTCCATGGCTATCTGCTCCCACTGCAGTGTCTCCTGTCCCCCTTTGGAAACAGGACGTCTCTCCTCCTCTCCACCTCCTGTACTAAGGCACCAGTGCTGCGTCTGAGAACCTTGGAGTCCATTCTCTGGCCTGTTGTCGAATTCCTGTATGTTTCACAGGTGCAATTACTTCCAGCACCTGGTGTTGTCAAATTGCACTTCCCCTTTAAGAAGTGCAGACTGGCTTTAATTGGTGCTAGCGCCCCTCGCACGAACTTGGGCCCCCTACTGAGCATGCAGCCACTCAACAGCGCTTTTAGTGCTGGGCTACACGCCACAATCATTTTAATTAGCAAGCAGCACGAAGTTTGCGTGCTGCCTACATTACTTTGAACGGGCGTGGGTTAATTGCACATCGCTATCGTCAAACATGCTACAGCTTCACTATTATATAATTTCAATAAAAACACAACAGATTGCCTTAAACTTTGCAGCAACTGCCCACATTTGAAATGAGTGACTTCCAAGTAAACCACACTACTGAGGATTATTTTTAAAGCAGCCCAGTACAGTAGAAAGCCAGACCTCACACGAAAGAACAGCTCAATTTAAGCCTGACAAACCCATCCTGCTTCCTGCTGTGGTTGTTGAGTTCCTGCCAGCTTCTCATCATTATCTCCTCCTGTGTCATATCAAAGTTTGCAGATGATACTAAGATGGGAGGGAAAGTAGTGAGTGAGGAGGACATAAAAAACCTGCAAGGGGACATCGACAGGCTAAGTAAGTGGGCAGAGATTTGGCAGATGGAATACAATACTGGAAAGTGTGAGGTTATGCACTTTGGCAGGAAAAATCGTAGAGCAAGTTATTATCTTAATGGCAAGAAACTGGAAAGTACTGAAGTCCAAAGGGATCTGGGGGTCCTGGTGCACGAAACTCAAAAGGTTAGTATGCAGGTGCAGCAAGTGATTAAGAAGGCCAATGGAATGTTGGCTTTCATTGCTAGGGGGATAGAATATAAAAATAGGGAGGTATTGCTTCAGTTGTACAAGGTATTGGTGAGGCCGCACCTGGAATACTGCGTACAGTTTTGGTGTCCATACTTAAGAAAGGACATACTTGCTCTCGAGTCAGTACAAAGAAGGTTCACTCGGTTAATCCCGGGGATGAGGGGATGGACATATGAGGAGAGGTTGAGTAGATTGGGACTCTACTCATTGGAGTTCAGAAGAATGAGAGGCGATCTTATTGAAACATATAAGATTGTGAAGGGGTCGGATCGGGTGGATGCGGGGAAGATGTTCCTGATGATGGGTGAAACTAGAACTAGGGGGCATCGTCTTAGAATAAGGGGCTGCTCTTTCAAAACTGAGATGAGGAGGAACTACTTCACTCAGAGGGTGGTAGGTCCATGGAATATGCTGCCCCAAAAAGCTGTAGAAGCTACATCATTACATAAATTTAAAACAGAAATAGACAGTTTCCTAGAAGTAAAGGGAATTAAGGGTTACGGGGAGCGGGCAGGAATTTGGACATGAGTCTAGGTTCGAATCGGTCATGGCCCTGTGGGTAGCGGAGCGGGCCCAGGGGCCGTGTAGCCTGATCCTGCTCCTATTTTGTGTGTCTAATTCTGTTAGATTCAAGAGATGGTTCTGTGATAGTGGATTGGCGGTTAGGATCAGATCAGCCATGATCTTATTGAATGGCGGAGCAGGCTCGAGGGGCCGATTGGCCTACTCCTGCTCCTATTTCTTATGTTCTTATGTAAAAAAGAAAGACTTTTACAATTACCGGACGTCTCAAAGCGCTTTACAGCCAATTAAGTACTTTTGGAGTGTAGTCACTCTTGTAGTGTGGGAAATGCGGCAGCCAATTTGCGCACAGCAAGTTCCCACAAACAGCAATGTGATAATGACCAGATAATCTGTTTTTGTTATGTTGATTGTGGCTGCTAATCTTCTGGGAAAATGTATATACTGTATCGCTTTCTCTAGCTATATTATGCAACACTACTACCATTCAGGCATTTCTTCCCACAGTGCAGTCCAAACATTGGGAACCCTTGTTTGAGCATGGTAAATGACTAATTAATCATAGAATCATAGAAAGTTACAGCATGGAAGGAGGCCATTTCGGCCCATTGTGTCTGCGCCGGCCAACAAAGAGCTAGCCAGACTAATCCCACTTCCCAGCTCTTGGTCCGTGATATACCTATCAATTCATCCAATGAAAAGCGACGAGTTAAGAAAGTAACTATAGGTTTTTATTGGCTAAATAACAGAGCCCACCCTCGTGGGTGATCGGATACAACAAGGAGGAATGCCAGCCAGTCGACTACCTTTATACCTGGGCAGGTAGGTGGAGTCATGGGCGGAGTCAGCAGTGGTCAGCCCAGGTATAGCAGCGTGACAAGAGGCGACCTCGTATAGTGATACAACAGTGTGAACAGTGATAACCATAGAGTAACGATATAACAGTGATAACTATAGTGTAACGATAGTGAACGATAAAAGTGGTTTACCACATTCACCCCTTGTTTAGATTTGAGTCCGGCGGGGTGAAGTGTACTACCAGTTCTGGTATGTCAGTCTGTCCGGAGGCCTCGTAAGCCTTTCTGATCGTCGCAGCGGCGGTGTTGCATTATCCGGTGTTAATGCTGGTGTCTGCGTGGTCGGCGAAGGCTCGTGGGGTTCCGGCATGCCGTCTACCTGGTCTGGAATTGGGGGGGTGGTGGGGGGGGGTGAAGGTGGTGTCTCCGGAGTGCCCGAGGGTGCGAGGTCTCGTAAGGAGACTGTGTCCTCCCGCCCGTCTGGGTATGCCACATAGGCGTACTGGGGGTTGGCGTGCAGGAGGTCCACCCTCTCGACCAGGGGGTCCGTTTTATGGGCCCTCACGTGCTTTCGCAGCAAGACGGGCCCCGGAGAGGTCAGCCAGGTTGGTAGCGTGGTTCCCGTAGTCAACTTCCTGGGGAAAGCAAACATTCGTTCATGGGGGGTGGCGTTGATGGCAGTGCAAAGTAGTGACCGGGTGGAATGCAGTGCTGCCGGGAGGACTTCCTGCCAGCGGGAGGTTGGGAGGCCCTTAGACTTTAAGGCTAAGAGGACGGCCTTCCATACTGTCGCGTTCTCTCTTTCTACCTGGCCGTTCCCTCGGGGGTTGTAGCTGGTGGTCCTGCTTGCAGCAATACCTCTCGCTAGTAGGAACTGGCGGAGTTCCTCGCTCATGAAGGAGGAGCCCCGGTCACTGTGTATATAGTTTGGGAACCCGAACAAGGCGAAGAGGTCGTTCAGGCATTTAATGACCGTGGTACTGGTCATGTCTGGGCAGGGGAAGGCAAAGGGGAAACGGGAGTACTCATCAACAATGTTGAGGAAGTACACATTACGGTCAGAGGACGGGAGTGGCCCCTTAAAGTCGATGCTCAGGCGCTCAAAGGGGCGGGTGGCCTTGATCAGTCTTGCTCTGTCCGGCCTAAAGAAGTGCGGCTTGCACTCGGCACAGGTCTGGCAGTTCCTGGTCATGGTCCTGACCTCCTCGATGGAGTAGGGCAGGTTGCGGGCCTTAATGAAGTGGTAAAGTCTGGTGACCCCGGGGTGGCAGAGGTCGTTATGGAGGGTCTGAAGTCTATCACTTTGCGCGCTGGCGCATGTAATTCGTGACAGAGCATCGGGGGGTTCGTTCAGCTTACCTGGCCGGTACAAGATATCATAATCGTAGGTGGAGAGCTCGATTCTCCACCTCAAGATCTTGTCATTCTTGATTTTGCCCCTCAGCTTGTTATTAAACATAAAAGCAACCGAACGTTGGTCGGTAAGGAGGGTAAATCGTTTGCCTGCCAGGTAGTGCCTCCAGCGTCGTACCGCCTCCACAATCGCCTGGGCCTCCTTCTCGACCGACGAGTGTCGGATCTCAGGGCCCTGTAGGGTCCTTGAGAAGAAGGCCACCGGTCTCCCCTCCTGGTTAAGGGTGGCGGCTAGGGCGAAGTCGGATGCATCGCTCTCGACTTGGAAGGGGATGGACTCATCCACTGCGTGCATAGTGGCCTTGGCAATGTCTCCCTTAATGAGGGAGAAGGCTGCGCACGCTTCCTCCGTAAGGGGGAAGGATGTGGACTTCATGAGGGGTCTGGCTTTGTCCGCATAATTGGGCACCCATTGGGCATAGTAGGCGAAGAGCCCCAGGGTTCTCTTCAGTGCCTTTGGACAGTGGGGGAGGGGTAGCTCCATGAGGGGGCGCATTCTTTCGGGGTCGGGGCCGATGACTCCGTTCTCTACTACACAGCCGAGGATGGCAAGGCACGAGGTGTTAAACACACATTTATCCTTATTGTAGGTGAGGTTCAGCCGTTGGGCCGTACGGAGGAATCTCTCCAGATTAACATCGTGGTCCTGCCGGTCGCGGCCGCAGATGGTGACGTTATCTAGATAGGGGAACGTGGCGTGCAGCCCGTTCTGGTCAACCATCCGGTCCATCTCCCTTTGGAAGACCGAAACCCCGCTGGTGACGCCGAAGGGAACCCTAAGGAAGTGGTAGAGGCGGCCGTTCACCTCGAAGGCTGTATACTGGCGGTCCTCAGGGCGGATAGGGAGTTGGTGATAGGCCGACTTAAGGTCGATGGTGGAGAATACCCGGTACTGCGCAATCTGATTGACCATATCAGATATGCGGGGAAGGGGGTATGCGTCCAGCTGGGTGTACCTGTTTATGGTCTGGCTGTAGTCGATGACCAGGCGGTTTTTATTGCCGGTCTTAACGACCACGACCTGGGGCTGGTGCTCCCCTCGATGATGCCCTCCTTCAGGAGACGCTGCACCTCAGAGCTAATGAAAGCTCTGTCCCCGGCGCTGTACCACCTGCTCTTGGTAGCGACGGGTTTGCAGTCGGGGGTGAGGTTAGCGAACAGGGAAGGTGGCGGGACCTTGAGGGTGGATAGGCCGCAGTTGTTACGCGGTGGGCGGTTTAAAATCTGCTGGTTGTCGACTGTGAGTGGGGGGAGGGGTCCGCCGTATGCTAGCGTGACGCTTTGGAGGTGGGATTGGAAGTCTAGGCCTAGTAGGACGGCAGCGCATAGCTGGGGCAGGACGAGGAGTTTAAAATTTTTATACTCCGTACCCTTAACCGACAGGGTCACAACACAGTAGCCGCTGATGTCTGTGGCGTGTGACCTTGATGCCATCGAGATCCGGTTGCGCGTTGGCAGGACAGGGAGGGAGTAGTGGCTCACCGTGTCTGGGTGGATGAAGCTCTCCGTGCTTCCGCTGTCGAACAGGCAGGTCGTGGCGTGGCCGTTTACTTTGATGTCCATCATCGACTTGGACAGGTGATGCGGGCGGGCCTGGTCCAGTGTGACGGCGGCTAGTGTATAGCTGAGCGAGTTGTTGTAGTCTGCGGTTGAGGCGGTAGTCGGGTCTAGAGGCACGGTGGCGGTCGGGCGTGGTGGGTAAAATGGCGTCTCCCACGAGGTTGGACAAAATGGCGGAGAAGATGGCTGCCCCCATAACTCACATGAGGCACTGCTGGTGTCGGTTGCCTGTATCAAAGATGGCCGCCCCATGACTCACATGTGGGGATGCTGGCCTCTGTTGCCTTGAAGGAAGATGGCCACCCCCACAGCTCGCATGAGGCACTGCTGGCCTCTGATGATCCACCTCTGCAGGCCTTAGCGAAGTGGCCTTTCTTCATGCAGTTAGAGCAGGTAGAGTTCCTGGCTGGGCAGCGCGACCTCGGGTGTTTCGCCTGGCTGCAGAAGAAGCAGCCGGCGGCCCGATCGCGGGGGTCCGATGTCGGAGCCGGTACCGGGGGTGGCGGTCTCGATCGGGTCCGGGACGCCGACGCTGAGGTAGGTCCCAGGGGGGTTGCTGCGGGGGGTATCGCAGTCGGGGTCGGTCCCAAGTCCCAGGGTCGCGAGTTACAGTACCTTGAGTATGCCTCGAGGTCCCGATGGGCCACCTCTAGAGAGAGAGCGAGGGCTGCAGCTTTGTCCAGGTCGAGGTCCCTTGCTTCCAGTAGTCTTTGCCGTGAGTAGTCGGACCGCAGGCCTTTCACGAAGGCATCGCGGACATTGTCTTCAGTATTTTCTGCCGCCGTTACCGCTTTAAAGTTACAGTCTCTGCCGAGTGCTTGTAGCACCCGTAAAAATTCCTCCACGGGCTCTCCTGGTTGTTGCGGGCGGGATCTCAGGAGGTGTCTGGCATACATGGAATTTACCGGGGTTTGGTACTGTCTTTTCAGCCGGTTGATGGTGTCCTCGTTGTTTTAAGGTCCCGGATGAGTGCGAATACTTTAGGGCTCACTTGGGCGTTCAGAACTCTTAGCATGGATTTCTGAGGCACGCCGGATTCTCCCAGGTAGGCTTCGAAGCAGCTCAGCCAGTGTTCGAAGTCGAGGGCTGAGTTTGCTGCCTGTGGGTTTAGATCCAGGTACGGTGGTCTGAGGGCTCGCAGCCAGGCCGGCTGCTGTGGCTGTTGTAGCTGGGCGTCTGGCTGGTCGCTTGGCTGGTCGTTTGACTGCTCAGGTGTCGACATTTTAAAATTTAGCCAATAAAATTGATATACCTATCAATTCATCCAATGAAAAGCGACGAGTTAAGAAAGTAACTATAGGTTTTTATTGGCTAAATAACAGAGCCCACCCTCGTGGGTGATCGGATACAACAAGGAGGAATGCCAGCCAGCCGACTACCTTTATACCTGGGCAGGTAGGTGGAGTCATGGGCGGAGTCAGCAGTGGTCAGCCCAGGTATAGCAGCGTGACAAGAGGCGACCTCGTATAGTGATACAACAGTGTGAACAGTGATAACCATAGAGTAACGATATAACAGTGATAACTATAGTGTAACGATAGTGAACGATAAAAGTGGTTTACCACAGTCCGTAGCCCTGCAGGTTAGAGCATCCTAAGTGCACATCCAAGTACTTTTTAAATATGGTTAGGGTTCCTGCCTCTACCACCCTTTCAGGCAGCGAGTTCCAGACCCTCACAACCCTCCAGGTGAAGAAATTTCCCCTCAAATCCCCTCTAAACCTTCCACCAATTACTTTAAATCTGTGCCCCCTGGTTTTTGACCCCTCTGCTAAGGGAAATAGGTCCTTTCTATCCATTTTATCTATGCCCCTCATAATTTTATACACCTCAATAAGGTCTCCCCTCAGCCTCCTCTGTTCCAAGGAAAACAAACCCAGCCTATCCAGTCTTTCCTCATAGCTAAGGTTCTCTATTCCTGGCAACATCCTTGTAAATCTCCTCTGTACCCTCTCTAATGCAATCACATCTTTCCTGTAATGTGGTGACCAGAACTGCACACAGTACTCTAGCTGAGGCCTAACTAGTGTTTTATACAGTTGAAGCATAACCCCCCTGGTCTTGTATTCTATGCCACGGCTAATAAAGGCAAGCATTCCATATGCTTTCTTAACCACCTTATCTACCTGGCCTGCTACCTTCAGGGATCTGTGGACATGCACTCCAAGGTCCCTTTGTTCCTCTACACTACTCAGTGCCCTGTTCCTGGGACTAGGGACAGGGTCACTGGCAAGGCTTGGAAGCTAAGCAGAGCCAGGCCTGGTTAATACCTAGAGGGGTGACCATCAGGGAAAACCAGGTGCAGAAGGTCACGGAAGGAGCCCCGAGGAGGGGCGGTTGGTGAGAAGGTCACGGAAGGAGGGGCGGCTGGTGAGCAGGCCCGGGCGTTGGGCTGAAGATAGGAGGAATGGTGGAAATGGAATGGCGGCGTGCATAGACGCAGCGGCTTTGTTTCTCCCAGGACGGTGCTATTTACATTTAATGTTATTTGTACTGGACTCATGGGAGCTTGCAAGATCACATTTCGTTGTTCATGTACTTGTGCATTGTACAATGACAATAAAGTTGAATTATTATTATTATTTAATGTGTATTCCCTTTCCTTGATGACTCTTCCCAAATGCATTACCTCACATTTCTCTGGATTGAATTCCATTTGCCACTGTTCTGCCCACCTGACCAATTTATTGATATCTTCCTGCAGTCTACAGCTTTCTTCTTCAGTATCAACCACACAGCCGATTTTAGTATCATCTGCAAACTTCTTAATCATGCCCCCTATATTCAAGCCTAGATCATTGATATATACCACAGAAAGCAAGGGACCTAGTACTGAGCCTGCGGAACCTCACTGGAAACAGCCTTCCAGTTACAAAAACACCCATCAACCATTACCCTCTGCTTCCTGCCTCCGAGCCAGTTTTGAATCCAACTTGACACTTTGCCCTGGATCCCGTGGGCTTTTAACTTCGTGACCAGTCTGCCATGTGGAACCTTATCAAAAGCCTTGCTAAAGTCCATATACACTACATCAAATGCACTACCCTCATCTACCCTCCTTGTTACCTCCTCAAAAAATTCAATCAAGTCTGTCAGACATGACCTTCCCTTAACAAATCCATGCTGACTATCCTTGATTAATCTGTGTCTTTCTAAATGAAGATTTATCCTGTCCTTCAGAATTCTTTCCAATAATTTTCCCACCACCGAGGTTAGGCTGACTGGCATGTAATTACTTGGTCTATCCTTTTCTCCTTTTTGAAACAAGGGTATCACATTAGCAGTCCTCCGGCACCACACCTGAAGCCAGAGAGGATTGAACAATGATGGTCAGTGTTATTATGTTCATAAATAAATAGACATTCTTATTATGAACAGCTAGCTTGAGCTAGTCACTTTATTCACCCATGTGGACTTGTACAGCATCCATCTTGACTACTGCCTTCTGGGTAGCCTAGTGCATCATGGGTAGCCCACTCTTATATACATACAGCTAAACATACAGCAACATACAGCTCCACCTAGTGTACCATTCTAGAATGACATGTTACTGATTATTACATCCCCCTTTCTTTGAGGTTAAACAAAATCAATATCAATCAACTTTCAAGAAAAACGATAAAGATGATATCAGTAACACTTTTGTTAGTGCTCTATAAACATAAACATTTTCACAACAGTCAACACATTTTCAAAGCTTTACTTTATACTCAAAGATTAAGTCTATCAGGCTTTTTTACTTCACGTGTGGATCTTCTCAGCACGGGTAAGTCTGATGTGTTTTCATGAGAGCCTGTATGTGTGTTTGTGTTAGATTGTTCTGGTGGTGAGTGACAAGATTCAGTTGCGGCATTGTCATCGATTTGCTCTTGGATAGTCTCTTGTGTTTTTAGGAGGGAACGGCGGTTCCTCCTGAGAATCTGTCCTTCCTCGGTTCTAATAGTGTATGACCTTGGTCCTACTTCCTCAAGAACTGTAGCTTTCCTGTTCCATGCATCTGGATCCTCAATCCTGACAACATCATCCCTTGTCAATGGTTTCAGAGTTTTGGATGACTTGTCATAGTATGATTTCTGTTTCAGCTGTCTCTGTCTTAGTTCCTTACTCTGTTTTTCTTTTGCACAGCAGAGTAGCGTGGTGCGCAACTTGCGACCCATTAGGAGTTCAGCAGGTGAAGAACCAGAGTCTAAAGGTGAGGCTCGGTAGCTCAGCAGTGCGAGATAAGGATCAGACTTGCTTTCTGTCGCTTTCTTCAGTAGCTGTTTGAGAACTTGAACACCTTTCTCTGCCTTACCATTCGACTGAGCATACAGAGGACTGGATGTGATGTGCTGAAAGTCATACTGTGCTGCAAACTGTTGCCATTCCTTACAGTTGAAGCACGGACCATTGTCGCTAACGGCAATCCTGGGAATTCCATGTCTGGCGAAGATGGATTTAACATGCATTATGACACTGCTTGCTGATGTGCTTGAGAGCAGCGCCATCTCAGGATAGTTAGAATAGTAGTCAATCACTAATAGATATTCTTTACCATTCAAATGAAAAAGGTCCATACCAACCTTTTGCCATGGTGCTGTTGGTAAGTCAGCTACTATCAATGGTTCCTTTGCTTGTTTGTTTTGGTGTTTCTGACATGTCTCACATTCGCCTATCCTGTTCTCAATGTCCTTATTTATGCCAGGCCAATAAACAGTGTCTCTTGCTCTCCTTTTGCACTTTTCAATTCCGAGGTGTCCCTCATGAATCCTTTTGAGCATGTCTTGATGTAGAGCCTGTGGAATGACTATTCTGTTCTGTTTTAGTTATAGTCCACTTGCGACACTCAACTCTGACCTTATGTGAAAGTATTTTGGACAGGAACCTTTTGACCAACCATGATGAATGTTCTCTATTACTGTTTGTAATACTGTATCTTTTACTGTTTCTTCTGCTATTTGCTTTGATTTTGTGTCTGACACGGGCAGCACAGCAGTGACCATACTCACATGAATATCCACGTCTTCCTCAGTAGAGCTCACATGACTCATTGTGGGTGCTCGGGATAGTGCATCTGCTAACACTATGTATTTGCCTGGTGTGTAGATCAGTTCAAAGTCATATCTTTGCAGCTTCATCATGAGTCGTTGAATCCTTGGAGACATCTCATTCAGGTTTTTTTTTTTATGATGGCAACCAGTGGGCTGTGGTCTGCCTCAACTGTGAAGGTGGGAAGTCCATATATGTAGCCATGAAACTTTTCTAGTCCAACTACCAAGCCTAGACATTCCTTTTCAATCTGGGCGTATCAACACTCAGAATCAGTCATAGACCTGGAGGCATAGGCAACAGGCTTCCAATCTTCACCCTCTGCTTGTAGCAAGACCGCGCCTAGGCCATCTTTTGATGCATCCGTTGACACTTTGATTCTCTTTGTTGGGTCAAAGAAGGTGAGTACAGGTGTGATTGTCAGTACTGTTTTGAGGTTCATCCACTCTTGTTCATGTCTTTCTGTCCATGCGAACTCATTTGTTTTATATAGCAGGTCTCGCAGACAGGCTGTCTTGGCTGACAAGTTAGGAATGAACTTTCCAATGAAATTTATCATCCCCATGATGCGTAGCACTCCTTTTTTGTCAGTGGGTCAGGGCATTTTGAGTATGGCGTTTACTTTTTCCATATCTGGCTCTATTCCTTTACCAGATAGATTATCTCCTAGGAAAGTGCCTTCCTGGACGCCAAACTGACACTTGGCTTTGTTGAGCTTCAGTCCATTCCGGCGTATGCTCTGTAGCACTTTAGTTAGTCTCTCATTGTGTTCTTTCAGTGTGGAGCCCCAGATGATGATGTCATCAACATAGACCCGAACTCCTTCCAGACCTTCAATTATGTGTTCCATCGCTCTATGAAAGATTTCAGATGCAGATATTATCCCGATAGGCATTCTGAGGAAACAATACCTGCCAAATGGTGTGTTGAAGGTACAGTATTTGGTGCTCTCTTCATCCAGTTTTAGTTGCCAAAATCCTTGTGAGGCATCGAGCTTTGTGAAGTATCTGGCACTTGACATTTCACTGGTGATTTCTTCTTGCTTGGGAATCTGGTAGTGTTCACATTTTATGTTTGCATTTAAGTCCTTTGGATCCATGCATATTCTTAGATCATTGTTCTTTTCCTTTACACATACCATGGAGTTAACCCAGTCTGTTGGCTCTTCGACTTTCCTGATGACTCCTAGTGTGGTCATTCTGTCCAGTTCTTTCTTGAGCCTATCATGCAGGGGTGCTGGAACTCTCCGTGGAGCATGTACCACTGGCTGAGCATCCTCCTTTAGCTGGATCTTGTAAGTGAATGGTAGAACTCCAAATCCTTTGAACACATCCTGGAAATTACTCACTACAGAATCCACTGATTCATCTGGTCTGCTTATGGTGCAGTTTATATGGTAGACTCTCTTGACCAGTTCTAAGTCCTCACAAGCTTTGTCGCCTAGTAGTGAATCAAGTCCTTCAGCCACAACAGAAAACATGAGATGATGCACTTTGTCTTTGACTGTCACTTTAAGTCTGCATACACCTAAGCTATTTTCTGTCCATTATAGTCCTTGACTTTTTCTGTATTTTGGGTTTTTCTTTCATATTTTTAATGTCACTCATACTGATTAAGTTTGCTTTTGCCCCAGTGTCTAGTTTCAATGTAACTAATGCTCCATTTACCTGCAGTGGCATCATCCATTTGTCCTCTTTTACTGCATTAACTTTATGTTCAGCATTGTCCATTCCTGAGGGCTGCACATTTTCTGTATCCTTTTCTATGTTGTCAAATGACACCATTCGTACAAAAAATGTCTCACTTAAATCAGTGTCCTCAATCACATTAACTCGTTACCCTTTCTTAGTTTTTACTTTTGAAAAGCATTGTTTGGCAAAGTGATTCTTTCCATGACATTTTGTGCACATTTTCCCAAATGCAGGGCACTGTCGTGACTGGTGTTTGTAACCACAGCGTTTACAATTAAAAATTCCATCCTCCGATTGCTTTGCATTTCTGTTCTGCCCATGTTTCTTCCCCTTGTAGGACACAGCACCGACAGCAGCACAGTTACTTACTACAATCGCATTATTATTAATTTCACTGAAAGTCTTCACATGCTGTTGAGCTAGCTCACTGGCTTGGCGTATTTTCACAGCATTTTCCAATGTTAGTTCGGTTTCTCTCAACAGACATTCCCTGGCCTTTTTATCATGAATACCAAACACAATCTGGTCACGAATCATGGATAATTTCAGTTCAGAGAAATTACATGTCTGTGCTTTCAGTTTCAGATCGGTCATAAAGCTATCAATAGTCTCATTTTGCTGCTGTGTCCATGAACGGAACTCGTACCTCTCATAGAAAGATAGAAGATAGGAGCAGGAGTAGGCCATTCGGCCCTTCGAGCCTGCTCTGCCATTCAACGAGATCATGGCTGATCATCCAAACCCTAGCACCCGGTCCCTACACCGACAGCCATCCCACCCAAGCCCTATCCCCATAACCCCACATATTTAATCCCCCCTAACACTAAGGGTCAATTTTTATCATGGCCAAGCAACCTAACCCACACATCTTTGGACTGTGGGAGGAAACCGGAGCACCCGGAGGAAACCCACGCAAACACGGGGAGAATGTGCAAACTCCACACAGACAGTCACCCGAGGCCGGATTTGAACCCGGGTCCCTGGCGCTGTGAGGCAACAGTGCTAACCACTATGCCACCGTGCTCATAAGTTTCGTTCTTTTTGGGAGAACAATGTGTATCAAATTTCTTTAGCACATCGTCCAATTTTTTCCTGTCCTGCCCTGGATCAAATACAAACGTATTAAATACCTCTATCGCCTGTGGGCCTGTAACCGTGAGCAGCAACGCTATTTTCCTTGCGTCTGGCTTCGTACCAAATCCGATGGCAGCAATGCAGAGTTCGAATTGTTGTTTGAAAGTCCGCCAATTGCAGTCGACATTCCCTGTGAGTTTCAAACCCTCCGGTGGCTTCAAAGTCTCCATGTCGCGTTTCACAATGTTCAGCAGATTTTACCAATTCTGGTACCATGTTATGTTCATAAATAAATAGACATTCTTATTATGAACAGCTAGCTTGAGCTAGTCACTTTATTCACCCATGTGGACTTGTACAGCATCCATCTTGACTAGTGCCTTCTGGGTAGCCTAGTGCATCGTGGGTAACCCACTCATATACATACAGCTAAACATACAGCAACATACAGCTCCACCTAGTGTACCATTCTAGAATGACATGTTACTGATCATTACAGTCAGGGCCTTTGCTATTTCCTCTTTTGCTTAATGGTGTACCTGAGTTGTACACGCCTCTCGGGGACACAAAGGATCTGTAGTACTGTCTTAGTTTTTTTTAACATAAAAACAATATCTCAATTGTCTTCACCCTAGGGTAAGTGGGGAATCCATAATTCCATTAAGATAAAAGCACTATGTGAATTCCTTTGCAAATGTACATTCAACAACAACAATTTTCACATATATAGTGCCTTTAACGTAGGAAAACATCCCAAGGCGCTTCACAGGAGTATAAGACAAAAATTGACACCGTGCCAAAGAAGTAGATATCAGGACAGTGAAATTTGGCACTTTAGCGCTGACTGATGAGGCTGGTTTTGGAGAAAAATAGCAGCCGTCTCGCTTCCGCTGGGTCCCGTGGCAGCTGCCATTTTTGGGCAGGTCGGCAGCGCGGTCATTTCCTGTGCTCACTAGAAAAATGGTAATGAGGCAGATCGTGACATCGATTAGCGTGAAAAGCACATTGACGCATGACCTGCCATCTTCGACGTCACCGCTCCATTTAACACCCTCTCTGTTGTGTCCATGTATAATAAGACACAGACTGCAGGAGAAACGGTACAACAGGTGTTTACTCAACGTGGCTCACACTGGAACTGATCTGTACAGATTACTACTCAGTGCTATATACAGGTGTGGTCACTGCCGGTACTACAGTATACATGAGCTGTAAAACATAGTTCCCCCCTTAAAGGTATATACATTACAATTCCTCCCCTTTTAGATTAACAGTACCATAACACTCATTTAACAATTAAATATCAAACTAATTACAATTAACACTTTTAACATGCAACATTAGCTGAAAATAGTCTATTTATATATTCAGTCTTTGGGGAGGCCTCCTGATCCTTTCTGGATAGCGCCTTTCCCGAGTGTCTTGCTCTTGGTGCGGAGGCGATTCTGGCCCCCTGTCATCGGTTGGTTCATCAGCTTCCGATGCTACTGTTTCTGGGGTAGATGCGACCTGTACGTCGGGTTCATCACCAGGTACGTATGGGCGAGGCATGGGGTTGACTTGTTCCTGTGACTCTAGGATCTGGTCAGCATGGCGTCTCACGATGCGCTCCCCAGCGTCCACTGTGTACATTAGTGGGCCCTGCCATGTGCATATCGTTCCTGGCTGCCATTTTTCTGTTCGGTAGTCATGGGCCAAGACTGGTTGCCCTACATTGAAGCTCCTTGTTGGCTTCTCATGGATGTGCTGGAATTGCTTACTCTCAACATCTCTTCGTATGTTTGGTCTGAGCAAATCCAGGCGAGATCTTAACCTTCGGTTAAAGAACATCATGGCTGGGGCCTGGTTGGTGACTGCATGTGTCGCATTCCGGTAGGCGAACAGGAAATTGTCCACCTTGTGCTGCAGTGGAATGTTGTCATTGTACATAGCCTTTATTGCCTTCTTAAAGGTTTGTACGAACCTCTCAGCCAATCCATTTGTGGCTGGATGATACGGGGCGGATGTGTAATGCCTTACCCCATTCTTTTTCAAGAACCTCCGGAACTCTTCGGACACAAACTGTGGTCCATTGTTGGAGCAAATCTGTTCTGGCAAGCCATTCCTGGCAAAAATGGTCCATAGGACTGCAATAGTTTTCTCCGTGGTGGTGGAGGACATTTTGATGACCTCAGGCCATTTCGAGTGCGCATCCATGACTATTAAAAACATTGAGTCCATGAATGGACCAGCAAAATCAATATGCACCCGTTGCCATGGAGATGAGGGCCACTCCCATGGGTGTAGAGGGGCCTGTGGTGGTGCATTTTGGACTTTCTGGCATCCTGAGCAGCTCTTGGTCAGGTCCTCGATTTGTTTATCGATTCCCGGCCACCACACAGAAGCCCTGGCTAGGCTTTTCCTTTTTACCCCTCCCAGATGACCCTCATGAAGCTCATTGAGCACTCTATCCCTTAACTTGGGTGGAATTACCACTCGGGATCCACACATCAAGGTCCCCCGGCACACTGACAGCTGTTATCTCCTTGTCAAGAATGCTGGCAACAGTGAGTCGCCATGTGCTGGCCATCGCTTCACCGTCAAATCATATACCCGAGAGAGTGTCGGGTCATTTCGGGTTTCCTTTTTGATTCAAGCGTTAGTTACCGGTAGGTATCCAACTATAGTCGAATGGAATATTTCGACAGGATCCACTGCTGGTGCTTCCTCCGCACTAGGCAGTGGCAGGCGTGATAGCCCATCAGCATCTCCATGCTGTTTCGTGCCCTTATATTCAATCTCATAGTGGTGCGCCCCTAGAAAAAGTGACCATCTTTGTAGTCGTTGCGCAGTCATCACCGGAATGCCCTTCTTCGGATTAAAAATGGAGACAAGAGGCTGGTGATCAGTCAGCAAGGTGAATTTCTGCCCGTGCAGATAGTGATTGAACTTTTTCACTCCCCACACTAGGCTGAGGGCCTCCCTGTCAATCTGGGCGTAGTTGCGCTCAGCTGAGGTTAGTGATCGTGACGCAAAGGCTATTGGCCTCTCTGAGCCGTCCGAGAATTTGTGCGACAGCACCGCTCCAATGCCGTAGGGTGACGCATCACATGCCAACCGAATTGGTAATGCTAGGTTGTAATGGGCCAATACCTCTTTTGATGTGTTTTGTGTTTTGCTCTTCTGGAAAGCTCGTCTACATTTGTCACTCCACTTCCATGGCACCCCAGTTTGCAGTAGGGTGTTCAGTGGGTGTAGTATTCTAGACAAATTTGACAAGAACTTATGGTAGTAGTTTACCAGCCCGAGGAACGACCTCAGTTGTGACTCATTTTCCGGTGCTGGAGCCTTGACTGCTGCCTCAATCTTCTCTGGGTACTTATGTAACCCCTCTTTATCGATAACGTGGCCACAATACGAGATCTGTTTTCTAAAAAACTCGCATTTGGGGCGTGTGATAATAATAATAACTTCTGGGAAGTTATGTCATCACTTCCTGTGAACTGTGAACTATGAACTATGAACTGTGTACATACCTCACTTCCTGTCATATGTCACTTCCTGTTGGACTGGTATAAATACTGGACTGTTCAGTATTGTAAGAGGTTTCTACCAGAAGCATGGTAAAAACCTCTCTTGTATATAGTGTGTTTGTAAGTTGCTTAAAGCTTACCTTAAAGTTACTTGATGTGTAAGACTCCTTTTCTTACATCAATTTAAGCAACTTAATATTTACACTCACAAATACTAGACCTTCGGACAAACTCGGAGTTAAGGATCCAGGGAACCACCCATCATGGAGAGAATCCTTAGACCTATTCGTCTGGACTTGGACCCGAATACACCAGCAGCTGGCAGGGTATGGAAGCATTGGTACCGTACTTTTGAGAATTTTCTGGATGAATGTGAAGCGGATGCTCCTACTAGATTGAGGATACTTATCAACTATGTAACCCCAAAAGTGTTCGAATATGTTGATGAATGGGATAATTACGATGAGGTGATTCGGGCACTTAAGAAACTGTATGCCAAGACTCCAAATGAGGTCTATGCTAGACATCTACTGGCCACAGCCCAACAAGGGCCAGGGGAATCGATTAACGAATTCCTCCAAGAACTTCGCAGGCTCAGCATAGATTGTAACTTTCAGGCAGCCTCAGCTGAGCTGTACCGCGAAGAAATGATTCGTGATGCTTTCATCTGCGGGATTGCCTCTCCATTTATACACCAGCGTCTACTAGAAAGTAAAACACTTGAGCTACAAAAAGCTTTTGACCTAGCTTGTTCTCTGGATTTGGCAAAGAGAAATGCAGACCTCTATCAGCTGCCCAGATCTCGATCTGCTGCTGTAACTGCAACCAGACAATTCAAGCGGTCTCAGGTGAACCCTATCATGGGGGAATCTAATTCTGATAATTCTGATGAAGAAGAGGAGGATGACCCCACTTTAGCAGCCTCTTGGCAATCTAGGAGGGAATGTTTCTTTTGTGGAGATGCTTTTCACCCTAGGAAAACCTGCCCTGCTCGCAATGCAATCTGCAGTTATTGCAAAAAAAAAGGACACTTTGCTAAAGTTTGCCTATCAAGGGCCTCTACGAGGGCCAATCCAGCTAAGGCCTACCGAACTGCCCCAATTAGGGCCTATCAGGATGCTCCAGCTAGGACCTATCACGCTTCCTCTTGAGCTCTCTCCCGAAGAAGCACACCGAGAGTTTTAGTCACTCTCTGTGCAACGACACCAATTACAGCTGCTTGCCCACAGAACCTGTCTCATGCAGCTACAAAAGTTTCAATTAAAGGGCTTACCTTAGATGCCTTAATTGACTCAGGAAGTACTGATAGTTTCATTAAGGAACAGATTGTTGCGAAATTGAAACTGCATGTCTTCCCATCGGACCAGGCAATTGCGATGGCTCAGTCATCACTGAATACCAGAATCTCCAGCTTTTGTATTGTTGATATGACACTTAATGGTCGCATGTATCGCTCCACCCGACTTTCGGTACTCAAGGACTTATGTAGTGATCTCCTCTTAGGGCTGGATTTCCAGAAACAGCATAAGAAACTCACTATTGAGTTCGGCGGATCCAAACCTGGTCTTACTATTTCTAATATACCGTCTAAATTACCGTTTTGTGCATTATCAGCAGCTTCACTGGATGAACCCTCATTATTTGCCAGTATTCCGCCTCGATGCAAACCAATAATAACGAAATCGCGGCGCTTTAATCAGGAAGACCAATCTTTTATTGAGGCTGAAATCTCTCGACTTCTAGCAGAGGATACCATCGAGCCATGTTCATCGCCCTGGCGGGCTCAAGTCGTCATTGTCAAGAACCCTCTAAAACCTCACAAACAGCGACTATGCATTGATTATTCGCAAACCATCAATCAATATACCGACTTGGACGCCTACCCATTGCCACGCATTGATGATATGGTTAATAAACTGGCCGAATACAAAGTGTTCTCAACTTACGACTTAAAAAGTGCCTATCATCAGGCACCCTTGAAGGTCTCAGATAAGCAGTACACGGCCTTTGAGGCTAATGGACGGCTGTACCAATTTCGTCGCCTCCCATTCGGGGTTACTAATGGAGTGGCTGTCTTCCAACGGGCAATGGATGGCCTGGTTAAACAGGAAAACCTAAGGGATACTTTTCCCTATCTTGATAACATTACCATTGCAGGTCACGATCAACAGGAACACGACGCCAACCTCCCAAAATTTCGGGATGCCCTCCATCGCCGTAATTTAACCCTGAATGAATCCAAATCTGTTGAGTCGCAACCGACCATCAACATCCTTGGCTACTGCGTAGGCAATGGTATCATTAAGCCAGACCCAGAAAGACTTCGCCCGCTCCAAGAGCTCCCGTCACCTAAGAATCCGGCTTCTTTACGTCGGGCTCTCGGTCTGTTTGCATACTACTCTAAATGGATTCCTCATTTTTCGGACAAAATCCAACCCTTGCTGCATGCTAGATCATTTCCACTGGGAACAGCAGCTGTTGCAGCCTTTAACCTTCTCAAAAAACAGTTGGAGAAAGCGGCTCTTCACTCCATCGATGAGAATCTCCCTTTCGTGGTTGAATGTGATGCCTCGGAGGTGGCGATCTCGGCTACTCTGAATCAGGAAGGTCGTCCTGTAGCATTTATGTCCAGGACCTTACAAGGTGCCGAGCTACATTATCCTCCGGTTGAGAAGGAAGCCACAGCCATCATAGAGGCAGTACGGAAGTGGAACCATTTTCTAGCTCGCCAGCACTTTACATTAATCACGGACCAACGATCAGTCGCCTTCATGCTCGATAATCGAAAACGAACCAAAATTAAGAAGAATAAAATACAACTTTGGAGGATGGAACTGGCCTCTTTTGGTTATACCATTCTCTATCGGCCAGGCAAGGAGAATGTGGCCCCGGACACCCTCACACGGGCATTCTGCTCCACTATGTCGTCCTCGACTCTCATGGATGTCCACAATGGATTGTGTCATCCTAGCGTTACGCGCATGCTACATTTCGTATGATCACGGAATCTCCCTTTTTCCACTGGAGATGTAAAGAAAATATGCTCAGAATGCCGGCTTTGTGCGGAATTAAAACCTCAGTTCTTCCGCCCCTCAGATGGTATACTCATACATGCAATCTAACCGATGCAATGACTTAGCATCGATTTTAAGGGCCCAGTGCCCTCTTCAACTCGGAACACATATTTGCTCACCATGATCGACGAATATTCACGTTTTCCGTTTGCCTTCCCCTGCTCCAATATGCTGGCGTCCACAGTAATCTGCTGCCTTGAGCAGGTATTTTCTCTCTGTGGCATGCCGGCTTATATTCACTCAGATCGGGGTCCATCCTTTATGTCAAGGGAACTCAAGGACTACCTCTCAGAACGGGGAATTGCTACAAGCAAAACAACACCATACCATCCCATCGGAAATGGGCAGGTAGAGAGGTATAACGGTATCATCTGGAATTCCGTACGTCTCGCTTTAAGATCTCGGGGCCTACCAGACCAGCAATGGGAAACAGTGCTTCCGGATGCATTGCACTCTATACGGTCCCTGCTTTCTACAGCCACAAATACTACACCTCATGAGCGGTTCTTTGGATTCCAGCGTCGCTCATCTCATGGGACATCACTCCCGTCATGGCTAACTACTCCTGGACCTGTATTACTCCGAAGATACGTTCGGACGTCTAAAAATGACCCTCTCATAGACGAGGTTGAACTAACCGATGCCAACCCCACCTATGCAAACATACGATATTCCGACGGCCGAGAATCTACCATATCATTACGGGATCTGGCTCCCTGCCCACCAGGACCTAGTGGGACATCGGGTGATGGCATTTCACCAGGAAACTCTTGGGACCTATCGGGTACCCCTCTCCAGGATCCTGATCGGACACCAACTAGCTTGGTGCCGGTAGAACCCCGTACTCAAAGTTGCGACCCTCCCAGTACCGCGCATGAAAGTACTGATCCGCCACAGACCAGCTCTGCACCTCCCTCTGAACAGAGGCAGTCCGACTTTGAACCTACTGGGGCTCGTACACGGAGCCATGATCTCCCTGACCCTTCACAGGGTAATCCAGGCCACACAGACTCTGACCAATGGCCAACAGCATGTAAGCGGACCAGCGACCCTCTACGATGGGAACCCAAACGGGTGCGACTCTTCCTCGTTCGGCGGCTGCGGAACAAAAGGTAGACCACAGCCTCCTAATCCTGCAGGAGGGAAGAATGTGATAATAATAATAACTTCCGGGAAGTTATGTCATCACTTCCTGTGAACTATGAACTGTGTACATACCTCACTTCCTGTCATATGTCACTTCCTGTTGGACTGGTATAAATACTGGACTGTTCAGTATTGTAAGAGGCTTCTCCCAGAAGCATGGTAAAAACCTCTCTTGTATATAGTGTGTTTGTAAGTTGCTTAAAGCTTACCATAAAGTTACTTGATGTGTAAGACTCCTTTTCTTACATCAGGGCGGTTAGCTCAGAGCCCATATTCCTGCAATCTAGTGAGCACCTGCTCCAGGTTGGCAAGGTGATCACTGTCATTTTCGCCCGTGACCAGGATGTCGTCCAAATAACACTGGGTCCCTGGGATCCCTTGCAGGACTTGTTCCATTGCCCTCTGCCAAATAGCCGGAGCTGATGCCACCCCGAATACCAGCCGGTTGTATTGGTAGAGACCTTTATGGGTGTTGATTGTGAGGTATTTTTTTGATGCTTCTTCTACCTCCATTTGCAGATACGCCTGGGCCAGATCAATCTTAGTGAAGCGTTTCCCTCCAGATAGCGAGGCGAAAATATCTTCAATCCGCGGAAGTGGATATTGTACAGTGTGAAGGACCGGGTTCACTGTTACCTTAAAGTCCCCACAAGTGCCGCACATCAATCCTGAGATGTCCCGCAACCGCAAATGGTACCACTCACTTAATGTGCAGTTGGTGTGTGACCACATCCAGCACCTCATGATGGTGAATGCCTGGTATGCTGGCAGCAGTCATGATTCCTTCATCCTGCGCCAGTCCGGTGTGCCAGCAATCTTCCAGCTACCATGTCAAACCCGAGGGTGACTGCTTGAAGACAAGGGCTATCTTTTTTTTATTTGCTTGTGGGATGTGGGCATCGCTGGCGAGGCCAGCATTTATTGCCCATCCCTAATTGCCCTTGAGAAGGTGGTGGTGAGCCACCTTCTTGAACCGTTGCAGTCCATGTGGTGAAGGTACTCCCACAGTGCTGTTAAGGAGGGAGTTCTAGGATTTTGACCCAGCGACGATGAAGGAATGGCGATATGCTTCCAAGTCAGGATGGTGTGTGACTTGGAGGAGAACTTACAGTCAGAGTCATAACGGCACAGAAGGAGGTCATTCGGCCCATCTAGTCCGTGCTGGCTCTTCATAGAGCAATCCAGTCAGTCCCATTCCCCCGCTCTATCCCCGTAGTCCTGCAAGTTTATTTCCCTCAAGTGCCTATCCAGTCTCCCTTTGAAAACATTGAGTGTCTCCACTTCCACCACTTCCGTCGGCAGCGAGTTCCAGGTCCTCACCGCTCACTGCGTAAATTTTTTTTTCTCACATCCCCCTGTATCTCTTGTCCAAAACCTTAAATCTGTGACCCCTAGTCCTTGTACCATCAACTAGTGGGAGCAGCCTTTCCCTGTCTAGCCTATCCAAATCCGTCATAATCTTGTACACTTCTAGCAAATCACCCCTCAACCGCCTTTGCTCTAATGAAAACAAATCCAGCTTCTCCAACCTGTGCTTGTAGCTAAGATCCCCCATCCCTGGACCATTCTGGTAAATCTCCTCTGCACCCTCTCAAGGGCCTTCACATCCTTCCAAAATGTGGTGACCAGAACTGGATGCAATACTCCAGTTGTGGCCTAACCAGCGCTTTATAAAGGTTCAGCATAACTTCTCTACTCAATACCTCTATTTATGAAGCCCAAGATCCCATATGCTTTGCTAACCACTCTCTCAATATGTCTTGCCACCTTCAGGAACCTATGCACATTAACTCCCAGGTCCCTCTAACCCTGCACAGTCTTTAAAACTGTGCCATTAAGTGTATATTGCCTCTTGACATCACGTGGAATGAATCTAATTGGCTTTTTAGCATGCATGTAGTCCTGTGTTGCAGCTTCCCCAGGTTGGCCTTCATTTTTAGGTACGCCTGGTGCTGCATCTGGCATGCTCTTCTACACTCCTTATTGAACCAGGGTTGGTCCCCTGACTTGATGGTAATGATAGAGTGAGGGATATGCCGGGCCATGAGGTTACAGATTGTGGTGTAATACAATTCTGCTGCTGCTGATGGCCCACAGCGCCTCATGGATGCCCAGTTTTGAGCAGCTAGATCTGTTCTGAATCTATTCCATTTAGCACGGTGATAGTGCCACACAACATGATGAAGGGTGTTCTCAGTGTGAAGACGGGACTTCATCTCCACAATGACTGTGCGGTGGTCACTGTTACCAATGCTGTCATGGACAGATGCATCTGCGACAGGTAGATTGGTGAGGACGAGGTCAAGTAGGTTTTCCCCTCGTGTTGGTTCTCTCACCACCTGTCACAGGCCCAGACTAGCAGTTATGTCCTTCAGGACTCGGCCAGCTCGGGTCAGTAGTGGTGCTACCAAGCCACTCTTGGTGATGGACATTGAAGTCCCCCCACCCAAAGTACATTCTGTGCCCTTGCTATCCTCAGTGCTTCTTCCAAGTGGTGTTCAACATGGAGGAATACTGGTTCATCAGCTGAGGGAGGGCAGTAGGTGGTTTCCTTGCCCATGCTTGACCTGAAACCATGAGACTTCATGGGGTCTGGAGTCAATGTTGAGGACTCCCAGGGCTACGTCTTCCTGACTGTATACCACTGTGCCATCACCCCTGGTGGGTCTGTTCTGCCGGTGGGACAGGACATGCCCAGGAATGGTGACGGAGGAGTTTGGGACATTGGCTGAAAGCTTGACTAGTCTGTGGGACAGCTCTCCCAGTTTTGGCGCAAGTCCGCAGATGCTGGTGAGGAGGACTTGCAGGGTCGACTGGGCTGGGTATGCTGTCGTCGTGCCCATAGCCGGTGCCGAGTGGTCCATCCGGTTTCATTCTTATTATTATTGTGTTTCGTAGCAGTTTGTTACAACTGAGTGGCTTGCTAGGCCATTTCAGAGGGCAGTTAAAAGTCAACCACATTGCTGTGGGTCTGGACTCACATAAAGGCCAGACCAGGTAAGGATGGCAGATTTTTTTCCGTAAAGGACATTAGTGAACCAGATGGGTTTTTACGACAATCCGGTAGTTTCATGGTTACCATTACTGATACTAGCTTTTTATTCCAGATTTATTTAATTAACTGAATTTAAATTCCCCAGCTGCCGTGGTGGGATTTGAACTCATGTCTCATAAATGATTAGTCTGGGCCTCTGGATTAATAGCCCAGTGACATTACCACTATGCTACCATTCCCTAATGCTTTAGACCTGGCTGATGACTCCCCTCCGCAACCCCAGTCGTGGCCAGTGCTCATATAATGAGAGCCATGCTGCTAAGAGGAACCTCATCGAGCAGACCATCGGGATTCTGAAGCAATGGTTCTGCTGCCTTGACCGCTTTGGAGGAGTCCTCCAGTAGACACCAGAGCGGGTGTCCCATTCCGTGATGGTCTGCTGCATCCTCCACAACTTGGCCATCATGAGGGCGCAGCCCTTGCCACCATGGGTTCCGTGACCACCTCAAGAAGAGGAGGAGGAGGAAGAGTAGGAGAAGAGGAAGAGGAGGAGGAAGAAGAGGAAGGGAGGAGGCAGGCAGCAGATCCCCATTCTGGATGGGCTGTCCACTTGTGCTGCAATGGAAGCTGCAACATCAGAATCCGGTTCCCCTGAATTAAACCCCAGATTCCCATTGCTCACCATGTCCCCACCTTATCATCTCTCTGTCACAGAACATCACAGCGTCCTGCTGGGCACAAAGCTGAAATGAGAGCCACCACAAAACAAACATTCCAAACATCATTTATAAATTAATAAATGCAAAACTACACAACATCAACTAATCACCCTTGTGCATTCCTTTAGTGTCTGTCATTCATGTGCCTTTTCCTACTCTAGTGTTCCTATGAAGTGCTCTCCCAGTGGCTGCAGCATGGCTGGTGGAAGGCTGCTGACTTTCTGTGAGTGAGACTGCAGATGGCTTTGGGGGACAACCTCGGACAGCTCTGGGCCTAGAAGGCCCGGCTGCAGACTGCACCACCTCGGCATGGGCGGCAGCAGTCTGAGCTGGCTGGCTGACAGGCAGCAACAAGGGCACCGGTGGAGTGGCAGTGGTGGGAGCATGAATACGGACATCCTGAGAGAGGACAGCAGATTCGTACTCCACGGAGGCACTGCCACATCCCCGGGGTGGCACCTCATTAATCCTAGTAATTTGTTGGAGCACAGATTGCTGAACTGCTGTGACACCGTGCAAGCCGTTTTCCACACTGTTAAACCCAGCCTCGATGGCAGCAGTCTGAGCCTTCATGAGAGTAGTCTGAGCTTCCACTGCAGCACTCAGACATTGGGTCTCTTCCGCTTGTGCTGCAATGGAAGTTGCAACATTGCCCATCACACCCAGCATCATGGTTGGGTTCACAAGTGCTCTAATGGAGTTGCCCATCACTTCCATCCTGGAAATCATGGATCCAAGCTCTGCGCAAAGCCCCATGCAATGTTGGAGTCGGACTCCTCCATGCTCCTTGACACTGACAAGAGGCTCTCTGGCAGGCTTTCATTGCACCAAACTTTTCTGTGTGCATGCCCATTACCCTTCTTCTGAAGGCTACCCCATCAAAGTCATTATCTCAGTCCTGTGCAGCGGAACTCACATGTAAACCTACCCTCCAGGGACCTGGCACCTGAGCTACCCTTTCCCACTGCACTGGCTGCAGCCCACTTGTGCCCGATGACTCACCATGTGCAGATCCTGCCTCTATACTACCCTCTAAAGTACGCGCAGTGCCATTTTCTGAGCTGGCGCCTGAGAGTGTGAGATCGAGTGATGGTGCCTCTTCTCCTTCACTCTCCTCCACAACGTCGGGGAAAGGCTGGCTGCAGGCAGTTCTTGGGTATCTGAAAGGAGAATGGCACAAGGATCGGGCTGTGGTGAGGGTAGGAGGGGAAAGCAAGCTGTGCATGCTTACATCATCAGCAGCTTGTAAGTGAGAAGAGATTGTGCCATGAGTAGGAAATGGGATATGAGATGAAGGATTGAGTATACTGTCATCAGCAATGCTTTCAACCTCGCCACTTGCCACGGCCTCAGTGATGGCTCCTCCAGCACTGTATCCTCCAGCTCAGTGAGGTTCTGAAGTCGGGTTTTCCCTCCACCCATCTGCTGATGCTCATGTCTGTTGTGTGTCACCTTTGCCTGCTAGAGAAAGGGAAATGTGTCAGTGAATGTGGTGCAATGTGTTTGGGTTATGTGCCTGCCATGGTTGAATAACTAGCAGTGTGTGCAAGGTGTGAGATGTGGGTGTGAGGATTGCAGCAGTGGTAAGTGTGTGAAGATGTGGTGAAGTTATGATTGTGAGGTATGAGTGGTGATTGCTAGAGATTGTTGGTAGGTGGGTGATGGGGGTGTGGTGCATGGAACAGTCTGTGAGACTAGTGGTGCAGTTGGTGGTATATGGTAATTGAAGATGCATTCACTCACCTTGACCACTCGTGTAAGATCATTAAACTTCTTGCGGCACTGAATCCAGGTCCTGGGGGCAACACATGTGGCACTGACAACTTGTGCTATCTCCTCCCACTGCCTTCTGGCGTGCTGCCTGAAAGGCCTCCTGCCCCCCTGCAGGTAAAAGACCTGACATCTTCAGTGTACCCCTAGGACCAAGGCCTCCAGTGCTGCATCTGAGGACCTCCTTTCTCACTTTCTTCCTAATTGAACCCTGGCTTCAGAGTGACAATGAGGTGCTTCTGCAACAAAGCACCTCCCCTTTAAGTAGTGCAGAGAGCCTAGGCCAAATGTTATTGGTCAGTAGACTGCACCTGTTATGGCCCCCCTGTTCAGCGCTAAGCCAATGAGCAGCGTGTTTAGTGCTGAGATCAGTGCTTCAATCATTATACTGAACAGGCAGCATGATTTTTGCGTGCTGCCTGCACCACTTTGAACAGGCACGGGCAGATCATCCTTCACGCTCCCCACATCTGTTTTTCAGCTTAATCGAATTCCCCCCCCCCCACCCCCCCTCAGGACAGTTTGGTCAAAGAGGTAGGTTTTAAGGAGGGTCTTAAAGGAGAAAAGAGAGGTGGAGAGACAGAGAGATTTAGGGCACAGACATAATGATTGGGCAGTGATTACAAACTGTATGAATGTTCACAATTGGTCTCCTTTACTGTTGATGAAAACCATGGGATCTTACACATATGTTGAATGGCCACATGGGTGCAATTCATATGGTACTGTATCCTATAAATGCCACATGATCTGAAAAAGTCTCTCATGCTGCTGTTGCATGCCGGCACTGATTTTAATGTAATCATTAACATTTTGAAGCAGGGCAATTGTGATGATCGAGATAGAGTGTGAATCACAAACTGACTGATCCTTGCCAAGTTTCCTACAGCAGACAAATTAAGTGCCATAATTATTCATCAGTATTGCTTCTTGGTTGCTGCTCTAGTTACAAAGTATTTACAGCACAGAAACAGGCCATTTGGGCCAACAGGTCTATGCTGGTGTTTGTGCCCCACATGAGCCTCCTCCTACCCCTCTTCATCTAATCCCATCAACACAGGCACTGGAGAAGCTGGGGTTGTTTTCCTTAGAGCAGAGAAGGCTAAGAGAAGATTTGATAGAGTTGTTCAAATTCATGAATGGTTTTGATAGAGTAAATAAAGAGAAACTGTTTCCACTAGCAGAAGAGTTGGCAACTGTAGGGCACAGATTTAAGATGATTGGCAAAAGGTGACATGAGGAAACATTTTTTATACAGCGAGTTGTTGTGTTCTGGAATGCACTGCTTGAAAGGGTGGTGGAAGCAGATTCAATAGTAACATTCAAAAGAGAATTGGATAAATACTTGAAGGGAAAAATTTTTAAGGCTATCGGGAGAGAGCAGGTGAGTGGGATTAATTGGATAGCTCTACCAAAGAGCCGGCACAGGCAAGATGGGCAAATGGCCTCCTTCTGTGCTGTATCATTCTATGATATCCTTCTATTCCTTTCTCCCTCATGTGCTTCTCTAGCTTCCTCTTGAATGCATCTATGGTATTCACCTCAACTAGACCCTGTGGTAGCAAGTTCCACATTCTAACCACTCTCTGGGCTAAGAAGTTTCTCCTGAATTCCCTATTGGATTTATTAGTGACTATCTTATATTTATGGCCCCTAGTTCTGGTCTCGCCCGCAAGTGGAACCATCTTCTCTACGTCTACCCTATCAAACCCTTTCATAATCTTGACCTCTATCAGGTCATTCCTACAGCTCAGCATTCAACACTATCTTCCCCAACAAGCTGGCCACCAAACTCCACACTCTTGGCCTGAACACTTCCCTTTGCAACTGGACCCTGAACTTCCTAACTAACAGACCCCAGTCTGTCAAATTAGGTAACCACACCTCCCCTCCCCCTGACCCTGAACATGCGGGCCCCACAAGGTTGTGTGCTGAGCCCCCTCCTCTACTCCCTCTTCACCCATGACTGTGTGGCTGTTCATGGTTCCAACACCATCATCAAGTTTGCGGATGATACCACGGTGGTAGGCCAGATCACCAACAACGATGAGTCAGCCTACAGGAAGGAGGTCCAGCACCTCATGAAGTGGTGCGCCGATAACAACCTGGCCCTTAACATCAAGAAAACCAAGGAAATCATTGTGGACTTCAGGAAGTCTAAAGGCGGAAGACACACCCCCATCCACATCCATGGGCCTGTGGTGGAAAGGGTGGACAGCTTTAAGTTCCTCGGAGTCCACATCACGGAAGACCTCTCCTGGTCCCTCAATACCTCCTCTTTGGTGAAGAAGGCCCAGCAGCGCCTATATTTCCTAAAGGAGGCTGAAGGGATGTAACCTGTCACCCCTGATCCTCTCTAACTTTTACCGCTGCACAATAGAGAGCATCCTGACGAACTGTATCACAGTGTGGTATGGCAGCTGTAGCTCCTATGACCGGAAAGCCCTGCAGCGGGTAGTCAAAACTGCCCAACGCATTACCGGCACCCGGCTACCGACCATTGAGAACATCTACCAGAAACGCTGTTTACGGAGGTCACTGACCATCAAAGACCCTACCCACCCCAGCCACAGTCTGTTCGCCCCCCTGCCATCTGGGAGACGCTACAGATGCATTCGCACCCGTACGACCAGATTTAGGAACAGCTTCTTTCCCAGGGCTGTCATCCTACTGAACTCTGCAAATAAACTCTAAAGCCTGCACATCTACCAATGCACTTTATTATGTTTATGTTTATGTTAATGTATTACAAGCCAAATGAATGTTGAATGTTTAATGTCTTAATCAAAATGTACACTCTCGGGAGCCGCAAGCCTACATTTCGTTGTACTGCACTTGTGCACTAACAATGACAATAAAGTTGATTATTATTATTATTATTATCCTTAGTCTTCTCTTTTCTAGAGAAAAGAGCCCCAGCCTGTTTAATTCTTCCTGGTAGGTATAACCTCTCAGTTCTAGTCTCATTCTAGTAAACTTTTTTGCACCTTCTCCAGTGCCTCTATATCCTTTTTATAATATGGACACCAGAACTGTTCACAGTACTCCAAGTGCGGTCTAACCAAGGTTCTGTACAAGTTTAACATAACTTCTCTGCTTTTCAATTCTATCCCTCTAGAAATGAACGCCAGTAATGGATCCTGCTGATCTTCCACCAGTGACCTTGGACCTTCCTTGCCTTTCTCTCTGATCCTCCTCTTCCTCCACTACCAACATGTTCAACAAAGTAAGGTTTGCTCATGTATCCATGCTGCTGTGTGGGTGAAACAATGTATTCTGCTCTGTTCTGTCTTGAACCTCTGCTGACCTTTTCTCTGCCTTAATGACATGTTTCACAGTGGGCATAATTAACAAGCTGTAGATGAGAAGGTCAGTATGTGTAATTTTGCATGAATAAAAAATGTGAATAATAAATATTTCATTTACTTTTTGCTGGCAGTTTCCAGCGGTCCCTTTAAAGGTTTCCCTGCTTTTCACCTGAGAAAACTGACTGTCACTTGGGAACCAATTTCACAAAATGGCCTGAAATAGGCATTAACCCTCGATTTACATAGACAATGGGCTGAATACCATTTTCAGGCAGGTGCGATTATAGGGTGCCCTAACCAATATGACGTGCGGCTCATACCTTGCACAGAATGAGCGCGCGCGCACACCGCACGCCGTATTGGACCCTTTAGCGCCCGTTTTATTCTTGAAAAATGGGTGCTATGTGCCCCAATTTCTAGCCCCCCAAAGCACACTCCAGATGCCACACTTCAAACTGTCAGCCTTTGTTACTAGTACAAAATAATCTTATAAAAAAAGGACTATCAGCCATTTCTTACTGAGTTCTTCTGATTTGATGCCAGACATTTACAAGCAAGTACAAGTGTACTCTAATTGATCCCAGGAGTTTACAAGGAGATACGAGTACTTAGATTTGCATAGTTAGACTACTTTTCCACAAGGAGTTCTAGATCAGTGGCCTGAAGGGAACTGTCCAAGTTTAACACATTTCCGTCTGGTAGCAAATCAATACTTGAGTCTACCTGTAATGTCACAGGAGATCTATTCATATAGATAAAAGTCTTGCACCTAGCATGCATCCATCACACTTCAGATGTCATGTCAAAAGTGCAAAGACATAGAAAGCCAGTCATTTCCTGCTGGTTTTTATGACCTTCATAAACTGGCCTCTCCTCAAAAGCAGCTGGTAATCCAGAAAAACTAGTTCCAAATTGACGTCAGGATGTGCCTATTTATATTACTTTATTACAGCAAGTACCTGGGCTGTAGTGCTAAAGGAACAGTCCATGTTAATCACCACTTCATATCAGCAGCTAAACATCCCTGATCCTCTCTAACTTTTACCGCTGCACAATAGAGAGCATCCTGACGAACTGTATCACAGTGTGATACGGCAGCTGTAGCTCCTATGACCGGAAAGCCCTGCAGCGGGTAGTCAAAACTGCCCAACGCATTACCGGCACCCGGCTACCGACCATAGAGCACATATACCAGAAACGCTGTTTACGGAGGTCACGGTCCATCATCAAAGACCCTACCCACCCCAGCCACAGTCTGTTCGCCCTCCTGCCATCTGGGAGACACTACAGATGCATTTGCACCCGTACGACCAGATTTAGGAACAGCTTCTTTCCCAGGGCTGTCATCCTACTGAACTCCACAAATAAACTCTAAAGCCTGCACATCTGCCAATGCACTTTATTATGGTTATGTTTATGTTAATGTATTACAAGCCAAATGTATGTTGAATGTTTAAATGTCTTAATCTAAATGTACACTCTCGGGAGCCGCAAGCCTACATTTCGTTGTACTGCACTTGTGCACTAACAATGACAATAAAGTTGATTATTATTATTATTATTATGCTCTTGAATCCAGACTGCCTGCCAGCAACACATTGGGAGAATAGCTAGTAAATGAATAAACTGAATGAATAAACTATGCAAGACATAATGTTAGGAGACTGACATGGAGATAAAAATTAGAACTACAAGAAAACATGGGGGTGATTTTTCTGTCTGTGCATTCCCAGCATAGTCTCACCCATCAAGGGTGCATATTAAGCAATTATGCCAATGCAGCCAGGAGCATGCAAGCAGAACATTTATTCTATTATGTCTAATGACTTTTATGGTTTTTGTGCTGGTGACAGCTGTCAATTGAGATGCCAGTTGGCAATGTGTTTCATTGACAAATTAATTAGTTTTGGTTGAGGGATCAATGTTGGCCAGGGCAACTTCTTCCAATAGTGCCATTTCCAATTTTACACCTGAACAGGCATCCAGCACCTCAGTTTAACATCTTATCTGAAAGGCGGCACCTCCAAAATTAGAGCACTCTCCTCGGTACTACACAGAAGCGACACCCTAAATGATGGGCTCATATCCTGGAGTGGGGCTTGAACCCAAAACTTTCTACCTCCGAGGCAAGAGTGCTACCACTGAGCCAATAAGTGATGATATTCATACTGCAAGATCCATGAATACAACACATTTAAATGTTGATTTATCAAGATATAGGGAGTCATTTTTACCAGGGTGTGCCCCTAGCTCAGAGGCTCCCCTGTCAGGGTGCATATTGTCAGTTTAGATGTATGGTTGCCACAGTTTTCCATGCATTCATTTTAATGAGCAGAAAATCATGGGTGGGGAACATGGGCTTGAATTCGCGATATGTGCTCCCAGTGGTGAGGCTCCACACTGGGAATACCAACTCATAAAATTAACAATATAATTTACAGTCCTGTGGAAACCAGCAAGTTCTGCGGTCAGTAAATATAAGTATAATAAAAGGACAGTAGCTGTTTGGCCCGCCTTAGCTCATCCAATCAGAAAAAGGAAAAACTTATTTCCACCACCAAGTCACCTAACTGCCTCTTGAATGAGTCTGTGGGCTGGATTTTCCTTTACTATCCTGCTCATAACCAGTATAAAATGGGGCAATATTGGGAAGTCACTACATTCCCACTCTGACCTCAAATTCCTTTTCCCTCCCCCCCCTCACCCCACTGACCTGGCTCGTCACTGCCCTCCAAATGTGAATGCCAATGGGGAGGCGGGGCCTGGCAAGACACCCCATTTCTCTGTGACCGCAGCTGTCTATTCCCACGCCAGGGACTACCAGGAAAAGGTGGCGGTAGGCCCTGGCAAAAGTGATAAGCTCCTGAGTCAGTGCATAGAAGAACGGCATTGCATTTTTAGTGCTTGACTCAGTCAAGGCCTGAAATAAATGTTCTTTTCCTCAATGGGGCTCTTCTGCTTTTCTTTCAGGTGCTGCAGTTGTGATCCCACCGCAACACTGCCAGGAATCTCCGAACTTGCAGTGGCCGGCTCTCTCTTGATGGTGGGGTTACTGCCAGAGCCTGCCCAGTAAACCAAATGGTTGTGGTGGTTGAAAGTCAATCATCACAGCCCCAGGACATCGCTGCAGGAGTTCCTCAGGGCAGTGTCCTAGGCCCAACCATCTTCACCTGCTTCATCAATGACCTTCCCTCCAACATAAGGTCAGAAATGGGGATGGTCACTGATGACTGCGCCATTCACAACTCCACAGATAATGAAGCAGTTCATGCCCGCATGCAACAAGACCTGGATGATGTTCAGGCTTGGGCTGATAAGTGGCAGGTAACATTCGCGCCACACAAGTGCCAGGCAATGACTATCTCCAACAAGTGAGAGTCAAACCACCTCCACTTGACATTCAGCGGCATTACCATCGCCAAATCCCCCACCATCAACATCCTGGGGGTCACCATTGACCAGAAACTTAACTGGACCAGCCACATAAATACTGTGGCAACAAGAGCAGGTCAGAGGCTAGGTATTCTGCAGCGAGTGTCTCACCTCCTGACTCCCCAAAGCCTTTCCACCATCTACAAGGCCCAAGTAAGGAGTGTGATGGAATACTCTCCACTTGCCTGGATGAGTGCAGCTCCAACAATACTCGAGAAGCTCGACACCATCCAGGACAAAGCAGCCCGCTTGATTGGCACCCCATCCACCACCTTAAATATTCACTCCCTCCACCATCGGTGCACCGTGGCTGCAGTGTGTACCATCTACAAGATGCGCTGCAGCAACTCGCCAAGGCTTCTTCGGCAGCACCTCCCAAACCCGCGACCTCTACCATCTAGAATGACAAATTCAGCAGGCGCATGGGAACACCACCACCTCCAAGTTCCCCTCCAAGTCACACACCATCCTGACTTGGAAATATATCACCGTTCCTTCATCGTCGTGGGTCAAAATCCTGGAACTCCCTCCCTAACAGCACAGTGGGAGTACCTTCACCACACGGACTGCAGCGGTTGAAGAAGGCGGCTCACCACCACCTTCTCAAGGACGCCCACATGCCAGAAACAAATTTTTAAAAAATGACTCCGACCCAGAAAAATTGATTGTGGTTAGGGCGAGGTCACATAAACGGGTGGAAGTCCCGCCTCGCCACTACCCCAGTAACAAGAAGAGAATCCATTCTTATGATTTGCTTCTACTACCTTACCCAGACCATTCCAAGTGTTGATTATTCTTTGTGTGATGAAATGTTTACATCCTGACATTTTTGCTCAATTTCCCTTCCGCCAGTTTTTACCAAGGCTTTCTTATTGGCTTAACTGGAGACGCTGTTCTAGATTCGCTTCACCTATGTCATTTAATATCTTGCATACTTCTATAAGGTCCCCTCTCAGGCACCTTCTTTCAAGGCTAAAGACATCTATTTTTTATTGCCTTTTATTGTACCTCACGCAAAGGAATTTCCTCAGGGATCTGATCAGCTGCTGTAACTTTAGCAGAAGATTGACAGAAATCCCAGTTTTACATTGATGCACTATCAACAATACCAAAGACTACGAAATGGACTTTGAAGTAGGCTTTTATTGACTAAGAACTAGAGCATGCCTCTGCTAGTGAATCCATCCTAAGAGCTCCCGGGGGAAGGGTGGTGAGTCACCTTTATACCCGGGCTTGGGGGTGGAGCCAGGGGCGGAGACATGCCCGGACCTGTACAGGGTTAACAGTGGTTTACCACACAGGCATGTACAGGTTAACAGTGGTTTACCACATTCACCCCTCGTTTAAAAAAGAGTCCGGCGGGGTGAAGTGTTTCAAAAGTTCGTATACGGAAGTCTCTCCGGGGGTCTTGTCTGCCGTAATGATCTTCGTGGTGCCGGTTGCGGCGGTTCTTTGCCCGCGGCCGCTTCTCGCGTGGGACGGAGCACTGGCGTGTCGTCCTCTCGGGGTAGGGATGGCACCGGCATGCCGTCAGTTCGTGGTAGACACCCCGGTGGTGCGTCGTGGGTAGTGGTGGTGGGTGGAGGTAGTGGATGGTGATCGATGGTGTTTCGGGTGGTACCTGAGGGTGCGAGGTCTCGAATTGAGACTGTGTCCTCCCGCCCGTCAGGATACGCCACGTAGGCGTACTGTGGGTTGGCGTGGAGGAGGTGAACTTTTTCAACCAGGGGGTCCGTCTTATGGCTCCTCACGTGTTTCCTGAGCAGGACGGGTCCCGGAGACGTCAGCCATGGCGGTAGTGATGTCCCCGAGCTGGATTTCCTGGGCAGACGAACATCTTCTCGTGAGGGGTGGCGTTTGTGGCAGTACAGAGCAGTGATCGTATGGAGTGGAGCGCATCGGGGAGGACATCTTGCCAGCGGGAGATTGGGAGGCCCTTGGATTTTAGGGCGAGCATGGCGGTCTTCCACACCGTTGTGTTCTCCCTCTCTACCTGTCCGTTACCCCGGGGGTTGTAGCTGGTAGTCCTGCTCGTGGCTATGCCCTTCTCGAGCAGGTACTGGCGCAGCTCGTCGCTCATGAACGACGAGCCCCTGTCGCTGTGGATGTAATTGGGGAAGCCAAATATGGCGAACAGGTCGTGGAGGCACCTGATGACTGTGGCGCTGGTCATGTCCGGGCAGGGGATGGCGAAGGGGAAACGGGAGTACTCGTCAGTAATATTGAGGAAGTACGTGTTGCGGTCAGAGGAGGGAAGGGGCCCCTTGAAATCGACGCTGAGACGTTCGAAGGGGCGGGTGGCTTTAATCAGGTGTGCCCTGTCTGGCCTATAAAAATGCGGTTTGCATTCGGCGCAGACCTGGCAGTTCCTGGTCATGGTCCTGACCTCCTCGATGGAGTAAGGCAGGTTGCGAGCTTTAATAAAGTGGAAGAACCTGGTGACCCCCGGGTGGCAGAGATCATTGTGGAGGGTCCGTAGCCTATCGACTTGTGCGTTGGCACATGTCCCACGGGATAGGGCATCTGGGGGCTCATTAAGTTTCCAGGGCCGGTATAAGATATCGTAGTTGTAGGTGGATAACTCGATCCTCCACCGCAATATCTTATCATTTTTGATTTTCCCCCTTTGTCTGTTGTTAAACATAAATGCTACTGACCGTTGGTCAGTGAGCAGGGTGAAACGTTTACCGGCCAGGTAATGCCTCCAGTGCCGTACAGCCTCCACTATCGCCTGGGCCTCCTTCTCGACTGAGGAGTGTCGAATTTCGGGGCCCTGGAGGGTCCATGAAAAGAAGGCCACGGGTCTCCCCGCCTGGTTAAGGGTTGCGGCTAGGGCGAAGTCGAATGCATCGCTCTCCACTTGGAAAGGGATGGACTCATCCACTGCATGCATTGTGGCCTTCGCAATGTCCTCTTTTATGAGGGTGAAGGCCGCACGGGCCTCTGCCGTCAGGGGGAAGGAGGGTGACTTGATGAGGGGCCGGGCTTTGTCCGCATAGTTGGGCACCCACTGGGCGTAGTAAGCGAAGAACCCTAGGCATCTCTTCAGGGCTTTTAGGCAGTGGGGGGGGGGGTAGTTCCAGGAGGGGGCGCATTCGGTCGGGGTCGGGGCCGATGACTCCGTTTTCCACCACGCAGCCAAGAATAGCGAGGCGCGCGGTGCGGAACATACATTTTTCTCTGTTGTATGTCAGATTCAGCCGTTGGGCCGTACGGAGGAATTTTTCTAGGTTGGCGTCGTGGTCCTGCCGGTCATGGCCGCAGATGGTGATGTTGTCTAGATAGGGGAAGGTGGCCTGCAGCGCGTTCTGGTCAACCATCCGGTCCATCTCCCTTTGGAAGACCGAGACCCCGTTGGTGACGCCGAAGGGGACTCGGAGGAAGTGGTAGAGGCGACCGTCAGCCTCGAAGGCCGTGTACTGGCGGTCCTCAGGCCTGATGGGGAGCTGGTGGTATGCTGACTTCAGATCAATCGTCGAGAATACCCGGTATTGTGCTATCTGGTTGACCATGTCAGATATGCGGGGAAGTGGGTATGCGTCTAATTGCGTGTATCGATTGATCGTCTGGCTGTAATCAATAACCAGGCGCTGTTTTTCGCCGGTCTTTACTACCACCACCTGGGCTCGCCATGGGCTGGTGCTGCCCTCGATAATCCCTTCCCTCAGGAGTCTTTGTACTTCTGATTTAATAAAGCTCCTATCCCCGGCACTGTACCGCCTGCTTTTAGTAGCAATTGGCTTGCAGTCTTTGGCGAGGTTAGCGAACAACGGGGGGGGTTTGACCTTCAGGGTGGACAGGCTGCATACTTTGCGCGGTGCCGTGTTTAAATTCTGCTGGCTGCAGACTGTAAGTGGGGGCAGGGGCCCGCCATATGCCATCGTGACGCTCTCCAGATGGCACTGGAAGTCTAATCCTAGCAGTACGGGAGCACAGAGCTGTGGCAGGACGAGGAATTTAAACTCTCTGTACTCCACGCCGTTCACTGTCAGAGTCGCTACACAGTAGCCGCCGACATCCGCCGTATGGGACTTTGAGGCCATAAAGACCTGGTGGCGTGTGCGCATAACCGATAGGGAGTAGCGTCGCACCGTGTCGGGGTGGATGAAGCTCTCCGTGCTTCCGCAGTCGAATAGGCAATTTGTGGCATGGCCATTTACCTTTACGTTCATCATGGACCTGGCTAGTTGATGGGGCCTAGATTGGTCCAGGGTGATGGAGGCCATCGTCGAGGTCGGTGGGTCGCTGTAGTATTCGCCCGCGCCGAGGGCCTGGTCCCGAGATGGTGTCCAAGATGGCAGCTCCCCCTCGGCTGGTGGTGTCCAAAATGGCGGCCCGCACAGCTCACACGTGGTTGGTGGGATCCAAAATGGTGGCCTGTACGGTTCACACGCGGCGCTGCTGGAATTGGGGGTCGATTTCGCCTTGCACACTCTCGCGTAGTGGCCTTTCTTGCCGCATTTGGAGCAGGTCGCGTCCTTTGCTGGGCATTGCTGTCTGGGGTGCTTGACCTGGCCGCAGAAGTAGCATTTCTGGCCTCTGGTCATTGCAGCTGTAGTTGGGCTGCTGGCGGCTTGTGGCCTTACCGGGTCCCAAGATGGCTGCTCCCGTGGCATCCACGTGGCCATCCAGTCAGGGGGGTAGGCGTCCATGTTCTGGAGGGCCACGTCTAATGAGTTAGCGAGGGCCACCGTCTTCTGCAGGTCGAGCCCCCTCTGTTCCAGCAGCCTCTGCCGAGTATAGTTGGACCTGATGCCGGCTACGTAGGCGTCTCGGATCAGGTCTTCCGTGCATTCCTTGACCGTCACCGCTTTGCAATTACAGTCCCGGCCGAGGACTCTCAGTGCCAGTAAATATTCAGCGCCCAATTCCCCGGGGCGCTGTTTTCGGGTAGCCAGGAGGTGTCTGGCGTAGACCTCGTTAACAGGCCTCACGTATTGTTCCTTTAGCGTTGCGATGGCAGCCGCGTAAGTAGTGGCGTCTCGGATGATCGAGTAGACTCGGTGGCTCACCCGTGAGTTCAAGACAAGCCGTTTCGCGTCATCTGTAGTGACAGTAGTGCTGGAGGCCTCCAGGAAGGCTTCGAAACAGCTCAGCCAGTGTTCAAAGTTATTGGCTGCATCTGCTGCTTGAGGATCCAGGTCTAAACGTTCCGGCTTCAAGATTTGCTCCATGTTGAAAATTAGTCAATAAAATTGATGCGCTATCAACAATACCAAAGACTACGAAATGGACTTTGAAGTAGGCTTTTATTGACTAAGAACTAGAGCATGCCTCTGCTAGTGAATCCATCCTAAGAGCTCCCGGGGGAAGGGTGGTGAGTCACCTTTATACCCGGGCTTAGGGGTGGAGCCAGGGGCTGAGACATGCCTGGACTTGTACAGGGTTAACAGTGGTTTACCACACAGGCATGTACAGGTTAACAGTGGTTTACCACATACATGTAAACGGGGTTTACACCGATCTTCCACTGAGGTTATGGAGGCTGATCATGAGAACCGACGAGGAAATTCCCGGCGTCCATCTTTCTGCTTACCTAGCTAACTGATCTAGCAATATAATTAAGCTTTCTGTTTGCTTTGTACACTGCTGCCCGATAATGATTTCATATGTTAAGTGTTGAATCTACTATCATCCCTGATCCCTTTCCTCTTCATCATTAGCTATTTCTACACCATCCATTTTTCCTGCCAATGAGTGATTTGTACTTGTCTGTATAGAATTCCATCTGCCACTAATTTGCCCATTTGCAGGTTTTATTTAACTGCTTATGTAGCTGACTGTTTCCCGAGTGAATGTCATCTATGGACTTGACCAGTTTATATTCTGAATCCAAGTCATTAATGTAGATTAAGAACAGTAGGGGCTCCAGCACCAGCCTCTGGAACACTCCACTCAACGTCACTCCCCAACCCAACATTAATCTCTTAACAATTACAATACCCGCTGCTTTCTTTCCTTTAGCCAATTCCTTACCCACACCATGTTTTACCTTGAATGTCAATTGCTTTCTGTTTCAGTTGTAACCTTTTTGTGAGGAACTTTATTGAAGACTTTGGGCTCGATTTTACCAGGCCCGAGGAGGCGGGTTTGGAGGCGTGTGAGTTGTCAAAATCGCAAAAAATGGCGGCCGGGCCCGATCCTGCATCCGAGCAATTTTCCCACATTAGTGTTTTCAGACCTCGTTTCCATCCCGCCTCCAAGAGGCGGGATAGGCCCTTAAGACCCTTAACAACCACTTAATTGCCTCTATAATCCCATTTTGAGAGGCCTTTCTGATTTTTAGATATTTCCCCCATCCTACACGCCTCCTCTGGAACACGCCAGGTAATCCTGGCGGCCTCACAATTGGATGGCTTACTAACAGCTGCAGTTCCACCATTAAAAAGGAATTTTCACCAATGATCACTTGCAGGTGGCAGAACTTTGTTGTCTCAGGTCTGGGGGAGCTTTTAGCAGGCATACTCATTGTTGTGGAAGTTTGGAGCCTGACACCCATCTCCAGTGTGACCTGCTGGGAAACCCCTCTCCCCACCTTGACTGAGCGCTTCCTCAACTGAGGCATATACCAGAAGCATGGCGAACATTTATTTCCTTTCCTCCTGGACATCAGATTCGGAAGACGACCAGCCGCGGCAGCAGCAGACCCATGAGCAACAGCAGCAGCAACAACAGGAGCGCCAAGCTGCTGCTCACCCACCTGAAGCTGCACAGGCCAGAAGGCGCCAGCGCGCGACCACATTGCTGGCCGGGATGCAAGGGACGCACTCATGTTGGCCAGATTTGCTTAGCCTGCACAATCAAACACTTCTGCCTCGCACCTTCTTACCAGACCATCGACAATGGACAAGAACCTGCGGATTCCCATTACTCTGACCACCATACTGACAATTGCAAGTTGCCCTAAGCCCTCAATGTGGAAGTTCCATTTGCGAAATGACACAGGCCACAACTTCAACAGTTTGCCATCAAATCTGTTTATGATACCATGACAAGGATGACTGGTCAAAAAACAAGACATCACAACACCCAAGTGACTACCCTTGTGACCACTTGTGCTTTATCTTCCTCTTACGCGTACTCCTACATGGTGCTTTCCCTGTGGCTTCAGCAGATGTGGTGGCCCCTTGCTCACTTTCTTGCTGCTCCTGTCTCGACACCTTTGGCAGGCGTCCTCTGGGGTTGCGAACCTGTGAGGGCTCGGCATCAGTTTGCTGCTCCTGCGGCTGTGCAGGGGATGAGACGCCCATCTCAGTTGGGTGAGGACTCTGGTGGGGCTCTGACCAAGGGCTTTGCAGTGGCATGGTCATGTGAGTGCTTGGAGAGGAGCTCCCACTTCCTTGTTGTCTGCCACCAACATCCCTCTCATGATTCAGCCCCACTTCAGAGCTAGCAAGTGGCTTGACAGCAACCTGCTGCACTGCAGGAGGGCCATGAGGACCCGTTTCTGCACTGGAAATCCTACTCCAGAGGACTTCCATGAAGGTCTTGTTTGTATCCTCAATAGCTGACTATCGCTCCTCAAGAGATGTCATTCTATTCTGAACAATGACCATGTTTTCAAGACCCTGGCGACTAAGCTCCTCCATGGCCGTAGCTATCCTCTCCTCTACTGTAGCCATCCTCTCCTCTACTGTAGCTATCCTCTCCTCTACCGTAGCCATCCCCTCCTCTACGGTAGCCAGCCTTACCACAGTTAGCCATTCTTTCCACGGAGGTTGTCATCCTTTCCGCGGTGATGCGTTCATGCGCCAATACCTCCACAAAGGCTCTGCTCATGTTCACGATGGACTCCTCCATTCGCTCCACACTCGCAGCGACCCTGGAGACAAAACCTGCCAGAGACTCCTGCACCTGTTCCTGGAGTTCCAGCACTGCTCTCTTTCTGGATGGACCCGGAGGCAGAGGGTCGACATGCAGCTGAGCCGAGCTGGCAGAGTCCTGCACCCTCCGACAAGGACTCTCCACTGCTGTCCCTGTCTCCACCATCTGCTGATGCTCACTTGTGAGCTGTAATACACCAGGTGACAACACTACTCTATCTCGCGAAGGTCCCACCGAGGTGTGAGTGTCTGCGTTGGTGCTGGGTGTGTTGAATTCTGCTGACGCTGCGCCCTCAGAGGTTGCAGCTTCCTCTGAGGAGTCTGGAGGTTCAGGCTGTTCTTCCTGGACAGTGGGGACGGGGGATTTTGATGGTCCTGTGGGGGAGTAAAGGAAAGAGTTAGAGATGTGAGGTCATGGTTACATGCACATTGAATGGTGCAGATGATCATAAGTCAATCTGTTAGAGCATCAGAATCATTATCAGTCACTCATGCAATGTCAATGAGAGAGATGCCAAACTATTCTGTCACCAGCTTGCTGTGATGCACCTGTCTGTCCGTCCCCCACTTGGGAATCGTTGTCGATTCCAGCGATTTCCAGGGCCGCCTCCTCTCAGGCGGTGAGCTGGGCTACTGAGGGTGGCCCTCCTCCTGTCATGGCTCTTTCCCTCTTATTGTGGGCTCTCTTTTCCTGCAATGAGGGACACAAGTAGAGTTTGAGTGAGAATGAAGGAGTGAGTGTAGAGAATCCATAGCATAGATGCTTAGAAGGAGACAAAGGGTCCTCCCTGAGTGTTGTAAGTTGTTGTCGTTGCATCACAGTGATAGGGAGTGTGAGGGCTGCATGGTCAAATAGTTAAGTAAATGTGACCATAGAGAGAGAGGGAATGGGTAAGGGTGCAGGGATGTAAGTGCCAAGTGGAATGTGGAGGAAGAGGTTGGCAAAGCAGAGTGCTGGTGAGGAGAGGCGATAGGGATCAGATTGAGGGTGATGGGAAAGTCATACTCACTTTTCCTTTGTGGAGAAAGTCATGAAACCTCTTCCTGCATTGCAGCCAGGTTCTGTGGCTCATCAAGATGGAGTTGACCTCCTGGGCCACTGGCAGCCACACAGCTTTAGTCTGCTGGGGTGGGTTTTTTCTCCCTGAGGAGAGGAAGAGCACCTCCTTATTGGACCTTGCTCCCTCCACCAGAGCTTGGAGGGAGGGCTCATCGAAGCGTGGAGCACACTTTGGCCTACTGGTGGACATAGTCGATCAATGAAGTGCTTACTACAATGGCCATAAAGTTTGCAGTCTCCAGAAGAAGCAAGGCTGCTTGAAGGCCTTAAATCCAGCAGCATTGATGATGTCATCGGAGGCAACTTTCTGTATGAAAAGACTCATTGGGCCAGGGGTTCCCACATGCTGGAAATCAATTGCCCAATTAGGGGAAAATCGTACTTTTTCCCCTAATTCACTTCAATGTCGGGGTCCTGACATGAATGACACCTGACATGCCCCAGCCCGCCCACAATGGCAAAATCGAGCCCCTTTTGTCTGCTAAAATACTACCAGATGTTAGCCAAGCTTTAGATTAGTGATTTACAATCATACTTCAGAAAAAACAAATGTATAGGACAAGAAGCAGCCATTGCATTCCAGCTAGCCTCTGCCAATGTTCAAACAATACCGTATATTATACTCATTTATTAGCCCCGGTTTTAACTCGGAGTGTGAGTGCAGTGTGTGGGGGCTGGGACGAGCGGTAAGCTCGCTTTACGGCATTGCGTGGGTCTCGGAGTGATTTTGACTCCCGGACCTTTTTCCATTGTTCGCGGTTAGACTCCCGCCTCAACCTGGTGGGAATCACTAAGTGACTGGCAGATGGGAGTGGGATATCAGGCGGCAAGAGTCTGCCGCCAGGGGCCTGAGGCAACGGTCCCTGACACTAGGTAAGTGGTTGAGGGGTGATCGGGGAGCGATTGCGGTCGGGGGAGAAGTGAAAACCCAGGGCAGGGGAGGCCCAAGATTTCCCTGTGTAACCTAGAGAAGCGCTCCTGCTCCTACTGGAGCACAGAAAAATTATATTTAAAAAAATTAAACGAAACCCTCCTGCTTCTTGCTTGCTGCCAGGGTTTTCTGGCAGGTCTGGCACCTGGTGTGACACATGCGACCCAGATTTAAAATTCACGTCGGGTCCTAATTATGTCATAGGACCCTGACTTTTCCATATTTATGAGGCCCTTGCCTGCCTGCAGAGGGCGCCTCTGACATCTTGCAAAACACGGGAGTTAAAATGGCGGCAGGCGGAAGCGCTGTTTGAATTTGGAGATGAATACTCTGCCCCTAGTTTAACCGCCCGCCCTGTTCTGGTCGGGTGCAGTGCTGGGGGGTTCGGGGAGTGGGTGGGGTGCAAGTTAAAATAAGACTATCATCAGTCTAAAATTAATTTTCCATTATGAAAAGATTTTGTTCTCAGCATGAGAGAAAAGTTGTTCTGGTTGCTATGAAACACTTTTTATTTATGCATTTACAATGTCGCTGAAATAGATGACCAGAGCAATTCCTTCCCTGACTTGTCTTATTACACTGACAGTAAGCACATTTTTTTAAACGCCTGATGTATTTCAAACTCAACTTAAAGAAAAGTAGGATGAAATTTACAAATGGCCTTGAGGTTTTTTTAAGTAAGCATTACTTCTTTTCAAAATATGTAATTCAACTTATTTACTGGTGATACTGTAATTAGATTTTCTTCTAAAAATGTGAGTAATTTAACTATATTTGACCTTCTAATCAGTCGACATTTTTGGTTCATTACAAGCTTGTATAGAGGCTGGAGTGCTACACCATGATAACTCAGCAATTACTTTAACTCCCAGGATCCCGAGATCCCGACCGTAAGAATTCAGTGGAGAATCTCTAAGCCATGTTGAAATACTATCAGCATTTAAACCTTTTTATATCTTGCTGTAGGTTCAGCTAGTGGTGTTCAAGACATATGTCCAATTAGTTCTCATTCACGTTTCCTAACTTCATGCATTCAATGGAAGGACTTCCTCTGGTCCATCTGTAAGATCTCATGATCAAGCTGTGAGGTGGATTTGTGATAAAAAAAAAAGGAAGCAGCTACCAAGAGGGAGGGTTCCAGCCTACGCTGATATATTCATTGAGTACACTGGGGGAGAAATTCGGTATCACCCCGTTTGGGGCACAATTATCGGCCGGGCGCAAAGTTTAGTGCCTGGCGCTAATTATTGCCTCCGACTGCAAATGTGGCTTCTATCGCCCCTGGAGGTGATTGAAGCGCTAAATCAGGTGGTACACACCCCTCTTAAGGCGCTAACGCTGAGGAGCGAGGCGCTACCTCAGAGCGCTGGCGAAGTTCATGTGATGTCAGTTAGCAATGGAACACAGACACACTGGCGCCGGCCAGTTCTTAAAGGGGAGGGTTGATCTTGCTCTCCATCCACACCCTGCTCATTGCAGCCCTGGAGAGACCTGTACATCAATTCTGCTGGAAAAAACAATGGAGAATCCCAAGGAAAGAGCTCAGAGTGCAGCCCCCATAGTCTCTTCTAAATCGATGCAAGGAAGGTCAAATCAAAATGAACCTGCAGTACCAAAAACTCCTTCACACAGCGTTGAATCTCTCCAGAAGCCTCTCTCTCTCAGAATACGTGGTGCAAAAATGTCGCCGACAAAAAAAGGCAGGAAGCGGCTGCCTTTAAATAGCACTCCCCCAGTCCCTTCCCGACTACAAAATGTTCCTCTATACCTGTTGTTGCTAGTGGCAGGCGGAAAGGCAGGGGGCGCCACTCAATATCCGGTCCGGTGCGTTACCGGGACGTTGCACGCTCAACTGACATCATGATCTGCGGGCACAGGAGATCGTGGCAGTGGTGTTTAGCACCGCTGCAAAATGTCTGGCCAATTTCGTGAGCGGCACAAACATCGCCATGCCTGGGCGCTTGTTGCTTTGCGCCCCATTAGCGGGAGGCGCAAAGCAACCGAATTTTTCCCCCACTGAGCTGGAGGTTAGCCTTACGTTAGCACGACACTTTGCTAAAGCCTCCTGAGGACCTGGAATAAGCAATTCTTGATGAATAAGCCTGGTATGCAGTATTGGATTAGGATATCTAGAAGGTGGCTGGATGACACTAGCTGTCTGCCATAGGTCTTTCCTCCATGCTGAAAGCAAATACCCATAGTATTGCCATTGAGGAAACTCTGAGACTTGAGACAATTGCTGCTGGAAAAGAGTACCTTGATTTCAAGTATGAGAACACATGCAACACATGCTGCTGAAGTTCCCCAACAATGGACCTGCTGTGGTCTGGAGGAAGCACCCAATAACACTTCCGGGATTTTCCACTGGAAGTAATTATTGAGGGTGCAATACGTTACACAACTATGAACAGGCATATTATAATGAGATGCATGTTGGGAATAGGCCATATGAGGTGTCTCCCATCATTTGGACCATTAAAGCTCAGAGCGCTAGGAACAGCTGCGCTTTCTTGGTGTCCAGTATTGCCATGACACGTGGTGGGAAAGATTTAAATTTCAACTCCCCAGCCCTGTGATTTTACAATTTTTTTGACAAGATCCTCTGGCTTCTTCGGCTACCCAAGAGCCCACTTGACATGCAACCCGGTAGCAGGCAGAGAGGCCTATTGCTGCGATCTTCTTTCCCCCTCCTCGATGTGGGCTTGAAGGGATAATTACTAGTCCTAGCCCTTTTTGGGCTACCCCAGATCAGGCGTATTCCCCAGACGTTCACCTTCAACTAAAGTTAAAGATAGCCGAATTCTATAAGATGCTTAATTGGGTCTAAAGGTTCAGACTATCTCTCCCTAAAGGAAAGGAACGACGTGAAGATGTTACCGTCCTCCGGATAGCACTTTTAATAAGTTTAACTAGACTGTAACCTTCCAGATATTATGAGGGTCCGGAAAACCCCCCCAGAATTCTGCAACTCCTTACAAAAAGAGTGTACAGAAATTGAGTTCGCGAATTTGATACAGAAACACTACTTGAGACAATTCTAAAAATATATAGATTTATTTAAGAGCTGACATACAGTTGACAGCTTGTGAGTCAATCGCAACTTTAACAGTTCAAAAACAAATAGCTTACATTTCTTATCCTCAGAGATCCTTATTCTCAAATCTTAACTTCGTACATTTTTACATTTCTTATTCTTAATTCTAATCCAGAATATCCTCCAAAATCAAATTAAAAGTACCTTGATCCCTGAGACTCAGAGTTAAAAATTTACAGATTGTGCCTCTGAAGTTGAGGGAATCGCTTTGCCCCTTTCCAGTGACTTCTGACTGCCTATCTGAAAAGCTCTATTTTTATACCTTTTTTTAATGGTTTACCCTTTGAAGTTTTCTGCTGATGTAAGCTAATTATCTCCAGTCATCTTCCTGTTGACTTTTTTCTATACTTACTGTCAATTTAGTTGCTGCATGCATAATTATGTCTCTACCTTTAGGTGTTCCAAAAACTTATATAAAATTGTTATTACAAATGTATCTCTTTGATGCCATTCTTATCGAAGGACTTCCATTCAATTCTAAAACCACCTTAACTGGTTACAACCACACTTAACTGGTTACAACCACAGACTCCTGTCTCCGTGGTGTTCCAAGTTCAATACAAAAACCATGTGATTGCTTGGTGCATCTATTGAAGTCATATCTTCAAAGTGTTCTGTTGGTATCATATTTACAACATGTAAATTAAAGACACTTCAACTAGGGTGTTTGTTTTCCTAGCCATCTTAGTTGGTTATATTATATCGTGTTTCCTGTTTCATTTGATGTTACTTTTACAAAGGCACATGGTTTTTTAATATTCTGTGTTCCTGTTCGAAGTGTTAGTTTTTAACACTTTACTTGGGTCATTCCATTGTGTTTCTCCCAAACTCCAGACCTTCTGGAAGCGCCAAACTGCTATTTTAATAGGGCCATTGTTTTAGTATTTTTAACCAATTCCCATTTCAAAAGCTTGTGTTCAAGATTCAAGATTATTTATTGCCATATGTAACTGGTACAATGGAATGTGTACTCCCCACTCACTCCCACAATATAAGTATAAATATAAAAAGCAAAATTAAAAACAAGTATAAATATAGAAACAATAAGCAAATAAGTATAGCAATGACAGTCCAAATTGCAGGATATGATGAATCGTGCAAAAAGCCTCTATTACCACTGGGAGTAATAGTAATGTAAATAAGATAAGTATATGGTAGTATAAGTATAATATTGTGGCGGTACCACCGGTTGTACCTTACATAAAGACACATAATTCCCTTTAACTTACCTTTTGGGGCCGTTGCCCTTTTAACTTACCTGTTGGGGCCATTGCCCCTTTAAGACGCGCCCTAGCGCGCTGACGTCACGTCACGTACGACGTGATGTGCGTGCGCCGGCACAGCCCGGCCTAGCGTCTTCGGCCTCAACGGCCAGCCGACGGGAGCGACGCGATCTTCCGCTCCCGCGGCAAGCACCGGCACAGCCCGGCCTCCCGACTTCGGCCTCAACGGCCAGCGACGCAATGACGCGCATCACGTGACGCCCTAAGCGCGGGAAACGCGAACAACGTGATGACGTCACAACACAAACACGATATCATCATCACGCTCCCCACAGGACTGCGAATTCAGTCCTCGTGGAGTCCCCGCTGGGACAAGACCGACACCATGGTGCTCCTACAGTCAGCCATCTTACCTGCTATCTTACCTGCTGTAATTAGTCTGTTCCTGTAAATAAACAACTTGTTAATAGTTCGTCGAAGTCAAACTCTCTTATTTAGTGGCAATCTACACGAACCGCTACATTGGTGACCCAACGACGTGAGTACGGGAGCTCATCAATTCCAACGCTACAATTGGTGAACCCATATCCGTGAACGATTTTCACAGTAGCAACGTGCGCCTGAACCTCGTCTTCCCACAAGAAAACCGACGCACAACTGACGAACAACCACGGAACAGCAACCGCCTAACACCGATTCCACCAAAAGCGACCCCGTCTTTGCGAACGTCTTCGCAAAGGAAGCGCAGCTTGGAGGTGAACCCGTTTTTCATGAACGATTTCGTGTAGATCGCCACTAAATAAGAGAGTTTGACTTCGACGAACTATTAACAAGTTGTTTATTTACAGGAACAGACTAATTACAGCAGGTAAGCTAGCAGGTAAGATGGCTGACTGTAGGAGCACCGTGGTGTAGGTCTTGTCCCAGCGGGGACTCCACGAGGACTGAGTTCGCAGTCCTGTGGGGAGCGTGATGACGTCATCGCGTTTGTGTTGTGACGTCATCACGTTGTTCGCGTTTCCCGTGCTTAGGGCGTCACGTGATGCGCGTCATTGCATCGCTGGCCGTTGAGGCCGAAGTCGGGAGGCCGGGCTGTGCCGGTGCTTGCCGCGGGAGCAGAAGATCGCGTCGCTCCCGTCGGCTGGCCGTTGAGGCCGAAGACGCTAGGCCGGGCTGTGCCGGCGCACGCACATCACGTCGTATGTGACGTGACATCAGCGCGCTAGGGCGCGTCTTAAAGGGGCAATGGCCCCAACAGGTAAGTTAAAAGGGCAACGGCCCCAAAAGGTAAGTTAAAGGGAATTATGTGTCTTTATGTAAGGTACAACCGGTGGCACCGCCACAATATATATATTTATATATAACCTTCCCTCTCTCTCTGTCTCTCTCTCCTTCCCTCTCTCTCTCTCTCTCTCCTTCCCTCTCTCTCTCTGTCTCTCTCTCCTTCCCTCTCCAAACGGGGCGATACCTAATTTCTAGCCCTCTCCCTCTCTCTCCCCCCAATCTCTCTCTCTCTCCCCGTCTCTTTATCTCTCTCTCTGTCTCCCAGTCTCTCTCTCTCTGTCTCCCAGTCTCTCTATCTCTTCCCCCAGTCTCTCTCTCTCTCTCTCTCCCCAGTTTCTCTCTCTCTCCCCGTCTCTCCCTCTCCCCCCTCAGTCTCTCTCTCTCTCTATCTATCTCCCAGTCTTTCTCTCTCCCCCAGTCTCCCAGTCTCTCTCTCTCCTCCAGACTCTCCCTCCTCCAGTCTCTCTCTCCCAGTCTCTCTCTCTCTCCGTCTCTCTCTCCTCCAGTCTCTCCCTCCTCCAGTCTCTCTCTCTCATCCCCATCTCTCTCTCGCTCCCCATCTCTCTATCTCTCTGTCTCCCAGTCTCTCTCTCTCTCTCCCCTGTCTCTCTCCCCCAGTCTCTCTCTCTCTCACCCCCAGTCTCTCTCTGTCTCTCCCCAGTCTCTCTCCTCCCTCTCCCCCAGTCTCTCTCTCTCTCTCCCCAGTCTCTCTCCTCTCTCTCCCCCCAGTCTCTCTACTCTCTCTCTCTCTCTCCCGTCTCTCTCTCTCTCCCCCAGTCTCTCTCTCTCCCCTGAGTCGCTCTCTCTCTCCCCCCTCAGTCTCTCTCTCTCTATCTCCCCAGTCTCTCTCTCTCTCTCTCCCCTGTCTCTCTCTCTCCCCCTCAGTCGCTCTCTCTCTCCCCCAGTCTCTCTCTCTCTCCAGTCTCTCTCTCTCCCCCCCAGTCTCTCTCTCTCTCCCCCAGTCTCTCTCTCTCTCCCCTCCAGTCTCTCTCTCCCCCCAGTCTCTCTCTCTCTCTCCCCCACTCTCTCCACTCTCTCCCTCTCCCCCCAAGTCTCTCTCTCTCTCTCTCTCCATCTCTCTCTCTCTCCCCTCAGTCTCTCTCTCTCTCCTCCCCACCCCCCCCCCGGTCTCTCTCCCCCCCCAGTCTCTCTCTCGCTCGCTCTCTCTCTCTCTCCCCAGTCTCTCTCTCTCTCCCAGTCTCTCTCTCCCTTCCCCGTCTCTCTCTCTCTTTCCCCAGTCTCTCTCTCTCCCCGTCTCTCCCCCCTCAGTCGCTCTCTCTCTCCCCCAGTCTCTCTCTCTCTCCCAGTCTCTCTCTCTCCCCCCAGTCTCTCTCTCTCTCCCCTCCAGTCTCTCTCTCTCTCCCCTCCAGTCTCTCTCTCCCCCCAGTCTCTCTCTCTCTCTCCCCCACTCTCTCCCTCTCCCTCCACTCTCTCCCTCTCCCCCCAAGTCTCTCTCTCTCTCTCTCTCCATCTCTCTCTCTCTCCCCTCAGTCTCTCTCTCTCTCCCCCCCACTTCCCCCCCGGTCTCTCTCCCCCCCAGTCTCTCTCTCGCTCTCTCTCTCTCTCCCCAGTCTCTCTCTCTCTCCCCAGTCTCTCTCTCCCTTCCCCGTCTCTCTCTCTCTTTCCCCAGTCTCTCTCTCTCCCCGTCTCTCACCCCCAGTCTCTCTCTCTCTCCCCTCAGTCTCTCTCTCTCTCTTTCTCTATCTCCCCATTCTCTCTCTCTCCCCCAGTCTCTCTACTCTCTCTCTCTCTCCCCATCTCTCTCTCTCTCTCCCCCAGTCTCTCTCTCTCCCCCTCAGTCGCTCTCTCTCTCCCCCTCAGTCTCTCTCTCTCTATCTCCCAGTCTCTCTCTCCCCCAGTCTCTCCCTCTCTCTCTCTGTCTCCCCATTCTCTCTCTCTCTCCCCAGTCTCTGTCTTCTCTCTCCCCCAGTCTCTCTACTCTCTCTCTCTCCCACCTCTCTCTCTCTACCCCAGTCTCTCTCTCTCCCCCCTCAGTCGCTCTCTCTCTCCCCCCTCAGTCTCTCTCTCTATCTCCCCATTCTCTCTCTCTATCTCCCCGTCTCTCTCTCTCTCCCTCTCTCCCCGTCTCTCTACTCTTTCTCTCTCCCTGTCTCTCTCTCTCTCCCCCCAGTCTCTCTCTCTCCTTCCCTCTCTGTCTCTGTCTGTCTCTCTCCTTCCCTCTCTCTCTCCTTCCCTCTCTCTCTCTGGCTCTCTCTCCTTCCCTCTCTCTCTCTGTCTCTCTCTCCTTCCCTCTCTCTGTCTCTCTCTCCTTCCCTCTCTCTCTCTCTCTCTCCTTCCCTCTCTCTTTCTCTCTCCTTCCCTCTCTCTCCTTCCTCTCTCTCTCTCGTCTCCCCCCAGTCTCTCTCTCTCTCTTGCATCACGGGGGGCATTTCATTCCATGTGTGGGCGGGCCTAATCCTGCAGCCTCCCGAAACGTCGCCGCCATTTTTAAAATACCGACAGCGACAGCACCAGCACAACAAACCCCCACAGTGCGGCTCCGGCACAGTATCCCGCTCCCGGCCCGCCGGAGCGGGAGGTGAGTTGGGGTCACTCGGGCCGGGCCTCACAACCACTCGGCCCGAGACACCGAGTGGGGGAGCGGCAGCGGCCGGCCGTAAACCGTGTGGCCCTGTAAACTGCCGTTTTACAAAAAAGCCTTGGCAACGCCGGGCCCCCCCAGCTAGTCTCTCTATATATATAATTGCTCTTCTGTCTCTCTGTCTATCCTCTGTACACTCAAAAGTTATAGAGCGTACCTACACGCGTGTTACATCAAAAGAAAGCTTACAATTCCGGAACGGTCATAAGCGTATTTACTTTTCGGTGAGACAAAAATTGTGCCGACGGTATCCAAAAAACGTTCAAAATTCCGCTCATTATCCCCTCATTAGCATTGAGTGACATGAAGGTTGACCAATCGTACAGTCGAGCAACCTGACGGTCGACCAATCGCTGCGTCATGAGGGCGGATTCATTGCGTGTGCGGGCGGGCCATCCTACAGTTGAGTGACGTGATGATTGACCAATCCTACACTTCAGTGACCTGACGGTTGACCAATCGGTGCGTGTGTGGGCGGGCCTAATCATTCTCAACTGAGGTGAGTGTCCGCCATCTTGATTCCTAATGGTTTTTTCCCCCACTTTCTGTGTGTTTATTTTTCCCACTTTCTGTGTGTACCCCATTAGGTTCTTATGTGCAGTTGTCTTCTTAGCTATGGGGTGCTTAAAAACCTGAACTTTGATATTTAGGAATCTCTCTTTATTGTAGTGGATGCGCGGAGCCGCGGCCTAGCAGCGCGGGAAGCCTGGGCCTCGAGTTCAGCGGATTCCCAGCACGCCCGGAACCTGTCGAGCCTGCTGAAGGCCCTCAGCATCTCACTCTCCCCCCCCACCCCAGTCTCTCTCTCTCTCTCTCTTCCCCGCGCAGCCCGAAAGCCCGGGGGAAGAGGGAAGCAAGCAGCTGAGCGCGGCGTCTCTCTCTCCCGGGACCTGTCGAACCTGCTGAAGGCCCTCGGCATCTCACTACCCCCCCCCCGCAGTCTCTCTCTCTCTCTCTCTCTCTCTTCCCCGCGCAACCCGAAAGTCCGGGGGAAGAGAGCAGGTGAGTGACGGCGTCGCTCTCTCCCCCCCACCGCAGCGACTCACTCCCCCCCCCCCAGTCTCTCTCTCTCTCTCACTTCCCCGCGCAGCCCGAAAGTCCGGGGGAAGAGAGCAGGTGAGCGGCAGCGTCTCTTTCTCCCCCCCACCGCAGCGAAAGTCGTTCGTCTGCCGCCCGGCCAACCGGTTCCAAAGGCCCGGAAGAGAGCAGGTGAGCGGCGGCGTCACTCTCTCCCCCCGTTCCCTCCCCCTCCCCCCTTCGTCCCCCCCCTTCCTCCCCCCCTTCCTCCCCCCTCCCCCCTTCCTCCCCCCCTTCGTCCCCCCTCCTTCCTCCCCTTCCTCCTCCCCTTCCTCCCCCTTCCCCCTCCTCCCTCCCCTTCCCCTTCCTCCCCCCTTCCCCTTCCTCCCCCTTCCCCTTCCTCCCCCTTCCCCTTCCTCCCCTTCCTCCCCCTTCCCCTTCCTCCCCCTTCCCCTTCCCCTTCCTCCCCCTTCCTCCCCTTCCCCTTCCCCTTCCTCCCCTTCCCCTTCCTCCCCCTTCCCCTTCCTCCCCTTCCCCTTCCTTCCCCTTCCCCCCTTCCCATTCCCCTTCCTCCCCCTTCCCCTTCCTCCCCTTCCCCTTCCTCCCCCTTCCCCTTCCACTTCCTCCCCCTTCCCCACAGTCGCTCTCTCTCTTCCCCCCAGTCTCTCGCACTCTCTCTTCCCCCCAGTCTCTCGCTCTCTCTCTTCCCCCCAGTCTCTCGCTCTCTCTCTTCCCCCCGGTCTCTCGCTCTCTCTCTTCCCCCCAGTCTCTCGCTCTCTCTCTTCCCCCCAGTCTCTCGTTCTCTCTCTTCCCCCCAGTCGCTCGCTCTCTCTCTTCCCCCCAGTCGCTCGCTCTCTCTCTTCCTCCCAGTCGCTCGCTCTCTCTCTTCCCCCCAGTTGCTCGCTCTCTCTCTTTTCCCCCCAGTCGCTCGCTCTCTCTCTTCCCCCCAGTCGCTCTCTCTCTTTCTTCCCCCCAGTCGCTCGCTCTCTCTCTTCCCCCCAGTCGCTCGCTCTCTCTATTCCCCCCAGTCACTCGCTCTCTCTCTTCCAACAACAACATGCCCTCAAAAAAGCCTCGGCACCGCCGGGCACCCCCAGCTAGTAAGTTATATAAGTTATAAGTTAAGGCTGAGCTACAAGAGTCCTATGTGCACACAGTCCAGTGATCACGAATATTCCTGTGCGCTCACGGTTCATGTGATATACAGTTCCAGGGTGGGGAGGAGAATGTGACTATGGTATGTGGGGCAGTGCGGTTAGCAGTTCAGTAGGCGCACTGCCTGTGGGTAGAAACTGTTCTTGAACCTGCTGGTCCTGGTTCGGATGGTGCGGTACCGACGGCCGGACCGCAGGAGGGAGAACAGTTTGTGCCCAGGGTGATTGGGGTCCTGGATGATGGAGCGGGCCTTGTTCCGACACCTAGTCTGGAACTTCATCTTATCTCAGAAGCCTGTTTGCACAGCTTGTGTCGTTGAGGCTTTAGATTTTTAAACCCAATATATCATGTATTAATAAAATCAGAATTCTGTTCATATGATGGTGTATTTTTCTGAAATATGGCTTATCCCTTCACAGGCTCTCTGACAGAGCCTGCTGAAAATATTCCAACCAGCCTGATTGCAAAAGCACAGGCCTTTTTATTATTAGTACATGAGATGTGGGTGTCGCTGGCAAGGCCAGCATTTATTGGCAATGCCTAACTGCCCTTGAGAGGGTGGTGGTGAGCCGCTGCCTTGAACCACTGCAGTTCGTGTGGTGAAGGTACTCCCACAGTGCTGTTAGGGAGGGAGTTCCAGGATTTTTACCCAGTGACGATGAAGGATCGGTGATATACTTCCAAATCAGGATGGTGTGTGACTTGGAGGGGAACTTGGAGGGGATGGTGTTCCCATGTGCCTGCTGCTCTTGTCCTTCTAGGTGGTAGAGGTCGCGGGTTTGGGAGGTGCTGCCGAAGAAACCTTGGTGAGTTGCTGCAGTGCGTCTTGTAGATGGTGCACACTGCAGCCACGGTACACCAGTGGTGGAGGGGGTGAATGTTTAGGGTGGTGGATGGGGTGCCAATCAAGCGGGCTCCTTTGTCTTGGATGGTGTTGAGCTTCTTGAGTGTTGTTGGAGCTGCACTCATCCAGGCAAGTGGAGAGTATTCCATCACACTCCTGACTTGTGCCTTGTAGATGGTGGAAAGGCTTTGGGGAGTCAGGAGGTGAGACACTCGCCGCAGAATACCTAGCCTCTGACCTGCTCTTGTAGCCAGAGTATTTATGTGGCTGGTCCCGTTAAGTTTCTGGTCAATGGTGACCCCCAGGATGTTGATGGTGGGTATTTGGCACTGGTAATGCCGTTGAATGTCAAGGGGCGGTGGTTAGACTCTTGCTTGTTGGAGATAGTCATTGCCTGGCACATGTGTGGCGCGAATGTTACCTGCCACTTATCAGCCCAAGCCTGAATGTTGTCCAGGTCTTGCTGCATGCGGGCACAAACTTATTCATTATCTGAGGAGTTGCAAATGGAACTGAACACTGTGCAATCATCAGTGAACATCACCAATTGTGACCCTATGATGGAGGGAAGGTCATTAATGAAACAGCTGAACATAGTTGGGCCCAGGACACTGCCCTGAGGAACTCTTGCAGCGATGTCTTGGAGCTGAGATGATAGGCCTCCAACAACCAAACCATCTTCCTTTGTGCTAGGTATGACTCCAGCCAGTGGAGAGTTATCCCCTGATTCCCATTGACTTCAATTTTACTAGGGCTCCTTGATGCCACACCCAGTCAAATGCTGCCTTGATGTCAAGAGCAGTCACTCTCACCTCACCTCTGGAATTCAGCTCTTCTGTCCATGTTTAGACCAAGGCTGTAATGAGGTCTGGAGCCGAGTAGTCCTGATGGAACCCAAACTGAGCATCGGTGAGCAGGTTATTGGTGAGTAAGTGCCACTTGATAGCACTGTCGACGACACCTTCCATCACTTTGCTGATGATTGAGAGTAGACTGATGGGGCGGTAATTGGCTGGATTGGATTTGTCCTGCTTTTTGTGGACAGGACATATTTTCCACATTGTCGAGTAACATAACTGGGCAATTTTCCACATTGCCTGGGATGGGCCAGGAGGAGACTTGGCCCCAGTAATTCAATACCTGAACCAGGCAGATCTGCTGTAGTCCAGGGCACTCTTGATGATTGACTAGCCAGTCTGGCTCACAAATGGACCTTTGATGGGTAGACCAGTTACTGGGGACAGAATTTTTTCCACTCAGCTTCAGATAATCCTGCAAGCCAATGCCCCAGTGGTTAGGGTCATCTTAGGTGAACCAGCGGTGGAAGTTTACCAGTGCTCTGTAAGCTTCCTGGTTAAACTCCAGCAAAACCTTTAACACACTTGGGGCTTCCTAAGCTTTGATTTTGCATTATGGACTTAGGAACTCTTTTTGGGGGAGAGTGTGCACTCCATATTGAGCAAACAGAAATTCAACAGGTGAGTGTAGATTATTCAATAGCTTGGTTTGGAGACTCCTAATCATGGCAATGGGTCTCAGTATGTGCCAGACACCCAGCTGAACAAAAAGATCATGTTGCACTCTATTCAGAGGAACATCCCTCAGTGTGCTATAGTAATTCCAGCATTAAGAACTTTTTTTTACCCTAACTAGGCTCATCGTGGACACCCATGTAGCAATATCAGCATTTTTACTGTGGGGGGCACGGCAGTGGGGGAGATGTGGCGAGCAGGAGCGTGCACGGTGGAATACTAGCAAGGATCAAACTGAGATAGAACATTAGTTGAATGTTTGGTAAGAGTTGATATAGTCTTTGTCCAAGAAGTGTAACTTTTGCCCAAGCATTGCCAGGGAAAGGCCACTTTGACAAATTTAAAGCAGATGTTTTTATTTATAGCCATACAAAAACCATAATTATCTTTCTGAAATGTTTTTCAGCAAAGACGTGACCATTGCCAAATCGACTTTACTATGCTTTTGTTCATTCTGAATCATTTATGTCACAAAGTTGGATTAACTGCACTGTTACACTGTGTAAAATAACTTGCTATCTTCTGTAAAGTGCTTTGCCCTCCTCAGGATTGTACTGTGCTGCTATTTTGGATTGCAACACTGGGGATTATCATCCACTTAAATAAATGGAACTGAAGGTACTGGGGATTGAAATGGAAAGTGTGCGGACATGTAGCTACTGTAAGTCTAGGGTTCTCAAAATTCCTGCACTCCCCGAAATTATGGATCAAGGGACCCTGTTTGGACAAGTTATTAAAAACAGGGTACCCAAAATGGTTTCTGCAGCCTCGTGACCAAACCGACAGGATTTTTAAAACAGGGCTCTGCAGACAGGCAGGCCTGGAGACGAAACTTAAAATGCAGGAATCTGTGAGGACTCTGTGGAGACAGACAGCCAAAGTAAACACAGAATATGCATTCATTCGACTTGTAACAAAGCAAGCTAGAATGGGCCTAAAATCGTGGCTATTAGGTTTCTGCATATTTAATCGGTAACAGCTCACAGTAGCCATCAAGTCAGGATGGGGACAATTAAGTTTCATCCATGACAAACAACCAGGACATCGGGGCCATTAGACCCGGAGACAACCACTCCACAAGTCATTAAAATAGATGGCTGTAATCAGTTTAAACGAGCCCGCCAAAAGTAAAACAAAGGACTGACCTGATTTGGCACACAGATAAGGAGTTGAAGAACGGGTATAATTGTAGGCCCATCAGTGGTAATCATTCTTAGCTCTTGCTCTGGCCTCTCATCGTTTGGCTTTTGGCCTGCTGCCGCTCGTTCTCGTGCCCTGGCCTCGTGGCGGGCTCTTTTCTCGCTCCCCGCACCGCTCAACAACCAAGGACGCCCATTACACCGGGGCCAAACGCGGGAGAAGAACGAGACCCGAGTTCAAAACCACACAGGACACACAGGCCACAAACGGGCAGACGAGACGAGACGAGACGAAGAAGAAGGTAAACCGATAAAAGCAGAGAAGGGCAGCAAAAGACGCATTGGGAAAAACCAAACGCCTAGTTATAAGCTGCCATTTGGTGAATAAGTTGGCATTGCATGCATGGACAGTACAAATAAGCTGGCGTTCGAAGAGTGGGTAGCAGCGCCCGTGATGAATAAACTGGCGTTCGAAGCTTGGATAGTAAAATCTTTTAAGCGGTAAAAGCCGCCAACCGACCCCCAACCGTGATGTTACCGCCGACGACCGCCCGAGGGAGAAGAAGAAGAGAACCCATCGCGACTCGACGACGATGGTAGCTGAGGAAAAGGAGGGTGCTTCGCATCAACAACTCCAGCACTGCGCCCTGAGACCACATGGCGACGGGATACCCCAAAGGACAGCAAGAACGGACCCCAAAATACACAACCGTTAAAGCAACAGGTTCTGGATTGGTGAGCGTGAATTCCTGGCCCCTCATAGTTTAACCTAGTTAGGTTTAGGGGGTGGGATTAAGGATAAGGGGATTGTTATTGTAATTGTTTTCCCTCGATGTGCCGTGTGTTCCCCATTCCCATATAAGTGTAATTGTTTATGCCTGTAATTTCATACCAGTAATTTCCATAAAATTGCTTTATCCTGCTTTTAATAAAATTTGGTTTTCTTACACCAAGCCACTTGTCTACTCGATTTTCTGTATCGCCGCCTGTACCTAAGCCCGGTGTCTAGAACCCAGGGGTGTGGGAGCGATTCGAACCGCTCAAAGGACAGTCAGAGGCGAAGCTGTCTGGGCGCACATGCCACCCCCCTTACACTACTTGTCAGCATTTGGTACCCTGTGGCTCATTTAAGTTTGGGGATCATGTGGCATGAGGTTGCTGTGTGTGTTTGGGGCTTTGTGCATTTTCCTACACGTTCTCAGTACTTATGCTACCAGAGCAGGAGGAAGTCCTACAACATGGCTTGAAATATGACAATTGAAAAACTATTATCCATTTCCAACTTTACTTTCATAATATTATGATTAAAACAATTTAGGAAATCTTAAATCCATGTTTAGTCTCAGCCTGCTGCCTGCATCTTCATTTTCCCATCACCACTGTCTTCACTGACCTCCATTGGCTTCCTGTCCCCCCAAGCCAAACCAAACTCCTTAGCCTCATTTATAATCCCTGTCCAGCCTTTCCCCATTGACCTCTGCACTCTCTGCCAGTCCTACCTCATAACCTATGGTCCTCCAATTCAGGCCTCCTATGCATCCTCCTACCCCCTGCCTGGTATTCATCACGTGGCATAGTCTTCAGGTATCAAAGCCCTAACCTTTAAAGCTTCCTCCCTAAATCTCTCCACTTATTTGTTTCTTCCTTGTCTTTAAAATCCTTCTCAAAACCAATCAGGGTCATTTAAATATTCTTGGTGGGCTCCCAGGCCCCCTGGCCATCAGACCCCCAGGACCCTAGCACCCTGGCCCCTTTGCTCCTGGCCCCCTAGCACCCTGACTCCGAGGCCCATAGGAGTCTGGCCCCCAGGATTCTAACACCCTGGCCCCCAGGCCCCCCAGGACCCTAGAACCCAGGCCCCCAGACAATCATTGAAAAGTCGTATCTCACAAATAAATTACATCATTTTAACATTTGTTTTTAATTTTTGTTTACAGAATATTGAGGGGGTAGTGAATTGTGTGCATTGTTCTCCACACTCGATTCCCCAATCAGCGCTCCTGTTGAATGGTGCTCTCCAACAGGAACAGAGCCACCCAAGATTTGCCCTATGTTTTAAAACAGGACCAATCTTAACTGTGGCCACCCAGTGTAAACAGGGTGATAGCAGCCTGAAGATGGTGTTGGGTCACTTACTGACATCGTGGTGGGACCTTTAGATGAGCCATTGTCATTGTGATGGAATCTTTAGGTGAGCAGCTGACATCGTGGTGGAACCTTTAGGTGAGCAGCTGGAATGCCCACCTGTTTCAGATGTGAGGTCACTTTGAAAATGCAAATGACCCCAAGTGCAAAATTAAAGTAAAATAGTGCGCCGCAAACACTCTGCCCATTTGTACCAGACACTGAGCGCCGAACTAATCATTTGTATAGGGACCAGGAGGAACAGGAATACTCCTCCTTGTAATGTATATACCTTTAAGGGGGGAACTATCTTTTACAGCTCATGTATACTGCAGTACCGGCAGTGACCACACCTGTATATAGCACTGAGTAGTAATCTGTACAGATCAGTTCCCGTGTGAGCCACGTTGAGTAAACACCTGTTGTACCGTTCTCCTGCAGTCGGTGTCTTATTATACACAGACACAGCATTGGCGACAAGGCAAGTTCGAACCTACCTGCAACTCTGCATCACCTCCCGGGGATTCGTTCCTGGAGATCAGTGGATTGGGGGTCAAGGCCAGAGACTCGGGCGTCGACCACGGGCAACCGCCCTGTCATCCAGCAGAGACTCGAGAATTGCGGGGGAGGCTGTCGAGAGCCAGGCTTGGCTTTCCAGTCGAGGTGGTCCAGTGAAACGGGCTGGCAACAGGTAGTGCGCAGACCCTTCCCGGACAGCGGCGGGCTAGAGCCCGACCGAGCGGCACAGCAAAGGGCCGAGCAGCGTCGACGGGGGAGAGAGAGAGAGGGCAGAGCGCACAGGGCGCAGCCGGTGTTCAGGGGCCGAGCAGCGTCGAAGAGAGGGAGAGAGAGACGCGCAGAAACCCGCGAGGCGCCGCCATTGCCATGAGGACCGCCGAGAGCGGCGTTGGCAGCAGCGCAGGAGAAGCACGCGATAACTACAGGGCGCCGCCATTGCCATGAGAACCGCCGGGAGTGGCGTTGGCAGCAGCGGGGGAGGAAGGAAAGCGCAGGAGATGCCATTTTAAGCCATTGGGAGACACCATTTTAAACCACACCCAAAATGCCGAAGAGTGGCAGTATCACCGCGTTTGACAATGAAGTCGAAGATTGGGCTACATATGTCGAACGAATAGAGGTATACTGCAAGGCAAATGAGGTGTCAGATGACAAGAAAGCGTCGGTATTGTTAAATTTAATGGGTGCAAAGACGTATGGTTTATTACGAAATCTAGTAACCCCAACGAAGCCAATGGAAAAGAGTTTTGAAGACATAGTAACGATACTACAGGAACACTTAAACCCCATACCGCTGCTGATAGCAGAAAGATTCAAGTTTCACAAACGGAACCAGCATAAGGATGAAAGCAATGCTGATTATTTAACAGAACTGCGCAAACTATCGAAACACTGCCAGTTTGGAGCAGGACTGGCAGATACCTTAAGGGACAAGTTTGTGTGCGGGCTTCAAAGTGAAGGAAACCAGAAACGGCTTTTATCTGAAAAGGACCTTACGCTGGAAAAGGCTTTCAGCATTGCGGTATCATATGAAGCAGCAGCACGGGGCGCTGCAGAGATACAACAGAGACCGCAAGAATATGGCACAAACGAAATGTGATATAGAACAGAGAAGTGCTATCGCTGCGGCAGAACAACGCACGACCAGAATGATTGCTGGTTCAAAGACAAAGTGTGCAGACAGTGTGGAAAAGTAGGACACATAGCACGAGTCTGCAGGTCGGGAAAGAAAACCAGCAATAAGAAACCTACCAAAGAAAAGTACAAGAAGGTACCTAAGATGACAGAGAATAGTTCAGACGAACAAAAGAGTGATAACGACTCTGAAAGCAGGGAACTGAGTTGTCTGAAACTACATAATGTGATCACAACGGAGGATCACCGAACCGTTTGGGTCACTCTCAAGGTAGCAGGAGTCCAGGTAAAGATGGAATTGGACACAGGATCAGCCCTAACAGTCATAAACCGATGGGACTACAAGCGGCTATTCTCACACATACCCTTGAGAGACACAAAAATTATTTTGAAGACGTACACGGGGCAAAAAGTCTACCCCAAAGGAAAAATAAGGGTGACCGTTATATATAACGGTAAGGAAACACCAAAACTAGACCTGTATGTATTGCAAGATGGAGGACCACCATTACTGGGACGTGAATGGATCCGGAAAATACAACTGGATTGGCATTCCATACAGGCACTGACTGTGGCTGACAAAAAGGATGACGACGTCACACCTGGGCGACTGTCAAAGATCCTAACTGACGTGAAAGAAATGTTCCAGCAAGGACTCGGAACACTAAAAGGCATGACAGCAACGATTAAAATTGAAGAAAACGCAAGCCCAAAATTTTTTAAGGCCAGACCGGTACCTTATGCAATCCGCCCAGCCGTCGAAGCAGAGCTGGAGAGTCTGGAACGTTCAGGTGTACTGTCCAAGGTAGACTGGAGCGAGTGGGCTACACCCATCGTCCCTGTGATGAAAAAGTCGTTGAGCAGCACGCCTGGGGAACCAAGGAAGGTTCGCATCTGTGGGGACTTTAAGGTAACAGTGAACCCGGTCCTTCACACCGTACAATATCCACTTCCGCGGATTGAAGATATTTTCGCCTCGCTATCTGGAGGGAAACGCTTCACTAAGATTGATCTGGCCCAGGCGTATCTGCAAATGGAGGTAGAAGAAGCATCAAAAAAATACCTCACAATCAACACCCATAAAGGTCTCTACCAATACAACCGGCTGGTATTCGGGGTAGCATCAGCTCCGGCTATTTGGCAGAGGGCAATGGAACAAGTCCTGCAAGGGATCCCAGGGACCCAGTGTTATTTGGACGACATCCTGGTCACGGGCGAAAATGACAGTGATCACCTTGCCAACCTGGAGCAGGTGCTCACTAGATTGCAGGAATATGGGCTCTGAGCTAACCGCCCCAAATGCGAGTTTTTTAGAAAACAGATCTCGTATTGTGGCCACGTTATCGATAAAGAGGGGTTACATAAGTCCCCAGAGAAGATTGAGGCAGTAGTCAAGGCTCCAGCACCGGAAAATGTGTCACAACTGAGGTCGTTCCTCGGGCTGGTAAACTACTACCATAAGTTCTTGCCAAATTTGTCTAGAATACTACACCCACTGAACACCCTACTGCAAACTGGGGTGCCATGGAAGTGGAGTGACGAATGTAGATGAGCTTTCCAGAAGAGCAAAACACTAATCACATCGAAAGAGGTATTGGCCCATTACAACCCAGCATTACCAATTCGGTTGGCATGTGATGCGTCACCCTACGGCATTGGAGCGGTGCTGTCGCACAAATTCTCGGACTGCTCAGAGAGGCCAATAGCCTTTGCGTCACGATCACTAACCTCAGCTGAGCGTAACTATGCCCAGATTGACAGGGAGGCCCTCAGCCTAGTGTGGGGAGTGAAAAAGTTCAATCACTATCTGCACGGGCAGAAATTCACCTTGCTGACTGATCACCAGCCTCTTGTCTCCATTTTTAATCCGAAGAAGGGCGTTCCGGTGATGACTGCGCAACGACTACAAAGACGGTCACTTTTTTCTAGGGGCGCACCACTATGAGATTGAATATAAGGGCACGAAACAGCATGGAAATGCTGATGTGCTATCACGCCTGCCACTGCCTACTGCGGAGGAAGCACCAGCAGTGGATCCTGTCAAAATATTCCATTCGACTATAGTTGAATACCTACCGGTAACTAACGCTTGTATCGAAAAGGAAACCCGAAATGACCCGACACTGTCTCTGGTATATGATTTGACGGTGAAGGGATGGCCAGCACATGGCGACTCACTGTTGCCAGCATTCTCGACAAGGAGAGAACAGCTGTCAGTGTGCCGGGGGACCTTGATGTGTGGATCCCGAGTGGTAATTCCACGCAAGGTAAGGGATAGAGTGCTCAATGAGCTTCATGAGGGTCATCTGGGAGGGGTAAAAATGAAAAGCCTAGCCAGGGCTTCTGTGTGGTGGCCGGGAATTGATAAACAAATCGAGGACCTGACCAATAGCTGCTCAGGATGCCAGAAAGTCCAAAATGCACCACCACAGGCCCCTCTACACCCATGGGAGTTGCGCTCATCTCCATGGCAACGGGTGCATATTGATTTTGCTGGTCCATTCATGGACTCAATGTTTTTAATAGCCGTGGATGCGCACTCGAAATGTCCTGAGGTCATCAAAATGTCCTCCACCACCACAGAGAAAACTATTGCAGTCCTACGGACCATTTTTGCCAGGAATGGCTTGCCAGAACAGATTTGCTCCGACAACAGACCACAGTTTGTGTCCGAAGAGTTCCGGAGGTTCTTGAAAAAGAATGGGGTAAGGCATTACACATCCGCCCCATATCATCCAGCCACAAATGGATTGGCTGAGAGGTTCGTACAAACCTTTAAGAAGCCAATAAAGGCTATGTACAATGACAACATTCCGGTGCAGCACAAGGTGGACAATTTCCTGTTCGCCTACCGGAATGCGACACATGCAGTCACCAACCAGGCCCCAGCCATGATGTTCTTTAACCGAAGGTTAAGATCTCGCCTGGATTTGCTCAGACTAAACGTACGAAGAGATGTTGAGAGTAAGCAATTCCAGCACATCCATGAGAAACCAACAAGGAGTTTCAATGTAGGGCAACCAGTCTTGGCTCACGACTACCGAACAGAAAAATGGCAGCCAGGAATGATATGCACACGGCAGGGCCCACTAATGTACACAGTGGACGTTGGGGAGAGCATCGTGAGACGCCATGCTGACCAGATCCTAGAGTCACAGGAACAAGTCAACCCCATGCCTCGCCCATACGTACCTGGTGATGAACCCGACGTACAGGTCGCATCTACCCCAGAAACAGTAGCATCGGAAGCTGATGAACCAACCGATGACAGGGGGCCAGAATCGCCTCCGCACCAAGAGCAAGACACTCGGGAAAGGCGCTATCCAGAAAGGATCAGGAAGCCTCCCCAAAGACTGAATATATAAATAGACTATTTTCAGCTAATGTTGCATGTTAAAAGTGTTAATTGTAATTAGTTTGATATTTAATTGTTAAATGAGTGTTATGGTACTGTTAATCTAAAAGGGGAGGAATTGTAATGTATATACCTTTAAGGGGGGAACTATCTTTTACAGCTCGTGTATACTGCAGTACCGGCAGTGACCACACCTGTATATAGCAGTGAGTAGTAATCTGTACAGTTCAGTTCCAATGTGAGCCACGTTGAGTAAACACCTGTTGTACCGTTCTCCTGCAGTCGGTGTCTTATTATACACAGACACAACACTCCTGGCCTTCCAAAATACTCTGGTCTGCTGTGGGCCCTGTGTAGTCCTCTCTTGGATTGCCTCCCCGCAATCCCCACTCACCTCCAGGCCTGGACTGTTTGCTGGCTTTGCATAGGAGCCAGATGATTTCCTGCCCTCCCCAACCAGCGGGCTGGATAGGAGCGCCTGTTTGGCACACGCAGCTGGCCAGATCACTGCAAATGAGGCCTGAGTCTCAAACTGGCTTAGGTCTCTCGGCAGCAACAATGAGCAGGCGGCGGGCGCACTCCATCTACCAACCACCTGCTTTGTGCCAAAAGTTTAAATCGACCCTAATAATATACCCCAATAACATTCTTTAATATGTTTTGTAAAGGTCAATTCAAACAATCCAAAAATACAGCCATTATTCTGGTACATTTGTCTACATAAGTCACTGTACACTAAATATAATTCATCCTGTGGATGTTTTGACATGATAAGGTGCTACATAAATAAATGATATTGCATTATTATTCATGATTGTTATGATATATTGAACTTGTCTGATGTCTAAAGATCTGTTTAAAATTACAGCTGTCTTCTATCATGACATTTAAAGTGTTATAATTTAAAATAATACCTCCGGCTTTCAATATATTGAAGGAAGGCAGTCATTTTTTTTGTTTCTTTATATTGTTTTCTTCATGTCTTATAATTCTTAGAATTTCAGCAAGTTAGAATCTGTTTTAATTTCCAGCTCTGACAAAAAAACACTAATTTTCCACAATGGGATGGTTTGTTTTAGAGATTCCCAGGTTGTGGCTGGTACCTTCATTCAGCAACACTTAGAGCTCCAATGCCTTTGTTTTTTTTCTTAGATGTGCTGTGCTGTGCTGTGCAGTGCTCACACAAAGGGTGGTGGAAATCTGGAATTCTTTCCCCTAAACAGCTATTCAAAATTTCAAAACTGAGATTAATAGATTTTGTTAAGCAAGGGTATAAAGGGTTATGGAACGAAAGCGGGTAGATGGGGTTAAGATGCCAGATCTAATTGAATGGCGGAGTTCCTCAGGGAAGTGTCCTAGGCCCAACCATCTTCAGCTGCTTCATCAATGACCTTCCCTTCAACATAAGGTCAGAAATGGGGATGTTCGCTGATGATTGCAGTGTTCAGTGCCATTCACAATTCCTCAGATAATGAAGCAGTCTGTGCTCGCATATAACAATACCTGGATGAAATTCAGGCTTGGGTTGAAAAGTGGCAGGTAACAATCGCGCCACACAAGTGCCAAGCAATGACTATCTCCAACAAGCGAGAGTCTAACTACCGCCCCTTGACATTCAACAGCATTACCATTGCCGAATCCCCCACCATAAACATCCTGGGGGTCACCATTGACCAGAAACTTAACTGGACCAGCCAGATAAATACTGTGGCAACAAGAGCAGGTCAGAGGCTTGGTATTCTCACTTCCTGACTCCCCAGAGCCTTTCTAACATCTACAAGCAGGAGAGCGGCAACACAGTGAGTATTTGAACTCACCTTTGCGGGCTTTTTTCCTCAGAGACCGGTGTCGGGAGCAGTGGGGCGGGAGCACAGTGAGTATTTGAACTCACTTTTGCGGGCTTTTTTCCTCAGAGACCGGTGTCGGGAGCAGTAGGAGAGCGGCAGCATAGTGAGTATTTGAACTCACTTTCACGGGCTTTTTTCCTCAGAGACTTACCAATATCGCAGACCGGCGACGGCGTTCCAGAGGCACGTCACGATTCAAAAAGTGACGCGGGCAAGAGGAAGCAGCTGATTGGGTGAGTACTTATACTACTCTATAGTTTGACAGTTAAGGTTAATAGTTTATAAAGTTTAGAAGGTCTTAATTTTTGTGATTTATACTTTCTATGGTCTCTGTTGTGTAGCAGGGAGTGCTAGTAAACAAGGGCCCTTGAGTATATCATTTAATTGTAGAGTAATTAGTGGTTTTGATTTGATTTAATTTAATTTGAATTAATTAAAGGGCAAGTCATGGCAGCACAGCTTGGCCCCATGGCATGTTCCTCCTGCACTATGTGGGAAATCAGGGACACTTTCTGTGTCCCTGACGACCATGTGTGCAGGAAGTGTATCCAGCTGTAGCTACTGGCAGACCGCATTGCGGTGCTGGAGCTGTGAATGGATACATACTGGATCATTCGCGATGCTGAGGACGTCGTGGATAGCACGTTTAGGGAGTTGGTCACACCGCAGGTAAAGGCTGCACAGGCAGGAAGGGAATGGGTGACCGCCAGGCAGAGTAGTAGGCGCAGGCAGGTAGTACAGGGGTCCCCTGTGGTCATCCCCCTCTCAAACAGATATACCGTTTTGGATATTGTTGGGGGAGATGGCTTATCGGGTGAAGGCAGCAGCAGCCAACTTCCTGGCACCATGGGTGGTTCTGCTGCACAGGACGAGAGGAAAAAGAGCAGGAGAGCTATAGTGATAGGGGATTCTATTGTAAGGGGAATAGATAGGTGTTTCTGCGGCCACAAACGAGACTCCAGGATGGTGTGTTGCCTCCCTGGTGCAAGGGTCAAGGATGACTCAGAGTGGCTGCAGGGCATTCTGGAGGGGGAGGGTGAACAGCCAGTTGTCGTGGTGCATATAGGTATCAACGATATAGGTAGAAAATGGGACGAGGTCCTAAAAGCTGTTTTTAGGGAGTTAGGAGGTAAATTTAAAAATAGGACCTCAAAGGTAGTAATCTCAGGATTGCTACCAGTGCCACGTGCTAGTCAGAGTAGAAATAGAAGGATATGTCAGATGAATACGTGGCTAGAGGAATGGTGCAAGGGGGAGAGATTCAAATTCCTGGGACATTTGAACCGGTTCTGGGGGAGGTGGGACCAGTACAAACTGGACGGTTTGCACCTGAGCAGGACCGGGCCCGATGACCTAGGGGGAGTGTTTGCTAGTGCTGTTGGGGAGGGTTTAATCTAAAATGGCAGGAGGTTGGGAACCTGTGCAGGGAGACAGAGGAAAGGGAAGCAAGGATAGAAGCAAAAGACAGGAAGGAGAAAAGCAAAAGTGGAAGGCAGAGAAATCAAGGGTGTATATCAAACAGGGCCACAGTAAATAAGAATTCTAAAGGGACTAAGATTGTTAAAAAAACAAGCCTGAAGGCTCTGGGGGAAAAATTCAGTATCGCCCCATTTGGGGCGCGATTATCGGCCGGGCGCAAAGATTAGCGCCTGGCGCTAATTATCGCCTCTGACTGCAAACTTGGCTTTTATCATCCCTGGAGGTGATTGGAGCATTAAATCAGGTGCTTCACACTTGTCTTAAGGTGCAAAGGCTGAGGAGTGAGGCGCTATCTCAGAGCGCTAGCGGAGCTCATGTGATGTCAGTCAGCAATGGAACACAGACACAATGGCGCCGGCCAGTTCTTAAAGGGAAGGGTTCATCTTGCTCTCCATCCACATCCTGCTCATTGCAGCCTTGAATCTCGGCCTGGAGAGACATGTACATCAAATCTACTGGAGAGAACAATAGAGAGACCCAGGGAAAGAGCTCAGAGTGCAGCCGCCACAATCTCTTCTAAATCGATACAAGGAAGGGCAAATCAAAATCAAGCTGCAAAGTGCTGCTCAGTACCCAAATCTCCTTCACACAGCATTGAATCTCTCCAGAAGTCTCTTTCTCTCTCTCTCAGAATGCGTGGTGCAAAAATGTCACCAACAAAAAAAGGCAGGAAGTGGTCACCTTTAAAAAGCGCTCCCCCAATCCCTTCCTGACTGCAAAATGCTCCCCTCAACCTGTCGTTGCTGGCGGCAGCCGGTAAGGCAGGGGGTGCCACTCAATATCTGGTCTGGGGCGCTACCGGGGCATTGCACACTCGACTGACGTCACGATCTGCTGGCGCAGGAGATCGTAGTGGTAGTGTTCAGCGCTGCTGCAAAATTTCTAGTTCATTTCATGAGCGGCACAAACATCGCCGTGCACGGGCACTAGTTGCTTTGCGCCCCATTAGCACCCTCTTAAGGCGCTAACGTGAGGCGCAAACCAACTGAATTTTTCCCCCACTGTGTCTTAATGCGAGGAGCATTCATAATAAGGTGGATGAATTAGCTGTGCAAATATATGTAAACGGATATGATATAATTGGGATTACGGAGACATGGCTCCAGGGTGACCAAGGCTGGTAATTCAACATCCAGGGGTATTCAATATTCAGGAAGGACAGGCAAAAAGGAAAAGGAGGTAGGGTAGCATTGCTGGTTAAAGAGGAGATTAACACAATAGTAAGGAAGGATATTAGCTCTGATGATGTGGAATCTGTATGGGTAGAGCTGAGAAATACCAAGGGGCAGAAAACGTTAGTGGGAGTTGTATACAGACTCCCAAACAGTAATGCTGAGGTTGGGGATGGCATTAAATGGGAAATTAGAGATGTGTGCAATAAGGGCACAGCAGTTATCATGGGTGACTATAATCTACATGTAGATTGTGCTAACCAAATTAGCAACAATACTGTGGAGGAGGAATTCCTAGAGTGAATACGAGATGATTTCCTGGACCAATATGTCGAGGAAACAGCTAGAGATCAGGCCATCTTAGACTGGGTATTATGTAATGAGAAAGGATTAATTAGCAATCTTGTTGTGCGGGCCCCTTGGGGAGGAGCGATCATAATATGATAGAATTCTTCATTAAGATGGAGAGTGAAGTAGTTGACTCAGAGACTGGGGTCCTGAATTTAAATAAAGGAAACTACGATGGTATGAGGTGCGAGTTGGTTAGGATGGATTGGGGAACATTACTTAAATGGTTGACGGTGGATAGGCAATGGCAAACATTTAAAGATCGCATGGATGAACTACAAAATTTGTTCATCCCTGTCTGGCATAAAAATAAAATAAAAAAGGTGGCTCAACCGTGGCTAACAAGGGAAATTAGGGATAGCATAAGATCCAAGGGGAGGACATATAAATTGGCCAGAAAAAGCAGCAAAACTGAGGATTTGGAGTAGTTTAGGATTCAACAAAGGAGGACAAAGGGATTAATTAAGAGGGGGTAAATAGAGTATGAGAGTAAGCTTTCAGGGAACATAAAAACTGACTGTAAAAGCTTCTATAGATATGTGAAGAGAAAAAGATTGGTGAAGTCAAGCATAGGTCCCTTGCAGTCAGAATCAGGGGAATTTACAATGGGAAACAAAGAAATGGCAGACCAATTAAATACATAATTTGGTTCTGTCTTCACAAAGGAGGACACAAATAAACTCACAGAGATTTTGGGGAACATAGGGTCTAATGAGAGGGAGGAATTGAATGAAATCAATATTTGTAGGGAAATGGTGTTAGGGAAATTGATGGGATTGAGGGCTGATAAATCCCCAGGGCCTGATAATCTACATCCTAGGGTACTTAAGGAAGTGGCCCTAGAAATAGTAGATGCATTGCTGGTCATCTTCCAAAATTCTATAGACGCTGGAACAGTTCCCATGGATTGGAGGGTAGCTAATGTAACCCTTCTATTTAAAAAAGGTGGTAGAGAGAAAACAGTAAGCCTGACATCAGTAGTGGGGAAAATACTAGAGTCCATTATAAAAGGTGTAATAGCAGAGCACTTGGAAAACAGTGACAGGATCGGACAAAGTCAACATGGATTTACAGAAGGTAAATCATGCTTGACTAATCTACTGGAATTTTTTGAGGATGTAACTGATAGAATAGATAAGGGAGAACCAGTGGATGTGGTGTATTTGGACTTTTAGAAGGCTTTCAATAAGGTCCCACATAAGAGATTAGCGTACAAAGTTAAAGCACATGGGATTGGGGGTAAGGTACTGACTTGAATAGAAAACTGGTTGGCAGACAGGAAGCAAAGAGTTGGAATAAACGGGTCTTTTTCCGAGTGGCAGGCAGTGACTAGTGGGGTACCGCAGGGATCGGTGTTAGCACCCCAGCTATTCACAATATATATTAATGATCTAGATGAGGGAGCTAGATGTAATATCTCCAAGTTTGCAGACGACACAAAGCTGGGTGGGTATTTGTGCTGTGAGGAGGATGCAGTGAAAATCCAGTATGAGTTGGACAGGTTGGGTGATTGGGCAGATGCATGGCAGATGCAGTAAAATGTGGATAAATGTGAGGTTATCCACTTTGGTGGCAAAAACAGGAAGGCAGATTATTATCTGAACGGCAATAGATTGGGAAAAGGGGAAGTGCAACGAGACCTGGGTGTCCTTGTGCACCAGTCGCTGAAGGTAAGCATGCAGGTGCAGCAGACGGTTAAGAAGGCAAATGGTACATTGTCCTTCATAGCGAGAGTATTTGAGTACAGGAGCAAGGATGTCTTGCTGCAGTTGTACAGGACCTTGAATATTGTGTGCAGTTTTGGTCACCTTATCTGAGGAAGGATGTTCTTGCCATGGAGGGAGGGACTGATACCTGGGATGGCAGGAATGACGTATGAAGAGAGATTGGCTCGATTGGGCTTGTATTCGCTAGAGTTTAGAAGAATGTGAGGTGATCTCATTGAAACTTCTAGCATTTTAACAGGACTAGACAGACTAGATGCAGGAAGGATGTTCCCAATGGCAGGGGAGTCCAGAACCAGGGGTCACAGTCTAAGGATAAGGGGTAAGCCATTTAGGACTGAGATGAGGAGGAATTTCTTCACCCAGAGAGTGGTGAACCTGTGGAATTCTCTACCACACAAGGCAGTTGAGGCCAATTCATTAAATATATTCAAGAAGGAGTTAGATATATTTCTTAAGGCTAAAGGGATCCAGGAATATGGGGAGAAAGCAGGGTCAGGGTACTGAATAATGATGATCAGCCATGATCTCATTAAATGTTGGAGCAGACTCGAGGGGCCGAATGGCCTACTCCTGCGCCTATCTTCTATGTTTCTATATTTCTGCAAGGCACAAGTAAGAAGTGTGATGGAATACTCTCTACTTGCCTGGATGAGTGCAGCTCCAACAACACTCAAGAAGCTCGACACTGTTACGTCCGTGTATAAGAAGGCACAGACTGTGAAGAACGGTACAATAAGTGTTTACTCAATGTGGCTCAGACTGCAACTGATCTATACAGATTACTACTCAGCGTTATATACAGGTGTGGTCACTGCCAGTACTACAGTATACATGAGCTGTAAAAAGTAGTTCCCCCCTTAAAGGTACATACATTACAATTCCTCCCCTTTTAGATTAACAGTACCATAACACTCATTTAACAATTAAATATCAAACTAATTACAATTAACACTTTTAACATGCAACATTAGCTGAAAATAGTCTATTTATAAATTCAGTCTTTGGGGAGGCTTCCTGATCCTTTCTGGATAGCGCCTTTCCCGGGTGTCTTGCTCTTGGTGCGGAGGCGATTCTGGCCCCCTGTCGTCGGTTGGTTCATCAGCTTCCGATGCTACTGTTTCTGGGGTAGATGCTACCTGTACGTCGGGTTCATCACCAGGTACGTATGGGCGAGGCATGGGGTTGACTTGTTCCTGTGACTCTAGGATCTGGTCAGCATGGCGTCTCACGATGCTCTCCCCAACGTCCACTGTGTACATTAGTGGGCCCTGCTGTGTACATATCGTTCCTGGCTGCCATTTTTCTGTTCGGTAGTCGCGGGCCAAGACTGGTTGCCCGACACTGAAGCTCCTTGTTGGCTTCTCATGGATGTGCTGGAATTGCTTACTCTCAACATCTCTTCGTACATTTGGTCTGAGCAAATCCAGGCGAGATCTTAACCTTCGCTTAAAGAACATCATGGCTGGGGCCTGGTTGGTGACTGCATGTGTCGCATTCCGGTAGGCGAACAGGAAATTGTCCACCTTGTGCTGCAGTGGAATGTTGTCATTGTACATAACCTTTATTGCCTTCTTAAAGGTTTGTACGAACCTCTCAGCCAATCCATTTGTGGCTGGATGATACGGGGCGGATGTGTAATGCCTTACCCCATTCTTTTTCAAGAACCTCCGGAACTCTTCGGACACAAACTGTGGTCCATTGTCGGCGCAAATCTGTTCTGGCAAGCCATTCCTGGCAAAAATGGTCCGTAGGACTGCAATAGTTTTCTCCGTGGTGGTGGAGGACATTTTGATGACCTCAGGCCATTTCGAGTGCACATCCACGGCTATTAAAAACATTGAGTCCATGAATGGACCACCAAAGTCAATATGCACCCATTGCCATGGAGATGAGGGCAACTCCCATGGGTGTAGAGGGGCCTGTGGTGGTGCATTTTGGACTTTCTGGCATCCTGTGCAGCTCTTGGTCAGGTCCTCGATTTGTTTATCGATTCCCGGCCACCACACATAAGCCCTGGCTAGGCTTTTCATTTTTACCCCTCCCAGATGACCCTCATGAAGCTCATTGAGCACTCTATCCCTTAACTTGGGTGGAATTACCACTCGGGATCCACACATCAAGGTCCCCCGGCACACTGACAGCTGTTCTCTCCTTGTCGAGAATGCTGGCAACAGTGAGTCGCCATGTGTTGGCCATCCCTTCACCGTCAAATCATATACCCGAGACAGTGTCGGGTCATTTCGGGTTTCCTTTTCGATACAAGCGTTAGTTACCGGTAGGTATTCAACTATAGTCGAATGGAATATTTTGACAGGATCCACTGCTGGTGCTTCCTCCGCAGTAGGCAGTGGCAGGCGTGATAGCCCATCAGCATTACCATGCTGTTTCGTGCCCTTATATTCAATCTCATAGTGGTGCGCCCCTAGAAAAAGTTACCTTCTTTGTAGTCGTTGCGCAGTCATCACCGGAACGCCCTTCTTCGGATTAAAAATGGAGACAAGAGGCTGGTGATCAGTCAGCAAGGTGAATTTCTGCCCGTGCAGATAGTGATTGAACTTTTTCACTCCCCACACTAGGCTGAGGGCCTCCCTGTCAATCTGGGCATAGTTACGCTCGGCTGAGGTTAGTGATCGTGACGCTAAGGCTATTGGCCTCTCTGAGCCGTCCGAGAGTTTGTGCGACAGCACCGCTCCAATGCCGTAGGGTGATGCATCACATGCCAACCGAATTGGTAATGCTGGGTTGTAATGGGCCAATACCTCTTTCGATGTGATTAGTATTTTGCTCTTCTGGAAAGCTCGTCTACATTTGTCACTCCACTTCCATGGCACCCCAGTTTGCAGTAGGGTGTTCAGTGGGTGTAGTATTGGCGACAAATTTGGCAAGAACTTATGGTAGTAGTTTACCAGCCCGAGGAACGACCTCAGTTGTGACACATTTTCCGGTGCTGGAGCCTTGACTACTGCCTCAATCTTCTCTGGGGACTTATGTAACCCCTCTTTATCGATACCTTAAAGTCCCCACAGATGCGACCCTTCTTTGGTTCCCCAGGCGTGCTGCTCAACGACTTTTTCATCACAGGGACGATGGGTGTAGCCCACTCGCTCCAGTCTACCTTGGACAGTACACCTGAACGTTCCAGACTCTCCAGCTCTGCTTCGACGGCTGGGCGGATCGCATGAGGTACCGGTCTGGCCTTAAAAAATTTTGGGCTTGCGTTTTCTTCAATTTTAATCGTCGCTGTCATGCCTTTTAGTGTTCCGAGTCCTTGCTGGAACACTTCTTTCGCATCAGTTATGATCTTTGACAGTCGCCCAGGTGTGACGTCGTCATCCTTTTTGTCAGCCACAGTCAGTGCCTGTATGGAATGCCAACCCAGTTGTATTTTACGGATCCATTCACGTCCCAGTAATGGTGGTCCTCCATCTTGCAATACATACAGGTCTAATTTTGGTGTTTCCTTACTGTTATATATAACGGTCACCCTTATTTTTCCTTTGGGGTAGACTTTTTGCCCCGTGTACGTCTTCAAAATAATTTTTGTATCTCTCAAGAGTATGTGTGAGAATAGCCGCTCGTAGTCCCGTTGATTTATGACTGTTAGGGCTGATCCTGTGTCCAATTCCATCTTTACCTGGACTCCTGCTATCTTGAGAGTGACCCAAATGGTTTGGTGATCCTCCGTTGTGATCACATTATGTAGTTTCAGACAACTCAGTTCCCTGCTTTCGGAGTCGTTATCACTCTTTTGTTCATCTGAACTATTCTCCGTCATCTTATGTACCTTCTGGTACTTTCTTTTGGTAGGTTTCTTACTGCTGGTTTTCTTTCCCAACCTGCAGACTCGTGCTATCACAGAATCACAGAAACCCCACAGTGCAGATAGAGGCCATTTCGGCCCATCGAGTCTGCGCCGACACACATCCCACCCGATCCCCGTAACCCCTACACCAACACATATCCCACCCTATCCCTGTAACCCCATGTATTTAATCCCCCTAACACTAAGGGTCAATTTTTATCATAGCCAATCAACCTAACCCGCACATTTTTGGACTGTGGGAGGAAACCGGAGCACCCGGAGAAAACCCACGCAAACACGGGGAGAATGTGCAAACTCCACACAGACAGTCGCCCGAGGCTGGATTCAAACCCAGGTCTCTGGCGCTGTGAGGCAACAGTGCTAACCACTATGCCACCGTGTCCTACTTTTCCACACTGTCTGCACACTTTGTCTTTGAACCAGCAATCATTCTGGTCGTGTGTTGTTCTGCCGCAACGATAGCACTTTTCTGTTCCATATGACATTTCGTTTGTGCCATATTCTTGCAGTCTCTGTTGTATCTCTGCAGCGCCCCGTGCTGCTGCTTCATATGATACCGCAATGCTGAAAGCCTTGATATACCTATCAATTCGTCCAATAAAAAGCGACGAGTTAGGAACGTAACTAAAGGTTTTTATTGACTAAATAACAGAGCCCACCCTCGTGGGTGATCGGGTCCAACAAGGAGGAATACCAGTCAGTCGACTACCTTTATACCTGGGCAGGTAGGTGGAGCCATGGGCGGAGTCGGAGGTGGTCAGCCCAGGTATAACAGCGCGACAAGAGGCGACCTCGTATCGTGATACAACAGTGATAACGGTGATAACAATACAACAGTGATAACTATAGTGTAACGATAAAAGTGGTTTACCACATTCACCCCTTGTTTAGATTTGAGTCCGGCGGGGTGAAGTGTACTACCAGTTCTGGTATGTCAGTCTGTCCGGAGGCCTCGTAAGCCTCTCCGATCGTCGCAGCGGCGGTGCTGCATTATCCGGTGTTAGTGCTGGTGTCTGCGTGGTCGGAGAAGGCTCGTGGGGTTCCGGCATGCCGTCTACCTGGGCTGGAATTGGGGGTGTGGTGGGGGGGGTAAAGGTGGTGTCTCCAGAGTGCCCGAGGGTGCGAGGTCTCGTAAGGAGACAGTGTCCTCCCGCCCGTCTGGGTAAGCCACGTAGGCGTACTGGGGGTTGGCGTGCAGGAGGTTCACCCTCTCGACCAGGGGGTCTGTTTTATGGGCCCTCACGTGCTTTCGCAGCAAGACGGGCCCCGGAGAGGTCAGCCAGGTTGGTAGAGTGGTTCCCGTAGTCGACTTCCTGGGGAAAACAAACATTCGTTCATGGGGGGTGGCGTTAACGGCAGTGCAAAGTAGTGACCGGATGGAGTGCAGCGCTGTCGGGAGGACTTCCTGCCAGCGGGAGGTTGGGAGGCCCTTAGACTTTAAGGCTAAGAGGACGGCCTTCCATACCGTCGCGTTCTCTCTTTCCACCTGGCCGTTCCCTCGGGGGTTGTAGCTGGTGGTCCTACTTGCTGCAATACCTCTCGCTAGTAGGAACTGACGGAGTTCCTCGCTCATGAAAGAGGAGCCCCGGTCACTATGTATATAGTTTGGGAACCCGAACAAGGCGAAGAGGTCGTTCAGGCATTTAATGACCGTGGTACTGGTCATGTCTGGGCAGGGGAAGGCAAAGGGGAAACGGGAGTACTCATCAACAATGTTGAGGAAGTACACATTACGGTCAGAGGACGGGAGGGGCCCCTTAAAGTCGATGCTCAGGCGCTCGAAGGGGCGGGTGGCCTTGATCAGGCTTGCTCTGTCCGGCCTAAAGAAGTGCGGTTTACACTCGGCGCAGGTCTGGCAGTTCCTGGTTATGGTCCTGACCTCCTCGATGGAGTAGGGCAGGTTGCGGGCCTTAATGAAGTGGTAAAGTCTGGTGACCCCGGGGTGGCAGAGGTCGTTGTGGAGGGTCTGAAGTCTATCACTTTGCGCGCTGGCGCATGTAATTCGTGACAGAGCATCGGGGGGTTCGTTCAGCTTACCTGGCCGGTACAAGATATCATAATCGTAGGTGGAGAGCTCGATTCTCCACCTCAAGATCTTGTCATTCTTGATTTTGCCCCTCAGCTTGTTATTAAACATAAAAGCGACCGAACGTTGGTCAGTAAGGAGGGTAAATCGTTTGCCTGCCAGGTAGTGCCTCCAGCGTCGTACTGCCTCCACAATCGCCTGGGCCTCCTTCTCGACCGACGAGTGTCGGATCTCAGGGCCCTGTAGGGTCCTTGAGAAGAAGGCCACCGGTCTCCCCTCCTGGTTAAGGGTGGCGGCTAGGGCGAAGTCGGATGCATCGCTCTCGACTTGGAAGGGGATGGACTCATCCACTGCGTGCATAGTGGCCTTGGCAATGTCTCCCTTAATGAGGGAGAAGGCTGCGCACGCTTCCTCCGTAAGGGGGAAGGATGTGGACTTCATGAGGGGTCTGGCTTTGTCCGCATAATTGGGCACCCATTGGGCATAGTAGGCGAAGAGCCCCAGGGTTCTCTTAAGTGCCTTAGGGCAGTGGGGGAGGGGTAGCTCCATGAGGGGGCGCATTCTTTCGGGGTCGGGGCCAATGAGTCCGTTCTCTACTACACAGCCAAGGATGGCAAGGCGCGAGGTGTTAAACACACATTTCTCCTTATTGTAGGTGAGGTTCAGCCGTTGGGCTGTACGGAGGAATTTCTCCAGATTCACGTCGTGGTCCTGCCGGTCGCGGCCGCAGATGGTGACGTTATCTAGGTAGGGGAATGTGGCCTGCAGTCCGTTCTGGTCAACCATCCGGTCCATCTCCCTTTGGAAGACCGAGACCCCGTTGGTGACACCGAAGGGGACCCTAAGGAAGTGGTATAGGCGCCCATTCGCCTCGAAGGCGGTGTACTGGCGGTCCTCGGGGTGGATAGGGAGTTGGTGGTAGGCCGACTTAAGGTCGATGGTCGAGAATACGCGGTATTGTGCAATCTGATTGACCATGTCAGATATGTGGGGAAGGGGGTATGCGTCCAGCTGGGTGTATCTGTTTATGGTCTGGCTGTAGTCGATGACCAGGCGATTTTTATCGCCGGTCTTAACGACCACGACCTGGGCACGCCAGGGGCTGTTGCTCCCCTCGATGATGCCCTCCTTCAGGAGACGCTGCACCTCAGAGCTAATGAAAGCTCTGTCCCCAGCGCTGTACCGCCTGCTCTTGGTAGCGACGGGTTTGCAGTCGGGGGTGAGGTTAGCGAACAGGGAAGGTGGCGGCACCTTGAGGGTGGATAGGCTGCAGGTGTTACGCGGTGGGCGGTTTAACCTTCGCTGGTTGTCGACTGTGAGTGGGGGGAGGGGTCCACCGTATGCTAGGGTTACACTTTGGAGGTGGGATTGGAAGTCCAGCCCTAGTAGGACGGCAGCGCAGAGCTGGGGGAGGACGAGGAGTTTAAAGTTTTTATACTCTGTACCCTTAACCGACAAGGTCACAGCACAGTAGCCGCTAATGTCCGTGGCGTGGGACCTCGATGCCATCGAGATTCGGTTGCGCGTTGGCAGGACAGGGAGGGAGTAGTGGCTCACCGTGTCTGGGTGGATGAAGCTCTCCGTGCTTCCGCTGTCGAACAGGCAGGTCGTGGCGTGGCCGTTTACTTTGATGTCCATCATCGACTTGGACAGGTGGTGTGGGCGGGCTTGATCCAGAGTGACGGAGGCTAGCGTGTAGGTAAGTGAGTCGTTGTCGTCTGCGGGCGAGGCGGTCGTCGGGTCCGGGGGCCCGGTGGCAGTCGGGCGTGGTGGGTAAAATGGCGTCTCCCACGAGGTAGGACAAAATGGCGGAGAAGATGGCTGCCCCCATAACTCACATGAGGCACTATTGGGGTCGGTTGCCTTGATCAAAGATGGCCGCCCCATGACTCACGTGTGGGGATACTGGCCTCAGTTGCCGTGAAAGAAGATGGCCGCCCCCACAGTTCGCATGAGGCACTGCTGGCCTCTGAAGATCCGCTCCTGCAGGCCTTAGAGAAGTGGCCTTTCTTCCTGCAGGTTGTGCAGGTAGAGTTCCTGGCTGGGCAGCGCGACCTCGGGTGCTTCTCCTGGCCGCAAAAGAAGCAGCCGGCGGCCCGATCGCGGGTGCCCGATGTCGGAGCCGGTACCGGGGGTGGCGGGCCCGGTCGGGTCCGGGACGCCGACGCTGAGGTAGGTCCCGGGGGCGGCGCTGCGAAGGGTATTGCGGTAGGGGTCGGGCCCGAGTCCCAGGGTCGCGAGCAGTACCTGGAAAACGCCTCCTGGTCCTGATGGGCCACCTCCAGGGAGAGAGCGAGGGCTTCAGCTTTGTCCAGGTCGAGGTCTTTAGCTTCAAGCAGTCTTTGCCGTGAGTAGTCGGACCGTAGGCCTTTCACAAAGGCATCGCGGATATTATCTTCCGTATTTTCAACAGCCGTCACCGCTTTAAAGTCACAGTTCCTGCCGAGTGCTCTTAGCGCCCGTAAAAATTCAGCTACAGACTCTCCTGGCTGTTGCGGGCGGGATCTTAGGAGGTGCCTGGTGTACATGTAATTTACCGGGCTGCGGTACTGCTGTTTCAGTAGGTTGATAGCGGCCTCGTACGTAGTCGTGTCCTGGATGAGTGCGTATACTCTCGGGCTCGCTTGGGCGTTCAGAAGTCTTAGTTTGGATCTCTGCGGGGCGCCGGATTCTTCCAGGTAGGATTCGAAGCAGTCCAGCCAGTGTTTGAAGTTGAGGGCTGCGTTTGCTGCCTGTGGGTTTAGATCCAGGTACGGTGGTTTGAGGGCTTGCAGCCAAGCCGGCTGGTGTGGCTGTGCTTCTGGGAGGGCTTCTGGCTGGCCAGTAGTAGACATCTTTAAAATTTAGTCAATAAAATTGATATACCTATCAATTCGTCCAATAAAAAGCGACGAGTTAGGAACGTAACTAAAGGTTTTTATTGACTAAATAACAGAGCCCACCCTCGTGGGTGATCGGGTCCAACAAGGAGGAATACCAGCCAGTCGACTACCTTTATACCTGGGCAGGTAGGTGGAGCCATGGGCGGAGTCGGAGGTGGTCAGCCCAGGTATAACAGCGCGACAAGAGGCGACCTCGTATCGTGATACAACAGTGATAACGGTGATAACAATACAACAGTGATAACTATAGTGTAACGATAAAAGTGGTTTACCACAAGCCTTTTCTAGCGTAAGGTCCTTTTCAGATAAAAGCCGTTTCTGGGTTCCTTCACTTTGAAGCCCACACACAAACTTGTCCCTTAAGGTATCTGCCAGTCCCGCTCCAAACTGGCAGTGTTTCAATAGTTTGCACAGTTCTGTTAAATAATCAGCATTGCTTTCATCCTTATGCTGGTTCCGTTTGTGAAACTTGAATCTTTCTGCTATCAGCAGCGGTGTGGGGTTTAACTGTTCCTTTAGTATCGTTACTATGTCTTCAAAACTCTTTTCCATTGGCTTCGTTGGGGTTACTAGATTTCGTAATAAACCATACGTCTTTGCACCCATTAAATTTAACAATACCGACACTTTCCTGTCATCTGACACCTCATTTGCCTCGCAGTACACCTCTATTCGTTCGACATATGTAGTCCAATCTTCGACTTCATTGTCAAATGCGGTGATACTGCCACGCTTCGGCATTTTGGGTGTTGTTTAAAATGGCATCTCCCACTGGCTTAAAATGGCATCTCCCGCGCTTTCCTTCCTCCCCCGCTGCTGCCGATGCCACTCCCGGCGGTTCTCGTGGCAATGGCAGCGCCTCGCGGGTTTCTGCGCATTTCTCTCTCCCTCTCTCCAACGGTGCTCGGCCCATGAACACCGGCTGCGCCCTGTGCGCTCTGCCCTCTCTCTTTCTCCCCCGTCGACGCTGTTCGGCCCTTTGCTGTGCTGCTCGGTCGGGCTCTAGCCCGCCGCTGTCCGGGAAGGGTCTGCGCACTACCTGTTGCCAGCCCGTTTCGCTGGACCACCTCGACTGGAAAGCCAAGCCTGGCTCTCGACAGCCTCCCCCGCAATTCTCGAGTCTCTGCTGGATGACTGGGCGGTTGCCCGTGGTCGACGCCCGAGTCTCTGGCCTTGACCTCCAATCCACTGATCTCCAGGAACGAATCCCCGGGAGGTGATGCAGAGTTGCAGTTAGGTTCGAACCTGCCTCGTCGCCAATGTTACGTCCGTGTATAAGAAGACACAGACTGCGGAGAACGGTACAATAGGTGTTTACTCAACGTGACTCAGACTGCAACTGATCTATACAGATTACTACTCAGCGTTATATACAGGTGTGGTCACTGCCGGTACTACAGTATACATGAGCTGTAAAAAGTAGTTCCCCCCTTAAAGGTACATACATTACAGACACCATCCAGGACAAAGCAGCCCCCTTGATTGGCACCCCATCCACCACCTTAAACATTCACCCCCTCCACCACCAGCGTACCGTGGCTGCAGTGTGTACCATCTACAAGATGCACTGCAGCTGCTCACTAAGGCTCCTTCGGCAGCACCTCCCAAACCCGTGACCTCTTCCACCTAGAATGACAAGGACAGCAGGCGCATGGGAACACCACCACCAGCAAGTTCCCCTCCAAGTCACACACCATCCTGACTTGGAAATATCACCGATCCTTCATCGTCGTGGGTCAAATTTCTGGAACTCCCTCCCTAACAGCACTGTGGGAGTACCCTCACCACTCGGACTGCAGCGGTTCAAGAAGACGGCTCAGCACCACCTTCTCAAGGGCAACTAGGGATGGGTAATAAATGCTGGCCTTGCCAGCGACACCCACATCCCATGAATGAATTGAAAAAAACAGGATCGAGGGAATGAATAGCCTACTCCTGTTCCTATGGTCATTAATATGACACGCTTGTCTTTGCGGTCTTAATTTCTGCTAATAAAGGGAAACATGTCCAATTCCCTATACAGAGATCATTTCTGTAATTCTAAAGATCCTATGGGATTGAACTTCCTCCATGTTTACTGAAAGCCTCCATCTTGTTTGGTCATGCAGATAACTGATCTTCCCTCCCTTTTTCATTTAGTCACTCTTTCACAGAATCACAGAAACCCCACAGTGCAGATAGAGGCCTTTTCAGCCCATCGAGCCTGCACCGACACATATCCCACCCGATCCCTGTAACCCCTACACCAACACATATCCCACCCTATCTCCATAACCCCACACATTTTAATCCCCCTAACACTAAGGGTCAATTTATCATAGCCAATCAACCTAATCTGCACATCTTTGGACTGTGGGAGGAAACCAGAGCACCCGGAGGAAACCCACACAAACACGGGGAGAATGTGCAAACTCCACACAGACAGTCACCTGAGGCCGGATTTGAACCCGGGTCCCTGGCGCTGTGAGGCAACAGTGCTAACCACTATGCCACCGTGCTGCCTGTGGTTCTGTTTTTACTGACATGTATTGTTTTACTTCTTTCTTTAAAAAAATGTATTCTATTAAATTGAATACAAAGAAGCCTAGCTATATTGTATGGAATCCTTGAATAAACAGACTCCCTTTTGTGTTATTATTTACAGAAAGCTTTGTGTGATGGTAAAATGGTATATTGTGCTCCTGGGTACATTTTAAGCTTTGATGGTTGTTGGCTGGTATTTATCCAGTGGACATACATGTGCTGAGCAATTGATATTCAGAATTTTGTTGTGATTTTTTTATAACTTGTAGTCATGGTGTTTGTAAGAGATTCTGTAAAATGCACCATTTATTTAAAAGAAAACGAGAGGTGGTTAAAATAGACAAAGTTTCAAAGGTTTTCTGATCTAACTAATGCTTCCTTTCATTTTAATGGAAAACCACAGAATTCAAAATACTGAAATATATGTGAACCATGTAGAGTGGCAGCTTAGTATCAATGAGAAATACATTATAAAATGTATAATTTTAGCACCAGCGTCAGGACTTCATTTCAGCAGTTTCAAAGAAAAGCTAATTCAAGCACGAATGGAGTTTGATATGACTGGTATTGCTGATGTTATTTTAAATGTTTGTGACCTTCACAATTGAATGTCGTACCGCAACACATCTAAAAGTTCCTCCCATTCCTATCGTATACAAAGTCCTGCTCACCCAGTCCCCAAGTCCTCGCCAACCTCCACAGGCTCCACATCCTCCAATGCATTGACTTCAAAATACTCAACCGCCTTTACAAATCGCTCCATTGCCTCACTCTACCCTACCTCTGCAACCTTGTCCAGCTCTATGTCTGAGCTTGCACACTCCACTCTTCTGAGTCCATACTAGTACAAGGACTCTTCCCTCTGTTCCACCATCATCGCCCCAAACTCTGAAATAATCTTCCAAACCCATCCATCTTCTTCCATCTCTCTGCACCTTCAAAACCTCCTCAAAAACTACTGTTCCTTTGGCCTCTCTCACCCTTTGTGAAGCACCTTGGCATACTGAGCGACATTAGAGGTGTTGTATAAGCATATGTTGTTTTTGCTTGCAACAATGCACATTGTGTTTGAGGATGCAATGGTGGCACCAAAGCAGCAAATGTACATTATTTTTATTTTTCCACAAAATCGTTTCACTACTAAGTACGCAACAGCAACAACAACAACTTGCATTTATATAGCACCTTTAATGTAATAAATCATCCCAAGGCGCTTCACATGAGCGTTATAAAACAAAATTTGATGCCGAGCCACATAAGGAGATAGTAGGGCAGATGACCAAATGCTTGGTCAAAGAGGTAGGTTTTAAGAAGCGTCTTAAAGGAGGAAAGAGAGTAGTGAGGTGGAGAGGTTTAGGGAGGGAATTCCAGAGCTTAGGGCCTTGGCAGCTGAAGGCACGGCTGCCAATGGTGGAGTGATTAAAATCGGGGATGCTCAAGAGGCCAGAATTAGAGGAGCTTAGATATCTGCAGAAGCTACCAGGGAACATAAAAACTGACTGTAAAAGCTTTTATAGATATGTGAAGAGAAAAAGATTGGTGAAGTCAAACGTAGGTCCCTTGCAGTCAGAATCAGGGGAATTTATAATGGGGAACAAAGAAATGGCAGACCAATTAAATACACACTTTGGTTCTGTCTTCACAAAGGAGGACACAAATAACCTCCCAAAGATGTCGGGGAACATAGGGTCTAATGAAAGGGAGGAACTGATAGAAATCAGTATTTGTAGGGAAATGGTGTTAGGGAAATTGATGGGATTGAGGGCCGATAAATCCCCAGGGCCTGATAATCTACATCAAGGAAGTGGCCCTAGAAATAGTAGATGCTTGCTGGTCATCTTCCAAAATTCGATAGACTCTGGAACAGTACCCATGGATTGGCGGGTAGCTAATGTTACCCCACTGTTCAAAAAGGGTGATAGAGAGAAAACGGGGAATTACAGACCGGTAAGCCTGACATCAGTAGTGGGGAAAATGCTAGAGTCCATTATTATAAAGGATGTAATAGCAGAGCACTTGGAAAAAAGTGACCGGATCGGACAAAGTCAACATGGATTTACAAAAGGTAAATCGTGCTTGACTAATCTACTGGAATTTTTTGAGGATGTAACTGGTAAAATAGATAAGGGAGAACCAGTGGATGTGGTGTATTTGGATTTTCAAAAGGATTTCGATAAGGTCCCGCATAAGAGATTAGCATGTAAAATTAAGGCACATGGGATTGGGGACAAGGTATTGACTTGGATAGAGAACTGGTTGGCAGACAGAAAGCAAAGAGTTGGAATAAACGGCTCTTTTTCCGAGTGGCAGGCAGTGACTAGTGGGGTACCGCAGGGATCAGTCCTTGGACCCCAGCTATTCACAATATATATTAATGATCTGGACAAGGAAACTAGATGTAATATCTCCAAGTTTGCAGACGACACAAAGCTGGGTGGGCATGTGTGCTGTGAGGAGGATGCCGAGAAACTCCAGGGTGATTTGGACAGGTTGGGTGATTGGGCAGAAGCATGGCAGATGCAATATAATGTGGATAAATGCGAGGTTATCCAGTTTGGTGTCAAAAACAGGAAGCCAGATTATTATCTGAATGGCAATAAATTGGGAGAAGGAGAAGTGCAACGAGACCTGGGCATCCTTGTGCACCAGTTGCTGAAAGTAAGCATGCAGGTGCAGCAGGCAGTTAAGAAGGCAAATGGTATGTTGGCCTTCTTAGCGAGAGGGTTTGAGTACAGGAACAAGGATGTCTTGCTGCAGTTGTACAGGGCCTTGGTGAGACCACATCTTGAGTATTGTGTGCAGTTTTGGTCGCCTTATCTGAGGAAGGATGTTCTTGCCATGGAAGGAGTGCAGCGAAGATTCACCAGGCTGATACCTGGGATGGCAGGAATGACGTATGAGGAGAGATTGGGTCGATTGGGCTTGTACTCACTGGAGTTTAGAAGAATGAGAGGGGATCTCATCGAAACTTATAAAATTCTAACAGGACTAGACAGACTAGATGCTGGAAGGATGTTCCCGATGGTCGGGGAGTCCAGAACCAGGGGTCACAGTCTAAGGATAAGGGGTAAGCCATTTAGGACAGAGATGAGGAGGAATTTCTTCACCCAGAGAGTGGTGAACCTGTGGAATTCGCTGCCAAAGAAGGCAGTAGAGGCCAATTCGTTAAATATATTCAAGAAGGAGTTGGATATATTTCTTAAGGCTAAAGGGATCAAGGGATATGGAGAGAAGGCAGGGACAGGGTACTGAATTTGGATGATCAGCCATGATCTTATTGAATGGCGGAGCAGGCTCGAGGGGCCGAATGCCCTACTCCTGCTCCTATCTTCTTTGTTTCTATGTTTCTATGTTGTAGAGCTGGAGGAGATTACAGAGATAGGGAAGGGCGAGGCCATGTAGGGATTTGAAAACAAGGATGAAAATTTTAAAATCGAGGCATTGCTTAAACGGGAGCCAATGTTGGTCAGTGAGCACAGGGAGGATGGGCGAACGGGACTTGGTGCGAGTTAGGACACAGGCAGCGCAGTTTTGAATGACGTCAAGTTTACAGAGGATAGAAAGTGGGAGGCCAGCCAGGAATGTGTTGGAATAGTGAAGTCTAGAGGTAACAGAGGCATGGATGAGGGTTTCAGCAGCAGATGAGCTGAAGCAAGGGCAGAGTTGAGTGATGTTCTGGAGGTGGAAATAGGCGGTCTTAGTGATAATGCGGCTATGTGGTTGGAAGCTCATTTCAGGGTCAAATATGAAACATATGGTTCAGCCTCAGACTGGGGAGAAGGATGGAGTTGGTGGCTAGGGAACAGAGTTTGTGGCGGGGACTGAAGACAATGGCTTCAGTCTTCCCAATATTTAATTGGAGGAAATTTGGCCTGGTTACATAGCAATTATTAGGATACATATATCCTGGTACAGTAATAACAGGGAATAGATAGGAGATAATAGGAAGGAGTCCAGAGTTGAAGTCAGAGGTCCTGATGTGGGAAAAAGATAACGCAGGTAGCGTGGAGTCAGCCTGGACTACAGATGAACTGTGGTCCAAATTCAGAGACAGGTGTAGCGCGCAAGTGAAATCCAGAAGTTATTTGAAGGGTAGAGTATCGGAGGATGGAGGTATTTCTGTGGGAATGAAGATCTAACAGATGTGCAGAATTGGTTGTGGGGCAGAAAGATGATGGTGCAGTTGGAGATCCGCATAAGATCCAGAAGTGGCAGGAGAGTGAAACTCGAGCCAGAAAACGGACTGTAACTGAAGTTGAAAAACCAGTAGAACCAGTTGGCCAGTCACAGGCTCAGCAGGGAATAACGCGGTGGGGGAAGGGCTGTAGCTGATCAAGTTGCTTTAAAATCTAAGCAACAGATCAGAGACACAGATGATGAGTCTTACGGTGTAATCCAATGCAGAAGCGTAGTCTTGGGCCGCGATTTTACTTACCTCGGTGAGTCCATGGCAAGCAATGTCTGTGGCGGGTCGCGACCCCACTGCTGGCTCCATCCAGCTCTGTCAAATGAATTTCCCTTGATAGGGCTTGTTAAGCCCGCCCAACACGTTTCCCGGGCCAATCAGAGGAAGCGGGTCTGGTGACGTCATTTCATGATGCGTCGTCAGCCAGTTTCCTTAAAGGGACCATGGCCAACTTTCATTTGACATTTATGCTGTCAGTGTTCTACAGCATTGAGGTGCAGCAAATGAATGCACAGAGTTGCAGGGTTTCACCCAGGTTCTCCCATGACTCCCTCCATATGCTTATGAAGGGAGTCACAGCATGCAGGGAGTGTAAAGTCTGTAGGTATTATGGCGAATTAATACACAGACTACAAGAGTAACTTTAACAGGACTTTACTATTCGAAGGTCAGGGCGAATCTGCCCAATAAATCCTGACACAGCACTTATATACCGGTGTGGTCACCGTCGGTATTACAGTATACAGCAGCCAAGATAAAGTAGTGCCACACCTAAAATAGTTCTCTTAAAGGTGGACGGTTACATACAATAGTTCTCTTAAAGGTAGAACAGTTACATACACTACAATCCTCCCTTTTTAGCTTACAACATACTTATTCCCCATTAACATAACATCATAACATATATACAACTTATGCAAAACAGTTCACAGATTCAGTCTCTCTGGAGGCTTCCTGACTCTGTCCGGATAACGCCTCGGTGGTGTAGTAGTTTTCGGCGGGGTAGTAGGTTCTTCTGGCAAGGTCGATTCGGCTTGAAGGACAGTGTCAGGTTCATCTGATTCCAATATTACCAGATCGGAGGTAGGTGCTCTGGGTATCTCTGCTTCAACATTAGCCGTGTAAGGTTGTGGAGTAGGTTGGTCCTTTGTGGATGACCCTATGATCTGGTCAACATGGCGCCTTATTATGCTGTCACCAATGTCCACGGTATACATCAGCGGCCCTAGCCTTTTCCCAATAGTTCCAGGCTGCCATTTCTCGGTACGGTAGTCCCGGGCCAAAACTTGTTGACCTATCTGAAAGGATCTAGTTGGCCTTTCATTCATGCCCTGAAATTGCTGGTTCTCTACGTCCCGTCTGACGTTTGGCTTAATCAAATCCAGCCGGCATCTTAGTCTTCTATTGAAAAACATCATGGCGGGAGTTTGGTTTGTGACCGCATGTGTTGCATTCCTGTACGCCAACAAGAAGTTATCTACCTTATGTTGTAGGTTGATGTCTTCATTACCCATGGCCTTTATGCTAATCCATTGGTGGCGGGATGGTATGGGGCTGACGTGTAGTGCTTGACCCCATTCCTTTTTAAGAACTTCCTGAATTCTTCGGACACAAATTGCGGTCCATTATCAGAACAGATCTGTTCCGGCAGCCCATTCCTGGCAAATATGGTCCTTAATACTGTGATGGTTTTTTCCGTGGTGGTGGAGGACATCTTTATTACCTCCGGCCACTTGGAGTGTGCATCCACCGTGATTAGAAACATTGAGTCCATAAATGGACCAGCAAAGTCGACGTGTACCCTTTTGCCAAGGAGATGAGGGCCACTCCCATGGATGCAGAGGAGCTTGTGGTGGCGCGTTTTGGACCGTCTGGCATCCTAGACAGCTCTTGGTTATTTCTTCGATGTCTCCATCAATACCTGGCCACCACACAAACGCTCTTGCTAGGTTCTTCATTTTCACTCCACCCAGATGCCCCTCGTGAAGCTCCTTTAGCACCTTATGCTGAAGTTTGGGTGGAATCACCACTCTAGATCCACACATCAAGGTTCCTCGGCACACTGACAGCTGTTCTTTTCTTTGCGAAAATGCGGGCAGCGTTGGTTCGCCATGTGCTGGCCATCCCTCCACTGTTAAATCGTAGACTCGTGAGAGAGTCAGGTCATTTCTTGTTTCATTTTCGATCATCGAATTTGTTACTGGTAGACATTCCACTATGGATGAGTGGAACATCTCTACCGGGTCCACTGTAGCCGCCTCTTCTACTACTGGCAACGATAGGCGCGATAACCCATCAGCATTTCCATGCTGTTTGGACCTTTTGTATTCGATGTCATATTGGTGTGCCCCAAGTAACACGGACCACCTCTGTAGCCTTTGCGCTGTCATAGTGGAAACGGCCTTGTTAGGGTTGAATATGGACACCAACGGCTGGTGGTCTGTCAGTAATGTGAACTTCTTGCCCTGCAGGTAATGATTGAATTTCTTTACTCCCCACACAAGGCTGAGGGCCTCCCTATCTATCTGAGCATAATTTCGCTCAGCGGAGGTCAATGATCGGGACGCAAATGCGACTGGCCTTTCCGAGCCATTTGGTAACTTGTGTGAAAGTACTGCTCCAATTCCATAAGGGGAAGCATCACAAGCTAGACGAAGAGGTAACGTTGGGTTGAAATGAGCCAACACTTCCTCAGAGGTAATCAACGCCTTGCTTCTGCGAAAGGCCTTCTTACAGTCCTCGCTCCACTTCCATGGTACTTCTTTCCGCAACAGAGCATTCAGCGGATGCAGCACCGTGGATAGATTTGGCAGAAACTTGTGGTAATAATTAATCAACCCCAGAAACGATCTCAACTGTGATACATTTTCCAGAGCGGGGGCCTTCACGACAGCTTCTATCTTGTCAGGTGACTTGTGCAGCCCGTCTTGGTCAATGACATGACCGCAGTACGAGATTCGTTTCTGGAAGAACTCGCATTTCTGGCGATTAACTCGAAGGCCATATTCCTTCAACCTGGTGAGCACCAGTTTCAAATTTGTGAGGTGTTCCTCCTCGTCTTCTCCCGTAATCAGGATATCGTCCAAGTAACACTGCGTGCTTGGAATACCCTGTAAGACCTGCTCCATGGCCCTCTGCCAAATTGCTGGAGCCGAAGCTACTCCAAAAACCAGTCTATTATAACGATACAAGCCTCTGTGCGTGTTGATTGTGAGATACTGGCGCGACTCTTCCTCGACTTCCATTTGTAAGTATGCTTGTGCCAGGTCTATCTTGGTGAAGTGTTTCCCGCCAGACAATGAAGCAAAGATATCCTCAATCCGCGGGAGCGGGTATTGTACCGTGTGAAGCACCGGATTAACTGTGATCTTGAAGTCTCCGCAGATGCGGACCTTTCCCGGTCCCCCTGGCTTGTTACTTGATGAAGACTTCATGACGGGAACAATGGACGTGGCCCACTCACTCCAGTCCACCTTAGACAGTACCCCTGAACGTTCAAGCTCTTCCAGTTCTGCCTCCACAGCAGGTCGTATCGCGTAAGGTACCGATCTGGCTTTGAAAAATTTTGGGCTTGCATGTTCTGCAATCTTGATTTTTGCTTTAATTCCTCTCAGTGTTCCCAGTCCTTGCTGGAATACCTCTTTAGCTTCGTCCAATATTCTGGACAACCGTTCAGGTTTGACATCTTCCTTTCCGGAATCTACCGTCATTGTGTTTAGTGAATGCCAGTCTATCTTTATTTTCCTGATCCACTCCCGTCCCAGAAGTGGTGGACCTCCCTTGGGCAGCACATACATGTCCATCCCTTGGTGATCTTTGTCCTTGTATCTCACCTTGACTTTTATCTTTCCGATGGGGTATACTTTGTGCCCCGTGTATGTCTGCAATACTATCTCCGTATCCCATAGGGGAATATGTTTGAATAACTTTTTGCAATCTTGCTTATTCATGACCGTCAACGCCGATCCGGTGTCCACTTCCATCTTCACTTGGACTTTTGCAATCTGTAGTGTGACCCAGATAGTTTGTCGGTCAGCTTCTTTACTCACATTGTGAATCCTCAGACTACCCAGTTCCTTGCTGTTGGAGTCTGAGTCCGAATTCTGTTCATCTGGACTCTTCCCAGTCACCTTATGTACCTTTCTGTACTTCTTCTGCGGTGACTTATTATTGCTGGTCTTCTTTCCTGACCGGCATACCTTAGCTATGTGACCAAGCTTGCCACATTTTCTACATTCCTGGTTTTTAAACCAGCATTGGTTCTGGTCGTGTGTTGTCTTCCCACAACGATAACATTTCGTTGTACCTGAAGCCATTTGATCCACACTGAGTACCGCTGTCTTCCGCTGCATTTCCACCGTGCCTCTCGCTGCGGCTTCGTGCGATGCTGCAATAAGGATAGCCTTATCAAGTGTAAGATCGTTCTCTTCGAGCAGTCGTTTTTGTGTTCCTTCCTTCGACATCCCGCACACGAACTTGTCTCTCAGTGCCTCTGTCAGATTTACCCCAAACTGACAGTATTTTGCTAGCCTACGCAGTTCAACCAGGTACTCTGCGTTGCTTTCCTCTTTTCGTTGCGTTCTCACGTAAAATTTTGATCGTTCCGCTAACATCAGCGGTGCGGGGTTAAAATGATCCTTCAGGACAGCAACAATATTAGCGAAAGACTGATCCGCCGGTTTAGCTGGTGATAGAAGATGCTTCAATAACCTGTATGTCTTCGCACCCATTGAGTTTAGTAAGGTTAGAGCTTTGTCATAATTTGCTATCTTATTGACCTTACAATATATCTCGATGCGTTCTACATACGTGGCCCAATCTTCCACATCAGAATCGAAACCGTTGATGTTACTACGCTTAGGCATCTTCACACTCTTCCTGAGAAACAACAACGAAATATTTCTTTAACTTTTTTTTTCAAAATGGCGGTTTCCCGCGCTTGTCTTCTTTCCCCGCCCACTTTCAAAATGGCGGTTTCCCGCTTCTGTCTTCTTCCCCGCCTACTGGCGGCTTCCCGCGTTTCTTCCCCTGGCGGGAGGGGTAAGCTTTTCCCTCGGGCGACGACCGCTGGCTTTCGGGGTTCGCAGCCTGCGCGTCGGCTTCAGTGCGTTCCTTGTTCCCTTTTCTCGGCAGGGCAACCGGCGCTGGGTACAACCCGTTGACGGCGAACAGTTTCAGCCGCTGGGCTGGATCTCGCTCAGTCTCCCTCGCTCGGGCTCTGCCTCTCCCGCTCGCTCGGGCTCTGTCTCTCCCTCAGCGGCTTCCAATCGCGCCTCCCAGCCCTCTCGCAGTCCGGTGCTTTCCTCCCCGGCTGCGGCTGAGTTCTCCGCGATTTATTTATTTTTATATCTTCCCGCGCCTTACAATCCCGGTCGCAGCGCTTCGTGGCCTCGGTCGCTGCCCGGCCTTTTTCGCCGGTCGCGGTCTAGCTGTCTCACGACGCCGTTGCGTCTCCCAGCCCGCTTGTACCGCGGCTTCCGTGCTCCACGCTGCCCCAGTCTCAGCGCCTCTGGGCCCGACTTCTGTCCGGCTCCTTTTCCCCGACCGTGGTCGAGTTCACCGCCCTTATCCTCCGTTTATTTTTTTTATTTTCCCTTTACTCACAGTCACCGTGGCCGACTTGCTTCTCGTGCTGATCGGCTCACTCACCACCGTGGCAGAAGGGACAATCAGTGCCTGTTGCTGATGGAAGGCTTCGTGTCTGAATTCTTCCTTCTTCCTTGCTCTGCAGACTCGAGTTTTCTCTCAGCAGAACGACGAGGGCGGGTGCCTCTTCTCGACGCTCGTTAACTGCTTCGGAAGTATTGTTGCCGCAGGGTAAGATCGAACTCGTCGCCACTGTAAAGTCTGTAGGTATTATGGCGAATTAATACACAGACTACAAGAGTAACTTTAACAGGACTTTACTATTCGAAGGTCAGGGCGAATCTGCCCAACAAATCCTGACACAGCACTTATATACCGGTGTGGTCACCGTCGGTATTACAGTATACAGCAGCCAAGATAAAGTAGTGCCACACCTAAAATAGTTCTCTTAAAGGTGGACGGTTACATACAATAGTTCTCTTAAAGGTAGAACAGTTACATACACTACAGGGAGGTCCTCTTCCCTTCCGATGGGCGGAAGAGACCTCCCCAGTGTTACGTCCGTGTATAATCAGACACAGACTGCGGAGAATGGTACAACGGTGTTTACTCAACGTGGCTCACACTGCAACTGATCTGTACAGATTACTACTCAGGGCTATATACAAGTGTGGTCACTGCCGGTACTACAGTATACATGAGCTGTAAAAGATAGTTCCCCACTTAAAGGTATATACATTACAATTCCTCCCCTTTTAGATTAACAGTACCATAACACTCATTTAACAATTAAATATCAAACTAATTACAATTAACACTTTTAACATGCAACATTAGCTGAAAATAGTCTATTTATATATTCAGTCTTTGGGGAGGCTTCCTGATCCTTTCTGGATAGCGCCTTTCCCGAGTGTCTTGCTCTTGGTGCGGAGGCGATTCTGGCCCCCTGTCGTCGGTTGGTTCATCAGCTTCCGATGCTACTGTTTCTGGGGTAGATGCGACCTGTACGTCGGGTTCATCACCAGGTACGTATGGGCGAGGCATGGGGTTGACTTGTTCCTGTGACTCTAGGATCTGGTCAGCATGGCGTCTCACGATGCTCTCCCCAACGTCCACTGTGTACATTAGTGGGCCCTGCCATGTGCATATCGTTCCTGGCTGCCATTTTCTGTTCGGTAGTCGCGGGCCAAGACTGGTTGCCCTACATTGAGGCTCCTTGTTGGCTTCTCATGGATGTGCTGGAATTGCTTACTCTCAACATCTCTTCGTACGTTTGGTCTGAGCAAATCCAGGCAAGATCTTAACCTTCGGTTAAAGAACATCATGGCTGGGGCCTGGTTGGTGACTGCATGTGTCGCATTCCGGTAGGCGAACAGGAAATTGTCCACCTTGTGCTGCAGCGGAATGTTGTCATTGTACATAGCCTTTATTGCCTTCTTAAAGGTTTGTATGAACCTCTCAGCCAATCCATTTGTGGCTGGATGATACGGGGCGGATGTGTAATGCCTTACCCCATTCTTTTTCAAGAACCTCCGGAACTCTTTGGACACAAACTGTGGTCCGTTGTCGGAGCAAATCTGTTCTGGCAAGCCATTCCTGGCAAAAATGGTCCGTAGGACTGCAATAGTTTTCTCCGTGGCCATTTCGAGTGCGCATCCACGGCTATTAAAAACGTTGAGTCCATGAATGGACCAGCAAAATCAATATGCACTCGTTGCCATGGAGATGAGGGCCACTCCCATGGGTGTAGAGGGGCCTGTGGTGGTGCATTTTGGACTCTCTGGCATCCTGAGCAGCTCTTGGTCAGGTCCTCGATTTGTTTATCGATTCCCGGCCACCACACATAAGCCCTGGCTAGGCTTTTCATTTTTACCCCTCCCAGATGACCCTCATGAAGCTCATTGAGCACTCTATCCCTTAACTTGGGTGGAATTTCCACTCGGGATCCACACATCAAGGTCCCCCGGCACACTGACAGCTGTTCTCTCCTTGTCGAGAATGCTGGCAACAGTGAGTCGCCATGTGCTGGCCATCCCTTCACCGTCAAATCATATACCCGAGACAGTGTCAGGTCATTTCGGGTTTCCTTTTCGATACAAGCGTTAGTTACCGGTAGGTATTCAACTATAGTCGAATGGAATATTTCGACAGGATCCACTGCTGGTGCTTCCTCCGCAGTAGGCAGTGGCAGGCATGATAGCCCATCAGCATTTCCATGCTGTTTCGTGCCCTTATGTTCAATCTCATAGTGGTGCGCCCCTAGAAAAAGTGGCCATCTTTTTAGTCATTGCGCAGTCATCACCGGAACGCCCTTCTTCGGATTAAAAATGGAGACAAGAGGCTGGTGATCAGTCAGCAAGCTGAATTTCTGCCCGTGCAGATAGTGATTGAACTTTTTCACTCCCCACACTAGGCTGAGGGCCTTCCTGTCAATCTGGGCGTAGTTACACTCGGCTGAGTTTAGTGATCGTGACGTGAAGGCTATTGGCCTCTCTGAGCCGTCCGAGAGTTTGTGCGACAGCACCGCTCCAATGCCGTAGGGTGACGCATCACATGCCAACCGAATTGGTAATGCTGGGTTGTAATGGGCCAATACCTCTTTCGATGTGATTAGTGTTTTGCTCTTCTGGAAAGCTCGTCTACATTCGTCACTCCACTTCCATGGCACCCCAGTTTGCAGTAGGGTGTTCAGTGGGTGTAGTATTGGAGACAAATTTGGCAAGAACTTATGGTAGTAGTTTACCAGCCCGAGGAACGACCTCAGTTGTGACACATTTTCCGGTGCTGGAGCCTTGACTACTGCCTCAATCTTCTCTGGGGACTTATGTAACCCCTCTTTATCGATAACGTGGCCACGATACGAGATCTGTTTTCTAAAAAACTCGCATTTTGGCCGGTTAGCTCAGAGCCCATATTCCTGCAATCTAGTGAGCACCTGCTCCAGGTTGGCAAGGTGATCACTGTAATTTTCGCCCGTGACCAGGATGTTGTCCAAATAACACTGGGTCCCTGGGATCCCTTGCAGGACTTGTTCCATTGCCCTCTGCCAAATAGCCGGGGCTGATGCTACCCCGAATACCAGCCAGTTGTATTGCTAGAGACCTTTATGGGTGTTGATTGTGAGGTATTTTTTTGATGCTTCTTCTACCTCCATTTGCAGATACGCCTGGGCCAGATCAATCTGAGTGAACCGTTTCCCTCCAGATAGCGAGGCGAAAATATCTTCAATCCGCGGAAGTGGATATTGTACGGTGTGAAGGACTGGGTTCACTGTTACCTTAAAGTCCCCACAGATGCGAACCTTCCTTGGTTCCCCAGGCGTGCTGCTCAATGACTTTTTCATCACAGGGACGATGGGTGTAGCCCACTCGCTCCAGTCTACCTTGGACAGTACACCTGAACGTTCCAGACTCTCCAGCTCTGCTTCGACGGCTGGGCGGATCGCATAAGGTACCGGTCTGGCCTTAAAAAATTTTGGGCTTGCGTTTTCTTCAATTTTAATCATCGCTGTCATGCCTTTTAGTGTTCCGAGTCCTTCCTGGAACACTTCTTTCGCATCAGTTAGGATCTTTGACAGTCGCCCAGGTGTGACGTCGTCATCCTTTTTGTCAGCCACAGTCAGTGCCTGTATGGAATGCCAATCCAGTTGTATTTTCCGGATCCATTCACGTCGCAGTAATGGTGGTCCTCCATCTTGCAATACATACAGGTCTAGTTTTGGTGTTTCCTTACAGTTATATATAACGGTCACCCTTATTTTTCCTTTGGGGTAGACGTTCTGCCCCGTGTATGTCTTCAAAATAATTTTTGTGTCTCTCAAGGGTATGTGTGAGAATAGCCGCTCGTAGTCCCGTCGGTTTATGACTGTTAGGGCTGATCCTGTGTCCAATTCCATCTTTACCTGGACTCCTGCTATCTTGAGAGTGAGCCAAACGGTTTGGTGATCCTCTGTTGTGATCACATTATGTAGTTTCAGACAACTCAGTTCCCTGCTTTCGGAGTCGTTATCACTCTTTTGTTCGTCTGAACTATTCTCCGTCATCTTATGTACCTTCTTGTACTTTCCTTTGGTAGGTTTCTTATTGCTGGTTTTCTTTCCCGACCTGCAGACTCGTGCTATGTGTCCTACTTTTCCACACTGTCTGCACACTTTGTCTTTGAACCAGCAATCATTCTGGTCGTGTGTTGTTCTGCCGCAGCGATAGCACTTCTCTGTTCCATATGACATTTCGTTTGTGCCATATTCTTGCAGTTTCTGTTGTATCTCTGCAGCACCCCGTGCTGCTGCTTCATATGATACCGCAATGCTGAAAGCCTTTTCCAGCGTAAGGTCCTTTTCAGATAAAAGCCGTTTCTGGGTTCCTTCACTTTGAAGCCCACACACAAACTTGTCCCTTAAGGTACCTGCCAGTCCCGCTCCAAACTGGCAGTGTTTCGATAGTTTGTGCAGTTCTGTTAAATAATCAGCATTGCTTTCATCCTTATGCTGGTTCCGTTTGTGAAACTTGAATCTTTCTGCTATCAGCAGCGGTGTGGGGTTTAAATGTTCCTGTAGTATCGTTACTATGTCTTCAAAACTCTTTTCCATTGGCTTCGTTGGGGTTACTAGATTTCATAATAAACCATACGTCTTTGCACCCATTAAATTTAACAATACCGACGCTTTCTTGTCATCTGACACCTCATTTGCCTCGCAGTACACCTCTATTCGTTCGACATATGTAGTCCAATCTTCGACTTCATTGTCAAATGCGGTGATACTGCCACTCTTCAGCATTTTGGGTGTGGTTTAAAATGGCGTCTCCCGCGCTTTCCTTCCTCCCCCGCTGCTGCCGACGCCGCTCCCGGCGGTTCTCGTGGCAATGGCGGCGCCCTGTAGGTTGCGCGCGATTCTCCTGCGCTTTTGCCAACGCCGCTCTCGGCGGTCCTCGTGGCAATGGCGGCGCCTCGCGGGTTTCTGTGCTTCTCTCTCTCCCTCTCTCTGACGCTGCTCGGCCCCTGAACACCGGCTGCGCCCTGTGCGCTCTGCCCCCTCTCTCTCTCCCCCGTCAACGCTGCTTGGCCCTTTGCTGTGCCGCTCAGTCGGGCTCTAGCCCGCCGCTGTCCGGGAAGGGTCTGCGCACTACCTGTTGCCAGCCCGTTTCACTGGACCACCTCGACTGGAAAGCCAAGCCTGACTCTCGACAGCCTCCCCCGCAATTCTCGAGTCTCTGCTGAATGACTGGGCGGTTGCCCGTGGTCGACGCCCGAGTCTCTGGCCTTGACCTCCAATCCACTGATCTCCAGGAACGAATCCCCGGGAGGTGATGCAGAGTTGCAGGTAGGTTCGAACCTGCCTCGTCGCCAATGTTACGTCCGTGTATAATCAGACACAGACTGCGGAGAACGGTACAACGATGTTTACTCAACGTGGCTCACACTGCAACTGAGCTGTACAGATTACTACTCAGGGCTATATACAGGTGTGGTCACTGCTGGTACTACAGTATACATGAGCTGTAAAAGATAGTTCCCCACTTAAAGGTATATACATTACACCCAGGAGACCAACGCAGCCTGGTTGCACATTGCACAGGAGGTCACAAGCAAGGATATCGTCAAGCGGGCCTGGGTGCAGCGGAGCAAACTTTTCAATTATCTCATTAAATCACGAAACGTTAGTACAAAGCCACACGCACCTTCATCCTGCTGTGCCTCTCATCACACCCCCATCACTCTGCCTTCCCTACCCTACCCCTCCTTACTCACACCAACTTACCTTGCACCTCCACCCATCCCCCTCTATCTACATTATCACACGTGAGGACACCACCCACCAGGTACATGGTACATACTCATGTGACTTGGCCAACGTTGTCTACCTCATACGTTGCAGGAAAGGATGCCCCGGAGCATGGTACATCGGCAAGACCATGCAGACACTGCGACAACGGATGAACGGACACCGCGCAACAATCGCCAGGCAGGAGTGTTCCCTCCCAGTCGGGGAACACTTCAGCAGTCAAGGACATTCAGCCTCCGATCTCCGGGTAAGCATTCTCCAAGGCGGCCTTCGAGACACACGACAACGCAAAATCGTCGAGCAGAAACTGATAGCCAAGTTCCGCACCCATGAGGACGGTCTCAACCAAGATCTTGGGTTCATGTCACGCTACATGTAACCCCACCTGATGTAGGGTCATCCAGACTTGAGTCGTCGTTGGCTTGTTCTCTCCACACAGATGCGGCCGGACCTGCTGTGATTTCCAGCAAAAAAAATGTTTTTTGTCTGTTTTTTTGTTTTTCATACAGACCCCAGCATCTGCAACATTTGACCCCTTGTGACCCCACCTCATTGTCCTTTGATGTAATGTTTTCCTGACTGACCTGTTTGGACACCATTTACACCTTTGATTGCTGTGATTATCTCTCTGCCGAGGTGTGATAAATGGCAGTTAGAAAGATTACCTGTAAACATCTGACATTATTCTCTGACTATATAAGCTGTGTTTTTATGCATCTCTCTACTTCACCTGATGAAGGAGTAGCGCTCCGAAAGCTTGTGATTTCAAATAAAGCTGTTGGACTATAACCTGGTGTTGTGTGATTTCTTACATTTGTCCACCCCAGTCCAACACCGGCATCTCCACACCATGGAATAGATGGCAGATGAAGTAGAGATGACAGAAGCATTCTGTCAATGGTGAGAGAGTTCTTCCAATGAGATGAGAGTGGTTGGAAAGTGGAAAGCCTGCAGAATCTGTGCTGGAAATGGACTGAGAAAAAGCTTCTACCTGAGGAAAGTGATGATCTGTCAGGTGGGAGCTTTTACTGTACCTTTGAAGCTGTCAAGTAATCAGCTGGAGCAATGGCCACTGAACCCACGCCTCAGCTTGACCGCCGTGGTCTGCGCATGGCGGGGATCCTGTGGTCATGAAGTTAAAGACAAAAGGTAAGTGAAAAAAGGCTGTTAAGCATCTGGCAACTAGATGCTAATAATTTTAATTAGGTCCCCCACCGCTGCCGGTCGCGTCTGCTCAACATTGACAGACCCGACATTGGGAAAGGCGCGTGGCGGTGGATTGACAGCGGGGTCCTGACCCACTGTGAAAAACAATCCACTTTCCCACCCGACCCACCACCGATCCCACCTGCTTACCCCTGGAAAATTCAGGCCTTGATGTCCAGAGAAGTCCAGGAATTTGGAACCAAAATTTGAGAAAAGATTCAGGAGCTCAATGAGAAAAGCAGAAAGCAGGCATGGTTGCAGGATGGGCAATAGTGGTACACTTTGAAGCCCCCAAATTCCTGGTGCTGGAGCGAGTGGAAATCCCGAGTTGCACCCAGAATGGTGCCAGGAACTTGGCATATTCAGATTCTCCGATGAAGCATTGGAGGCGTTGGTGTTCGCTGTTGAGAGACGGAGGTCGGTGCTGTACCAGGCAAGTGGTAGGAGGCCCTCGCCGCAAGTCTTCCGCACCATGTGGAGGGAGGTAGCGTAGCACGTCTCAGGCAGCACTGTGGTCCCCAAGACCCACACACAGTGCAGGAAGAAATTTAACGACCTCACTCGGGTGGTCAGGGTGAGTCAATGCTTCAACAAATGCTACATACCACCATCTGAACCACAGTCTGCACACACTGGCCAAAGCACCACACCCCCAGCACTCACCCACCAACAATCTCTACCTACCAACACTCACACCCACATCTCACGCCTTGCACACAATGACAGCTATTCAACTATGGCAGGCACATTACTCAAACACATTGCTCCACACTCACTCACACACTTTCCTTTCTCTTGCAGGCCAAGGTGGCTCACAACAGGAGGGAGCAGGAGCACACAGGCGGGGGACAAGCCGACACCCAACCACAGTCTGCGCTGGAGAATTGAGTGCTGCAGATTATTGGGCACCAGGTGGTGGGCGCCGTGGCGACCGGCGATGTTGACCCCTTGGGGACAACAACGGTATGTTCATCCGTACTCCTTCTTCTCACATCCCACTTTCCCCTCAGCCCACAAGGATTTCACACTTGATTCCAGTTTACCCAGGCCAGATCCATTCTCATCCCACTGAAATTGGCCTTCCCCCAGTTAAACATTTTACTGTTCCCTAACTGTTCACCTACTGACACTTGCTCCACTTGACCTACCTCATTCCCCAGAACCAGGTCCAGCAATGCCTCCTCCCTCGTCGGGCCGGAAACATACTGATCAAGAAGGATCTCCTGAACACACCAGAAATTCTTCCCCTTTTCTGCCCTTAACACTATTACGATCCCAGTCTATATTAGGATAATTGAAGTCCCCCATTATTACTACTCTATAGTTCTTGCACCTCTCTGTAATTTCTCTGCAAATTTGCTCCTCCATATCTTTCCCACTATTCGGTGGTCTATAGAATACACCTAGTAGTGTAATGGCACCTCTATATTTTCTTAACACTAGCCATACAGATTCTGTCTTTGACCCCTCCAGAATATCCTCCCTCTCCAGCACTGTTACATTCTCCTATCTTTCCTTCCCTATCTTTCCTGAACACCTTATAACCAGGAATATGTAATACCCAATCCGGCCCTATTTTGAGCCAGGTCTCAGTTATTGCCACAACATCATATTCCCATGTGGCTATTTGTGCCTGCAGCTCACTTACCTTGTTTACTACACTTCGTGCGTTCACATACATACACTGTAAACCCATCTTAGACCATCCTGTATTCTCTCTTAGTTGGACCCCACCTAATACCTTACTATTTCTTACTTTAGTGCTCTCTGCCTCTCCCAATCCTTTGAGCACTTTATTTCCCCCTTCTAATGTTACATCCTGGTGCCCATCCCCCTGCCAAATTAGTTTAAACCCTTCCCAACAGCACTAGCAAACCTCCCCACGAGGATATTGGTTCCGGCCCTGTTGAGGTGCAACCCGTCCGGTCTGTACAGGCCCCACCTCCCCCAGAACCGATCCCAATGCCCCAGGAATCTGAAACCCTCCCTCCTGCACCATCTCTCCAGCCACGCATTCATCTGCTCTATCCTATTTCTACACTCACGCGTGGCACTGGGAGTAATCCGGTGATTACTATCTTTGAGGTCCTACTTTTTAATCTCTTTCCTTGCTCCCTGAAATCTGCCTGCAGGACCTCATTGCTCTTTCTACCTATGTCGTTGGTACCGATATGGACCACGACCTCTGGCTTTTCATCCTCCCCCCTCAGAATATTCTGCAGCCGTTCAGTGACATCCTTAACCCTGGCACCAGGAAGGCAACATACCATCCTGGAGTCACGTCTGCGGCCACAGAAATGCCTGTCTGCTCCCCTAACTATCGAATCCCCTACCACTATTACTCTCCCACTCTTCTTCCTCCCCCCCCTGTACAGCTGAGCCATCCGTGGTGCCACGGACTTGGCTCTGGCTGTAGTCCCCAGAGGAACCATCCCCCTCACCAGTACTCGGAACCAAATACTGTTTGGAGAGCAGGATGCACTCAGGGGACTCCTGCACTACCTGCCTGGTCCTCCTCTTCTGTCTGGCAGTCACCTGTTCCCTGTCTATCTGCACACTCCTTATCTGTGGGGTGACCGCTTCCTGAAACGTGCTAGCCACTAAGCTCTCAGCCTCGCGGATGCACTGCAGTGATGCCAGCTGCTGCTCAAGCTCCAAAACCTGGAACTCGAGCTCCTCCAGCTGACGACACCTCCTGCACACATGGTTTTCCAGGACACGGGAAGTGTCCTGGATTTCCCACATGGCACAGGATGTGCATTCCGTGGGACTGAGCTGCCCTGCCATGCCTCTATTTAATAGATTATTAACTAACCTCTGTGACCTTCCAGATGTAGCAATGGGCGGCGAACTGCAAGATGTTAGCTATGTCTCCTGTTGCAGACTGGAAGGAACTGCTGGCGAAGAAATTGAGGGCGACAGTGACCATGACTGCCATTGAGAGAGCCGTTGTCGCCCTGATCTGAGGCTGGAGGTCTGTTTGCAGGAGGTGGCAGAGTTCTCTGACCACCTCCTTGGTGAAGCGGAGCCTTCTAATACATTGCTCCTCACTTAATTGAAGGTAGAAGTGCTCTTGGAATACCCTCGGAGGGTAAGGCCTCCTGTTGAGAGCCTTGATGGCCCTTCTCCTCCCTCTGGCCATATGTTTCAGTCTTTTTTGCTGCCTCCACTCCCTCCGCTGTAGATCCTGGGGGGCAAAGTCGACTGCCAGTACAGCCCCCATTAATGTAACCAAGTATGGCAATTTGAATTTTTTAAGAATAAATGTAGCTACTTTTTAGTTGCCACAAGACTCCTGATACTAAGTAACCTTGAACTTACAGAATAAGACTGTTGCACTATGTGAAACAGACAAGAAAGCACTGAAACTTCACTAACCTACAGCTGTGACTCATTACTGAAGATCCCTTTAAATAACATCCCTGGAGCCAGCTTCCTGATGCTTCACGCCAGCTCACCCTGTCGCTGTTTACCCAAGGCTCCATGGTAGGTGGCGGCAATCAATTTAGCTGATCGGGCAGTCAGTGAGCGCTGCATGCTTACTGACGTCACGATCCACCTGGCGTTGAGGCTCCCGGCAATAACTGTTAGCGGCGGCGCTGCAGGGGGTGGGGGGGGGAGCGGGATTTGGCATGCTGCGTTGGATTCGCCTCGCCCCGGCGATAATGCTCTAGTGCCCCGTTAGTGCCATCTGCTGGCGCTAACAGGAGGCGCTAAGGTACCAAATTTTCCCCCAAAATCTTTTCTAGGGAAATCTAATTCACCTGCTCCAGGATTGATTGCCTTCCAAAGAGGCCCACTTGCAGTGGGAGCAGGAGAGGTGAGCAGTTTCTTCAGGATCTCAGCATGCCTCTTTTTGCCATGGAAACAACATGGCATGGTTCTGATAGCCTGACTGATAGCTCAAGACGGACACCACTGATGTGCCCTTGCAGAGGCAATGAGCCCGTCCTGACCATACAAATGACCCCATCCCCGGGTTTTAGGACAGGGTCTGCAGCTTGGGGCAACAGCAGGGCGGGTCCTTTTCATGGCCTAATTATTTTGAAAGAGCATGAATTATATGCAAGTGTTTGGCAAACCTTTTTCACTTATTTACAAATGCGTAGGAAGCAATGTTTTCAGATAAAGGATTTTTAGCATCTGTAACACACTACAACAAGTGGCTATTGATGTTGAGTCAATTACAAGATTTCAGAAAGAATTCGATAAACACTTGAAGACATCAGAGTAGAGGGCATGAGGAAAAAGCAGGGAAAATTGATTAGAGAACTTGGCTCTGGTGTGAAGCTGACACTGGCACAGGTCAGTTGGTTAAATTGCTTCCCTCTGTGCTAAAATTTAGATTGGGCCAAATTTCTGGGAGCGCAGCTCTGTTGGCAGAAGTTCAGGCAGATTCCCAGCTGGACAGACGCAATGATGCAGGCCCATCCCAAATAGCAGATGAAATCAAACGCAGAGAAGTATGAAGTGATACATTTTAGTAGGAAGAATGATGAGTGGCAATATAATCTAAATGATACAATTTTAAAAGGGGTGCAGTAACAGAGAAACCAGGGGTGTATGTACACAAATCTTTGAAGGTGGCAGGACAAGTTGAGAAGGCTGATAAAAAAGCACACAGGATCCTGAACTTTATAAACAGAGGCATAGGGCCCGATTTTGTGGCTTGTGTGGGAAATGGTCGGATTCCCCCGAATGTGGGGTTCTGACACACAAAAAAATGTGTCAGCCAGCTCCACGCAATTTTCCCTCAAGTGGCCAATTAATTCCCAGCATGTGGGAAGCCTTGCTAATTGTCCATTTCTAGTCAGAAAGCCCCACAGTATGATGTCATCATTCGTGGTGCTTTCAAGGTCCATAGCAAGCACTGCATCCTCTGAAGGCTTCCAAACGAACCATACAGGTTGGCAGAGGAGCCTGCAGCAGCTGTGGCCAGTGCCAGACCCCGAGCTGCCTCCAAATTCAACGAAGCTTCACTGCAGGCATTATTGGATGGGGTTAGGGCCCACAGGGAGGTCCTCTTCCCTAGGTCAGGGAGGAAGAGGCCTCCCACTGAGACCAAGGCTGCATGGATGCAGGTGTCAGCAGATGCCAACTCGCTGGCAGTCACCAGAAGAACCTTGGCATTACATCTCTAACTCCTTCCTTTACTCCCCCACAATACCATCCAGAGCCCCCGTCCTCACTGTGGAGGAGGAAGAGGCTGTGCAGCCAGACTCCTCAGAGGAAGCTCCAACCTCTGAGGGCGCAGTGTCAGCAGAAGTAAGCGCACCCAGCACCAGCGCAGACACTCACACCTCGGGGGGACCTTCGGGACATAGAGTAGTGTTGTCATCTGGTGTTTCACAGCTCACAAGTGAGCCTCAGCAGATTCTGGAGACAGGGACAGCAGTGGAGAGTCCTCGTCGGAGGGCGCAGGACCCTGCCAGCTCAACTCAGCTGCGCTGCATGTCGACCCTTTGCCTCTGGGTCCATCCGCAAGAGAAGAGGTGATGGATCTCCATGCATAGATGCAGGAGTCTCTGGCAGGTTTTGTCTCCAGGGTTGCTGCAAGTGTGGAGCGAATGGAGGAGTCCATAGCGACCATGAGCAGAGCCTTTGTGGAGTCATTGGCACATGAACGCATCACCATGGAAAGGTTGGCAACCTCCATGGAGGAGATAACTCGCCAGGGTACGGAAAACATGGTGAGTGCTCATAAGAGAATGACATCTCTTGAGGAATGTTGGCCATCTATTGAACAGAGAAACCAGATCTTCATGCAAGTCCTTCTGAGTAGGACTGGCAGTGCAGAAACGGGTCCCCATGGCCCCCTAAAGCGCAGCAAGGTGCTCTCAAGCCACTTCCAAGCGCTGGCCCCTTCTGGCCTGTGCAGCTTCAGGTGAGTGAGCAGCAGCCTGGTGCTCCTGGTGCTCATCATGCTGTTCCTGGTTCTGCTGCTGCCGCCTCTGCTGCTGGAGATCCTCTAATGGCAAGAAGGGAAGGAAAAAAAGGCATCCCATGCTTCTCGTAGATGCCTCCGCTGAGGAAGCGCTGAGTGAGGGTGGCGAGAGAGGCTTCCCAGGAGATCACATTGGAGAAGTTTGTGAGGCTCCAGCCTTCGACAGCTGTGCCTAAGCCTTGAAGAAGTAGCCCCAAGCCTTCAGCAACAAGGTCCTTCAACATACAAGTGCTGTCCCTTTAAATCGCAGCTTTTCCGAATGACCTGCAGCTGACAGCAAGCAAGCTGGCAAGCTTCACGCCAGGTTTCATCAGCGCGGTTCCCCGCAGGCGTGTTTGATGTGGGGAAAGCCCCAAAATCGCAACGGCCCCTGAAAATCGACTTAAACAAGGTAATAATTGCTTATTAGTGTTCCAATGGCCAGTCCCGCCAGCGGCGGGCGGGACTGATTCGGGTCGCGGGGAAACAGTGGTCCGAAAGTCGGACGGGGCGGAGAATCAGGCGGGGGGGAGGTCGCGACCCGCTTTTTTGGCGATTTTCGGCCCCCGGCCGCCTGGAAAGCCGCCCGACGGCTGGCAGAAAATCGGGGCCATAGAGTACAAAAGCAACAAGTTATTCTAAATCACTGATTAGACCCCAGCTGCAGTATTGGGTTCAAGTTTGGGCACCATACTTTAGCTAAGGATGTCAGGGCCTTGGAGAGGGTGCAGAGGAGATTTACTAGAATGGTACCAGGGATGAGGGGCTTCAGTTTTGTGGAGAGACGAGAGAAGCTGGGATTGTTCTCCACTTAGACCAGAGAAGGTTAAAGGGAGATTTAATAGAGGTGTTCAAAATTATGAAGGGTTTTGATAGAGTAAGTAAGAAGAAACTGTTTCCACAAGCAGATTTAAGGTAATTGGCAAAAGAACCAGAGGGAAAATAAGGAGACATTTTTTTATGCAGCGAGTTGTTATGATCTGTAATGCACTGCCTGAAAGGGCGGTGGAAGCAGATTCAACAGTAACTTTCAAAAGGGAATTGGATAAATACTTAAAAAGAAAAAAAATGCATGGCTATTGGGAAGGAGCGGGGGAGTGAGACTAATTTAATAGCTCTTTCAAAGAGCAGGCATAGGCACGATGGACCGAATGGCTTTCTTCTGTGCTGTTTGATTCTATGAAATCCCTGACATGGGGGTCATCTGCATGGTCAGGGTGGGAGGCACCTGCAGGTGTCCATCAGCCTGCCTTGATGGAAACCTGGAAAATCATAGTGGCTTCATGTTGCTCCAAGGGCAGAAGAGAGGCCTAAGAAATACCCAACTAAAAATATAAATTTATTTCTTCAGTTCCCAATGGAGCCAGCAGGACTTCTGCTTAAGGTAAGAAACCCCTCCAGATCAATCACCTTTGCTTAGTAAAGGATTCAGGCCTTTTGGGATGAATGAATGGAACACGCCAGCTCACAGCTAATGAGAGTTCCGTTTAGGACTACTGGCGGAATTTCCAGGTTAACCCAAGGACTCCCCCAGACATGTTCCCTTAATGTTGGGAGAGTGATCTGCCTGTTCTCTAGCCTTGGGCCCAACTGAATTTTGAGCTCTAAGGCTATAACACTGAGGTGCAAATTGCATTGAAACACATCACTTGTATTTGACACAAAAAGAAAGTACTGCAGATGCTGCAAATCTGCAATAAAACAGAAACTGCTAGAGATACTCAGCAGGTCAGGCAGCATCTGTGAAGAGAGAAACAGAGTTAACGTTTCAGGTCGATGACCTTTCATCAGAACTGGTAAAAAGCAGGAAATGGAACAGATTTTTAAGCAAGTGTACTGGCTGGGAAAGGGGGGAGGGGATGAAAGAACAAAAGGGAAGGTCTGTGATAGGATAGAAGGCAGCAGAGGTTAAGAGACATTGGGGGAGAAATTCGGTATCGCCCCATTTGGGGCGCAATTATCGGCCGGCCGCAAAGTTTAGCGCCTGGCGCTAATTATCGCCTCCGATGGCAAACTTGGTTTTTATCGCCCCTGGAGGTGATTGGAGCACTAAATCAGGCGCTTCACATCTGTCTTAAGGCGCAATGGCCAAGGAGCGAGGCGCTGCCTCAGAGCGCTGGCGAAGCTCATGTGATGTCAGTCAGCAATGGAACACAGACACACTGGCATCGGCCAATTCTTAAAGGGGAGTTCTGATGAATGGTCATCGTCCTGAAACGTTAACTCTGTTTCTCTCTTCACAGATGCTGCTTGACCTGCTGAGTTTCTCCAGCACTTTCTGTTTTTATCTTAAAGGGGAGGTTTATCTTGGTCTCCATCCACATCCTCTTCATTGCAGCCTTGAGTCTCGGCCTGGAGAGACCTGTACATCGAATCTGCTGGAAAGAACAATGGAGAGACCCAGGGAAAGAGCTCAGAGTGCAGCCCCACAGTCTCTTCTAAATAGATACAAGGGCAAATCAAAATGAACCTGCAAAGTGCTGCTCAGTATGCAAAACTCCTTCACACAGTGTAGAATCTCTCCAGAAGTCTCTCTCTCTCTCTCTCAGAATGCGTGGTGCAAAAATGTCACCAACAAAAAAAGGCAGGAAGCGGTTGCCTTTAAATAGTGCTCCCCCAGTCCCTTCCCGACTGCAAAATGCTCCCCTCAACCTGTCGTTGCTAGCGGCAGGCGTTAAGGCAGGGGACGCCACTCAATTTCCAGTCCGGGGTGCTACCGGGGCGTTGTGCACTCGACTGACGTCACGATCTGCTGGCGCAGGAGATCGTGGCGGTAGTGTTTAGCGCCGCCGCAAAATGTCCGGTTAATTTCGCGAGAGGTGCAGATATCGCCGCGCCCAGGTGCTAGTTGGTTTGCGCCCCACTTAGCGCCCTCTTAAGGCACTAACGGGTGGCGCTACCAACTGAATTTTTCCCCCATTAAGAGATATTCAAGGCAAAAGGAGATGGTAATGGGACAGGTTAAGAAACAAAGGATGGCTCTCGATGAAGTGTAAATTGCGCTGGCAGAATGAAAGACAGCTGCCATGTGGGAGAGAAGAAAATACACAAACAAAAGGTGTGGATAAAAAATATATATATGATAGGGGCCGAGGTTATGATCTGAAATTGTTGAACTCTGTTGAGTCCAGAAGGCTGTAAAGTGCCTAATCGAAAGATGAGGTGCTGTTCCTCGAGCTTACGCTGAGCTTCAGTGGAACAATGCAAGAGGCTGAGGACGGTGAGGTCTGAGTGGGAGTGGAGCAGAGAATTAAAGTGACAGGCGACCAGAAGCTCTGGGGTCCCCCTTACAGACTGAATGGAGGTGTTCCACAAAGCGGTCACCCAATCTGCGTTTGGTCTCCCCAATGTAGAGGAGACCACATCGTGAGCAGCGAATACAGTATACTAAATTGCAAGAAGTACAAGTAAATGTAATACAAGTAAATGTAATAAAAGTAAATACAAGTTACTTGTATTTGACTATCAGTTGGCTTATTGTTTCTGCAGAGAGGGAGTGAAAAACACTTGGAAGTTGAGTTAATCCATATCTTTCTAAGGTATTTAGGGGGAGAAATTCAGTGGCGTCCCCTTTGGGGCGCTAACTTCGCCGGGGCGCAACTCCCGAAAAAGTTAGTATCCTAACGCTGTAAATTCGGTGGTAGCGCCTGTAGGTCGTTTGCTTTGGTGGTTCGAATCACCCCTCCTACTTAGTTCTAGACGACAGGAATTACAGTGAACAGGATTGGGACACAGACAAGCTTTTCAGACTCAACCGTACGGTGTTTAATAAGATTAACACACACACCCGCCTCCAGTACATAAAATGCCTGGTGGCGTAAAACAAACAGTACAACAATACAACTTGGCCTGTCGAACAGGCCCCTGTCTCGTATTAAGATGCTTAAAATCACACTGTTTTGCATACAGAGTAAAAAATGCACTCAGAACCTCCCCACTAAACCCCTCTGGATTGGTTGGGACACACAACACCCCCTCACACAGTACCGGTGGTCTTAAGGATGCGTGGGCTTGGACAGTGCTCACCCTGATTGTCCGGTTTCTTGCTCGCTGCTTCCCTGTGTAGAACGTGTCTCCTGGTTCCGTATTGCCGAAGCAGTATCCAAGTCCCAGTTCCGAGGTTCGTTCCTACAGTCGAAGAGCAAGGCAAGGCTCTTGTCGCTCGTGGTGGTTTAGAGCAAGCGAGAGAGAGAGATGGCAAAGCTGCCTTCTCTATATCCCAAAAATTCACTCTGGTCTATGTAGTTGCAGTGATGTCTTTTTAATCACCCTTCTTTGTCTTCTTTGTCTGGTTTCCCGCCTTTCGGGGCTATTCCATCTAGGTGCTGGTGTTAATGGCAGATGATGGGCTGCACTTTTCACCTGATCCTGGGTTAAGTGGCTTCCCGTTAATTTACAATGACCCTCTTTTGTCCGGTTCACGCCTTTCAGAGCTATCTCATTTAGGTGCTCGTCACTGTATGAGTCATCTCCCCGGAACCATTGTCTTCCCAGAGAATTCTGTCTTCCCAGACATTCTCCCATAATTAGTTTGTAGGCCTGCCTGAAATCTCCTGTCCACGAACACCTGGGCCCCTCCCATCTTCTCCAAACAGGCTGTTGGTCAAACAGCAGTAACTGTTACATTGTTATAGTATCACATCGTTAAATGGAACTACTTTGGTATGGAACTACTTTGGTATGGTGTAGTTATATTGCTATGTGGCACACTGTGCACGGGCAGTGCACAGTGCAGCGTCGGACATCTTGTATCATTCCGCACCATGCGGCAGCACTGTAACAAAAGCAAGAATACAGCTTAGTAAAAGCACTAACTAAAATGAACTAAAAGTGTCTGTAATATATATCGTATAAGAACACAAGGAGAGGCAACATGGTGGCAGCGGTATAAGTGAGTACAAATTCTGCTATACGAACTACGAATAAGACGAAAAGTGATTTTATGAGCTGATTGTGAGTACCGGTGTCTGCGGTGATTGAAAGTGAATCGTACGGGAAACTAAAATGACGGCTGCCGCTACACTGTCTGTGCAAATGCAACCCCTCATGAACTGGGAAGCCAACGATATAGTAGAAGCATTCCGCAAGTTCAAATACAAATGTGAGCTTACATTCAAAAGCTTCCTGAAGGGTACTACCAACGAGGAAAAGGTTAGTTACATTCTGTTGTGGACAGGAGAAAAAGGCCTAGATTTGTATAATAGCTGGAGTTTGACTGAACAGGAAAAGGAAAACCCAGCGACAATTTTTGATAAGTTCAGCAACCATCTAGAGCCTAAATCCAATCACCATATACACAGATACAAATTCCAGAGTCTAAGACAGGAACCCGGTGAAACAGCTGACAATTTCCTGACAAGGCTGAGAAATGAAGCCAGCAACTGTAAATTTAAGGAACTGGAGGAAAGGCTTGTGGGCCAGCTAATATGGGGGTCAGCGCATGTAGAGGTACAAAAAGCCCTGATAGGAAAAGAAAAGCTCGGAATAACAGAGGCTATAGATACCGCGAGAGCTCATGAAGCCATGAAGCAGCAAATGAAAACGTTGATTTCTCAAACGGCTGACATGCGGACGGCTTCTGAGACGGACAACAGAGTGGATGCAGTGAGAGAAAAGTACAACACACAAAGACATGCACATGACAACAGGGGAAACGTGCAGAAATTGTGGAAGACCGCATGATTACACAGGCAAGAGGAAATGTCCAGCATATGGAACAAGCTGCAATGCATGTGGCAAACTAAACCACTGGGAAAAGAGGTGTAGAACAAAGAAAGGAGGAACATACATCAAAAACAAAGGCGGACAGCAGAACCAGAGAAAGAAACACAATATCCATGCCATGGATGAGCAGGATGATGATGATGATCACGACAATGCACTAAACATCGAAACCATAAAGATACAGCTTCACGAGATGTCTAGAGCGGAAAATACTCAGAGGAGAGAATTGCACACCATCATCCAAATCAAAAAAAAGGTCAAAGGTCGGCCCACAACCATTAACTTAAAGTTGAAGCTGGACACAGGGGCTCAGAGCAACATTCTCCCATTGAGACTGTACCAGCAGATCTTTCCCGAAAACCTGAGAGAAGATGGCTACCCGAAAAGCGGTTGTTTAAAGGCAAGTAATGTCACGCTGACAGCATACGGGGGGAGTGAGATTAAACAACTCGGAGTAACCTTTATCAAAGGGACACATAAAAGACAGAACATCAACTGCATGTTCTATGTCACCGACACTGAGGGGCCAGCGATCCTGGGATTAAACAGCTGCGAGAAGTCGAAAATGATCGAGCTGACGGAAATGTCACTGAAGATAGACAGCAACACCCCACTGGAGAACCGCCCACAAATCAAGATTAAAAAAGACTTGATAGACATGTATCCGGAATGTTTCGATGATACAGTGGGATGTTTCGGAGATTTCCAATACCACATCACCATCGACCCAGAGGTAAAGCCCGTTATCCATGCTCCACGAAAAGTACCCATCGAGCTGAAGACAAAGCTTCAAAGAGAGCTAAAGGAGATGGAAGAAAAGGGAGTGATCATAAAGGTCACTGAACCCACAGACTGGGTAAACTCAATTGTGGTACGAGAAAAGCCAAACGGGCGTCTCAGAATATGTTTGGACCACAAAGATCTAAACCAGGTGATAAAGAGGGACCACTATCCCACCCCAACGCTAGAGGAGATTACGCCATCACTGGCAGGAGCCAAGGTTTTCTCAAAACTAGATGCCAGAAATGGATATTGGAACGTGAAGTTGGATGAGGAATCAACAACACTGACAACATTCAACACACCATTTGGGCATTACAAATTCCTGAGGCTACGATTCAGGTTAACGGTCAGTCAAGATATCTTTCAACAGAAAGTAGACGAGACATACAGAGGCTGTGAAGGAGCTATAGGAATAGCTGATGATATTCAGATCTATGGAGCAGATGAAAGAGACCATGACATGCACCTACATGAGGCCATGGAGCGTACCAGGAAGGCTGGCATCAAGTTAAATGCCGATAGGTGCATAATTAAAGTCAAGGAATGCCAATTCTTCGGTATGATTTATACACCAGAGGGAGTCAAGCCAAGTCCAGAGAAGATTGCGGCGATTGCTGAAATGAAATCACCCAAAGATAAGAAAGAGCTGAGGAGTTACCGCGGCATGGTCCAATACATGAGTTCTTTCATCCCACACATGTCGGAACATACAACAAATCTCAGAGAGCTATTGAAAGAAGACGCCGAATACCAATGGTCTGAATCACACAAAAGGAATTTCAAACAACTTCAAGAACTATTGTGCAAGGAAACAAGTCTGTCATATTATGACAGAAGAAAACCAGTCACTCTGCAAGTTGACGCTCTCTACCAGAGGACTAGGGGCAGCTCTGGTGCAGGAAGGAAAGCCGATAGCTTTCGCATCAAAGGTCTTGACGTCAGCCGAGACGAGATATGCCAACATAGAAAGAGAACTATTAGCAGTAGTGTATGGATGCGAGAAATTCCATACATACCTATATGGCAGGCGATTTACAATAGAGAGTGACCATCGTCCACTAGAACAGATCTATAAGAAGAATCTGTGCAAAGCGCCTGCAAGACTGCAAAGACTACTTCTAAGGATCCAAAGCTATGACTTCACGCTTAAATATAAGCCAGGAAAGGAAATGGTGCTAGCAGATGCGTTGTCTCGATTGTCACCATATGAGAAACACAAGGTGGAGGGTCTAACAGTAAAAATCCACCACCTAGTGAGTGTTACCCCTACAAAGCTCAGTCAAATCAGAGATGAGACTAGCAAAGATGAGGAGTTGCAACTACTCACACAACAAGTAATACAGGGGTGGCCGGAGAGAATCCAGCAGGTACAGGCGACAATTCATCAATACTGGATGATTAAAGACGATATTGCAGTAGAAGACGGTATTCTCCTTGCTGGATCGAGGATCATCGTGCCAAAGATGATGCAGACACAACTTCTCCATCTCATACATGAAGGCCACATGGGAATGGAGAAATGCAAGCTGAGAGCCAGATCAGCTGTATACTGGATAGGTATGTACAAAAATATCGAACAGATGGTCTCTGCATGTGGTATATGCCAGAAATACAGAAATGCACAACAGAAAGAGGAGATGATACCTAGTGAAATACCGTCAAGACCATGGCACACTGTTGGGGCAGATCTCTTCATGTGCAATCAAGAATGGTATCTCATAGTGGCAGATTACTATTCCAAGTTTCCTTTTGTGAGAAGGATGAAAGACTTGAGAGCCACAACTACCACCAGGTAGTTTGCTTGTTTGCTGAACAAGGAATCCCGGAAAAGGTAATCTGGGACAATGGAACCCAGTTCACATCGAGTGAATTCAGAGCTCTGGCAGAAAAGTATGGGTTCAAAATAGTAACCTCATCCCCACATTTCCCAAGGGGACACGGGTTCATCGAAAGACAGATCCAGACTGTCAAGAGAACTCTCATCAAAAGTAGTGAGATGGGGGAAGACCAAGACCTTGCCCTCCTATCACTCAGATCAACACCACTGAAAGCAGACATGAAATCACCTGCGGAATTGCTGAATGGGAGGAAGTTTAAGACTACACTACCAGCAAAAATACATCCTCCCCAGGACCAGGAGGACTTCAGACAAAAGCTAGCAGAAGCACAAATCGTAGGAAGCAAACATTACGATAAACATGCAAAGACGCTACCAGAATTGCTGAATGGACAATCAGTGCATGTGCAAGACCCGGTGTTGAAAACCTGGAATCCAGCCAAGGTCATTGGAAAAGCTGATACTCCAAGATCCTACTTCGTAGAGATTGAACCTGGTAACCAATACAGACGGAACAGACTCCACATCAGACCTTCACCTGAACTGGATAAGCAGCAGACAACATCAGCAACATTGACAACACCAGCTACCACAAGCAGTACAACATCAGAAACAAGCGCTACAAATCAAACAACCACGAGCATGCACACTCCAACTCCAAAGGCGACAGCAACAACAACAACGAGAGTGAACACACCAAAACACCGCAGAGAGGAATGGTCACCACCAAATCCACAAGATGGAGGGACAACATCCAACCACCTGAGCGATATCGCGAATAATTTAAAAAAAACTCACGATTCTTTGATAATAGTTTAGATATAATATTTGTTAATTTAAATTGTTAAATTTCATGTTTTAGTTTTTTTGAGAAAGAGGGATGTTACATTGTTATAGTATCACATCGTTAAATGGAACTACTTTGGTATGGAACTACTTTGGTATGGTGTAGTTATATTGCTATGTGGCACACTGTGCACGGGCAGTGCACAGTGCAGCGTCGGGCATCTTGTATCATTCCGCACCATGCAGCAGCACTGTAACAAAAGCAAGAATACAGCTTAGTAAAAGCACTAACTAAAATGAACTAAAAGTGTCTGTAATATATATAGTAATAAGAACACAAGGAGACACAACAGTAACAATCATTCAAAAAGTCTGATACCAAAAATCCTTGGGGCCTGTGTTCGATGCTTACACACCCCAAGCAGGAGGCAGGGCGCTACTGGAAGCGCTCCACCTCCTTCCTGGGGCACTACAACTGAATACGTGCAACAGCGTCACGAGCATCGGCACGTAGTGCTGCGGTACTGCAGGCTTCCCTCCCCTGATTAAAGGGGAGGGGCCTAGCGCTGCGTGTATCGGGGCCCTGCTGGACCACTGGGGAGAGGAATGCCGGGTAAGCAGCCCGGCACTCAAGAGGAGTGCCAGGCTGATCGATCGCGGCCGGCACGCTGAATAAAAAGGGGAAGGGGGCAGGTGCTGGCAGTCGGCCCAAAAAATGGCAAAAACCTTCAATTCATCCAAAATTCTGATGCTCAGAGCTTATCTGCCAGCAAGTCTCAGTCGCATATCACCACTCTCCCTTGCTAACCCACATTAGCTCCCAATCCCCCCAATGCCTCAAATTTTAAATTCTCATTCTCATGTTTCAATCCATTCCTGGCCTTGTTGGTCGCTATCTCTGTAACTTCCTCTGGCCGTACAACTCGCTCCCAAACTCTCAGTTGCTTAGACTTTAGCTTCTTGTGCATCGCTTCCTCCTTTTCATAACTTCAATATGTAAACCGTCAGGTAAGTGACTTAAAACACCCGTGCCTTCAACATAAGAACATAAGAATTAGGAGCAGGAGTAGGCCAAACGGCCTCCTGAACCTGCTCCGCCATTCAATAAGATCATGGATGATCTTCAACCTCAACTCCACTTTCCCGCTCGATCTCCATATCCCTTGATTCCCCTAGAGTCCAAAAATCTATCTACCTCAGTCAATGACTCCGCATCCACAGCCATTTGGGGTAGAGAATTACAAAGATTCATAGCCATCTGAGTGAACAAATTCCTCATCTCAGTCTTAAATGGCTTACCCCTTATCCTGAGACTATGCCTCCTAGTTCTAGACTCTCCAGCCAGGGGAAACAACCTCTCAGAATCTACCCTGTCAATCCCCCTCAGAATCTTATATGTTTCAATTAGATCACTTGTCATCCTTCTAAACTTCAGAGAGTATAGGCCCAATCTACTCAATCTCTCCTCATAGGCCAACCCTCTCATCTCAGGAATCAATCTAGTGAACCTTCATTGCACCGCCTCTAAGGCAAGTATATCCTTCATAAACAGTCGCTGTGCTTCAATGTAATTCATTGTACGTGAAGCACTTTAAGACATTCCTGAGACATGAGAGATATAAATGCACATTTTTTTCATTAATATTATGACAAATAGCACAGTCAAAATTTTCATTGACAACTTGCTCAGTAGCCTAGTGAGCACAGACTGCTTCTCGGTGTAGCAATAAACCATACAGGGTAGGACATCGCATGCTAAAACCCTAGTCTATGTCGAGTTGACTGATCTTAGCCAGGAATTGACATGGTGCCGAGTTGCTGGCCTGGCCTCAGCTATGCTTATCACTCCTAAATCATTCTCCAGTGACCCTGTATATCAAGTAAGGACAAGATTAGGCTTGGTTGCAACCCACTTGCTGTTTGGACTCTCACATGAAGAATGGTCAGTCGGAACGATGTCCCAGGAAGAGTTAGAACCTTCATTAGGGAAAACAATGGGCAAAACAACAAAAAAAATTCAAATAGAACCCCCAGATCTTCCTGTAAGATCAGTGACATACACACTGTAAATCTAGCCGTGTAGTGCACTGATCTCACCGGCAATAACTTCCTCCATATTTTCCTGCATTTCTAATTAGAATTACATAGAATGTACAGCAAAAACAGGCCATTCAGCCCAACTGGTCCGAGGCTTGAATTATACATTACCTGAGCCTCCTCCCAACCCTCTACATGTCACCCTATTAGCATAACCTCCTATTCCTTTCTTTCTCATGTGTTTATCTGGCTTCCCCTTAAATGCATCTATGTTATTCACCTCAATTACTCCTTGTGGTAGAGAATTCCACATTCTAACCACCCTCTGGGTAAAGAAGTATATCCTGAATTCCCTATTTATTAGTGACTATCTCATATTTATGGCCCCTGGTTTTGGTCTCCCCCACAAGTGGAAACATCTTCTCTGTGTCTAACCTATCAAACCCTTTCATAATCTTAAAGACCTCTTTCAGGTCATCACTCAGCTTTCTCTTTGCTAAAGAACTTCAGCCTGTTCAATCTTTCCCAATCGTTATAACCTCTCAGTTCTGGTATCATCCTTGTAAATCTTTTTTTGCACTTTCTCCAGTGCCTCTATACCCTCTTTATAATATGGAGACCAAAACTGTTCGCAGTACTCCAAGTGCGGTCTAACTAGGGTTCTATACAAGTTTAACATAACTTCTCTGCTTTTCAATTCTATCCCTCTAGAAATGAACCCCAGTGCTTGGTTTGCTATTGTGCTGCAGCGAACATGGCTATGACAGGAAGGAATTCGACTCTGGGACTCAGCTCATTGGTACCAGTGAGCTCTTTTGTGCGAGCGTTAAAAGTACCAGATTACCGTCATTCTGACACAGCCAGCTGTGTGTGCGCCTTACTTCATCAGCGTGCCTGCAAGCGGCCAGAAAACTAGTGCGAATCAAGGAAAATCCCGACTGCCGCTGTTTAAACGGGGGAGGTGGAGGTATTTTAATGAATGGTTTAACAGTTTCGCTGAGGGTCTCTTGGTAGCTGCATAGCCATCAAGCTCAAGAATCCCTTCCGAAACCCCTCCACCTCCTCACCTCCCTCTCCTTTTTTAAGAAGCTCTTAAAATCACCTCTTTGACCAAGCTTTTGGTCACTCTTTATCGTTGCTTCTTTGGCTTGGCCTCTGTTTTCCTTACATGTCTGTGAAACGTCTTGAGACATTTTTTTCAGTTATATATTGATGCGCTATCAATTACTCATAAAAGACTGAGAGTTAGAAGAGTAACTAAAGGCTTCTATTAACAACAGAATGGAGGTCTGCCTCGAGTGGTCGACCGGTCCAGGATACCAAGGGCTGGGGAGCAGTCACCTTTATACTAGGACCTGTGGGAGGAGTCAGCTGAGGCATGTCCAGGCATGTACACAGTGGAATACAAACAGGACAAACAGGAATACAAACAGTGGTTTACCACATATATAAACAACCAACTTGTTGTTGTTGCTATGATTGATTTTCTAATGGCTGAATCTGAAGCAGCATTCACGCAGGCCTTTGGGGGGAAATTTGCTGTTAGGCATCTCAGTTATAGAAGACATGTGGTACAGGAAGACTGTGGGAAAAGGGAAGAAAATATGTGAAATTACAAACTTTTTCCAACAATTCTGTTAGCCTAGGGCATTTCCACAGCAAATGCAATGAATTCCCTGGAGAAGAGCCAGGTCTGCTATCTGAAAATCCCAGCTCCATTTGTGGACTTTTTTAGCGAGAATAGTGCAGACGCTGTTTAAAATATTATGCTGGGACAGGCAAAAGCTTAGCATTCGCATTACTTGCATTACCAATACTGAAATATCTTTTGTTGTGTAGCTGTTTGTTCAAATATTTTGGCCAGACAGTATACAGACTATTAATATACCATATTGTACTCAATTCGGGCTATATTTTGTTCTATGTGTAATTACAGAAAAAATGTTTTATTAAACAGCTATTATAGACTTCCCCAGTTTAGTCAAATATTTTTTCTTTAATTTTACACATGGTGCAAAATTAACCCAAGTGTTTTGTAGTGCTCACATGTTGCATGGCAACACTCCGAAAGTGTTGTAGCTTAGAAATAATTGGAACATGTCCTCCCTCAAACAGTCTTTAACATACATGGAGATGCTAGGTTGGAATGTAAGTTGTGCGAAGGGTGCAAAGAAGCTTCAAGGGGATATAGACAGGCTAAGTGAGTGGGCAAGAACCTGGCAAATGGAATATAATGTGGAGAAATGTGAAGTTATCCACTTTGGTAAGAAAAACAGAAAAGCAGAGTATTTTTTAAATGGTGAGAGATTGGGAAATGTTGGTGTTCAGAGGGACCTGGGTGTCCTTGTACACGAATCACTGAAAGTTAACATGCAGGTACAGCAAGCAGTTAGAAAGCAAATGGTATGTTGGCCTTTATTACAAGAGGATTTGAGTATAAGAGTAAAGACGTCTTACTGCAATTATACAGGGTGAGACCACACCTGGAGTATTGTGTACAGTTTTGGTCTCCTTACCTAAGGAAGGACATACTTGCCATAGAGGGAGTGCAATGAAGGTTCACCAGACTGGTTCCTGGGATGGGGGGATTGTCCTATGAGGAGAGATTGAGTAGACTCGGCCTATATTCTCTAGCGTTTAGAAGAATGAGAGGTGATCTCATTGAAACATACAAAATTCTTACAGGGCTTGACAGGGTAGATGCAGGGAGGATGTTTCCCCTGGCTGGGGAGTCTAGAACCAGGGGTCACAGTCTCAGAATAAGGAGTTGGCCATTTAGGACTGAGATGAGGAGAAATTTCTTCACTCAGAGGATGGTGAATCTTTGGAATTCTCTACCCCAGAGGGCTGTGCAAGCTCAGGGGTGGAGTATATTCAAGACCGAGATCGATAATTTTTTTGATATTAAGCGAATCAAGGGATATGGGGATAGCGCAGGAAAGTGGAGATGAGGTAGAAGATCAGCCATAATCTTATTGAATGGCGGAGCAGGCTCGAGAGGCCGATTGGCCTACTCCTGCTCTTATTTCTTATGTTCTTATGAAAATACCTCAAGCAAAAGTTTATTGGTGTTTTTTGAAGATCTGAGAATATAATAAATATCTTTCCTGCAATATTTATTGCACCACACTTGGCTCGCTTCCAATCTTGATTGAAAGATTAGTCTATACAATTTCATATTTAGTATTTTTTTTGCTTTGATTAAATTATCAAAAAAAAATTGTTTCATTTACTTTGTGCATTTCTGATGCATCTGTAAAATGGAAGGGATTTGAATTTTTATGTATGGCTAGTCTTGAAAATGTTTAATATTTTAGGAATATAGGAAGTGGAGGAAGGATGTTCTTGCCATGGAGGGAGTGCAGCGAAGATTTACCAGACTGATACCTGGGATGGCAAGAATGACGTATGAAGAGAGATTGGGTTGATTGGGCTTGTATTCGCTAAAGTTTAGAAGAATGAGAGGGGATCTCATTGAAACTTATAAAATTCCAGCAGGACTAGACAGACTAGATGCAGGAAGGATGTTCCCGATGGCGGGTGAGTCCAGAACCAGGGGTCACAGTCTAACGATAAGAGGTAAGCCATTTAGGACAGAGATGAGGAGGAATTTCTTCACCCAGAGAGTGGTGAACCTGTGGAATTCTCTACCACAGAAGGCAGTTGAGGCCAATTCATTAAATATATTCAAGAAGGAGTTAGATATATTTCTTAAGGCTAAAGGGATCACGGGATATGGGGAGAAAGCAGGGACAGGGTACTGAATTTGGATGATCATCCATGATCTCATTAAATGGCGGAACAGGCTCGAGGGGCCGAATGGCCTACTCCTGCTCCTATCTTCTATTCAGCCCCTCGACCCTGATCCATCATTCAATTAGATCATGGTTGATCACTAGCTCAGCTCCATTTACCTGCCTTTGTTCCGTGTCCCTTTATACCCTTACCAAATAAAAATCTGGCTTGAAAATGTCAATTGACCCAGCAACCACAGCCTTTTGGAGGAGTGACTTCCAGATTTCCACTAACCTTTTGTGTGAAAAAGTGCTTCCTGATTTCACTTCTAAATGGCCTAGCTCTCATTTTATTATGCCCTCTTGTTCTGGATTCTCCCACAAGAGGGAATAGTTTCTCTGTATCTAACCTACCAAATCATTTTAGCATTTTAAACATCTCGATTAGATCACCCCTCAACTGTCTAAACCCAAGGGAATACCAGCCAAGTTTATGCAACCTGTCATCATAATTTAACCCTTTAAGCCCTGGTATCATGCTGGTGAATCTGCACTGTTCCCACTCCAAGGCCAATATAACTTTCCTGCAGTTCGGTAATAGGCAGCCTCCCCATGTTCTCCTAGCCCAAATGAACCACAGGGGCCAAAGCCCAGCAAATTGGTTCAGCTCTTGAGCACATTTCATCCCAGCCATAGATAGCTATGCCAAAGAACTAATGCATCAATATATTCTTCCCACAAGAATATTGCAATCAAACTGCACAATGACGCTATTAAATTTGCATGTGAAGGTAAACTTTTACAAATTCAATAAACAAAATAATGTTTTATCCAGAGCGGAAGATTGGGAACAGTTTAAGATAGAGCAAAGGAGGGCAAAGGGCATAATCAAGAGGGGCAAAATAGCTTACGAAAACAAGCTGGCGGAAAATATAAAAACTAACTCCAAAAGCTTTTATAAGTATATCAAAAGGAAAAGACTGGTGAAAACCAAAGTTGGTCCATTGCAGTCAGATACGGGGGAATATATAATGGGAAATAAGGAAATGGCAGATCAACTAAATGCATACTTTGGGTCAGTCTTTACGAAGGAAGACACAAAAAACCTCCCTGGGATATCGGGAAAAATAGGGACATTGGCAAAGGAGGAACTGACGCAAATCAATATCTCTAAGGATATGGTGTTAAGGAAGCTAAAGGGATTGAAGGTGGACAAATCCCCAGGGCCTGATAACATGCATCCTAGGGTACTGAAGGAGGTGGCCCTAGAGATAGCGGATGCACTAAGGATGATTTTTCAGAATTCATTAGACTCGGGAACAGTGCCGATGGATTGGAGGGTAGCTAACGTTACCCCACTATTCAAAAAGGGGGGTAGGGAAAAAGCAGGTAATTACAGACCTGTAAGCCTTACATCAGTTGTGGGCAAAATGCTGGAGTCCATCATTAAGGATGAAATAGCGGAGCACTTAGCAAATGGGGACAGGATAGGACAGAGTCAACATGGATTTACAAAGGGTAAATCGTGCTTGACTAATCTATTGGAATTTTTTGAGGGAGTAACTGGTAGAATAGATGGGGGAGAGCCAGTAGATGTGGTGTACCTGGACTTCCAAAAGGCCTTCGATAAGGTCCCACATAAAAGATTAGCATGGAAAATTGAGGCTCATGGGATAAAGGGGAAAGTTTTGGCGTGGATAGGGAACTGGCTGTCAGATAGAAAACAGAGAGTTGGAATAAACGGCTCATTTTCTGAATGGCAGGCAGTAACAAGTGGGGTACCACAGGGATCTGTCCTGGGCCCCCAGCTGTTCACAATTTACATTAATGACCTGGATCAGGGAGTCGGATGCAGCATTTCCAAATTTGCAGACGACACTAAACTAGGAGGGGGGGTGGGCTCAGAGGAAGAGACCAGGAAGCTCCAGAGCGATTTGGACAGACTGGGCGATTGGGCGGATAAATGGCAGATGCACTATAATGTGGACAAGTGCGAAGTTATCCACCTTGGGTGCAGGAACGGGAGGGCAAATTATTATTTAAATGGCAATAGATTGGGAGAGGGGGAAGTACAGAGAGACCTGGGTGTTCTTGTACACCAGTCACTGAAGGCGAGCATGCAGGTGCAACAGGCGGTCAAGAAGGCAAACGGTATGCTGGCCTTCATAGCAAAAGGGTTAGAATACAGGAACAGGGATACCTTGCTGCAGCTGTACAGGGCACTGGTGAGACCACACCTCGAGTACTGTGTACAGTTTTGGTCGCCTCATCTGAGGAAGGATGTTCTTGCCATGGAGGGGGTGCAGCGGCGATTCACCAGGCTGATACCAGGAATGGCGGGAATGACCTATGAGGAGAGACTATGTAGTTTAGGGATGTACACACTGGAGTTTAGAAGATTGAGAGGGGACCTCATAGAAGTGTATAAAATTCTGACAGGTCTAGACAGACTGGATGCAGAAGGAATGTTTCCCTTGGCGGGTGAGAACAGAACTAGAGGACATAATTTAAGGATAAGGGCTAAACCATTTAGGACAGAGATGAGGGGGAATTTCTTCACTCAGAGAGTGGTGAACCTGTGGAACTCATTGCCACAGAGGGCAGTGTACGCCAGCTCATTAAATATATTTAAGAGGGAATTAGATATATTTCTACGGGCAAAAGGGGTTAAGGGCTACGGAGAGAAGGCGGGGACGGGATACTGAATTAAAGGATCAGCCATGATCTCATCGAATGGCGGAGCAGGCACGAAGGGCCGAATGGCCTACTCCTGCTCCTATCTTCTATGTATCTATGTATCTATGTATCTCTTTTATCTCTCTCTTAATCTCACCTTTCGTTCCCTTTCTTTATTTTGCTTTCTGTACATGATTTTAATCTAATTTATACTTCCTGCTTTAGACTCTGCTGGCTCAGTGAGGATTCTTCAATCTGACCTGAAACGTTGACTCTATTTCTCTCTCCACGGATGTTGCCTGGCCTGCTGAGTTTTTCCAGCATTTTCTGTTGTTCTTAAGGAGATATTAGGACAGGTGAGATGTCGGTTTTAAAGAGTTATTTCCTTAAATTTTCTTTATTTTATATCTAGATGTCTGCCTTTACTGTGAGTAGAAAGGAAGCTTACTATCTTCAAGTTAAACAAGGAATATCTTTCCTTAAATACTCCAATTTCTGAATTTTGAGATTAAATGGGGTAGCATGCATACTGTCATGTCTCACTCATTTGAAGTGTGCGATTGGTTCCTTTGAGGGTTGCAAGGTTTTAACCTAAAGGCATAAATATCGCGCCCCGTTTAAGTGGGCTGGTGGTTGTCTTTCACTTTTTATGATCATATCTAAATCTTACCCCCGCAATACACGGTCGGTTGGACAGGGCGCGATCAAACGACACAGAGCTGCAGAGGAGTCGATGGATTAAAGGGAGCTGACTGTCTCACTGACGGACGAGGAGTTTGGCCCCGACACCTTCCTACAGCGTCACTCAGCCAGCGTCCCGAGCCCAGCGCTCACCGAGGCGGCAGCTCACTGAAGGAACTGCGCCAACCAGGCTGGCTGGGGCTCTGCTGAAGAGTTCACTCGGGCATTTTCAAACCATTCAGCACCGTATTCCTCTCGTAAGTGACCCCGTCTGCCCTGTTTGGTGTGTGTGCATGTGTGACAGTGAGAGAGGGAGAGAAGTTGGAGGGAGCAGGCTGTTCAGCTGGTTTGGCTGCTGCCGCTTTCGAAAAGTTAAAGATGAAATGACAAGAGTAACTGCAGTGAAACTGATCGGCCGCGGGGGAGTTTCACTGGGCTCTCGCTCATCAGATCATTTCAACTATACAGATGTGAACCTCAGGATATCCGGGTAAACGGGGCGACCCAGCAGCGAATTGAGTCACACTTTCTCGAGTGCTGCTACTTTGTATAATTGTGTAGCTCCACATCCACTGCAACGTGTGGCTGTGTATTCGGCCGAATGCAGTTAATCCATTTGACTTGTGCTACACTGGGGGCAGGCACACTGTTTCAAGTTGCTGTTACAGCGATGCCATTCTGCTGTGATCTGATCGCAGCCCCTAGGTTGTATTCAGCCCCATCTCCGCCCCGAAAGATAGAAAAGATGCTTAATTGGGCGGGTTTCAAGTTGTCTTTTGACTTTGGAAGACTGAATTAAAAAGGCTCAACCGGCAAGCATGCTGGAAAAGTGAGTTAGTCATTTACCGAGGAGAACGAGAAGGAACTTGTCTGTCTGTAACTCCGAGCCCTCTTAGTTACATTACTGTGTTCTGGCATTTTTCATCATATTTCTTGCTGATGCCACTTCCGCAATCTCGCCTCCATTTATGTCAGAAACATGAAGTTAGATGTAGCAACAAATGGAATATAACTGCGTAACCGTAGTACAGTCAGGTTGTCGCACCTCACTAGTCGCCTCCATACACGATTACTGTACAGAAAGGATAGTTAGTTTTGCACAGAATTTTGCGAAATCCCAGCAGCGCTCTTTAGTTTGTAATCTCCTGTAATATTCGTTTTTTTTTTAAATAACATTTTTATTACGATTGGTATATTTTCAATCTGCATCTGCCAGACAAAAATCTGTTAATTGTTAAATAAAATATAATCATAGTTTAAAAAATATATAGACACAAGAGCTGAATTCCAGAGGTGATGTGAGAGTGACTGCCCTTGCAATCAAGGCAGCATTGGACAGAGTGTGGCTCCAAGGAGTCCCAGTGAGAACTCTCCTGTGGCTGGAGTCATCCCTGGCATAAAGGAAGATGGTTGTGGTCGTTGGCTGCAGGAGTTCCTCAGGGCAGTGTCCTAAGTCCAAATATCTTCAGCTGCTTCATCAATGACCTTCCCTCCATCATAAGGTCAAAAGTGGGGCTGTTTGCTGATGATTGCACACTGTTCAGCTCCATTTGCAATTCCTAAGATAATGAGCTGTCCGTGCCTGCCTGTACCATTACATACCTTTAGGAAGACACCAATTACAGCCAGACCATCAGGTGGTTTAGCAGCCTCAGTAAAATCGCAATACTTTTCTGCATTCCAATGCACCAGGTGAAGATCTGCAGAATATTTGTTCCATCAACTACATGTTCACTGCCATGATCATCACAGGCTCCCCAATGAAAGTGAAACTGATGTAGCCTATTTTTTCCACAAAGGGGGCCACCCATCTGCACAGATATGCAGCAATATCTGGACAACATCCAGGCTTGGGCTGATGTTGGCAAGTAGCATACATGCCACACAATTGGCAGGCAATGTCCATCTCCAAGAAAAGCACCTAATCACCTCTCCTTGACATTCAATGGCATTACTATCATCGAATCCGCCATTATCAACATCCTGGGGGTCAACATTGACCAGAAACTCAGCTGGACCAGCCACATAAATACTGTGGCTACTAGAGCAGGTCAGAGACTGGGTATTCTGCGGTGAGTATCTCACCTCCTGACTCCCCAAAGCCTTTCAACCATCTACAAGGCATGTCTGGAATGTGATGGAATACTCTTCACTTGCCTGTGTGGGAGAAGTCGCAAAAACACTCAAGAAGCTTGATACCATCTAGGAAGAAGCAGTCCGCTTGATTGGCACCCCATCCACCAGCTTAAACATTCACTCCCTTCACCACTAGTGTACAGTAGCTGCAGTGTGTCCTGTCTACAGGACACGCTGCAGCAAATCACCAGGGTGTCTTCGGCAGCACCTCATAAAACCCGCGGCCTCTATCATATAGAAGGATAAGGGCAGTAGGCAATGTTCCCTCTAATTTTTGGGGGGCTGCGCGGCCCCTTTAACGGGCTGCATGGCTCATTCAAAAATCTGCGCCTGCGCGGTTTTTGCATTTAAAAGCCGGTGAGCTGGCTGCACGGTAGCTCCTGACAGCTGTGTGGCTGCGCGACTGTGCAGCTTAAAGGGAACCTTGGCAGTAGGTGCATGGGAACACCATCACCTCCAAGTTCCCCTCCAAGTCACACACCATCCTGACTTGGACAAATATTGCCATGCCTTCATCATCGCTGGATCCGTCAAAATCCTGGAATTCGCTACCTAACAGTACTGTGGGAGCACCTTCGCCACATAAACTGCAGCGGTCCAAGAAGAAGGCCCACTACCACCTTCTCAAGGGCAACTAGGGATGGGCAATATATGTTGGCATTGCCAGTGATGCCCAGATCCTGAGAATGAAAAGCAGCATTTTTTTTAAATCAATGATGGAGTTTTATTAATTTAAAGGCTGGTAAAAGGAATCTGAATTGATGTTAAACATGTTGCAATGCATAGCCATTTAATTTATGCAAAGATTATATATTTAAATTAAGTTTTGCATGAGATCACTATTCTAAATGATATCCAAATTCAATTGTGCTGACAGCTGATGGTGCTTTTGTATTTTGCAGAATGTTTTGCAAGTGTTTCACTACAAAATTTCAGCTGAAGAAGATGCTTTTGCTGTTTTTAACCTTTGCACTACCCTGCTTATTAAAACTCCTTTACAATCGCAGAATGGTCACAGGTTCACAGAAAACCTGGTTAGTGGAACCTTTCTGGAGCACCTCCCAATTTGTGCGGAACAGAAAGGACGTCAAGTACTTGCAGTTAAAGCTTGAAATTAATTGCACTGACATCTACAACTACAGCCCGGTGGAAGTGGGTAAAACTTTAGAAATACGAAAGGATAATATTGTTGATCTGGAAGATGAAGATGTTGAGTTGATGACATCTGACTGTGCTCAATACGTTCCCCAAAGAGGATATAAAAACAATTTGGTCTCACAAGAGGAGCAGGAGTACCCTTTGGCATTTTCTCTGGTTGTTCATAAAGATGCCATTATGGTGGAAAGGATCTTAAAAATGATTTACATGTCCCAGAATATATACTGCATCCATTATGACCAGAAATCCTCAAACTCATTCAAAACTGCCATAGAGAACTTAGCTAGCTGCTTTCCTAATGTCTTCATTGCATCAAAGTTGGAACTGGTACACTATACTCACATCTCCAGACTCCAAGCAGATCTGAATTGCCTGTCGGATCTTCTCAAATCTTCAGTCCGATGGAAGTATGTTATCAACTTGTGTGGCCAAGATTTACCATTGCGATCCAACTTTGAATTGGTATCTGAGTTGAAGAAGCTGAATGGAGCTAACATGTTGGAATCTAGGAAGCCCAGTGATACTAAAAAAGAACGATTCACGTATCACTATGAACTTCAAGATGATCCATATGAGTACACACAGATACTCTTCAAAACCAGTGTTGTGAAGGATCCTGCCCCCCACAACATTGAGATGTTTACTGGCAGTGCCTACTTTGTTTTGAGTTACGACTTTGTCCAATATATCAGCTACAGCGTGGTAGCCAAAGATTTTCTCACCTGGTCCACAGATACCTACTCACCGGATGAGCACTTCTGGGCAAGCATGGTGCGGGTGCCTGGGGTGCCAGGCGAGCTCTCTCGGTCTGAGGCTGAAGTGACCGATCTGCAAAGTAAGGTGAGGCTGGTGAAGTGGAGCTACCTGGAGGAGGATCTATACCCACCCTGCACGGGCACTCATCGCCGCAGCGTCTGCATCTACGGTTCTGCCGAGCTCAGGTGGCTCCTTAACTACGGCCATTGGTTTGCTAATAAATTTGACTCCAAAGTAGACCCTGTGTTAATAAAATGCTTGGAACTGAAGATTAGTGAACGCCAGAGAAATTGGATAGAATTTACTTCTCAAAAGTTCTATGTTTATAATGTTGAAAACTTTTGGGGCTAATGTATCATTTTGTGTCAGAAGCGTCCATCAGCCTAAGCTCTAAAGGCAAATACCAAATCAAACGATACTCCTTCCTGTTTTGTGCAGGAAATCTTGATCAATGGCTTTATAGGGAGTAACATGAAAAACAAATGCTTGCTCGGTATCAGTAGGACTAGTCAGATACCATTATTGATAATGGACAGAAGCACCACTTATTGAAGTGTTTGACATCACTTTTATTCTAAAGCTGAGGCTGAGCCTATCATGAGTCATGGCTTGAGTGTATGATGAAGTGTATTCTACACAGTCGGTCAAAGGAGTAGGGGTGATGGCTGCAATGGAATTTTCTTGTTCTGTGTTCTCTTATGTTCAATATATGATCCTCTGCTGAAGTCTTACCCTAGATCCTGATACTGTAATAATGTCATGTGACAACGGGTGTACCCTGAGTCTGCAAATGATTTAAAAATCTTACGTGAAATCATGCAAGTTAGAGATTAGAGAGCGTACTGGTCGGATTATTAATAAGATGCTCTCCGGAGAGTGGGGATGAAATATGCCATTTTCATTTCAATATTTCTGGCTATGCTTAAACTAAACAGAGGTTGCCTCCTGAGGCAATTGATGTAATAATGTGGATAATCTAGTTTCTAATTCAAATGTTTCTTACTGAATGTTTTTTAAATAATTTATGGCTTTGGTAACATGACCTGCTTTGGCAATATTAGGTTTGCTGGCTTTCAGTAAGATGATTTTGAACAACTTCATCAATGTCAAGCTGCTGCAGCGTGCATCTAACACTTAGCCTATATGGTAGGACCTCTCAGGAGCAACCTGGTCTCAAATAAGTTGCATTAGTCTGCTTCAAATGAAAAATAGAAATATCAGAGCCTTCAACGTGTAGTATTTATTTTTTTAAATTTTTTTAATTCAGTGTTGGCCCGTGGCAGGAGAAAATAATTTTATCTGAAGGTTGAGTACATGGTGAAAACATTGTAGTGTGATAAGAAAAGGATTCACCATATATGTGAGAGCAACAATGGATTCTTTCTGAGCCTGGATTGTGCATTGGGTTGAACATTGGTCTTTTGCCAGCATCTGCAGTTTATTTGCTTTTTTGTTTTCACCTCTGACACCTGGGTTTGAAATCAGCCCTGGTTGATGCGATGAAAGTCCCTCTCTGGTGGTTGAGTACATTACATGCCCATTTCAAACTTGTTTACCTAGATTATGTGTTACATCAAGCTCTGTGACTGATCGTGTTCTCACCCACTGTACATGCACATACTTCTAGTAGGGGTCAGGAGTAGTAACCCTGGCAGACCTTTTTTCTCCCCTCTCTTGGCTGATGTCATTGAAGCCAATTGTAATGTTCCATTGGCTGAGGTTTTCTGTACAGACCAGGGAATGAACTTGAGGCCTTCCTTATCTGTGTGGCTTAATACCACATTGTGCGGTGCATTTACCTACTGAGCCATCAGGGCACCCTTGCATTCTTTTGAGAGTTTTATTCTCCACGTGATCCTCATCTGAAGAATTGTAAATCAGATGGAAATGCAAACCCTAAGAAAACATGGGCAATATCTAAAAGAGTACATTTCTTTACTGAGTCTTAGTTTGCTTCCGACTTACAATCCCATTCACAAACCTATTGCCAATCCTGCTGAAATGAAAACTTCTGAAACTTGTATTACTTATCGAAAGTTTGCAGAAAAGAAATCAGAGTATTGCATTTCATCAGATTAGCTAAATGCTTGTGGTGTGGATGTCAGCAAGGCCCAAATTCCTAATATATGCGGCTAAAACTCCATATTGAGCGTGATTTTGTGAAGTGTACCCTTTTATGTCACACACAAAGGGCTGGATTTTGTCAATGGGGAGCTTTTGGAGGCGGGACTCCCATTTGTTGGGTTTTAGTCCCGCCTCCATCGACTTGTGGCCAACCCACATTATTTTCCCTTGATTGACCTTGTTAAGCCCGCCCAGCGGGCTTAGCAGGCCAATTAAGGGAAAGCCAGTTACAGGTGACGTCAGCGAGTGCCGTTTCATCTGTCAAGAGTTTTTGACAGATGAAATGTCATCGTTTGACAGCTCTGTGAAGCTGTCAAACACTGACAATCTGTCTTCTAAGTTGTGTCTTTACTCAAGACTCAATTAGAAAGCCTTCCTGATCAGAAAGCAGAAGGCTGCAGCTTTTGACTGTTCAGCGGCCATTCTGCTTTCTGTGCCGGTGAGCTGAGGGACTCCCAAGACCCGAAGGGAGGAAGCCTGCAGGAAGAAGTAAAGGTAAGTAAAACTTATTAAAACACTGTACACACACCCCACACACTTACCTCTGCACACATGCACCCAGTACTCACCTGCACACCGGACATCTCGGCCCCTCCGACCCCCGCAGACCGATGACCCACCTCGCTGACCCTGGCGAGGTTCGGAGCCGTCGGGAAGCCCACACTTCAGGGCTCAAAATAGGGATTCTCCAAAAAACTGCCTGTTAACTACCTGTTAACTACCCTGCGTGGGTCGGCTACCCGCCTCCTGGCAAGATGGCATGGAGGCGGGTAGGGGGTGGGATGGGTACCCGCCCCCAAATTCTGCCATTTTCCCGGCAGTCCCGCCTCCAAACCCACCTCCCCAGGGCTGGCAAAATCCAGCCCACTGACTCTAAATTTATTTTTGTTTCTATTATTTAACTAGTACAAAACTTTGTCCACCACCCTAGACAATATGTGCGTGCAAAAATACATCAACACCATCAGCCCTTCAATCCCAACCCTCAATATTGGCAACTATCATTAGACTAACATACAACTACCATGGGGCTGCATCACAGCAATGTAAATGCGTCTCATAATTTTCTTGCAATATTCTTGAATTTTACAAACCTATTTGATGCTACTTTTTAAAATGGGATAAATAATAAGAATTGGTTTACAAACAAAAACAAAAAAACTGAGTGGGGGTGAAATTAGTCTTCGCTAGTAGCGCAAAATGATCATTTTACCAGCCTCTAAGATTTTTTGCATATAAAATTTGAAGTTATAAATTATTTAATTTACAATAACTCAGGTAGAAGAGACATTAGGGAAATTTAAGACTAATGAAAATATACCACAGTTTTGCAATGTGGAGCCCAGTACCCCAGACATCATGGCTCGGAGTTTCCTCCCTATTTGCTCCCAGAGAGACATGTAACCTGGACACAAATGAATTACGTGATGGATTTGTGTCCTGCATTATACCTGGAAGTGAAAATATTTTTCTAAAATTGTAATAAATGTTGTTTCATATTACAGTGTGATAACATCATTGTAACACTATCAATGTCTTAAATTCCTTGGAACATTTCAATCTATTATTTTAAGAACATAAGAACATAAGAAATAGGAGCAGGAATAGGCCACTTGACCCCTCGAGCCTGCTCCACCATTCAATAAGATCATGGCTGATCTTGGGCTCAAAGCCACTTCCCTGCCCGCTCCCCATAACCCTTCACTCCCTTATCTTGCAAAAATCTGTCTATCTCCACCTTAAATGTATTTAATGACCCAGGCTCCACAGCTCTCTGGGGCAGAGAATTCCACAGATTTACAACCCTCTGAGAGAAGAAATTCCTCCTCATCTCAGTTCTAAAAGGGCGACCCTTTATTCTAAAACTGTGACCCCGCGTTCTAGATTTCCCCACGAGAGGAAACATCCTCTCTGCATCTACCTTGTCGAGCCCCCTCAGTATCATATGTTTCAATAAGATCACCTCTCATTCTTCTAAATTCCAATGAGTATAGGCCCAGCCTGCTCAACCTTTCCTCATAAATCAACCCCCTCATCTCTGGAATTAATTTAGTGAATCGTCTCTGAACTGCCTCCAATGCAAGTATATTTAACTCACTCAAGAATATATTCATAATAGCTGTGTAAAAATAAAATCTAGACATTATGTTATTTCAGAGTTCCAGCAAGCTTTTGTAACTTTTGTTTGGTACCGGGAATTTTATTAAAATATCTGATATTTAATCAATTATTTGTTCTTTATATAAAATGTAAAATGTAAATTATGATCATAAATAAAAATGCTATCCAGCTATAAGATACAAACACTGTGTAAAATTACTGGGAAAGAACACAAGTGATTGTCAATAAATTCACCAATCACTAAAAGCAATTGAGGCTGTAAACCCTCGGCCCCTTCCATGTACTCCCACCGTAACTCTGGCGCGAATCTACCAGATGGAACGGAAAATTGGCCTGGACCATGATATGCCAGGCTCTGGCCTCCACCCACCCCATACAAAGCCAACAGTGTCAAGTGGGGTGGGACGTAGGGCAGGAACAGGGGTGGTGACTCCCCTATCACCTGTAGTTCCCATGTTCCTGGTCTTTTAGTTGGCAGGGGCAGCATCAGTAGGCAGTATGTCCAACAAGAGGTGAACTAGCCCACCAAAGGGCACATATGTGCTCTGCCTTGGGGGGCAGCTTAGATTGTGGCCTGGACCCTTGAGGGAAAAGTAAGACATTTTTTTTAACGTAGCCCCCTTATAAGAGGGATTGCATTGTTACAATTGTTATTTTATTCATTGTTATCTCACACTGCGCTAATATCGACAATATCAGTTGCTCACTGATCCATTTTCTGTTTCACCTTCATTAAGGTATGACTATTTATCTTGTAATCAGTTAATTGTCACACTCATGCATGATGCTTTGCATTGATCATCAACATTAAACATATTTGCGGAGGATTAGTCTGATTACTAAACCTCTCCAGATGAAAAATAAAAATGACAAGGTGGGAAAAATGCAGTGAGTCAATCAGCTTCTGAAAATGAATGATAGACTAATATTTTGGGTGAGACTATTGATCAGAACCAGTAAGGTCAGGAGAATAGCCCCATTATATGACTCATCAAAACAGAGGCGAAGGAGAAAAACAGATGGAGGTCTAGAATGCATTTACTCTAACTATTTTGGGCAAAGAGGCAATTTAGCAGATTAATTGCATGCAAATTGATTTAAACATGCAGGAAAATACTTTAAAAGGTTACATCAATGATAGACTATTCATAAGTCATTTTAGTCAGGTATGTGAAAAGGCAAATAAAAACAGAAAATGCTAGAAATACTCGGCAGGTCAGGCAGCATCTGTGGAGAGAGAAACAGAGTTCACGTTTCAGGTCGACGACCCTTCGTGAAAAGGCAAATGGAAAGTCAAAAGGTGACTGCTTCAAAATGGAAAAGCAAATAGTGGAAGGAGGATGACAGAATCCTGCAGCAAAGATGGAGAAATGGTTCTGATCATCTGAATTAAAAAGGAAAAAGACCTTCTAATGCTGAAATGTAGAATAGAAATAGATGAGCAGGAAATACATAGCAGATATGTCTGTCTCTGAAAAGAGATAAAATGCAGAACCATAGGTTTCTGAGAATTAAAGGATAAATTTCCCATTTGTGTGCTCCTGAAGTGGACCCTTGTTTGCCAGAAGTGGGAAATTGTACAAATGCAGCCCACGATTTTCCGTCTATTCATTTTAATTATTCGTAAATCACAGGCTGCATACAAGCAATTTCCCAGTATGCGTTCCTGGTGGTTGAGGCTCAGCACTGGGATCACACAAATGGAAGGTTTACCACTGAAGTCTCAAGCTATTGCAATCAATCAGTCAGTAAGTCACTGCTGGTGCTAGTTGGAGGGGAGGGGAGGCGAGGGGAGGGTGGAGATTGAGAAGTGTGGAGCTTCCAAATTTGCCAGCTCCTTGCTTTTTAGTGCAGTATATGAAATTCCATACTTGGTTGTCTGCTGGTGTGGATTGCACACTGGGGCCAATAAGGCAGCCTCAGCAGACAATCTGTTTGCAAAGCTTACTGGTGCACTGGGTGTGTCATAAGAACATAAGAAATACAAGCAGGGGCAGGCCATACAGCCCCTCGAGTCTGCTCCACCATTCAATAAGATCATGACTGATCATCGACCTCAACTCCACTTTCCCGCCCAATCTCCATATCCCTTGATTCCCCTAGAGTCCAAAAGTCTATCTATCTCAGCCTTGAATATACTTAAAGACTCAGCATTCACAGCCCTCTGGGGCAGAGGATTCCAAAGATTCACAACCCTCTGAAGAAATTCCTCCTCGTCTCAGTCTTAAATGGCCTACCCCTTATCCTGAGACTATGCCCCCTAGTTCTAGACATGCCATGCCGTGAGTTCTTGGGCTGCTTTGATGTTGAGATGTTAGAAGCTTTGGTAGCATACACAGTGACATCCAAGTGCTCACCCTGCACCTCATAGTCTGTATGACTAAAGGTGTAACAGGTTGACAGGCAGCACTTGTGGCATATGCAATAATTAAACCATCTGTACAGGGAACTGTTAGGTAATCTTACCATGGCAGGGATGCCATTTTCTTACATGTTTGCTTCCAAGCCCTTTGGGTATTGGAGACATCACTGACACTGGCTGTCACTCCCTCCTAGGCATTCTCCAATGCTCTGCTCAGAGCAACCTGGCAGCCACCTCATACAGCATCTGCAAATCTACGTGTTCTTGTGCTGAGGCAATCTGTCACTTGTCGAATAACTCCGGCTTCTGCTACAGAAAGTTTAATGCAACTGGCTGTGTGTCCCTCAAACATCAGCAGTGATGGTTCTGTGTGGGCGAGTTCCCAGCATGCTATGTGGACATAGCTTGCTGGGCATAATTAATTAGAGCCAAATTGTGAAGGCCAGTTGGAAACGGTTGTGTGCAATATGTCAGGTGGATATCCAACTGCATATCATTCCTGCCCGGGAGTCATACCTAGCACAAAGGAAGACGGCTGTGGTGGTTGGAGGTCAATCATTACAGCCCCAGGACATCGCTGCAGGAGTTCCTCAGGGCAGTGTCCTCGGCCCAGCCATCTTCAGCTGTTTCATCAATGACCTTTCCTCTATCATAAGATCAGAAGAGGGGATGTTTGCTGATGACTGCACAGTGTTCAGCGCCATTCACAACTCCTCAGATAATGAAGCAATCCATGCCCGCATGCAGCAACACCTAGACGATGTTCAGGCTTGGGCTGATAAGTGGCAGGCAACATTCGCGCCACACAAGTGCCAGGCAATGATTATCTCCAACAAACGAGCGTCTAACTGTAAAGTCTGTGTGTTCTAGTTGTAATTAATAACACACAGACTACAAGATTAAAGTTCAACAGGTCTTTACTGGTTGGAGGTCAGGACTATATGAAATACAATCTTACTACACAGTGCTTATATACCGGTGGTCACCACCGGTATTACGTATACAGCAGCCAGAGAAAGTAGTACATCTCTTAAGGTGGAACAGGCTTAAGTTCTCTTAAGGTGGAACAGGTTACATACACCACAATCCTCCCTTTTTAGCTTAATAGTCATATCCCCATTTAACATAACATCATAACATATATACATATATAACTTCAGGTATAAACAGTTCAAAGGTTCAGTCTCTCAGGAGGCCTTCTGATTCGGTCTGGATAACGCCTTTCAGTGGTCTCTGATTCTTGTTGCTGAGGTGACTCTTCTTGTTGGTTTCCTATGTATTGGACTTCATCATCAGGTACAGTCCCTGCCGAGGTAGATGCTTCAGGTTCATTAACGTCTTCCACAGTTGTCTCTGTCGCAACCATGGGTTCGACCCTTGCTCTTGATTCTACCAGTTGATCCGCATGACGCCTTATCACATTGTTACCAATATCTACTGTGTACATCAGAGGTCCTTGTCTGGCCCGAATTGTTCCGGACTGCCATTTTTCGTTTCCATAGCCCCTTGCCAACACTGGTTGTCCTACTTTGAAACTTCGAGTGGACTTGTTATTAATATGCCGGAACTGTTTGTTTTCCACTTCCCTCCGCACATTTGGTTTTAACAAGTCCAACCTGGACCGCAACCTCCTGTTATAAAACATCATGGCAGGACTTTGGTTAGTCACTGCATGAGCGGCGTTTCGATACGCCATTAGGAAATTGTCCACCTTGTGCTGTAGCGGAATCTGGTCATCGTTCATGGCCTTTATTGCCTTTTTGAATGTTTGGACAAATCTCTCGGCCAACCCGTTTGTCGCCGGATGATATGGGGCAGAGGTATACTGTTTCACCCCATTCTTCTTTAAGAATTTTTGGAATTCTTCCGACACGAACTGTGGTCCGTTGTCCGAACAGATCTGTTCTGGCAATCCGTTCCTTGCGAATATTGTTCTTAACACCGCAATTGTCTTTTCTGAAGTAGTGGTATTCATCTTGATCACTTCTGGCCATTTGGAATGTGCGTCCACCGCAATTAGGAACATGGAGTCCATGAATGGACCAGCAAAGTCAATATGTACGCGTTGCCATGGGGCTGAAGGCCATTCCCATGGGTGTAGTGGTGCGATCGGAGGTGCATTTTGCACTTTTTGGCACCCAGCGCAGCTTTTCGTCAACTCCTCTATCTGTTGGTCAATACCCGGCCACCATACATAAGCCCTAGCAAGACTTTTCATCTTAACTCCCCCCAGATGACCTTCATGCAGTTCTTTTAGAACTCTTTCCCATAACTTGGGAGGAATAATCACTCTTGTCCCGTACATCAAAGTACCATGGCAGACGGACAGCTGGTCTCGCCTTGCCGAGAATGCCGGTAACAGAGGATCACCACGTGTTGGCCATCCTTTCACTGTCACCTCGTAGACTCTGGACAGTGTCGGGTCGTTCCTGGTTTCTCTTTCAATACTTGCATTGGTGACTGGTAAACACTCGATGATGGTCGAATGAAATAACTCAACAGGGTCAACTTTCGTCGTTTCTTCTTCTTCAGGTAGTGGCAGGCGCGACAGCCCATCAGCATTGCCATGCTGCTTCATACCTTTGAATTCTATTTGATATTGATGTGCCCCTAGGAAAAGGGACCATCTCTGGAGACGCTGTGCTGTCATCACTGAAACACCCTTCTTAGGGTTAAAAATGGATACCAACGGCTGATGGTCTGTCAGAAGTGTGAATGTTTGGCCCTGCAGGTAATGATTAAACTTCTTCACTCCCCATACAAGGCTGAGAGCCTCCCTATCGATCTGCGCATAGTTGCGCTCAGCGGAGGTCAATGATCTGGATGCAAACGCGACTGGCCTTTCCGTGCCATTTGGCAACTTGTGTGAGAGTACTGCCCCAATACCATATGGAGAAGCATCACAAGCCAACCGAATAGGCAGTGTCGGGTTGAAGTGAGCCAACACTTCACAGATCACAGAAATCACAGAAACCCCACAGTGCAGATAGAGGCCATTTCGGCCCATCGAGCCTGCACCGACACATATCCCACCCGATCCCCGTAACCCCTACACCAACACATATCCCACCCTATCCCCGTAACCCCACGTATTTAATCCCCCTAACACTAAGGGTCAATTTATCATAGCCAATCAACCTAACCCGCACATCTTTGGACTGTGGGAGGAAACCGGAGCACCCGAAGGAAACCCACGCAAACACGGGGAGAATGTGCAAACTCCACACAGACAGTCACCCGAGGCCGGATTTGAACCCAGGTCCCTGGCGCTGTGAGGCAACAGTGCTAACCACTATGCCACCGTGCTGCCCTCACTTCCTCTGAGGTGATCAATTCTTTGCTTTTGCGAAATGCCTTTACAGTTTTCGCTCCATTCCCATGGTACCCCCTTCTGTAAAAGAGCATTTAGCGGGTGCAGTACCGTGGATAGATTTGGTAGAAATTTATGGTAATAGTTAATCAATCCTAGAAACGACCTCAACTGAGAGACATTATCCGGAGCGGGAGCCTTTACAACTGCCTCTATCTTGTCAGGAGACTTATGAAGCCCCTCCCGGTCAATGACATGACCACAGTACGAGATCCGCTTCTGGAAGAACTCATATTTCTGCCGATTAACTCTAAGTCCATACTCTTTCAGTCTGTTGAGCACCAGTTCCAAGTTTGCGAGGTGTTCTTCATCACCATCACCTGTAATCAGAATATCATCCAGGTAACATTGTGTGCCTGGAATTCCCTGTAATACCTGCTCCATGGCCCTCTGCCAAATTGCTGGAGCCGATGCCACTCCAAAAACCAGCCTATTGTACCGGTACAAACCTTGATGCGTGTTGATCGTGAGGTATTGGCGTGACTCTTCTTCAACCTCCATCTGCAAGTACGCCTGCGCCAGGTCTATCTTGGTGAAGTGTTTCCCGCCAGACAACGAAGCAAAAATATCCTCAATCCGCGGAAGCGGATACTGCACCGTGTGAAGCACTGGATTAACGGTGATTTTGAAATCTCCACAGATGCGAACCTTCCCTGGTTCTCCTGGCTTGTTGCTCGAAGGACGTTTCATAACGGGAACAATGGGCGTAGCCCACTCACTCCAATCTACCTTAGACAGTACACCTGAACGTTCTAGCGCTTCCAGTTCCGCTTCTACAGTAGGTCGTATTGCATAGGGTACCGGTCTGGCTTTAAAAAATTTTGGGTGTGCATGTTCATCAATCTTGATGTTTGCCGTAATTCCTCTCAGTGTTCCCAGTCCCTGCTGGAACACCTCTTTAGCATCATCCAATATTCTGGACAATCGTTTAGGTTTGACATCTGTTTCCCCGGAATCTACCGTTAGTGCCTTCAAGGAGTGCCAGTCCATATTCATTTTCCTAATCCACTCCCGTCCCAGTAGTGGTGGACCTCCTTCAGGTAGCACATATAAGTCCATTACTTGGCTTTCTTCGCCCTTGTGGACCACTTTTACCTCTATCTTTCCGATGGGGTACACTCTTTGCCCCGTGTATGTTTTCAATATAATCTCCGTATCCCATAGGGGAATATGTTGGAATAACCTTTTATAATCTTTCTTATTCATGACCGTCAATGCCGATCCAGTGTCCAATTCCATCTTTACTTGGACTCCTGCTATCTGAAGGGTGACCCAAATTGTCTGGAGATCTGCATCCTTACCAACGTTGTGTACTCTTAAGCTACCCAGTTCATTACTGCTAGCGTCTGAATCTGACTTCTGTTCGGTCGAACTGTTCTTTGTCACCTTGTGTGCCTTTATGTATTTTCCTTGCGGTGACTTTTTGTTGCTGGTCTTCTTTCCTGACCGGCATACTTTAGCTATGTGGCCAAGCCTGCCACACGTTCTGCATTCTTGGTTTTTAAACCAACACTGGTTCTGATCGTGCGTTGTCTTTCCGCAACGATAACATTTTACAGTACTCAAACCCAATTTATTTGTACTGAGTTCCGGTGACCGTAGCTGCATTACTGCCGTGCCTCTCGCTGCGGCTTCATGTGCTGCTGCCATAGTGACCGCTTTCTCAAGCGTCAGCTCATTCTCCTCGAGCAATCGCTTTTGTGTATCTTCTTTTAATAAACCACACACAAATTTATCTCGTAGCGCCTCTGTCAATCTCATTCCGAATTGACAGTACTTTGCTAGCTTACGCAATTCCATTAAATATTCAGCATTGCTTTCATCCTTCAGCTGCCTTCTGCTGTAAAATTTAAATCGTTCCGCTAGCATCAGCGGCGTGGGGTTTAGGTGATTTTTCAGGACAGTAACAATCTCCTCGAACGTCTTATCCGCCGGTTCATCTGGTGATAAAAGGTGTTTCAATTGCCCGTATGTCTTCGCACCCATTAAGTTTAATAATGTTAGTGCTTTCTCTTCATCTGGGATTTTATTTGCTTTACAATAATTTTGTATGCGTTCTACATACATAGCCCAATCTTCGATGTCGCTATCAAAGGTATTAATGTTCCCATGTTTAGGCATCGTTGCAATTTAATTTCTTTTTATTTTTATCCAAGATGGCGGCTTCCGCGCTCTTGTCTTCGTCCTCCGCCTACAAAATGGCGGTTTTCCCGCGCTTGGCGGTCTTCCCCCTTCCCCCGACGCTGTCTCCACTTCACCGCGGCTCTCGCGCCTTCAGTTGCCCCCAGACGCTACGCCTTTTTAGCCCGAATGCGGCCCGGCCCTTATCACCAGCCGCGATCGATGTCCCCGCGCTGCGCCTTTCGGCCCGAATGCGGCCCGGCCCTTATCTCCGGTCGCGATCAATCTCACCGCCCTTATTCCTCCGTCTTCCCTCCCCGTCTGTACCGCCAACACGGCCGACTTTCTGGTCGCGTCGCTGCCCGGCTTACCCACTACCGAGGTAGAAAGAAGATAGCTGACAGCCGCTGATGGAGGCTTCGAGTTCAGGATGTCTTCTGCACTCTGGTTTCTCGATGTCTGCCGCGCGACGTGTCTTCCAGCAGGGTGATGAGGGTGGAAGCCTCTCTTCGACGTCCGTTCTGTGGACGAAGCCGCCGTGGATATAACTGCCGCAGGGTAAGAATCTGACTCGTCGCCACTGTAAAGTCTGTGTGTTCTAGTTGTAATTAATAACACACAGACTACAAGATTAAAGTTCAACAGGTCTTTACTGGTTGGAGGTCAGGACTATATGAAATACAATCTTACTACACAGTGCTTCTATACCGGTGGTCACCACCGGTATTACGTATACAGCAGCCAGAGAAAGTAGTACATCTCTTAAGGTGGAACAGGCTTAAGTTCTCTTAAGGTGGAACAGGTTACATACACCACACTAACCACCACCCCTTGACATTCAATGGCATTACAATCGCCGAATCCTCCACCATTAATATCCTGAGGGGTCACCATTGACCAGAAACTTAACCGGACCAGCCACATAAATACTGTGGCAACAAGAGCAGGTCAGAGGCTAGGTATTCTGCAGCGAGTGTCTCACCTCCTGATTCCCCAAAGCCTTTTCACCATCTACAAGGCACAAGTCAGGAATGTGATGGAATACGCTCCACTTGATTGGATGAGTGCAGCTCCAACAACACTCAAGAAGCTCTACACCATCCAAGACAAAGCAGCCCGCTTGATTGGCACCCCATCCACCACCTTAAACATTCACTCCCTCCACCACTAGCTGCAGTGTGTACTATCTACAAGATGCACTGCAGCAACTTGCCAAGGCTTCTTCGGCAGCACCTCCCAAACTCGCGACCTCTACCATCTAGAAGGACAAGGGCAGCAGGCACTTGGGAACACCACCACCTCCAAGTTCCCCTCCAAGTCACACCATCCTGCCTTGGAAGTATATCAGCCGTTCCTTCATCGTTGCTGGATCAAAATCCTGGAATTCCTTCCCTAACAGCACTGTGGGAGTACCTTCATCACACAGACTGCAGCGGTTGAAGAAGGCGGCTCACCACCTTCTCAAGGGCAATTAGGGATGGGCAATAAATGCTGGCCTTGCCAGTGATGCCCACGTCCCATGAACGAAAAAAAAATTTCAACTCTAATACTCAGAGCAGCATATTTCAGGTATAATTTCTGCTAAGTAAGTTCCTCATTTTTATTGGATTATATTGATAGTAGTGAATTTGGTAAATGCAATTTCTGTTTATCTAAAAGTACATTGCACAAATGTTACTTTGACTTTGTAAAGCTCTGGGTTTCAACATTTTTGTTAAAATCCATTGAAAATGATATTTACAACTAAAATCAGATTGCATCAGTGCATTTCCTGCAGTAAATTAAGAGCCAGGCGTCCTTGCCAGCTGCTCAATTAAGCAGGTTAAAATTGCAGAAAGTCAGCTCCTGGCGTCTCCATGGCCAGTAATGGTCAATTTCAACTGCTCACCCCTCCAGTCTCCGCCAGGTGGGTAGAGTAAACATCCCTCCCTTTATGTATTTCAAAAATACTTCTCAAATTAACTACACTTTGGAAAAAAATAAGCCTCTAATTCCCTTTAAATACTGGGATATGATAGCTCTCCAGTGCGGAATAGTGGCATTTCATAAATTAGCATGTGAGGAAGACCTCAGGGCACTTGTATGGAAATCACGGTTCCGTTGATGTCAGACTAATTCTTATTTATTTATAATAGGATTAATGCTCCCTTTTTAAAATTTGTGGGCAGCACTGGCAGAGGGGTATTTATTGCCATCCATAATTGCCTTGAAGGCATTAAGAGTCAATCACGTAGGCTGGAATCTTTACCTTGGAGTCGGGTTTTGTGCGTGCGGGAGGGTGTAGCGGGTCGGGAATGCGGTGTTCCAAGCAGCGCGTTGTTTAGAACGATTTTAGCTTAATGGCCCCAGTTGAGAGTCATGCGCATTTCCTGGCCCTATTAAATAGAGCGGGTCTGATGAAGTCATCGATGGCTTGTTTCCAGCGCTGATATTTAAAGCAGCCTTGCACTTAACTCATTTGAAGGTTGCTAGAGGAGGGTGGAATCTGACAAACAAAGGCCTGAGTATATGGTTATAAAATAGCAGGGGTGGATAGCCAAAGGCAGGGGGCTGCACCACGCTTTTCAGATGCATCCCTGCATATTCTGGTGGAGGCAGTCAGAGCACGCAGGGAGGTCCTCTTCCCTGCTGATAGGTGAAGGAGACCGCCAAAAGAGACCAAAAGAGCCTGGTTGGATGTAGCTGAGGAGGTCAGCAGCAGGGATGTGGTCAGGAGGACCTGAAACCAGTGCAGGAAACGATTCAATGATCTGATGAGGTCAGGAAAGGTGAGTGCAATGCCACATTCATCCTCATCCTGATGTGCCTGTCACCACAACCCCATCACTCTGCCTTCCAAAGCCTACTCCTGCACATCATTCCTCACACCAACCTACCTTGCACGTCCACCCATCCCTCTCTCTCTATGTACATACTCACATTCCCATCTGACTAACCACCCCTCACACTCACCCTCGTCCTAATGCAATCATAGCAAATAACACCACAGAAGGAGGCCATTTGGCATTGGTGCCCCACTCCCTCATAGTCACCCTCTACAGATGTGACCCATCCATTCCTTACACTCATTCCATCACTCTCACTCAAACTTCTCTTCTTTCCCTCCTTGCAGGAGAAAAGAGCCCAGAACACATGTGAGAGACAGAGAACTGGGGGTGGCCCTTCAGTCTTCACCCAACTAACAGCAGCAGAGGAGGGGTCTGGAGATCTCAGGAGTTGGAGAGATGCTGGCAGTGGGAGATGGAGAGAGGGGAACATCCCAGCAATCTGGTGGTAGAATTAAATCTCATAAAGCCACATGGCATACAACAGTCACCCATATGGTGACTGATGTCAGCAGCCATGAAATGCCATCATGTGCATAATGGTCACGTTATCCATTCTTATTATAACACTTCTAATTCATCTCTTTACTCCCCCACAGGTCCATCAAGTGCCCCTCCCACTGTCCAGCCAGAGGAGGAAGACAACTCCTCAGGAGCCTCCAGCGTCTGAGGGGGCACCGTCAGCAGATCCGAGCGCACCCAGCACCAGCGCAGATACGCACACCTCAGTGGGTCCTTTGCACCATAGAGTAGTGTTGTCACCTGGTGTCTCACAATTCACAAGTGAGCAAGAACAGGTGGTGTTGACAGGGACAGGAGTGGAGACTCCTCGCTGGAGGGCGCAGGACGCTCCAAGCTCCGCTGAGCTGCATGCAGACTCCAGCCTCGGGGGCCATCGAGAAAGAGGGTGATCTTGGAGGGGCAACAACAATTGCAAGAGGCTCTGGCATCTTTTGCAGCCACGATGTCTGCAAATATGCAGAGAATGGAGGAGTCCATCTCCAACATGAGTACCACCATCTCGCAGTCGATGGCGACGATGTGCCCATGGAAAGGGTGGCCACCTGCATGGAACAGAAAATGCACCAGTCACATGAGCACATGCTTGCTGAGGACAACAGATGGCAGGAGCTCGTGGACCTCCTCTCTAGGAGGGATATAAACGTAGACTTGGGCATCCATCGCCCCACTGCTGTGCAGCAAGGTGCTCTCCAGCTCCTTGCTAGCAGGGAAGTGCGGGTGGACTGTTAAGTATGTGTATTGTATTGAACAATTAACACAAAGACTTAAACGTATAACTCAAACAGGTCTTTACTGGTTGGAGGTAGGGACTATACTGAATACAAGATTACTGCACAGTGCTTATATACCGGTGTGTTCACCCCCGGTATTACGTCTACAGCAGCCTGAGAAAGTAGTACATCTCTTAAGGTGGAACAGGCTTAAGCTCTCTTAAGGTGGAACAGGTTACATACACAACACTCCTCCCTTCTTAGCTTTATAGTCATCCCCCCCATTTAACATAACGTAATAACATATATACATATATAACTTCATGTTTAACGTAACATATCACAGATTCAGTCTCTGCGGAAAACAGTTCACAGATTCAATCTCTACGAACAGTTGCAACATACTCTTAGTGGGAACAGTTTACAGGTTCAGTCTCTGTGGGAACAGTTTGTAAATTCAGTCTCTGATCTTAATTCGTTCCAGACAGCATCTTTTCGTAGTGTTCGGCCGGAGGTAGTAGAAGTAACAATATTTTAAACAATTATTATTTTCGGCCTCTTCTTTTTCTTTTCTGCCTTTTTACAACTCTTATCGTTCCCATCTTCTCGGCGGACAGCTGTAATGCTACCAACTCTCTATGTTTTTTAGACTTTAAGTGCTTCCTCCGGATTTCAGCACTTTGGGAGTTTCCATCACAATTTGGGCATACCACATCCTCGTAGTATTCACTATCACTCAACAGGTCGAGAGGCCCTTCTACTTCTTCCTTACCCAACTGGACGCTATCCGACTGCTGTTCCTTCTCTATCTCTCTTACGTCCCGTAGTAGAGCCACCTTCTTCCGATGTTCCGTAGACTTTTGGTGCTCCTCCATGATTTCTGCACTTTGGGGGTCGAAGTTACAAGCTGGGCAGGACAGGACATCGTAATATTCGGAGTCGTCCGACAGGTCATGGTAATATTTGGTGTCGTCCTGAGCTAGGCCAGCGAGAGGGTCGTCTATTTCCTCCATACCCAGCTGGACGTTAGCCAGCTCTTGTTCCAAATCCAGACATCTTTCCTGAAGAGACTTCTTCATGTGTACCTCTGCATCCAGCTTTTCTTGGGCTTTCAGCAAGTCGTTTACTAGTGACCTCATTTGTGATTTTAATACTTCAACTTCCTTTGGAGATTGATTGCTCGGACTATGCAATCCCTCTACCGGAGCAGCTGTTTCAGCGGTCTGTTGTTCTACATTGACGTGAGTCAGCGTACTTTTGGCATCCAATGGCTGCTCTGTTGCAGTCGTTTCAGTCTGTGTCGTCACATCAGCCATCTCAATGACTTTTGAGAGCTCCGAACCCTTTTCCTTTGAAGATCGCAGCTCGTGTTCAAATTTTTCCCATTTCAGAGTCTTGTCCCTCAGCATATGAAGGAGCTGGCTGACCGTTAACTCTTCTGACACCAGATTATGGCACGCACCTTCAGAACCTGAATCAGCTTTGATTCGTTCGGCCTCCTCGCGCAGATGGTTGGTGTGCTCCTGCTCCATTTTCTCCATCAGTTGCTTCTGTTGCCTTTCCAGATTCTCCCACTCTGTAACAAAGAACTTTTTTATTTCATTCATCTCTTGCTCAAAACGGCGAATCATTTGTTCTAATTGCTGTTGTAGTTTGAAATGGAGTTGAGTTCGAGCCCAGTGTCCCTCAAAAATGTGCATATCAGTAGACTTGACAGACTCAGAATTCTCTGTTAAACTATGTTGTTGTTGCTCAGTGGAATTCTGTGCTGAAACTTTGTCTTTTGCACATGGGTTGGTCTTACCATCATCAGTTCTAGAGTCTGGGCTGATTATCTGCACCGAGTTCTCACTCTTTATGGCTTTTAGCGAATGCCAGTCCATATTTATGTTTCTAAACCACTCCCGGCCTAGTAGTGGTGGACCTCCCTCCGGTAGCACATATAAGTCCATTATTTGACTTCCTTCGCCCTTGTTGGCCACTGCAACCTTTATTGTCCCGATGGGGTACACTCTCTGCCCCGTGTAGGTTGTCAATATAATCTCCGTATCCTGTAGGGGAATATGTTGGAATAACCTTCTGTAATCTTTCTTATTCATGACCGACAATGCCGATCCAGTGTCCAATTCCATTTTTACTTGGACTCCTTCTATCTGAAGAGTAACCCAAATTGTCTGGAGGTCTGCACCCTTACCAACGTTGAGTACCCTTAAGCTAGCCAGTTCAATACTGCTGGTGTCTGAATCGGACTCCTGTTCGGCCACCTTGTGTACCTTTGCGTATTTCCCTTGCGGTGACTTCTTGTTGCTGGTCTTCTTCCCTGACCTGCATACTCTAGCTATATGTCCAAGCCTACCACAAGTTCTACATTCTTGGTTTTTAAACCAACACTGGTTCTGATCATGCGTTGTCTTTCCACAACGATAACATTTAACAGAACTCACACCCAATTTGTGTGCACTGAGCTCCGGTGACCGTAGCTGCATTACTGCCGTGCCTCTCGCTGCGGCTTCATGTGCTGCTGCCATAGTGACCGCCTTCTCAAGCGTCAGCTCATTCTCCTCGAGCAGTCGCTTTTGTGTATCCTGTTTAAATAAACCACACACAAATTTGTCTCGTAGTGCATCTGTCAGTCCCGTTCCAAACTGACAATATTTCGCTAATTTACGCAATTCCAGCAAATATTCAGCATTGCTTTCATGCTGTAGCTGCCTTCTGTCGTAAAATTTAAATCGTTCCGCTAGCATCAGCGGCGTGGGGTTTAGATGATCTTTCAGGACAGTAACAATTTCATCGAACGTCTTATCCGCCGGTTCATCTGGTGATAACAGGTGTTTCAATTGCCCGTATGTCTTCGCACCCATTAAATTTAATAATGTTAGTGCTTTATCAGCCTCATGAATTTTATTGGCCTTACAATAATTTTTAACTCGTTCAACATATATGGCCCAATCTTCGATGTCACTATCAAAGTTGCTAATATTCCCGTGTTTAGGCATTGTAGTACTTTATCAGATTTGCAATTTCTCAGATTTTTTTTTTTTTGCTATCCAAGATGGCGGCTTCCCGCTCTTGCCGTCGTCCTCCGCCCACAAAATGGCGGTTTTCCCGCGCTTGGCGGTCTTCACCCGTCCCCCGACGCCGTCTCCCTTCAGCCCCGAGTGCGGCCCTTATCTCCGCCGCGATCGATGGCCCGCGCTTTTCACCGCGGCTCTCGCGCCTTCAGTGTCTGCCGACGCTGCGCCTTTCAGCCCGAGTGCAGCCCTTATCAGGGATTTCGATCGATGGCCCGGCTGCGCCTCGCACTTGAAAGCGGCCCGGCCCTTATCAGTGCTTGCGATCGATGGCCCGGCTGCGCCCCTCACTTCAAAGCGGCCCGGCCCTTATCTGCCGATCGCTATCGCCCTGTACCTCTCTCTTCCCCAGTCCTGTCTTCTACTCCGGTTCACAAGCTGATGGAGGCTTCAGGGTCCTAATGCCTGTCGCTTCCAGTGGGGTGGTGAGTGGTGAGGTTTGAAACCTCTCTTCAACCGCCGTGGAATAACTGCCGCAGGGTAAGAACCTGACTCGTCGCCAGTGTTAAGTATGTGTATTGTATTGAACAATTAACACAAAGACTTAAACGTATAACTCAAACAGGTCTTTACTGGTTGGAGGTAGGGACTATACTGAATACAAGATTACTGCACAGTGCTTATATACCGGTGTGTTCACCCCCGGTATTACGTCTACAGCAGCCTGAGAAAGTAGTACATCTCTTAAGGTGGAACAGGCTTAAGCTCTCTTAAGGTGGAACAGGTTACATACACAACATGGACCATGAGAGGGATGATGGTGAGAGGGGACATGGAAGTGGGGGCTCCTCTCAAAGTGCTCACACTTCTCCCCCATTGCCTCCCCCTCAGTCAGAGCCCCAGATGCCTCCTTGGATCGCGAAGGCCGAGCCTGCCTCTGCACAGTCGCAGGAGGAGCAGACTTTGGCGGGGCCTTCACAGGCTCCATAACCCAGAGGACGTCTATCAAGAGTGTCTGATGAGTTGCAGCCGGGAAGTGAGCAGCCTGCAACTACCTCTGCTGAAGCCACAGTAGTTGCACCTCGGAGAAGCACTCGGAAAAGAAAAATGACACAAAAGTTGATGCAGACGGGTATGCACATGGATGTATCAAAAAATGTTAGTGCTAAGTTTCAGTTATTTTGATGACACACATAAATTTTTTCTTTGCACCACATTCATGCCCTGTCCATTTTTGCATCAAATCTTGGAAGTGGCTTTTCACTTGGAGTGAATGGTGAGACATTATTAACCTTGAGCACTGGGGGTTTGGGTGAGAGGAATGACTTGGTCATTGTAGGAATGCTTTATGGTGTTGTTGGGGGGTGGGGGGGAACTTAGTACAGCATGTGGCATCCATGTGGCTGCAATGGAGCATGTTAAGTAAATCTGGTCATGATGAGGCTATCCCGGGCCTCCCGGACAGCAATGTACGGATAGGGTGGGATATGTGTTGAGGTAGGGGTTACGGGGATCGGGTGGGATATGTGTCGGTGCAGGCTCGATGGGCCAAAATGGCCTCTATCTGCACTGTGGGGTTTCTGTGATTCTGTGATTCAGGTTCATCGTCCTCCTCCTACTCGTCTTCCACCATCTCCTCCCCCTCCTCCTCTGAAGAGGCTGTGCGCTCAGAGCCTTGCTCCTCCTGCAGCGTCAATCCTCGCTGCTGCGCTATGTTGTGCAGCGCACAGCAGACGATAATGATTCTGGAGACCCTGACTGGTGCATACTGAAGGGCTCCTCCAAATCTGTCAAGGCATCTGAAGCGAATCTTCAGCATGCCTATTACTTGCTCTATGACACATCTGGTGGACATGTGGCTCTCATTATAATGCTCCTCGGCCTCAGTACTTGGCGTCCTCAAGAGTGGCATGAGCCACGTCTTCAGTGGATAGCCCTTGTCTCCAAGCAGCCAGCCAGTAAGTCTGTTTGGGGGTGTAAAGAGCTGAGGGAGGGTGGACTGGCGCAGAATGAAAAAGTCATGACAGCTGCCAGGGAATCTGGTGCACACATGCATAATCATCTTTTTATGGTTGCAGACGAGCTGCACATTGAGTGGGTCGAAACCCTTGTGGTTCACAAACACTCATGGGTGATGATGGTGTGCCTTCATGGCCACATGTGTGCAGTCGATGACGCCCTGCACCTGTGGGAAGTCAGCCAGAGCCACAAAGCCGAGCGCCCACTCAGTAACACTGGCTTCATCAGTGGCAAAGTTGATATAATTGGCTGGAAACATGGCATCGGTCACCTGGGTGATGCAACTGCGGGCGGCCAATTGTGAGATCCTGCAAATGTCTGCTGCAGATCCCTGGAAGGAGCCTGAGGTGAGGAAGTTGAGGGTGGTGGTGACTTTGACAGTCACTGGTAAGGAGTGTCCACCAGGACCTCTGGGCAGCAGGTCTTGTTCCAGCAAGCTACAAATGTCTGCGGTGACCTGGTGCGATAGCCTGAGCCTCCTGAAGCACTGCCGTTCAGTCATGTTGAGGAAGCTCATCCTCTGCCTGTATACCCTGTGCTAGGGGTATCGCCTCTGGCATGCTGCAGCCCTGTGGTGCCCCCCCCTCTCTCTTGTGGAGCATCAGGCCATTGAGAAGAAGGCTGCTGTTGTGGTTGCTGCTGCTGCTGCTGCTGCTGCTGCTGGTGTGACTGGTGTTGTTGGTGGTGGGGCTCATCCTGGTCCGATTCTGAGGACCAAAGTGAGACAGTATAAGCAGCACCCATGCCGATGTAGTAGATGGCAGGTAAAGTGGAGATGAGAGGGCCAATCCCTCAATGTTGTGATAGTGAGTAGCAATGTGGTGAGAGTGGCTTCTGAGGTTTCAAAAATGACCTGCAAGCTGCTGACACCCAAATCTGTGGACAACATGGAGTGAGCAAGAACCTTTCCATGGGGCAAGTAATGAGGTGTAATGTTGCAGTATTTATGTGCTTTTCCCAGCTGTCAATGAATGAACTCGCCAATGGCCACTGAGCTTCTGCCTCCCCATCACAGGCGAGGTTCCCGAGCTCCGTGAATCCTGTGCTCCTGCAGTAAAACTCAAAAGCTGGCGTTAAAAACACTCTTAAGGGTCTCTCAACAAACATTTAATTATCTCAATGAGGTTGCCCGTCTCTGCTGATCGGGTCTGTGTTGCGCCTTCAAAACCGCCCGAGTTAAATGCGCGAGGCGGCAGGATGACGACAGGTTCCCGACACGCTCGCTATTTCCAGGATTTTTACTGCCGATCCACCCCTTAACTCACACACTCGGCAACAGGAAAATTCCGTCCGTAGTGTGGGACTGGAGTCACATGGAGGCCAGATCAAGTAGGGATGACAGCAGGTTCCTTCTCCAAAGGATATTAGTGAATTGGTTAGGTTTTTATGAAACCCATCAGTTTCATAGTCATTTTTCTCGTGCCAGCCCACAAATTATCAGCTTTATTGAATTCAATTCCACAATTTACCATGGGGAGTTTGTGAACTTACAACCTCTAGGTTGCGAGCCCAGTGCCATAATCACTATGTTACCATAGTCTATATCGTTGCAGCTGCCTCACCAAATATATTTATTATCCATTAGCAATCGCTAGAAGGATCTGCTAAATAACTGCTACCTCCATTTTATTTTGAGCCACCTTAATATGACTTCTAAAGGGCAGCTGACATAAATTTGTTTAAAATAATCAGGCCACTAAAAAGGTTTTCACACGCTGACTGACATTCTGTGTATTCCCAACTTTTTGTTTTGTTTTTATTTCAGATTTTCTCCACTTATAGATTTGATTCTGCCAGGAGATTAATATCTGGGCTATTTTAAAATTCAGTTCTCTCTATTTTGTTGGTCCTTCACATACCAACCCTTGGAACATTAATACAGATTCTACTGTGATAGATTTCCTTCACCGTCTCATTCATGAATGGTGAAATTGGATAAAGCTCAAAAACGGGCGCGGGGAGCATGACGCGTTGTGTGCCCGCACCCGTTCAAAGTGGTGCAGGCAGCACGCAAAATTCATGCTGCCTGTTCAGTATAATGATTGGAGCGCTGATCTCAGCACTAAAGAGCTGCTGGTTCGGCTTAGCGCTGAACAGGGGGGCCAATATCGGGTGCAGTCTAGCAGTCTACTGGCGAATAAAATTTGGCCTAGGCTCTCTGCACTACTTAAAGGGGAGGTGCTTTGTTGCAGAAGCACCTCATTGTCACTCTGAAGCCAGGGTTCAATTAGGAAGAAAGTGAGAAAGGAGGTCCTCAGATGCAGCACTGGAGGCCTTGGTCCTAGGGGTACACTGAAGATGTCAGGTCTTTTACCTGCAGGGGGGCAGGAGGCCTTTCAGGCAGCACGCCAGAAGGCAGTGGGAGGAGATAACACAAGCTGTCAGTGCCACATGTGTTGCCTCCAGGACCTGGATTCAGTGCCGCAAGAAGTTTAATGATCTCACATGAGCGGTGAAGGTGAGTGAATGCATCTTCAATTACCATATACCACCAACTGCACCACTAGTCTCACAGACTGTTCCATGCACCACACCCCCATCACCCACCTACCAACAATCTCTAGTAATCACCACTCATACCTCACAATCATAACTTCACCACATCTTCACACACTTACCACTGCTGCAATCCTCACACCCACATCTCACACCTTGCACACACTGCTAGTTATTCAACCATGGCAGGCACATCACCCAAACACATTGCACCACATTCACTGACACATTTCCCTTTCTCTAGCAGGCAAAGGTGACACACAACAGACATGAGCAGCAGCAGACGGGTGGAGGGGAAGCCTGACATCAGAACCTCACTGAGCTGGAGGATACAGTGCTGGAGGAGCCGTCACTGAGGCCGTGGCGAGCGGCGAGGTTGAAAGCATTGCTGATGATAGTATGCTCATACTCAATCCTTCATCTCACATCCCATTTCCTACTCATGGCACAATCTCTTCTCACTTACAAGCTGCTGATGATGTAAGCATGCACAGCTTGCTTTCCCCTCCTACCCTCACCACAACCCGATCCTTGTGCCATTCTCCTTTCAGATACCCAAGAACTGCCTGCAGCCAGCCTTTCCCTGACGTTGTGGAGGAGAGTGAAGGAGAAGAGGCACCATCACTCGATCTCACACTCTCAGGCGCCAGCTCAGAAAATGGCACTGCGCGTACTTTAGAGGGTAGTATAGAGGCAGGATCTGCACATGGTGAGTCACCGGGCACAAGTGGGCTGCAGCCAGTGCAGCGGGAAAGGGTAGCTTGGGTGCCAGGTCCCCGGAGGGTGAGTTTGCACGTGAGTTCTGCTGCAGAGGACTTAGATGAGGACTTCGATGGGGCGGACTTCAGAAGAAGGGTGATGGGTGTTAAATCTCAAGAGTTTAATAACCTTGCTTGTATAACAATTAAAAAAGTACGCAGGAGACAGAGTTCAGTTCACAGCCATCTTTCAAGAGAGTCTTCTCAACTCAATGCACTCTATTTCCCATAGTGCATTGCACATCACAACTACGGTAAGCTATGTGGGATAATTCAAATACAACATTCAAAATACACATCTCCTCCCCTCTTACATTAGATGTCCCAATAAAAATAAATTTTTAAAACAAAATAACCTGGGAGTGAGGGTGGACTTCCTCCAACCATGGCTATACCCATGGGGATTATTCTGCCCCAGAAAGAGGGTAAGCCTCTGAACTATAAGTTCAAATGTATAGGGGCCCGCTGCTCTCTGGTAGGATACCGGCAGTCAACCTGGCTCTCCAGTTCATTGTCTCTCACAGGTGATGTCAACACAGGTGTAGGCAGCTGAGATGCCTGGAGACAGGTCTCCCTTGCTGCTGAGATAGGGGCTGAAGCGGCTGCTTCCTCAAAAGGCGAGCCTCTTGGTGTAGAAGGCGGATGACCCACTGCATCACCCAATCGCAAATACACTGCTGTTGGTGGTTCAGTGGGTGTTGCTGCACTTCGTAGAAGCTGATCGGTGTGTCTCTTCCAGACAATGTCCTCGGGTGTCTGTACGGTGTAGGATACTGGACCAGTCTGTGCAATGACAGTAGCAGGAACCCACTTAGGTCCACCACTGTAGTCCCGTGCCAACACATGTTCACCTGGACTGAAGACTCTGTCTTTGGAGCGTTGTTCACGTCGCTTGATCTGCTTGTCCTGCTGATACTATACCACGTCTTTCACCTTTGGCGGTTTCAGCAGGTCGAAGTTGGTTCGTAGCTCTCTTTTGAGCAGTAGAGTGGCAGGTGATGCTTTTGTGGTCACATGTGGTGTGTTCCTGTAACTCAACAAGAAACTATTCAGGCGCCGATGAAGCGTTCCCTGGCCTTGCGATGCCTTTAGAGAGTGTTTCATGGTCTGAACAAACCTCTCAGCTAGACCATTGGGCGCAGGGTGGTATGGTGCAGCCCTGATATGTTGTACACCATTCACCTGCAGGAAGGTAGCCATTTCTTGTGACACCCACTGTGGACCGTTGTCTGAGACAAGTTGCATCAGAGATCCAAATCGGCTGAACACCTCACCTAACTTCTCGATGGTCTTCTCAGCAGTGGTGGACCTCATTATAACAACCTCTGGCCACTTACTGTGCGCGTCAACAGCCACCAGGAACATTCTCTCCTCGAATGGACCGGCAAAGTCTACATGAATGCGGTGCCATGCTTCCTCCGGAAAATCCCAGGGGTGAAGAGGTGCAAGCTGTGGCACATTATGAACTCTCTGACATGAGGAACAGGTTTTAGCTTTGTCCTCAATCTGTCCATCCATACCCGGCCACCAGAAGTAGCTCCTTGCTATTTCTTTCATATACGAACCATTCTGCAATGTCCGGAGTGTAGCTGCTGTAACACTGGTTTCCGTAATGATGGTGGAATAACCACTCTCCTCCCCCACAGCAAACATCCAGACTGCGCCGACAGTTCGTTTCTCCTTAAGAGATATGGGCCTAGAAATTCAGTTGTTTGCGCCAGCCACTAGCGCCTTAGGAGGAGGAGATGTGGGGCGCTAGGTGGCTAGCGGCCGGGCGCTGCGTGATCTGCGCCTCTCCCCAACTTCAGTAAAGATTTAGCGGCAGCGCAAAGCCTTTGCACGCGCTCAGCTGCGCGCGCAGATCCTGACGTCATTTCATCGTGCAACGCCCTTTGTGCGCCCCAAACCGGAAATACAGTGGCGCCAGCCTATTGCACACCTGGCGCCCCTAGCGACTGGTAGAGGGGAACGGTTCCCCGTTGCTGCGGGGCGCGGGGGGCGCTAATTAAAGGGCACTCCTCCTGCAGTAGAAATGGCAGCCATTTTGCAACACTCCTTCTTTGTGAGAGACGGATCTTTGCAGAGAGACAAAGGTAGAGAGCTTTCTGGTTTGGCTCAACACTCGCACAGGTACTTGTGGCTTCAGGCCACAGCTTTGCACTTGTCTTTAACTTCAGAGCCATAGCATTGATTGGAAACATATAATGGGGGCTGCAATGGGTGCAAACGTTGGCCTTCTCCATTGCATTCAAAGGGCTCAGAGACGCCATGAGAGAGTGGCAGTCATGGCCAGAGGGAGAAGAGGCAACAGGCGTCGGCTAAGGAGGCCTTACCCACCCAGGGTATACCGCCAGCAGTTCTCATATCTGAACATGTCTGACGAGCAGTGTGTTCGGAGGCTGCGATTCCGAAGGGCGGTGGTCACTGAGATCTGCCACCTGCTTCGCGGAGATCTGCAGCCACAGCTGAGGAGCAGGACGTCTCTGTTGGTGGCAATGAAGGTGACGGTGTCTCTCAACTTCTGTGCCACCGGCTCCTTCCAATCCGCTGCTGGGGACATTTCCAACATCTCCCAGTTTGCCGTACATTGCTGCATCCGCCAGGTGACTAATGCCCTTTTCAGAAGGAGACGTCAGTTCATCTCCTTCTCCATGGCCCTTGTCAAGCAGCAACAGCGTGCAATGGGCTTTGCAGCATTAGCGGGCTTCCCCATGGTGCAGGGCGCCATTGACTGCACGCATGTGGCTTTGCGGGCACCTCTAGAGCATGCCGAGGATTACCACAACCGGAAGGGCTACCATTCGCTCAACGTGCAGTTGGTGTGTGACCACAGGCAGATCATCCTAGCTGTCAATGCCCGCTTTCCAGGCAGCAGCCACGATGCCTTCATCCTGCGCCAGACTTCTGTGGCAGACATGTTCCAGGCCCAGCCTCACCCATGAGGATGGCTTCTCGGGGACAAAGGCTATCCTTTGTGCACCTGGCTGATGAACCCGCTCCGTGCGCCCAGCACCCCTGCCGAAGAGGGATACAATGACAGCCATCAAGCAACCAGGAACCTCATTGAGCAAACAATCGGCGTCCTGAAGCAACGGTTCCGCTGTCTGGATCGTTCCGGAGGAGCCCTACAGTACTCGCCTGAGCGAGTCTCCCATTTCGTGGTCGTGTGCTGCATGCTGCACAACCTGGCTATCCGCAGGACTCAGCCGCTGCCACCAGACATTGGAGGACCACCAGAGGAGGAGGAGGAGGAGGAGGAGGACCAGCACAGGAGGGAGGCAGAAAGTGCAAGGGCCGCCCGTCGGCGGCTTATTGAACGTCGGTTCTAGGCACCCTCTCAGGGAATGACTTGGCACAAGATGAATGTAGCCGCTCCACAAGCCCTCAGCCGAGCAGGGCAACCAGGACTTCCAGAAGAAAGCATGGACAGTGCGATTTAAGAACATTTATTACTTTGATACCTCTGTGCCCTTCCCACATAACAAACTAATGGAGAGAAGCCCCCCCCAAAAACACAAATCGAGCAGTCTCGGCCTTTCAAAAAACACAAATACACCAGTCTCGGCCTTTCAAAAAAACAAATCCACCCTCCCCCTTTAAGAGCTCACCGGCGCCAGAGTGTCTGCCATCAATCAGCAACTCGCCGCACCTGCGCTGCGCCCGCCCTCGGGGGTTTCGCCCCGGGCCGCGGCTTAGCGCCTAATGATAGTCGTGCATCACCTGTTTTAGCGCAGCAGCAACCTCTTGGGGCGATGCCACTGAATATCGGCGAAGGTGGCGCGAAGTTGCGCTGGGCGCAAACTTTAGCGGCCGCCCGGCTGTAGCGCCCCAAACGTGGCTGTACTGAATTTCTAGGCCATGGTTTCAGGTTTGGGTCATCGCTGTCAAGCTTGCCCCTGACGATAATATCCAGCACTGCAGACAACACTGGGTCATTTCTGGTGTTTCGTCGGACCTGTATCGAAGTAACAGGCGCGTTCTCCACCTGCCTAAAATAGCAGATGTCCATGCTACGCGTCATAGGCTTGGTGACAGGCAGCGGCAACCTGGAAAGACCGTCGGCGTTGCCGTGCAGGTCAGACTTGCGATATCTAATGTCAAATGTGTGTGCAGACAACAGCAGCGCCCACCTTTGTATTCTGCTCGCAGCAAGTGGCGGAATCCCTGTATGTGGCCCGAAGATGGTTGTGAGAGGATGATGATCTGTTAGTAGGGTGAACTGTCTCCCGTACAAATATTGGTGAAACTTGCGAACACCAAAAACGATGCTCAGTGCTTCTTGTTTTATTTGGGCGTAGTTAGTTTCAGCTCTGTTCAAAGTCCTAGATGCGAATGCAATCGACTTCTCTTCCCTGTTTGGCATGATATGAGAAACGACTGCTCCCACACCATATGATGATGCATCGCAAGCTAACTGCATTGGTAATGAAGGGTTAAAATGCATCAAAGCCTCTGACTTCAGGAGCGTGTCCTTTGCTCTCATGAACGCCTCCTGGCACTTGTTAGTCCATTCCCACTTCTTGTCTTTACATAGCAACCAATGCAGCGGCCTCAGCAGCGAGGCTAGTTTCAGTATGAACCGTCCATATTAGTTCAGTAACCCTAGAAAAGAACGCAGCTGGCTGATATTTTCAGGTGCTGGGGCATCCACGATTGCCTTGGTCTTGGACGGTGCCTTGTGAAGGCCTGTGGCATCGATCACATGACCGAGGTACTCAACTGATGCCTGAAAAAAATCGCATTTATCCCTGCGAACTCTGAGTCCGTAATCCTTCAGTCTCTGTAACGTTGCATCCAAGTTACGCAGATGGTCTTGGTCATCACACCCAGTAACTAAGATATCATCTAAGTAGCACTGAACTCCAGGCAATCCACTAAGGATCTGGTCCATAGCACGTTGGAAAAGCGCTGGAGCTGATGTAATTCCGAAAAGAAGTCGACAATATCTAAATAGGCCCTTATGTGTCACAATAGTCAGCATTTCTCGTGACTGTTCATCCACATGCATTTGCAGGTAGGCTTGACAGAGGTTGATTGTGCTAAACTTCTGGCCCCCAGCAAGTCCCGTAAACAAATCATCAATATGGGGAAGTGGATATTGCTCCACTGACAATACAGGGTTAACAGTTACTTTAAAATCTCCACATATCCTAACTCCACCCCCTTTCTTAAGCACTAGTACGATGGGCGTTGCCCATTCACTCACGCTGACTGGTTCTAGTACTCCGCTTTCAACTACGGCTTCTAAGTCAGCCTCGACTTTTGGTCTGATGGCATAAGGTACGGGTCGTGCCTTCATGAACTTGGGTTTGCTATCCTGCTTCACAGTAATATCTTTCATGCTACTCAGTTCTCCATTAAAGACTTCTGCATGTTTCTTTAAAATGGCGGGTAAGCCTGGATCATTGTGTGATATCATGTAGACTGATGACCAGTCTAATTCTCTCCATCCACGAACGTCCCAGCAGGGAGGGGTTGTTGTGTCTGTGTGTTGATAGAGACACTGAAGACAGGAGTTGGTTTCATAGGTGTTTACTAAACAAAGTCTGGAGGGGAACTAACTGATACAACACAATATACAGGCTTATATAGCCCGAGTGGCCATTACCGGCATTACAGTACACATGGGGCTCTTAAAGGCACATACACTACAATTCCTCCCCTTTTAGCCAACCAGTACATAATATTACAAGTAATTATTAATTACATGTTACAAGAAAAATAATCTACACATTGCTGCAGTTAATTAATTATAAGTCAGTCTCTCTGGAGGCTTCCTGACTCGGTCCAGATAACGCCTCGGTGGTGTAGTAGTTTCTGGTGGTGTAGCAGGTTCTTTTGGCAAGGCTGATTCGGCTTGAATGCCAGTGTCGGGTTCATCAGGTTCCAGTATCACCAGATCGGAGGTAGATATGGGTATCTCTACTTCATCGTTAGGCGTATAGAGTTGTGGTGTAGGTTGTCCCTTTTCGGATGACTCTATGATTTGGTCAGCATGGCGCCTTATTATGTTTTCTCCGATGTCCACGGTATACATCAGCGGTCCTAGTCGTGTGCAGATAGTTCCAGGCTGCCATTTCTCGGTACGGTAGTCCGGGGCCAAAACTTGTTGACCTATCTGGAAGGTACTAGTTGGCCTTTCATTCATGCCTTGAAATTGCTGGTTCTCCACGTCCCTTCTGATGTTGGGCTCGATCAAATCCAGCCGGCATCTTAGGCTTCCATTGAAGAACATCATGGCAGGAGTTTGGTTTGTAACCATATGTGTTGCATTCCTGTATGCGAACAAGAAGTTATCCACCTTGTGCTGAAGTTTTATGTCTTCATTACCCATGGCCTTTATGGCCTTCTTGAAGGTCTGGACAAACCTTTCAGCCAATCCATTAGTGGCGGGATGGTATGGGGCGGACGTGTAGTGCTTAACCCCATTGTTTTTTTAAGAACTTCCTGAATTCTTCGGACACAAATTGCGGTCCATTATCAGAACAGATCTGTTCCGGCAGCCCATTCCTGGCAAATATGGTCCTTAATACTGTGATGGTTTTTTCCGTGGTGGTGGAGGACATCTTTATTACCTCAGGCCACTTGGAGTGTGCAACAACCGCGATTAAGAACATTGAGTCCATAAATGGACCAGCAAAGTCGATGTGTACCCTTTGCCAGGGAGATGAGGGCCACTCCCATGGATGTAGAGGGGCTTGGGGTGGAGTGTTTTGGACCTTCTGGCATCCTAGGCATCTCTTGGTCATTTCTTCGATGTCTCCATCGATACCTGGCCACCATACAAACGCCCTGGCTAGGTTCTTCATTTTCACTCCACCCAGATGCCCCTCGTGAAGCTCCTTTAGAACTTTATCCTGGAGTTTGGGTGGAATCACCACTCTGGATCCACACATCAAGGTTCCTCGGCACACTGACAGCTGTTCTCTTCTTTGTGAGAATGCTGGCAACAGTGGTTCGCCATGTGCTGGCCATCCCTTCACTGTTAAATCGTAGACTCGTGAGAGAGCCGGGTCATTTCTAGTTTCCCTTTCAATGGCAGAATTTGTTACTGGTAGACATTCGACTATGGTAGAGTGGAAAATCTCCACTGGGTCTACGGTAGGTGCTTCTTCTACCGTTGGCAACGGTAGGCGCGATAACCCGTCAGCATTCCCATGCTGTTTTGATCCTTTGTATTCTATGTTGTATTGGTGTGCCCCTAGAAAAAGGGACCACCTCTGTACCCTTTGCGCTGTCATAATGGGAACACCCTTTTTAGGGTTGAATATGGAGATGAGGGGTTGATGGTCAGTCAACAAGGTAAATTTTTGTCCATGTAGGTAATGGTTGAATTTCTTCACTCCCCATACCAGGCTGAGTGCTTCCCTGTCGATTTGGGCATAGTTACGCTCAGCTGAGTTCAATGAGCGTGACGCAAAAGCTATTGGCCGTTCCGAGCCATCAGGGAATTTATGCGATACTACTGCTCCTACACCATAAGGGGATGCACCGCACGCCAGTCTGATTGGCAGTGATGGGTTGTAATGAGCCAAAACTTCTTTGGACGTGATTAAGTCTTTGCATTTATGGAAGGCACGTTTACAGTCTTAGCTGCATTTCCAAATTAATCCGGTTTGTAGCAGTTCATTAAGAGGGCGTAGAAGAGTTGATAAGTTCGGTAAAAATTTATTAATCCCAGGAACGACCTTAATTGTGAAACATTTTCAGGTGCTGGGGCTTTTATGACCGCTTCAATTTTTTCAGGTGACTTATGCAACCCTTCCTTATTAATCATGTGGCCACAATATGATATTTGATTTTGGAAAAATTCGCACTTGGGGCGATTTGCTCGTAGGCCCCGTTCTCTCAGCCTAGTGAGCACCTGCTCCAAATTGGCAAGGTGCTCGTTGTTGTTTTCTCCTGTTACAAGGATGTCGTCTAGGTAGCATTGAGTCCCCGGAATCCCTTGGGGGACTTGCTCCATAGCTCTTTGCCAGATAGCTGGAGCGGATGCTACTCCGAAAACCAGTCGATTGTACTGGTACAGACCTTTGTGTGTATTTATCGTGAGATATTTTTTAGAGGCCTCTTCAACCTCCATCTGTAGGCCTGTGCCAAGTCAATTTTGGTGAAACGTTTCCCTCCGGATACTGAGGCTAAAATATCTTCTATCCTCGGAAGAGGATACTGTACCATGTGAAGGATCGGGTTTACAGTCACCTTGAAGTCTCCACAGATGCGAATTTTTCTCTGTTCTTCAGATTTATCATTATTCAATGCTTTCTTCATGACTGGAACGATGGGTGTTGCCCACTCGCTCCAATCTATTTTGGATAATACGCCTGCCTTTTCCAAATTCTCCAGCTCTGCCTCGACTGCTGGATGAATTGCATATGGCACCGGTCTTGCCTTAAAAAACTTGGGAATTGCTGCATCTTCCACTTTTATTGAGGCGGTGATGCCTTTCAAGGTTCCTAGTTTCTCTTGAAACACTTCTTTGGCGTTGGCCAAGATGTCTTTTAATCGTTCAGGTATGACGTCATCATTGTTTTTTTTCTTACTGGTCACCGTCAGTGCCTGAATGGAGTGCCAGTCTAAACGTATTTTCCTGATCCATTCACGTCCCAACAGCGGTGGACCACCATCTTGTAGAATGTATAAATACAACTTTTGTATTTCCTTGCCGTTGTATACAACAGGCACCCTTATTTTTCCTTTGGGGTATACTTTCTGCCCCGTATATGTTTTCAAGATAACGGATGTGTCTTTTAAATGTATATGCGGAAATAGCCGCTCGTAATCCCGTCGATTTATGACGGTCAGAGCTGATCCTGTATCTAGCTCCATTTTAACTGGGGACCCTGCTATCGTGAGGGTAACCCAAATGGTCTGGTAATCATCTTTGGCAATTACATTATGTAATTTGAGACAGCTTAGTCTCTTGTTTTCGGAGTCGCTGTCGCTCTTCTGGTCTTCGGAGCTACTGTCCGTCATCATTTGTACCTTTCTGTACTTTTCTTTATTGATTTTTTTTTTCCTGTCTGTGGATTTTTTTTGTCCAGATCGGCATACCCGTGCAATGTGTCCAATCTTTCCGCATTGCCTGCATGCTTTGTCCTTGAACCAGCAGTCCCTCTGGTCATGGGTGGATCTGCCGCAGCGATAACATCTCTCGAAACCCTGTGTCATTTCATGGGTGCCAAAGTCCTGTGTCTTTTGTTGTATCTCTGCAGCTCCTCTTGCGGCTGCTTCGTATGATACAGCCATACTGAAAGCCTTGTCCAGTGTTAAATCTTTTTCAGAAAGCAGCCTTTTCTGTGTTCCTTCACTTAAGAGACCGCAGACGAATTTGTCTCGAAGATAATCTGCTAGATCTGCCCCGAATTGGCAGTGTTTTGATAGCTTTCTTAATTCGGTGAGGTAATCAGCGTTACTTTCATTCTTGTGTTGATTTCTCTTGAAGAATTTGAATCGTACCGCTATCAGCAGCGGTGTTGGGTTTAAGTGCTCCTGTAGGGTATCAACAATTTCTTTAAAATTCTTGTCCTTTGGTTTGGCTGGAGTGATTAAATTTCGTAACAGCCCGTATGTCTTTGCGCCCATTAGATTTAGCAGTACTGAAGCTTTTTTTTCATCTTCTATTCCATTTGCGGTGCAATATACCTCCACTCTTTCCACATATGTGGTCCAATCCTCTATCTCGTTATCAAAAGCATCAATATTGCCAGACTTAGGCATCCTAGAAATAAAATGGCGCTTCCCCCGCTTTTCTTTCTTTTCTGCAGAAAAGATATGGCGTTTCCCGCGCTTCCCCGCCGCTGCTGCCGATGACAACTCTGTTTCCCGCGGTTTCCATTCTTTTTATTTATTTATTTACAGTTGGAGACTCGTTCCCGCCAGACTCTCTCTCTAGGTCTGAACACCGACCTGCTTGCAGCGCCGGCCGTCTCCCGAGTGCTCCCTCCCCATCTGTTACTGCTTGCCTCCGCTTTCGCTGCTTGGCCTAGCTGTAGAGCCAGCCGCTGGAGCCCCAGCCCGACGCCCAGGAAGGATTATTGCAGTACCTGCCACCAGCTTGGCTAGCTGGTGAAACCACAGCTTTTTCTTTTTCTTGATTTTTCTTCAACTTTGGACGCCAGAGGAATCGATGTCCTTGAGGTGCTGCTGAATTGCAGGTAAGTCCGTTTCCAATTCGTTGCCACTGTTGTGTCTGTGTGTTGATAGAGACACTGAAGACAGGAGTTGGTTTCATAGGTGTTTACTAAACAAAGTCTGGAGTGGAACTAACGGATACAACACAATATACAGGCTTATATAGCCCGAGTGGCCATTACCGGCATTACAGTACACATGGGGCTCTTAAAGGCACATACACTACAGGGGTAGTCTCCTTTAACTACGTAGAGTGGTAACTTCCTAGTTTGTCCATTCAACTGAACTGTGACCTCAGTGATACCTCTCACGGTTATTCTTTCACCGGTATATGTCTTTAACGCTATGTTAGCTGGCTGAAGTGGAAGGTGCTTTAATGTCTTTTTGCAGACTGTCTCTGACATAAGAGATACTGCTGCCCCGGTATCGATCTGCATTCGCACAGGCTGCCCCTCTAGCAAGGGTGAGACCCAGTAGCCATGCGAATCCCCAGCTACAGTCAGCATGTTCAGTGATACTTCCTCCTCTGAAGTGTCACTTGCCTCTGTTTTGTCCTGTTCTACAGAGCGGACATGCTTCTTTGTCTTCGGTCTGAATGGTTTTTTTCTTCCTTCCGTCTTTGACATTTTCTCTGTATCCTTTTTATTTCTGAATGCGCGCTGAATATGTCCCTTTTTACCACAGCTGTGGAATCCATGTCCACACACCAGCATGCAGACGTAAGATGCCCCGTTTTGCCACAACGGAAGCATGGCCCTTGGCTCTCTGTTCTTACTTTGTGTACTTTTTCTGTTGCACCCAACTGTTGAGCTTCCTTAGCTGCCAATTCCATGGAAATACTGATTTCAATGGCCTTTTGTAGAGTCAGATTACTCTCCGTTAATAGTCTCTTCTGTATGGCTTCAGTTCTCATACCACACACTAGCTTGTCTCTTATAGTATCATTTAGCATATCATTAAACTCACAGTGCTCTGATAGTCTTTTTAGTGCAGCTACAAACATGGTCACTGTTTCTCCTTCTTCCTGGTTACGCCTGTGGAACCTAAACCTCTCAGCTATGACTAGGGGTTTGGGTGAAAAATGCCCTTTTAGTATCTCCACAATTTTGCTGTATTGTTTAGTCCCTGGTTTATCTGGATGCACTAAAGTACGCAAAAGATTGAAAGTATTTGGTCCCATCACACTTAACAATGTAGGTACTACTTTGTTCCCTCCAATGTCATTTGCTTGTGTGAAGTATTCAAATCGTTCTGTGTATGAGCTCCATTGTTCGACATTCTCATCAAACGGTCCAATGTTACTGATAATTCCAGCCATTTTCCTTCTCTCGGGCTCCTAATTATCATTCACTAAGGATCCTTCCAATGTTGAACTCAACTAAAATCACTATCAGTTATTTAGTGCTTCAATTCACAGATCGTTTCACAGTTAAATAAATGTCCTTCCCGATTTACTCACTGCTTTTCCTCCCCTTCCTCAAGTCGTTAGTACCTTATACGCCGTCTTGTCTTCCTGCCATTGTAAGCTCCTATATCCTCAAGCCAGCCACACTTTAATTAACTGTCCATGACAAAAATAACAGTTTTAAACACGTAAAACCCGACTATCTTCCGCACAGCAGAGCCACGTACGTTCAGACGTCCTCGTCGCCACTTTTGTTAAATCTCAAGAGTTTAATAACCTTGCTTGTATAACAATTAAAAAAGTACGCAGGAGACAGAGTTCAGTTAACAGCCATCTTTCAAGAGAATCTTCTCAACTCAATGCACTCTATTTCCCATAGTGCATTGCACATCACAACTACGGTAAGCTATGTGGGATAATTCAAATACAGCATTCAAAATACACAACAATGGGCATGCACACAGAAATGCTTGGTGCAATGGCAAGCCTGCCAGAGAGCCTCTTGTCAGTGTCAAGGAGCATGGAGCAGTCCGGCTCCAACATTGCACAGGGGTTTTGCACAGAGCTTGGAGCCCATGATTTTCAGGACAGAAATGATGGCAAACTCCATGAGAGCATTTGTGGACCCAACCATGATGCTGGGTGTGATGGGCAATGTTGCAGCTTCCATTGCAGCACAAGCGGAAGCGACCCAATGTCGGAGTGCTGCAGTGGAAGCTCTGACTGCTCTCATGCAGTCTCAGCCTGATGCCACGCAAGTTCAGACTGATGCTATCATGGTTGGGTTTATGATTGCGGAAAGGGGCTTGCAGGTTCTTACAGCAGTCCAGCAATCTGTCCTCCAACAGGTGGCTAGGAATGCTGAGGTGCCGCCCCAGGGTATTGGCAGCGGCTCCGTGAAGCAAGAACCTGTTGTCCTCTCTCAGGATGACAGCATTCCTACTCCCACCACTGCCACTCAGCCAGTGCCCTTGCTGCTGCCTGTCAGCCAGCCAGCCCAGACTGCTAGCGTTCATGCCGAGGTGGTGCAGTCTATAGCCGGGCCTTCTCAGCCCAGAGCTGCTCAAGGTCATCCTGCAATGGCCTCTGCAGCCTTGCCCACTGAAAGTCAGCAGCCTTCCTCCAGCCATACTACAGCCCCAAAGTGCTTTGCAGCCAATGAAGTACTTTTGAAGTGTAGTCACTATTGCAATGAAGGAAACACCACAGACAATTTGTGCACATCAAGGTGCCACAAACAGCAATTAAATAAATTACCAGATCATCTGTTTAAGGTATTGGTTGAGGGATAAATGTTGGCCAGGACACCAGAGAGAAGTTCCCTGCTCTTCTTTGAATAGTACCGCTGTACGGGAGTGTCAGCCTAGATTTTGTGCTCTGGCCTCTGGTGTGGGACTTGAACCCACACCTGCTGACTCAGAGACAAGAGTGCTACCCACTGAGCCACAGTTCACACCAGATAGTCCACATATGGTAGAAACATTGGGGCAGATAATCCTCAGCCTTGGAGTATCTGGGGTCAGGGGAGGTAGCCTTATTAGCTTGGAAGTGGCTGTGCCACTATTGACGCATCTCAAGCATCTGCTGGATGAGGAGGAGCAGACTGGTGATGATGGTAAGCCGCTCACTGATTTATCAGCATCATCGACAAATGGATTTTTGTTTATGGTGCCCAGTTGCAGCTGTCCCCATTATAAGGTCAGCAATTTCATAAAAGAAGCCAGCTTTCCAATGGGAGGGGTGGGTGGGGGGGGGGGGGGGGCGGTGTCCAGGCTATGACTTCGGCCTGGGCCCCAAGAAGGCCCATTGCTCCAATAACCTGTGTGCTGAGCTCATCCCAGAGTCAAGGTTGATGGGCAGCAGAGAAGCCGGGCCCAAGGGAATTCCCACTGTGGGAATTCCCTCTCTTCGGCACCATCACCTCTGGAATCAGGGGCCATGTTTGGGTTGGATGGAAATTCCAACCCAAGCAGTCCTTTGATGGAAACTCACCACCTGAGCCTGGTGGGAAGCCAAGGCCCTCTCCTGGGATGGCACCTCAACATTCTTAAGGCTCTACTGGAAGCCCCTTTCAACAGTTGCCCCCAAAGCCATGATGGCAGCCATCTGTGCTACCATACCAGCATCGTGGGCTGTCATAGTAGCCCCATGGGCTTCCATGGCAAAATGTCAGTGTTGTCATAAGACACTCCATCATAGAAACATAGAAGATAGGAGCAGGAGTAGGCCATTCGGCCCCTCGAGCCTGCTCTGCCATTTAATGAGATCATGGCTGATCAGCCAAATTCAGTACCCTGTTCCTGCCTTCTCCCCATATCCCTTGATCCCTTTAGCCTTAAGAAATATATCCAACTCCTTCTTGAATATATTTAATGAATTGGCCTCAACTGCCTTCTATTGTAGAGAATTCCACAGGTTCACTGCTCTCTGGGTGAAGAAATTCCTCCTCATCTCAGTCCTAAATGGCTTACCCCTTATCCTTAGACTGTGACCCCTGGTATTTCTCCATGTTCTGCGCAAAGTCTTGAGACAAGCTGAAGCTAGACTCTTCCAAGTTCTCCGGCAGCCTGCCCAATGCACCAAGCATTTCCCAAATGTAGGCCCATGAGCCTTCTTTGGTAGCTTGGGCACTCGAAGTTAGCATCTGAGTCCTGTGCAGCAGAACTAGTGTACAACCTCACCATCCAGTGAGCTGGCGTGCCTACCTGTGGCGTCCTATCCCCCTGCCCTGGCTCCTGCACACTTGTGAGTTACCACGTGCAGATCTCTCCTCTAACCTAGCCTCTAAAGTCAGCGTGGTGTCATTATCTGAGGTGGTGCTTGCGAGAGTCAAATCAAGTGATGGTGGATCTTCAGGAACACTGCACTCCTCTTCCTCCACTGGAACATAGAAACATAGGAACAGGAGTAGGCCATTCAACCCCTTGAGCCTGTTCCGCCATTCATTGAGCTCATGGCTGATCTGTGACCTAACTCCATATACCCGCCTTTGCCCCTTATCCCTTAATACCTTTGGTTAACAGAAATCTATCAATCTCAGATTTAAAATTAACAATTGACCCAGCATCAACTACCATTTGCGGAATAGAGTTCTAAACTTCTACCACCCTTTACATGTAGAATTGTTTCCTAACCTCACTCCTGAAAGGCTTGGCTCTAATTTTTAGGCTATGTCCCCTAGTCTTAGATTCCCCAACCAGCGAAATTGTTTCTCTCTATCTACCCTATCTGTTCCCCTTAATTTCTTGAAAACTTTGATCAAATCACCCCTTAACCTTCTAAATTCCAGGAAATACAACCCTAGTTAGGGATGGGCAATAAATGCTGGCCTTATCAGCGATGCCCACATCCCATAAACAAATTTTTAAAAAAGTTTGTGTAATCTCTCCTCGTAATTTAATCCTTGGAGTCCAGGTATTATTCTAGTAAACCTACGCTGCACTCCCTCCAAGGCCAATATATCCTTCCTAAGGTGTGGTGCCCAGAACTGCTCACAGTACTCCAGGTGTGGTCTAACCAGGGCTTTGTATAACTGTAGCGTGACTTCTACCCCCTTGTATTCTAGTCCTCGAGATATAAAGGCCAGCATTCCATTAGGCTTTTTGATTATTTTTTGTACCTGTCCATGACATTTTAATGATCTAAGTATATAGACACCTAAGTCTCTTTCGACTTCCACTGCTTCTAGCTTTTCACCATTTAGAAAGTACTCTGATCTATCCTTTTTAGGTCCAAAGTGGATGACCTCACACTTGCCTATATTGAAATCCATTTGCCACAGTTTTGCCCATTCACTTAATCTATTAATATCTCTTTGTAATTTTATGCTTCCATCTACACTGCATACAATGCCGTCTATCTTTGTGTCATTGGCAAACTTGGCTATGTGGCTCTCCTGTCATCTAAGTCATTAATAAATACAGCGAATAGTTGAGGCCCCAACACAGAGCCCTGTGGGACACCACTAGTCACACCCTGCCAATTTGAGTACCTGTCCGTTATCCCTATTCTCTGTCTCCTGCCACTCAGCCAATCTCCTAACCAGGTCAATAATTTCCTTCAATTCCATGAGCTTCAACTTTAGTTAACAGTCTCTTATGTGGGAATTTATCGAATGCCTTCTGAAAGTCCATTTAAATAACATCCAGAGACATTCTCCTGTCCACTACTTTAGTCCCCTCTTCAAAAAATTCAATCAGGTATGACAGGCATGACCTACCCTTTGCAAATCCATGCTGGCTTGCTCTGATCAGCTGAAAATTTTCAAGGTGTAATTTCCCGACAACAGATGTTAGGCTAACTAGTCTACAATTCCCTGGCAGAGGTACAGACAATCTCAGCAGCTGAAATGAAAGAGAGGAACAAGGGTTGGCTTGTGTAGTAATGGAGAGCAGAGAGAAAGAAGCGGGAATTGAAAGCATCTGCAACTTGTCATGTCGAATGTGTAGGATGAGGGAGAAGTCAGAAGAGACAAAGAGGATTAGGTATAAAGAAACCCTGTGCGGCATCTCCTCCAGCGTTGCCTGTGGCCATGGCCTCCATTCTACCCCTTCTTATGCTCTCTTCAAGGATGGAGAGGGTATGCAGATGGGGTCTTCCTCCTACGGTGGCAGCCTGTTGCCTTCTATTGTGTGCGACCTTCTCCTGCAAGAAATAGTGAAGCATGTTATTGCGCATCTTGTGAGGAGTTTGGAGAATGTGGCTGTCAGGGTAGAATAGCTGGCAGTGTATGTTTGAGATGTGAATTGTGGGTAACTGAGGGTTGCAATAGTGGTGAGTGCGTGAGCATGAGAAGAAGGTTTAGTGAAGTGTGGTGCAGTGATGTGATTATGTGATTGCATAACAGTACAAGGTGGTGGGGGGCAGTGCTGAGAGTGTTGTAATTAATGAGGCTGAGAGTGGTGCAGCTGTGATGAGAAACTATTTTAGCAGCCTTCTTACCTTGACAACTCTAGTTAAATCATTGGCATTTTCCCTGCATTGTAGCCATGTTCTTGGGACACTGCTCCTGGCACTGACGTACTCAGCAATCTCTTCCCACTGTCTCCTGAGTAGATGCCTGGAAGGCTTCCTGCCCCCTGGGGAAAAGGATGTCCCATCTCCTCTCCACTGCCAGCACTAAGGCCTCCAATGCAGCATCAGAGAACCTTGGTGTCCACTCACTTCCTCCTTCAGTGTTTCTTCCTCAAGTTGTTCCACAGTCTTTGCAGCCAGAATGCACCTCCCCTATAAGAGGTGCTGGCTGCCTTTAAGTAGTGTCCTGGACTCCCGATATTGCCCCCCCCGATAGGCATTCAGCCCATCAATAGCACGGGTAGCACTGGCTGCATACACATATCATTGTAATCAGCAGGCAGCACGGATATTGCCGTATATACCATTCTCTTCTCATATCCTAGCACTAGCTCAATCCAGCACTCCTTCCGCACTTAACATTACACGCACTTCCCTTTACATTGAACACCTCCACATCCTCATTCGATCTTGCTGCTTCTCTAGCTTCTACACATCCACTATACACTCAAGCCCCACACATCGCCACTGACATGACCTGCAAATGTCCCGCTTCTATCTTCCATCCTAACTTTTGCCCCTTTTTTCTTTCTTCTTGGTCCTTTTCGACAGCAAGAACCTCCGGTACAAAAAGACACCTCAGAGGAGAACAGCCCTGTGGCAGATGCACCGTCACTGGCACCATCCGTTCTAGGCGCCAGCTCAGACATTGGCACTCTGCACGGGTTCAGTAGTGTATTCGAGGGGCCTGGACGTGGTGAGTCACAGAGCAGCAGTGAGCAGCAGGTACCGGTGGCAGGAACAGCATAGGTGAGACCTCCCTGGAGGGCACGGTCCTCTACCAGCACTGCTGAGGACACAGATGATGATTACAATCATGAAAAGAAAACTGCTGACTGCAATAGTAAACAAAATCGGGCGAGGTGTATAATGAGCGGCTAATTCGATATCGTCCGTTTTATAGCATCGTCCAATGTTAAAATTACCGACGAACGGTCAGCGACCTGAAACGTTAACTCTGTTTCTCTCTCCACAGACACTGCCTGACCTGCTGAGTGTTTCCAGCATTTTCTGTTTTTATTCCAGTTAAAATTACTTCTGTAAAGAAAAATGTTGGCAGTGAATGGGTTAAAATCAATATACTCTGCTTATGCTGAACTTATGAAGGAAAATTACTGGGTACTGTTAGATAATAGTGGTTAGGAACCATTAAATCTTATCTATAACAGAGATGAAGGCCGGAATTTTCTTTACATGGGCGGGTTGGGTGCGGGCGGTCGGTGTGGCGGGTTGGGTGCGGGCGGTCGGTGTGGCGGGTTGGGTGCGGGCGGACGGTGTGGCGGGTTGGGTGCGGGCGGTCGGTGTGGCGGGTTGGGTGCAGGCGGTCGGTGTGGCGGGTTGGGTGCGGGCGGGCGGTGTGGCGGGTTGGGTGCGGTCGGTCAGTGTGGCGGGTTGGGTGCGGTCGGTCGGTGTGGCGGGTTGGGTGCGGGCGGACGGTGTGGCGGGTTGGGTGCGGGCGGTCGGTGTGGCGGGTTGGGTGCAGGCGGTCGGTGTGGCGGGTTGGGTGCGGGCGGGCGGTGTGGCGGGTTGGGTGCGGTCGGTCAGTGTGGCGGGTTGGGTGCGGTCGGTCGGTGTGGCGGGTTGGGTGCGGTCGGTCGGTGTGGCGGGTTGGGTGCGGGCGGTCGGTCGGTGTGGCGGGTTGGGTGCGGGTGGTCGGTGTGGCGGGTTGGGTGCGGGCGGTCGGTGTGGCGGGTTGGGTGCGGGCGGTTGGTGTGGCGGGTTGGGTGCGGGCGGTCGGTGTGGCGGGTTGGGTGCGGGCGGTCGGTGTGGCGGGTTGGGTGCGGGCGGTCGGTCGGTGTGGCGGGTTGGGTGCGGGCGGTCGGTGTGGCGGGTTGGGTGCGGGCGGTCGGTGTGGCGGGTTGGGTGCGGGCGGTCGGTGTGGCGGGTTGGGTGCGGGCGGTCGGTGTGGCGGGTTGGGTGTGGGCGGTCGGTGTGGCGGGTTGGGTGCGGGCAGTCGGTGTGGCGGGTTGGGACCCCGTTCTTGTGTCCATCCCGCTGTAGAAATCGACTTTGCGTTAATTGGGCCTATTAAGCCCACCCTGCGTGCTACCCGGCCCTATTAAATGGTGCGGTTCAGCCGGGATATTTAAAGGAGCCATGGCCACATTGCATTTGAAGGTTCAGCTAGGAGTGTGCAGTCACTGCACTGGGGGCAAATGATGGAGGCCTACCTCCAGTTCTCTCCCTCTCCCTCTTATTGAGCGCTCTCTTTTCCTGCAAGGAGGGAAAGGACAGAGGGTTGAGTGAGAGTGATGGAATGAGTGTAAGGAATGGATGGGTTATATCTTTAGAGGGAGACTATGATGGATTGGGGTGGTAATGCCAAGTGGGCTCCTTGTGTAATGTGAGTTGGTATGATTGCATTAAGATGAGGGTGACATACATTGCCTTCATCTCTGTTATAGATAAGATTTAATGGTTCCTAACCACTATTGTCTAACAGTACCCAGTAATTTTCCTTCACAAGTTCAGCATAAGCAGAGTATATTGATTTTAACCCATTCACTGCCAACATTTTTCTTTACAGAAGTAATTTTAACTGGAATAAAAACAGAAAATGCTGGAAACACTCAGCAGGTCAGGCAGCGTCTGTGGAGAGAGAAACAGAGTTAACGTTTCAGGTCGCTGACCGTTCGTCGGTAATTTTAACATTGGACGATGCTATAAAACGGACGATATCGAATTAGCCGCTCATTATACACCTCGCCCGATTTTGTTTACTATTGCAGTCAGCAGTTTTCTTTTCATTGCTCCAAACACTTGGAGACATGACTGCACAGAGGCAGAGGGCTGCACCCAGGTTCTCCGATAACTCCCTCCATATGCTTGGGGGGTGAGTCAGAGCAAGCAGGGAGGTCTTCTTCCCTTCGAATGGGCAGAAGAGACCTCCCCAGGAGATAAAAGGAGCCTGGCTCCAAATTGCAGAGGAGGTGAACAGCAGGGATGTGGTCAGGAAGACCTGGGTGCAGTGCAGCAAACGTTTCAATGATCTCAAAAGATCAGGAAAGGTGCGTACAAAGCCACACTCAACTTCATCCTGCTGTGCCTCTCATCACATCCCCATCACTCTGCCTTCCCAACCCCACTCATGCACATCCTTACACCAACATACATTGCATGTCCACCCATTCCTCTCCATCTACATTATCACATCCCCATCTTACTAGCATCCCCTCACACTCACCCTCATCTTAATGCAATCATACCAACTCACATCACACAAGGAGGCCACTTGGCATTGCCACCCCAATCCATCATAGTCTCCCTCTAAAGAAATAACCCATCCATTCCTTACACTCATTCCATCACTCTCACTCAACCCTCTGTCCTTTCCCTCCTTGCAGGAAAAGAGAGCGCTCAATAAGAGGGAGAGGGAGAGAACTGGAGGTGGGCCTTCATCATTTGCCTCCCTTACAACAGCAGAGGAGGCTGCGTTAGAAGCATCGGGAGTGGCCGAGCCCCTGGAGATGGGAGACAGAGTGAGGGGGACACCTCAGCAACCTGGTGACAGAATTATATCTCATACAGCTACATGGCATACATCAGTCATTCATATGGGGACTGATGTCATCAGCCACTGAATGATCATCATGTGCATAATGGTATCTGTACCCATTCTTCATATGACATATCTAACTCATCTCTCTAATCTCCCACAGGTCCATCAAGAGCACCCCCCCCCCCACCACTGTCCAGGAGGAAGAGGAAGACGAGTCCTCAGAGGAACCTCCAGCCTCTGAGGGCGCAGCATCACCAGACATAAGCACACCCAGCACAGAGACACACACCTCGGTCGGTCCCACACGAGATAGAGTAGTGTTGTCACCTGGTCTGTCACAAGTGAGCAAGAGCAGATGGTGGGGACAGGAACAGCAGTGGAGACTCCTCACAGAAGGGCGCAGGATGCTCCAAGCTCTGCTCGGCTGCATGCAGATGCTGAGCCTCGGGGGCCATCCAGAAAGAGGGCGCTCCTGGACGTGCAGGAAGAAGTGTAGGGGCCTCTGAAAGGTTTTGCAACCGCGATGTTTGCAAATGTTCAGAGAATGGAGGAGTCCATTTCCAACATGAGCATGACCATGTCGCAGGCGATAGTGACTGTAGGCTCTTCCATGGATAGGATGGCCACCTGCATGGAACAGTTAATGTGCCACTCACAGGAGCACATGGTCTCTATGGAGAATAAATGGCTATCTATGGAGAATAGATGGCAGATGCTCATAGACCTGCTGACTAGGAGTGATGTCAGTATAGACGTGGGTCCTCACTGAGGTGCAGCAAGGTGCTCGCCAGCTCCTTGCTAGCAGGGAAGTGCGGGTGGCCCATGAGAGGGATGATGGTGAGAGAGGACATGGAAGTGGGGGCTCCTCTCAAAGTGCTCACACTTCTCCCCCATTGCCTCCCCCTCAGTCAGAGCCTCAGATGCCTCCTTGGACAGCGATGGCTGCGTCTGCCCCTGCACAGTCACAGGAGGAGCAGACTTTGGCGGGGCCATCACAGGCTCCAAAACCCAGAGGAAGTCCACCAAGAGAGTCTAAGCAGTCGCAGCAGGGAAATGAGCAGGCTGCCTGTACCTCTGCTGAAGCCACTGGGGTAGCACCTCATAGAAGCACGTGTGAGAGAAAGGTGACATACAAGTAGATTCACCAGGGTAGCCACTTGGGTGTTTTGTCAAGTTTCCGTTAATGTGATGCCAACCATAAAAATCTTTATTTTCAGCACTTTCTGGTCTTGGACAAATTTGTGTGCACCTTTGGAAGTGGCTTAGTGAGTTGCAGTGAATGGTGAGACATAACGGGACCTCCAGCAATGGTGGTCAGTGTGAAAGGAATGGCTTGGTCATTGTAGGGATCCTTTATGATGTTGCTGTGGGGTGGTGCCAACCTGGCACAGCATGTGGGAACCATATGGGTGTACTGCGTAAAGTTAAGCAAATCTGGCCATGATGAGGCCATCCCTGACCTCCTGGGCAGCAATGTGCTCAGGTGGTGGTGGGATGTGGCCCGCAGGTTCCTCCAGCTCCTGCTCCTCCTTGTCTTCCAGCTGTTGCTCCTCCTCCTCCTCTGAAGAGTCTGCGCTCAGTGCCTTGCTCCTCCTGCAGTGCTAATCCTCGCTGCTACGTTATGTTGTGCAAGGCACAGCAGGCCATGGCGATTCTGGAGACCCTGGCTGGTGCGTACTGAAGGGCTCCTCCAGATCTGTCAAGGCATCTGAAGTGCATTTTGAGCATTCCTATTGTCTGCTCTATGACACATCTGGTGGAAATGTGGCTTTCATTATATCTCTCCTGGGCCTCAGTACTTGGCCTCTGTAGTGTCTGCGTATCAATAACACACGGACTGCAGGAGAACAATAATAACAGGTGTTTACTGAACAGAGGGTATGCTGAAACTGAAAGTACAGAAGCCTGCTATGGCTTTATATACAGGTGTGGTCACTGCCGGTACTACAGTATAAAATCAGTTCTCTCTTAAAGGTACATACACAACAGTTCCTCCCCTTTTAGATAAACAGTACATAACATTCATTTAACAATTAAATAATAACTAATTACAATTACAATTTTCTCTCTACTATATACATCAACTGAAATAATCATTTATAAATTCAGTCTTTGAGGAGGCTTCCTGATCCTGACTGGATAGCGCCTTTCTCGAGTATCCTGTTCTTGCGGCGGAGTCGATTCTGGCTCATTGTCATTGGTTGGTTCGTCAGCTTCCAATACCACTGATTCTGAGGTAGACGCAATCTGTACTTCGGGTTCATTACCAGGTGCGCATGCTCGTGGTATGGGTTTGGCTTGTTCCTGTGACTCTAGAATCTGGTCAGCATGGCGTCTCACGATGCTCTCTCCAACGTCCACTGTGCACATTAGTGGTCCCTGCTGTGTGCATATCGTTCCTGGCTGCCATTTTTCTGTTCGGTAGTCGCGGGCCAAGACTGGTTGCCCTATCTTGAAGCTCCTGGTTGGCTTCTCATTGATGTGCTGGAATTGCTTATCCTCAACATCTCGTCTTATGTTTGGTTTGAGCAAATCCAGGCGACATCTTAGCCTTCGGTTGAAGAACATTATGGCTGGAGCTTGGTTGGTGACTGCATGTGTCGCATTCCGGTAAGCAAACAAGAAATTATCCATCTTGTGTTGTAGTGGTATGTCGTCGTTATACATCGCCTTTATTGCCTTTTTAAAGGTCTGAACAAACCTCTCAGCCAATCCATTTGTGGCTGGATGATATGGGGCAGATGTGTAATGTTTTACCCCATTATTCCTCAGAAACCTCCGTAAATCCTCGGACACAAACTGTGGTCCATTGTCGGAGCAAATCTGTTCTGGCAAGCCATTCCTGGTGAAGATGATCCGTAGGACTGCAATAGTTTTCTCCGTGGTGGTGGAGGACATTTTGATGACCTCTGGCCATTTCGAATGGGCATCCACGGCGATTAAAAACATTGAGTCCATAAATGGACCAGCAAAATCAATGTGTACCCGTTGCCATGGAGATGAGGGCCACTCCCATGGGTGTAGCGGGGCCTGTGGTGGAGCGTTTTGGACCTTCTGGCATCCTGTGCATCTCTTGGTCATATCCTCCATTTCTTTATCGATTCCCGGCCACCACACAAACGCCCTGGCTAGGCTCTTCATTTTTACCCCTCCCAGATGACCCTCATGAAGCTCATTGAGCACTCTATCTCTCAACTTGGGTGGAATTACCACTCGGGATCCACACATCAAGGTCCCCCGGCACACTGACAGCTGTTCTCTCCTTGGCGAGAATGCTGGCAACAGTGAGTCGCCATGTGCTGGCCATCCCTTCACCGTCAAATCATAGACCTGAGAGAGTGTCGGGTCATTTCGGGTTTCCTTCTCTATACTTGAGTTTGTAACAGGTAGACATTCAACTATGGTTGAATGGAATATATCAACAGGGTCCACTGCAGGTGCTTCCTCCACCGTAGGCAACGGTAGGCGCGACAGCCCATCAGCGTTTTCATGCTGTTTCGTTATCTTGTACTCTATGTCGTATTGATGTGCCCCTAGAAAAAGGGACCATCTTCGCAGCCGTTGCGCCGCCATCACCGGAACGCCCTTCTTTGGGTTAAAAATGGAGACCAGAGGCTGATGATCAGTCAGTAGGGTGAATTTCTGCCCGTGCAGATAGTGATTGAACTTCTTCACCCCCCACACCAGGCTGAGGGCCTCCCTGTCAATCTGGGCGTAGTTACGCTCGGCTGAGGTTAATGAGCGCGACGCAAAGGCTATTGGCCTCTCTGAACTGTCAAGGAATTTGTGTGACAGCACCACTCCAATGCCGTAGGGAGACGCATCACATGCCAACTGAATCGGTAGTGTTGGATTGTAGTGGGCCAATACTTCTTTTGAAGTGATTAGGCATTTACATTTACGCTTACACTCATCACTCCATTTCCATGTTACTCCAGTTTGCAGCAGGGCGTTCAGTGGGTGCAGAATTGTAGATAAATTCGGCAAGAACTTATGGTAGTAGTTCACCAACCCGAGGAACGACCTCAGTTGCGACACATTTTCCGGTGCTGGAGCCTTGACTACTGCCTCAATCTTGTCTGGGGACTTATGCAACCCCTCCTCATCAATCATGTGGCCACAATATGAGATTTGTCTCCTGAAAAACTCGCATTTGGGGCGGTTGGCTCGTAGCCCATATTCTTGTAATCTAGTGAGCACCTGCTCCAGGTTGGCAAGGTGTTCACTTTCATTTTCGCCCGTAACCAGGATGTCGTCCAAATAACTCTGGGTCCCCGGGATCCCTTGCAGGACTTGTTCCATCGCCCTCTGCCAAATAGCTGGGGCTGATGCTACCCTGAATACCAGTCGGTTGTACTGGTAAAGACCTTTGTGAGTGTTTATCGTGAGGTATTTCCTAGACGCTTCTTCCACCTCCATTTGTAGATACGCTTGGGCCAGATCAATCTTCGTAAAGCGTTTCTCTCCAGATAGTGAGGCGAAAATATCTTCTATCCGTGGAAGTGGATATTGTACTGTGTGCAGGACTGGGTTCACAGTTACCTTAAAGTCCCCACAGATGCGAACCTTCTTCGGCTCCCCAGGCGTGCTGTTCAATGATTTCTTCATTACAGGAATGATGGGTGTGGCCCACTCGCTCCAGTCCACCTTGGACAGCACACCCGAACGCTCCAGACTCTCCAGCTCTGCTTCAACGGCTGGGTGGATCGCGTACGGTACCGGTCTGGCCTTAAAAAATTTTGGGTTTGCGTTATCTTCGATTTTTATGATTGCCGTTACTCCTTTTAGAGTCCCAAGTCCTTGTTGGAACACCTCTTTCGCGTCAGTTAGAATTTTTGACAGTCGTCCAGGTGTGACGTCGTCATGTTTTTTGTCAGTCACAGTTAGTGCCTGAATGGAATGCCAATCCAATTGTATTTTTCGGATCCATTCACGTCCCAATAATGGTGGTCCTCCATCTTGTAGTATATATAGATACAGTTTCTGTGTTTCCTTGCCGTTGTATTTAACTGGCACCCTTATTTTTCCTCTGGGGTAGACTTTTTGCCCCGTGTATGTTTTCAATACAATGGACGTGTCCTTCAAGGGTATGTGTGAGAATAGCCGCTCATAGTCTCGTCGATTCATGACAGTTAGGGCTGATCCTGTGTCCAATTCCATCTTTACTTGGGACCCTGCTATCATGAGGGTGACCCAAATGGTTCGGTGATCCTCCTTTGCGATCACGTTGTGTAACTTTAGACAACTTAGTCTCCTGCTCCCGGAGTCATTATCACTCTCCTGATCTTCTGAACTACTGTCTGTCATTTTTTTTACTTTCTTGTACTTTTCCTTAGTAGTTCTTTTAGTGTTGGTTTTCTTTCCCGACCTGCAGACTCTTGCTATGTGTCCCACTTTCCCACATTGCCTGCATACTTTGTCCTTAAACCAGCAGTCCTTCTGATCATGGGTTGTTCTGCCGCAGCGATAGCACTTTTCTGCTCCATATGCCATTTCGTTAGCGCTATATTCTTGTGGTTTCTGTTGTATTTCCGCAGCTCCCCGTGCTGCTGCTTCGTAGGATACTGCCACACTGAAAACCTGTTCTAGCGTCAGGTCCTTTTCGGAAAGTAGTCATTTCTGGGTTCCTTCTCTCTGGAGCCCGCAGATAAACTTATCCCTTAAGGTATCTGCCAGTCCTGCTCCGAACTGGCAGTGCTTCGATAACTTGCGTAGTTCTGTAAGATAGTTAGCATTGCTCTCATCTTTGTGCTGGTTTCTTTTATGGAAGTTGAATCTTTCTGCTATCAGCAGCGGTGTAGGGTGTAGGGCCTAGAAATTCAGTTGTTTGCGCCAGCCGTTCGCGCCTTAAGAGAAGTGAATTTCGGGCGCTATGCGTGTAGCGTCCGGGCGCAGCGCGATCTGCGCCTCGCCCCAAATTAAGTAGACATTTAGCGCCGGCGCAAAGTTTAGCGCGCGCTCACCTGCGCGCGCAGAAAATGATGTCATATCCTCGTGCAACGCCCTTTGCGCGCCCCGATCCAGAACTTCAGTGGGACCGCCCCATTGTGCGGCCGGCGGCCCGCACGCTTGTTTAGTGGAACGCAACAGAGCCGCCGCGGGCCCCGGGGAGCGTAAATTAAAGGGCACTTACCCTGCACTATAAAGGGCAGGCATTTTGCAGCAAACACTCTTGTGCAACGGATTTCTGGAGAGAGACCAAGGAAGAGAGCTTTCTGGTTTGGGCCAACACTAGCTCAGGTATTTTTGGCTTCAGGCCAGACCATTGCAAGTGGCCTCTTGGATATTTGACTGTTTGGCAGCATATTATGGGGGCTGCATGGGGTGCCAACGCTGAGTTTCAGCGTCATGTCCGTAGGGCTCGCAGACGCGGTGTGAGAGGGGCAGCCCTGGCTAGACGCAGAGGGGGCAACAGGCGTCGGCAACATAGGCCTTACCCAGTCAGGGCATACCGCCAGCAGCGCTCCTACCTCAACATGAGTGGCGCGCGATGTGTAAAAAGGCTGAGATTCCGAAAGGAGGTGGTTGGAGAGATCTGCCATCTGCTTCGCAGAGATCTGCGTCCAAAGCTCAGGAGCAGGACGTCTCTGTCGGTGGAGGCGAAGGTGATGGTGGCCTTGAACTTCTATGCCACCGGCTCCTTCCAATCCGCTGCTGGGGACATTGCTAACATATCCCAGTTCGCCGTGCATTGCTGCACCCGCCAGGTGACCGATGCCCTTTTCAGAAGGAGACGCCAATTCATCTCCTTCCCCATGGCCCTGGAGAGGCAGCATCAGCGTGCACTGGGATTTGCAAGATTCCTTCCCCTTGGTGCAGGGCGCCATTGACTGTACGCATGTGGCTTTGCGGGCACCTGTGGAGCATGCCGAGGATTACCGCAACCGGAAGGGCTACCATTCCCTCAATGTGCAGCTGGTGTGTGACCACAAGCAGCGCATCCTAGCTGTCAATGCCCGCTTTCCAGGCAGCAGCCACGATGCCTTTATCCTGCGGCAGACAACTGTGCGTGACATGTTCGAGGCACAGCCTCCCCCAAGAGGATGGCTTCTCGGGGACAAAGGCTATCCTTTGTGTACCTGGCTCATGACCCCGCTCCGCGCGCCCAGGACCCCTGCTGAAGAGGCATACAACGAGAGTCATCAAGCGAGCAGGAACCCAAAAAACATCCCCAGAAACAAAACAACCATCCCCAAAAGAAACATAGGCATCGCCATATAAAATAACACTTGGCCACACCGTCTACTTATTGGGCCGCAAGGGCGAGACCTTGTCGAGCCTTTTGGGGCCCCTGCCCGGCCTGCTGCTCCTCCGCAAGCTCTGCCCAGTGGCTGCTGCGAGGCTGGGGGAAGGCTTCTGAGGGTCAGATGTCCTTCCGGCAGATGCCCTTGGGGGGCGGCCTAGACGGGGTTTGGCCCTCGAGGGGCCGGCTGGTGATTGGCGCAGCTGTGCCTGGCCAACATCATTCGCAGCCGCTTGCCGTTGAGGCGCCACTGGGGGAGTGGCGGTGACGGCTGGAGGAATGTGTGCAATCTGGCGGATGGTAGGCCCTGGCTGGTGATGTGGCACTCTGGCACTCGCCCGGGCCCGCACTGCAGCATGCGCACCAATCTGCCAAAGGGCAGCCCGCTGTGCTGCTGCAGTGCGGTGGGTGTCCAGGCGATGCCTGGCTGACGCAGCACGTGTGGCAGCAGTCAGTGCCCCTGTTGCCCTGGTCTGCGACCGCAACAGAGCAGCCACTGTCTGGACGGCATCACTGATCAGCCGGCCACTCGCGGCATGTAAGGCCCCGAACTCGCGCACACTACTAGCCAGGGACTCAATCGCCTCAGGCACCCGTGCCACTACCCCCATCAGCTCGGTGTGCCGGTGATCCGAATCCTGGGCCATTTGATCGAGGTGGCGCGCCTCCTCTGAGTTGAACGTGGCCGGACTGGAGTCCGGACTCTCCCGCTGGGGAGCAGGGGGCAGAGCTGCCCGACCCTTGCCACGTTGCCGGCGGCAACTGGGCCCAGCAACTGCACTCCCCTCCGATCCTTCCCCCCTCTGGGGGGAAGGCCGCGGACCAACCGCAGCCCTCCTGGGTTGCTGGACGCCACTGGTCCCAGCAGCTCCACTCCCCTCCGACACTTCCTCCAGGCTCTCCTCCAGGGAAGACGTGTCCACTACTTCGGCATCTGCAGCCGCACCTGACTGCTGCCCTGATGGTCCGCCTTCCTGTTCCTCCTCCTCCTCCTCGGAGGGGCTGTCACTGGCAGCTTCAGGGAGCTCCTCGTCACCAGCTGAAAGCAGGAAGGCACAAGAGTAGCTTTAGAGTGAGGAGAGGGCGTCAGCGAGGGAGGCATGACTGGTGGCATTCAACGCATTGGTCGGACAATGGCAAAGGAGGTAGATCGGATGCGCAAGTGCGACGAGAGAGGTCCAAAAGGTGATGTCCATACCATTGTGGTCCAGAAGAGGGTCGGCATCTCCACAGGCGACGGGCCCAATCACCCGGGGTCCCATGAGGCGACTCACGCGCTACTCCAGGGGAGTGAGCTCCTGGATCTGGGGGCGGCCTCCCCCGGTCTCCTCCTGGTGCCTTCGGTTGTTGGCAAGTTTTGCCTGCAAGAGAAAGGACGGCCTGTAAGTACGGTGTGTAGCCCTGATGTGGTGTGCACTGCCTCCCATGGTGGAATAGCTTGGCCAGTGTGTAGCCCTGATGTGGTGTGCACTGCCTCCCATGGTGGAATAGCTTGGCCAGTGTGTAGCCCTGATGTGGTGTGCGCTGCCTCCCATGGTGGAATAGCTTGGCCAGTGTGTAGCCCTGATGTGGTGTGCGCTGCCTCCCTTGGTGGAATAGCTTGGCCAGTGTGTAGCCCTGATGTGGTGTGCGCTGCCTCCCATGGTGGAATAGCTTGGCCAGTGTGTAGCCCTGATGTGGTGTGCGCTGCCTCCCATGGTGGAATAGCTTGGCCAGTGTGTAGCCCTGATGTGGTGTGCACTGCCTCCCATGGTGTAAAGTGCAGAATGTGCAATTGATGTTCATGACTTTCCCATAGCTGCTGGCTGAGGGCTGGCCATTAGGGCTTTCAGGTCCCTTTGCCCATCATGTCAGGTGTACATGCAAGGATGAGGAGGAGACTGGAAAGGGTACTCACCCTGACAATCCTGGTCAGGTCATTAAACTTCTTCCGGCATTGGACATTGTCCCTGGGGGCATCGCCGGTGGCCGACACCCAGCGGGCGACCTCCCTCCAGGCTTTCCTATAGACGCTGGTGGGAGGCTTCCTGCCAGTGTCCGGGAACAAGATGTGCTGTCTCTTCTCCAAGGCCCTCACCATCACCTTCAAGTCATGGGCTGAGAAGCGCAGGGCACGCTCACGGGCCTTCTGTACCGTTGCCATGGCTCCTCCTGATCACCAGCAGTGTTCAGGCCTAGCTGGAAGGCTGCAGTGTGCAGACCGTTGCAGCAGAGCAAGTCGACCCTTCCCCCTTTAAGAGCTGGCCGGCGCCACGGTGTCTGCTGTCAATCAAGAAATGACCGCACCTGCGCTGCGCCCGGCCTCGGCGCTATCCCTCAGCACCGTCGGCTTAGCGCCTAAAGATAGGCGTGCATCGCCAGTTTTAGCGCTCAAGCAACCTCTTAGGGTGAAGCTACTGAATATCGGCGAAGTGCCATCGACTTTGCGCCGGGCGCAAACTTTAGCGCCCACCCGACTTTACCGCCCCAAAAGTGGCTATACTGAATTTCTAGGCCACGGTGTTCCTGTAAGATATTAACAATCTCTTCAAAACTTTTCTCCATTGGTTTAGCTGGGGTAATTAAATTCCGCAATAGGCCGTACGTTCTCGCGCCCATCAAATTTAATAATACCGACGCCTTCTTTCCATCGGCCACCTCATTTGCCTTGCAGTACACTTCAATTCTTTCCACATACGTGGTCCAGTCTTCTATTTCGTTGTCGAAAGCAGTGATACTGCCACTCTTCAGCATCTTGGGTGGTTTAAAATGGTGCCTCCCACGCTTTTCCTTCTTCCCCAATGGATTAAAATGGCGCCTCCCGCGCTTTTCCTTCTTCCCCAATGGAATAAAATGGCGCCTCCCGTGCTATTCCTTCTTCCCCTTGCTGCCAACGCTGCTCCTAGCATTCTACAGGGTAATGGCGGCGCCCCGCGGCTTCGGCGCATCTCTCTTTTCCTTCCCCTCATTTTATTTTCTCTACGCTGCCCGGTTCTTGAGCACCGACCGCGCCCTGTGCGCCCCACCCTCTCTCTCTCTTTTTTCCTCCCGACAACGCTGCACGGCCCCTTTGCAGAGCCGCTCGATCGAGCTCGAGCCCGCCGCAGTCCGGAAGGGTCAGCGCACTACCTGCTACCAGCACGATTTGCTGGAACACCTTGACTGGGGAGCCAAGCCCAGCTCTCCACAGCCTCCCCTGCGATTCTCCGAACTCCGATGGATCACTGGGCGGTTGCCCGCGGTCGACGCCCGTTGCTCTGACTTCGACCTCCAAGAAGCTTCTTTTCCAGGGAAGGATCCCCGTGAGGTGATGCAGTACTGCAGGTGAGTTCGAACCTGCTCGTCGCCAGTGTAGTGTCCGCGTATCAATAACACACGGACTGCAGGAGAACAATAATAACAGGTGTTTACTGAACAGAGGGTATGCTGACACTGAAAGTACAGAAGCCTGCTATGGCTTTATATACAGGTGTGGTCACTGCCGGTACTACAGTATAAAATCAGTTCTCTCTTAAAGGTACATACACAACAGCCTCCTCAAGGGTGTCATGAGCCACGTCTTCAGTGGATAGCCCTTGTCTCCAAGCAGCCAGCCGGAAAATCTGTTTGGAGGAGACAAGAGCTGAAGGAGGGTGGACTGGCGAAGGACGCAAGTGTCATGGCAGCTGCCAGGGAAATTGGCATATTCATGCATAATGATCTTCATATGGTTGCAGACCAGCTGCACATTGAGGAAGTGGAAGCCCTTGCAGTTGACAAAGACTCTTGGGTTATGATGGTCACATGTGTCCAGTCGATGATGCCCTGCACCCATGGGAAGCCAGCCAAAGTGGCAAAGCCGAGCGCCCGCTCAGAAACACTGGCCTCATCAATGGCAAAGTTAATATAATTAGCTGACTTGTCAAAAAAGGCATCGGTGACCTGTGTGATGCATCTGTGGGCGGCCGACTGCAAGATGCCACAAATGTCTGCTGCAGATCCCTGGAAGGAGTCTCAGGCAAAGAGTTTGAGGTCACTGGTGACTTTGACACTGGTAAGGCATGTCCACCCGCTCTGGGCTGCAGGTCTTGCTTGTGCAATGTGCAAATGTCTGCGACGACCTGGTGCAATAGTCTGAGTCTCCTTTGGCACTGCTGCTCAATCATGTTGAGGAAGTTCATGCTCTGCCTGTATACCCTGTGTTGGGGGTACCGCATTCCAATGTGGTGCAGCCCTGTGCTGATGCCATCTGACCTGTGCAGCACCAGGTGGTTGAGGGAAAGGTTGGTGGTGCTGTTGTTGATGCTGCTGGTATGCCTGATGCTGCTGGTATGCCTGGTGCTGTTGGTGTTGGGGCTCATCGTGGCCAGATTCTGAGGACCAAGGTGAGACAGTATAAACGGCACCCATGCTGATGGAATAGATGGCAGGTCAAGTAGAGATGAGAGAAGCAATCTGCCAATGGTGTGATACGTTCTACCAATGAGGTGAGACTGAATAACAACTTTGCTGCAAACACTTGCAGCCTGTAGAAAGATAAATCTTTGCTGGGATTGCAGTCAGCAACAGCTTCTGCCTGAGGAAAGTGATCAGGTGTGAGGTGGGAGCTTTTATAGTGGTCCAGAAATTCGGGTCCCAACGTGTGAGTACGGACGGAGTACTCACGCGTGGACCCGATGGAAGTGCCGGAATCTTGCATGCACTACGCATGCGCGGGAAACCGGCACTTCCGATCCTCTGAACCAAGGGGTTCAGAGGTCGAACGCGTGCACGCAGGAGTCTGCGTGTGCGCGTTGAACTTCCTTTCTTTTTACAGGTTTTAATGTGCGGGTAAGTCTGTACATTTTAGAAATGTAAAAAGCAGCCGTAAGGACTTCATTTTCAAAGGTAAGTGGTCAATTATTTAAAATTAAAACATTTTTTCCACAGGTTTTTTACTTTTAAATACTTTAAAGCAAGGTAAGTTTATTTTTAGCCCCGTTATTTATAAAATTATTTTTTTCAAAAATTTAAATTTTTGTTTAAAATAGTTATTTAATGTAATTTATAGTTTATTTACAAAGTGTGATGTTTTTAAAAAATTTATTTGAAGGTAAAGTACAGTTTTACAGCCTCAGCATTTATACGTTTTGACAGGTCTATCTGTCAAGACTTATGAATGGAGCATTCCCTGCCCCGATTGGCTGCCTGTTGCTCACGTGATCCCAGGGGTCGCATCGCACTAACTACGCCCCTGGGACACGCCAGCATAGCTCGCTGGCCTCTGGGACAGGCCTCGGAGAGGAATTCCACGCAGGCCAAGAGGTCAACTGCCGGCGCGCTAGGTAAGTGTAGGTCGGGGGCTTGCACCCGCGGGAAGCCCCCGACCCGAATTTCTGGGCCAGTATATTTGATGCTGTCAACTAATCAACTGGAGCAATGGCCACTCAACTCCCGCCTCAGGCTGGCAGACGTGGTTCTCGAGCTGCGTGAATCCTGTGGGCAGCCAGGGAAATTTGAAAGGTAGGCTAAAAAAGGCACTTAAGGGTCTGACAACAAAGTGATAATGATTTGAATTAGGTCGTCCGCCTCTGCCGGTCGGGTCGCTGCCGCACCGGCAAACGCACCCGAGGGAAATGAGCGTGGAGGCGGGATGACGGTAGGTTCCCGACCCGCTCCAACTTATTTCAAATTTCCCACCCGACCTGCCTTTGACTGCACCCGCATGAACCCCAGAAAATTCCAGCCAAGCACATAGTTGAGGAAGTCAGAGCCAATGGAGAAGGGCTGAGAATATATAAACAAGATAAGGCTCAAGGACTATGCAAGAAACAGACTTTAGAACTAGAATTGACTGTCTTTTGTAAGGGAAGAGACTTAACATTCATGAGGAGCTATGGTACATCATAGTAAATTAAGCAGTATGGTTTCATAGCAGCTTCTGAATCTGCATTCTCAGTATATTATTGATATAGGAGTTGTCTGCTATGTTCTACAATGTAGGACAAAGGAAGTGGTGAAGACAGTATCAAGTTGTGTTAAGCAGAGCGCAGGGGAATTAGCAGGTCAGTGGAATGGCTGAGCAATAAGCTGATCCCTCACATCTCCTGCAAGGAGTTGAGGTGCCACCCCACCCCTTCTTCTGCTGCTTCCTCCTCTTGCCCCTCAGCTTTCTTGTCTGTCAAGGCCTGCTGCTGCTGTTTTGGCTCCTCCAAAGGCAGGCCTATCTGTAAGGCAAGGTTGTGAAGTATGCAGCTTACAATGACTATGTAGGAGATTCTTCAAGGGGCATATTGTTGTGAAGGAATAAGCCATATTCAGAAAAATACACCATTCTATGAAAGAATTCTGGCCTTTGTAACATGACAAACTGGGCTTGAAAATCTAAAAACCTAACAATGGAAAAGCTGTGAACAGCATATAGGCTATTGAGATAAGGTAAGTTGTTGACATTGAATCAATAGCCTTGTTGAAACAGAAGGTTAAAGGTTCCTGAAGTCTGCAGCTTTGGAAAGAACACAATTGTTGTGTCTGTGTGTTGATAGAGACACTGAAGACAGGAGTTGGTTTCATAGGTGTTTACTAAACAAAGTCTGGAGGGGAACTAACTGATACAACACAATATACAGGCTTATATAGCCCGAGTGGCCATTACCGGCATTACAGTACACATGGGGCTCTTAAAGGCACATACACTACAATTCCTCCCCTTTTAGCCAACCAGTACATAATATTTTAAGTAATTATTAATTACATGTTACAAGAAAAATAATCTACACATTGCTGCAGTTAATTAATTATAAGTCAGTCTCTCTGGAGGCCTCCTGACTCGGTCCGGATAACGCCTCGGTGGTGTAGTAGTTTCTGGTGGTGTAGCAGGTTCTTTTGGCAAGGCTGATTCGGCTTGAATGCCAGTGTCGGGTTCATCGGGTTCCAGTATCACCGGATCGGAGGTAGATATGGGTATCTCTACTTCATCGTTAGGCGTATAGAGTTGTGGTGTAGGTTGTCCCTTTTCGGATGACTCTATGATTTGGTCAGCATGGCGCCTTATTATGCTTTCTCTGATGTCCACGGTATACATCAGCGGTCCTAGTCGTGTGCAGATAGTTCCAGGCTGCCATTTCTCGGTACGGTAGTCCCGGGCCAAAACTTGTTGACCTATCTGGAAGGTTCTAGTTGGCCTTTCATTCATGCCTTGAAATTGCCGGTTCTCCACGTCCCTTCTGATGTTGGGCTTGATCAAATCCAGCCGGCATCTTAGGCTTCTATTGAAGAACATCATGGCGGGAGTTTGGTTTGTAACCATATGTGTTGCATTCCTGTATGCAAACAATAAGTTATCCACCTTGTGCTGAAGTTTTATGTCTTCATTACCCATGGCCTTTATGGCCTTCTTGAAGGTCTGGACAAACCTTTCAGCCAACCCATTGGTGGCGGGATGGTATGGGGTGGACGTGTAGTGCTTAACCCCATTGTTTTTTAAGAACGTCCTGAATTCTTCAGACACAAATTGCGGTCCATTATCAGAACAGATCTGTTCCGGCAGCCCATTCCTGGCAAATATGGTCCTTAATACTGTGATGGTTTTTTCCGTGGTGGTGGAGGACATCTTTATTACCTCCGGCCACTTGGAGTGTGCATCAACCGCGATTAAGAACATTGAGTCCATAAATGGACCAGCAAAGTCGATGTGTACCCTTTGCCAGGGAGATGAGGGCCACTCCCATGGATGTAGAGGGGCTTGGGGTGGAGCATTTTGGACCTTCTGGCATCCTAGGCAGCTCTTGGTCATTTCTTCAATGTCTCCATCGATACCTGGCCACCATACAAACGCCCTGGCTAGGTTCTTCATTTTCACTCCACCCAGATGCCCCTCGTGAAGCTCCTTTAGAACTTTATCCTGGAGTTTGGGTGGAATCACCACTCTGGATCCACACATCAAGGTTCCTCTGCACACTGACAGCTGTTCTCTTCTTTGCGAGAATGCTGGCAACAGTGGTTCGCCATGTGCTGGCCATCCCTTCACTGTTAAATCGTAGACTCGTGAGAGAGTCGGGTCATTTCTAGTTTCCCTTTCAATGGCAGAATTTGTTACTGGTAGACATTCGACTATGGTAGAGTGGAAAATCTCCACTGGGTCTACGGTAGGTGCTTCTTCTACCGTTGGCAATGGTAGGCGTGATAACCCGTCAGCATTCCCATGCTGTTTTGATCCTTTGTATTCTATGTTGTATTGGTGTGCCCCTAGAAAAAGGGACCACCTCTGTAGCCTTTGCGCTGTCATAATGGGAACACCCTTTTTAGGGTTGAATATGGAGATGAGGGGTTGATGGTCAGTCAACAAGGTAAATTTTTGTCCGTGTAGGTAATGGTTGAATTTCTTCACTCCCCATACCAGGCTGAGTGCTTCCCTGTCGATTTGGGCATAGTTACGCTCAGCTGAGTTCAATGAGCGTGACGCAAAAGCTATCGGCCGTTCCGAGCCATCAGGGAATTTATGCGATAGTACTGCTCCTACACCATAAGGGGATGCATCGCACGCCAGTCTGATTGGCAGTGATGGGTTGTAATGAGCCAAAACTTCTTTGGACGTGATTAAGTCTTTGCATTTATGGAAGGCACGTTTACAGTCTTAGCTCCATTTCCAAATTAATCCGGTTTGTAGCAGTTCATTAAGAGGGTGTAGAAGAGTTGATAAGTTCGGTAAAAATTTATGATAGTAATTTATTAATCCCAGGAACGACCTTAATTGTGAAACATTTTCAGGTGCTGGGGCTTTTATGACCGCTTCAATTTTTTCAGGTGACTTATGCAACCCTTCCTTATTAATTATGTGGCCACAATATGATGTTTGATTTTGGAAAAATTCGCACTTGGGGCGATTTGCTCGTAGGCCCCGTTCTCTCAGCCTAGTGAGCACCTGCTCCAAATTGGCAAGGTGCTCGTTGACGTTTTCTCCTGTTACAAGGATGTCGTCTAGGTAGCATTGAGTCCCCGGAATCCCTTGGAGGATTTGCTCCATAGCTCCTTGTCAGATGGCTGGAGCGGATGCTACTCCGAAAACCAGTCGATTGTACTGGTACAGACCTTTGTGTGTATTTATCGTGAGATATTTTTTAGAGGCCTCTTCAACCTCCATCTGTAGATATGCCTGTGCCAAGTCAATTTTGGTGAAACGTTTCCTTCCGGATAGTGAGGCTAAAATATCTTCTATCCTCGGAAGAGGATACTGTACCGTGTGAAGGACCGGGTTTACAGTCACCTTGAAGTCTCCACAGATGCGAATTTTTCTCTGTTCTTCAGATTTATCATTATTCAATGCTTTCTTCATGACTGGAACGATGGGTGTTGCCCACTCGCTCCAATCTATTTTGGATAATACGCCTGCCTTTTCCAAATTCTCCAACTCTGCCTCGACTGCTGGACGAATTGCGTATGGCACCGGTCTTGCCTTAAAAAACTTGGGAATTGCTGCATCTTCCACTTTTATTGAGGCGGTGATGCCTTTCAAGGTTCCTAGTTTCTCTTGAAACACTTCTTTGGCGTTGGCCAAGATGTCTTTTAATCGTTCAGGTATGACGTCATCATTGTTTTTTTTCTTACTGGTCACCGTCAGTGCCTGAATGGAGTGCCAGTCTAAACGTATTTTCCTGATCCATTCACGTCCCAACAGCGGTGGACCACCATCTTGTAGAATGTATAAATACAACTTTTGTATTTCCTTGCCGTTGTATACAACAGGCACCCTTATTTTTCCTTTGGGGTATACTTTCTGCCCCGTATATGTTTTCAAGATAATGGATGTGTCTTTTAAAGGTATATGCGGAAATAGCCGCTCGTAATCCCGTCGATTTATGACGGTCAGAGCTGATCCTGTATCTAGCTCCATTTTAACTGGGGACCCTGCTATCGTGAGGGTAACCCAAATGGTCTGGTAATCATCTTTGGCAATTACATTATGTAATTTGAGACAGCTTAGTCTCTTGTTTTCGGAGTCGCTATCGCTCTTCTGGTCTTCGGAGCTACTGTCCGTCATCATTTGTACCTTTCTGTACTTTTCTTTATTGATTTTTTTTTTCCTGTCTGTGGATTTTTTTTGTCCAGATCGGCATACCCGTGCAATGTGTCCAATCTTTCCGCATTGCCTGCATGCTTTGTCCTTGAACCAGCAGTCCCTCTGGTCATGGGTGGATCTGCTGCAGCGATAACATCTCTCGAAACCCTGTGTCATTTCATGGGTGCCGAAGTCCTGTGTCTTTTGTTGTATCTCTGCAGCTCCTCTTGCGGCTGCTTCGTATGATACAGCCATACTGAAAGCCTTGTCCAGTGTTAAATCTTTTTCAGAAAGCAGCCTTTTCTGTGTTCCTTCACTTAAGAGACCGCAGACGAATTTGTCTCGAAGATAATCTGCTAGTCCTGCCCCGAATTGGCAGTGTTTTGATAGCTTTCTTAATTCGGTGAGGTAATCAGCGTTACTTTCATTCTTGTGTTGATTTCTCTTGAAGAATTTGAATTGTTCGGCTATCAGCAGCGGTGTTGGGTTTAAGTGCTCCTGTAGGGTATCAACAATTTCTTTAAAATTCTTGTCCTTTGGTTTGGCTGTAGTGATTAAATTTCGTAACAGCCCGTATGTCTTTGCGCCCATTAGATTTAGCAGTACTGAAGCTTTTTTTTCATCTTCTATTCCATTTGCGGTGCAATATACCTCCACTCTTTCCACATATGTGGTCCAATCCTGTATCTCATTATCAAAAGCATCAATATTGCCTGACTTAGGCATCCTAGAAATAAAATGGCGCTTCCCGCGCTTTTCTTTCTTTTCTGCAGCAAAGATATGGCGCTTCCCGTGCTTCCCCGTCGCTGCTGCCGATGACAACGCTGTTTCCCGCGGTTTCCGTACTTTTTGTTTATTTATTTACAGTTGGAGACTCGTTCCCGCCAGACTCTCTCTCTAGGTCTGAACACCGACCTGCTTGCAGCGCCGGCCGTCTCCCGCGTGCTCCCTCCCCGTCTGTTACTGCTTGCCTCCGCTTTCGCTGCTTGGCCTAGCTGTAGAGCCAGCCGCTGGAGCCCCAGCCCGACGCCCAGGAAGGATTATTGTAGTACCTGCCACCAGCTTGGCTAGCTGGTGAAACCACAGCTTTTTCCTTTTCTTGATTTTTCTTCAACTTTGGATGCCAGAGGAATCGATGTCCTTGAGGTGCTGCTGAATTGCAGGTAAGTCCGTTTCCAATTCGTCACCACTGTTGTGTCTGTGTGTTGATAGAGACACTGAAGACAGGAGTTGGTTTCATAGGTGTTTACTAAATAAAGTCTGGAGGGGAACTAACTGATACAACACAATATACAGGCTTATATAGCCCGAGTGGCCATTACCGGCCTTACAGTACACATGGGGCTCTTAAAGGCACATACACTACAACAATGGTACACCCTGTTAAGGTGTCTTAAACCAACACTTCGGAAAGTAACAAAGAAAATTAAGAAACATATGCCATCGTAAAAATGACATCAAATGAAACACAGGAGACACGAGTCTGCATTACAACCAGCTGAGGTAACTAAGAAGACAATGGTGCACCCGGTTGAGGTGTTTTTAATTTACACGTCATAAAAAGACACAAACAGAAGACATCAAATAGATACACCTGCTCCACACCATTTTTTATAAGCTTTGAACACCTAAAGGTAGAGACACGATTCTTACTGCTATCAGCTGAACTGACTGAAAGAATAGCAGGGGTCAGCAGAAAAATGACTAGGGATAATTAGCTTACATCAGCAGAAAACTTCAAAGGAAATACCACTGCAAAAGGGTATAAAAATTGAACTTTCAAATGGGATGATAGACTCGCTCGAAGGGGCAAAGTGATTCTCGGCTTCAGAGGCAAGCTCTGTAAGTCTACAACTCTTTGTGTCTCGGGGATCAACGGTATTGTATTTGATTTTGGTGGATATTCTGAATAAAAATTAAGAACTGTAAAACTAGCAAAGTTAAGATTTGAAAATAAGGATCTCTGATAATAGAATTGTAAGCTTTTTGTATTTGGAACTGTTAATGTTGCGACTGAAACACCTACTGTAATTACATGTTGGTTCTTTAATAAATCTATATAATTTTAGAATTGTCTCACATAGTACTTCTGTATCAAACTCGCAAACTCAATCTCTGTACGCTCCTTGGTGAGGAGTTGCAGAATTCTGAGGGAGTTTTTTGGGCCCTCATAATATCCAGAATGTTATAGTCTAGCTAAACTTATTAAAAGTGCTATCTGGAGGACGGTAACATCTTCAGGTTGTTCCTGTCCTTTAGGGAGAGATAGTCTGGACCTTTAGACCCAATTAAGTGTTTTTAGGATTCGGCTACCTCAAACTTTAGTTGAAAGTGAACGTCTGGGGAATACGCCTGATCTGGGGTAGCCTTAAAGGGGCTAGGACTAGTAATTATCCTTTCATTGTAGCGGCTCCCAGACTTGTCGAGACACCCGAATCTCATCCTCAGTATCCCTAAGGTGTGTTCAATTGTGATCCTGGTGGTCCCATCGCTTCTATTATATCTGTGTTGTTCAGGAGTGGTGAGGTTGTGGAGGGGTGGCAAAGTCTAGAGAGACTATCCCTTGTCCCCCAGCAGCCATCCTACAATGTTCCTGGGAGGGTGAAATACTGGCCAGGTGGTAGAGTGTCTCGGGATAAATATATTGGCCCAGAAATTAGGTTCGGGTGCTTGCCGCGCGTGCAAGCCCCCGATGTCCACTCACCCGGCGCGCCGACATCTGAAGCCTGGGCCTGCTTGGAATTCCTGTCACTGGCCCGGTTCAGATGTCGGCGCGCTGTGCTTACCTGATCCAGCGGCGTAGTTAGTGCGATGTGCCGGCTGGGATCAGGTGAGCACTGGGCAGCCAATCAGGGGTGGCGAAACTTCATTCATGAGTTTGATAGTAAGAACAGTACGGGCGCCCAAAAGACTAGTTTAACTTTAAATAAAATTTAAAAAAACATCCCAATAATTAAATAAACTATAAATAACTTTAAAAAACTATTTTAAACAATTAATCAAATTTTTGAATTTTTTTTTTTTAAAGAAATCGGGTCTAAAAATAAACTTACCGTACTGTAAAGTCCTTAAAAACAATAAAGCTGTGGAAAAAATGATATAATTTTAAATAATAGACCACTTACCTTAAAGAATCAAGTCCTTACGCCTCCTTTTTATATGTCTAAAAAGTTCAGGCCCTTACACACGGGCAAACCTGTCAAAAAGAAGGAAGTTCAACGTGTGCGCGCAGAGTCCTGCGCGCACGTGTTGGACCTCTGAACCCCTTGGAGGAAATGCCGGTTTCCCGCGCATGCGCTGTGCATGCTGAAATCCGGCACTTCCAACGGGCCCACGCGTGAGTACCCCGTCCATACTCACGCGTTGGGACCGGAATTACTGGCCCATTGTGACAGCTGCCTGCGTACCTTGCACAGACTTGCATAATATGGTTCCAGTGATCAGTAACTAGCTGCACACTGATGGTGTGGTACTGCCTTTCCTGTTGAGAATGCTGCTGGCTAGTGTCTGGTGCCCTGACGGCAACATGTGTGTTGTCACTGATGCCCTGGATGTGGGGGAAGCCAGGGGCCGTGCTATATTGGAAAGCCTGACAATGCATTCCTTTTACGACACTCCAAAGTCATCCTGTTTATATCTTGGAAAGCCTGTTGCTTTCAGATAAAAAGAAGTACGACTGTTAACCCTTAACTCCCCAAGATGTCCAACATACATCTCTCCAGGATGTCTAACAAATTCCCCCAGGAGAAGATCTATACATAATATTTACAGCACAGAAACTGGCCATTCAGCACAGCAGGTCTATGCCAGTGTTTATGCTCCACATGAGCCTCCTCCCACATTACTACATCTAACCCTATCAATATATCTTGATTTAATCCCCTCTTCAGCCCATGTACACTCTCTCCTATCATGGACCGTGATCATCCCCTGTTACTCTGGGTAAAGTCTGGTGCTGAGCGGCACAGAGCACACGGTCCCTGGTTTGCTCTCTGAGTTTAGTTGGCTGATTTCAGTGGGGGCACCGCAATTGCCCTTAGCAGCCTGGGCTAGGGAAGGGGAGAACATTACTATTGAATCTGCTTCCACTGCCCTTTCAGGCAGCGTATTCCAGATCATCATAACTCGCTGTGTAAAAAGAAATTCGTATTTTCCCCTTCTGGTTCTTTTGCCAATCACCTTAAATCTGTGTCCTCTGGTTACCCATCCTCCTGCTTGATGTGCCTCAATAAATCCAAGACTCGATGTTAGCGAAACAAAACAAGGCTTTTATTGACTTAGAAGGTAACACACAGAGGAGAATGTATCTTCCATCCAGAGGTCTGCCGTACTGGATGTGCTGCAGGCTGGGCCAGCTTACATAGGAGCCAGGTATGGGCGGAGCCCTACACACAGTACAATACAATGGAAATGAAACTGAAACCAACCACAGTCACAGGCAGAGAAATACTGATGAGTGATGAATGGAATATTTCATCACATTCACCCCTTCTATAGATTTAGTTTGTTTGGGGGTTTGATAGTCCTCTGCGACCGACGTGGCTGTTGTGGTGCCGCGGGTGTCGGCTGGGTGTCCCCGGTGGCCTCCTGGGTCTCTGCTGGGGGTGCCGCCAGGGTTGTTGAAGGGGTAGTTGGTGGGGGTACCATTGGTCGATGTTCTTCCGGGGGTGATGAAAGAGTAGTGGGTGGGTAAGAGTTGCTGTGGTCGTTGTTGCTGCTGTTGTCGTGGTTGTTGTCGTTACCGGCTGGGGCGATGTCTTTTATGGACACGGTGTCCTCCCTTCTGTCGGCGTGCCGGACATACGCGTATTGGGGGTTGGCGTGGAGTAGGTGCACTGACTCCACGAGAGGGCCCGTCTTGTGGCCCCTCACATGCCTTCGCACGAATACCGGACCTGGGGTGGAGAGCCATGACGGCATGGATACGCCTGAGGTGGATTTCCGGGGAAAGACAAACATTCGCTCGTGAGGCGTGGCATTAGTGGCAGTACACAATAGCGACCGTATCGAATGAAGCACATCTGGGAGGACTTCCTGCCAGCGGGAGATAGGGAGGCCTTTGGTCCTTAGAGCTAGAGTGACTGCTTTCCATACTGTCCCGTTCTCTCGCTCCACTTGACCGTTACCCCGGGGGTTGTAGCTGGTGGTACGGCTCGTGGCGATCCCCCTGGACAGCATGTACTGGCGTAGCTCTTCATTCATGAAGGACGCCCCCCTATCCGTATGGATGTAGCTCGGCATACCGAACAGGCAGAACAGGCTGTTGAGGCATTTAATGACCGTGGCGTTGGTCATGTCTGGGCAGGGGAAGGCGAATGGGAAACGAGAGTATTCGTCCACAATGTTCAGGAAGTAAACATTGCGGTCGACGGACGGGAGGGGGCCCTTGAAATCTAAGCTGAGCCGCTCAAAGGGCCATGTAGCTTTGATTAAGTGGGCTCTATCTGGGCGGTAGAACCGAGGCTTGCACTCAGCGCAAGTGCGACAGTTCCTGGTCAGGGACCGAACTTCCTCAATCGAGTAGGGTAAGTTGCGGGACTTTATGAAATGGAACAGCCGCGTGACCCCTGGGTGGCAGAGGTCATTGTGGAGGGTCTGTAGCCGATCCCCGGTGGCGCTGGCACACATCCCTCGTGAGAGGGCGTCGGGGGATTCGTTAAGGGCCCCTGGCCGGTAAATGATGTCATAATCGAAGGTGGAGAGCTCGATCCCCCACCTAAGAATCTTATCATTTTTAATCTTCCCCCTCTGTTTATTATTGAACATAAACGCTACCGGCCGCTGGTCGGTAAGTAGGGTGAAGCGTTTGCCGGCTAGGTAGTGGCGCCAGTGGCGCACTGCCTCCACGATGGCTTGGGCCTCCTTTTCTACGGAGGAGTGTCTGATCTCGGGCCCTTGGAGGGTCCTCGAGAAGAAAGCTACAGGCTGCCCCGCCTGGTTGAGGGTGGCCGCCAAGGTAAAGTCAGACGCATCACTTTCCACTTGAAAGGGAGTGTTCTCGTCCACTGCCTGTAGCGTGGCCCGCTCAATATCCTGCTTAATGCTTTTGAAGGCGGCATGGGCCTCAGCAGAGAGCGGAAAAGAGGATGCTTTCAAGAGGGGGCGGGCTTTGTCGGAGTAGTTGGGGACCCATTGGGAATAAGAAAATAACCCCAGGCACCTTTTCAGGGCTTTGGGAGTGTTGGGCAGGGGCAGCTCCCGTAGGGGGCGCAATCGGTCAGGGTCTGGTCCGATTTCCCCATTCTCCACCACGCTGCCTAGTATGCAGAGGCGCGTGGTGTTGTAAACGCACTTGTCCTCGTTGTAGGTGAGGTTGAGTTTTTGTGCGGTCTTCAGGAACCTCTCGAGGTTCGAGTCGTGATCCTGCTGGTTGTGACCGCAGATGGTGACGTTGTCGAGGTAGGGGAAGGTTGCCTGCAAGTGGTGGTCATCGACCATGCGGTCCATCTCCCTCTGGAAGACCGAGACCCCATTCGTCACCCCAAAGGGGGCTCTGAGGAATTGGTAGAGGCGTCCGTTCGCCTCGAAGGCGGTGTACGGGCGGTCCTCTGGTCTGATAGGGAGCTGGTGGTACACTGACTTGAGGTCGATGGTGGAGAACACCCGGTATTGGGCGATTTGGTTCACCATTTCTGATATGCGGGGTAGCGGGTAGGCGTCTAGTTGGGTGTACCTGTTGATCGTTTGGCTATAGTCGATCACCATCCATTTCTTCTCACTACCCCTTACCACCACCACTTGGGCACGCCACGGGCTATTGCTGCATTCAATAATGCGCTCTTTCAGGAGCCTGTCTACCTCGGTCGCGATAAACCGCCTGTCCTCCCAGCTGTACCTCCTGCTTTTGGTCGCTATTGGCCGGCAGTTAGGGGTAAGGTTCGCGAATAGCGAAGGCGGCTTTACCTTCAGGGTAGCCAGACCGCACACTGTGAGGGGCGGCTGGGACCCACCATAATTGAGCGTGATGCTTTGGTGGTAGCACTGGAAATCCAGGCCCAAGATCACGCTCGCACATAGATTCTTCATGATTAATACTTTAAAATTATCGTATACAGTTCCGTTAACGGACAATTGTGCCATGCAGTAACCCATAATGGTCGATGTCTGGGTTTTATCAGCCATAGAGATGGTACCCCGAGTAGGGACCACCTTTAGGGAGAGTTGTTGTACCAGTTCAGGGTGGATAAAACTCTCCGTGCTTCCACTGTCAATTAAACATTTAACCCTGCACCCGTTTACCTCGATGTCCACCATTGATTTGGATAGCGGGTGCGGCCTGGTCTGGTCCACTGTGACCGATGCCACTGTAGGGCCCTGATCGAGACAAGATGGCGTCCATGCTGTCTGCTCACAAGATGGCGGACCCCATGAGGTCGGGCAAGATGGCATCCAAGATGGCCGCTCCCACGGCGCACACGCGGCGGTGGCAGGTTTTCCGGCGGGGTTCCCTCTGCACACCTTCCCGAAGTGCCCCTTCTTACCGCACTTAAAGCAGGTGGTGCCTTTCACCGGGCACAGGTTTCTGGTGTGCTTCGGCTGCCCGCAGAAGTAGCAGTTGGGTCCCCGACGCGTCGCGGCTGTCGTAGGGCTTCTGCGGGGAGAGCGGGGCCCCGACGGTGTCGGGCTGCCGGGCGGGGGAGATGCCTTCCAAGATGGCGGCGCCCTTGGTGCACACGTGGCGGCGTGGACGGCGCGGGCTGAAGATTAGGCGTCCGAGTTTCTCTGGGCCACATCCAGGGATCGTGCTGTGTCCGCAGCCTGTTTCAGGTCCAATCCCGTTTTTTCCAGCAGTCTCTGCCGGATGTAAGTGGAGCTGAGGCCTGTGATAAAGGCATCGCGAACAAGCTCGTCAGTGTACACTGCGGCTTTTACATCTTGGCACTTGCAGTCTTTGCCAAGCGTTTTCAGGGTGCCTAGGAACTCCTCCACCGATTCCCCAGGTCGCTGTGCGCGAGTAGCGAGCAGATGCCTAGCATACACCTCATTCGTAGGCTGCTGGTAATGCGCCTTTAAGATGTCGCAGGCAGCCGGGTACGTGTCGGCGTCTTGGATGAGGGGGTAAACCCGGTGGCTTACCCAATTCCGCAGAATTCCGAGTTTCATACTCGCAGCGTCCGTAGCGTCTTTGACGGCTGCGGAATTGTCCAGGAAGAATTCCATACACATAAACCAGTGTCCGAAGCGTGCCGATGCGTCCGAAGCATGCTGGTCCAAATCCAAACGTTCAGGTTTCAAGAGTTGATCCATTGTGTTGAAAATTAAGTCAATAAAATTGATGTGCCTCAATAAATCCGAGACTCGATGTTAGCGAAACAAAACAAGGCTTTTATTGACTTAGAAGGTAACACACAGAGGAGAATGTATCTTCCATCCAGAGGTCTGCCGTACTGGATGTGCTGCAGGCTGGGCCAGCTTACATAGGAGCCAGGTATGGGCGGAGCCCTACACACAGTACAATACAATGGAAATGAAACTGAAACCAACCACAGTCACAGGCAGAGAAATACTGATGAGTGATGAATGGAATATTTCATCACACTGCTAGTTTCTCTTTATTTACTCTGTCTAGGCCCCTCATGATTTTGAACACCGCTATTAAATCTTCCCTTAACCTTCTCTGCTCTAAGGAGAACAACCTCAGCTTCTCCAGTCTAAAGGGGCGGCGTCTCTTGGACCGGGGGAGGGGGACGAGTGTTTGGCCCACGTTTTTATTCTGTCAGTGCCACTTTAAAGCCGCTGCACCCAACCTGCTCGATTACTCATAAAACATTCACAGCTACTGTGGTTTGAGACTGGAAACTGCGAGACCGCAGGAGTGGGCGACTCAGGCAGTCTGCTCATCCTGTGGTCCAATTTCTGTGGGTGGGGCGATAATTTCAGTATATTCCGAAAACAGAGACACGTCCAGCACCAGTCCCGTGTGCCAGCAATCTTGTAGCTACCACGTCGAACCTGAGGGTGGCTGCTAGCCGATAAGGGCTATCTGGTCTACAACTGGCTGATGACTCCCCTCCGCAACCCCAGCACTCATATAATGAGAACCATGCTGCCACGAGGAACATCATCAAGCAGACCATCGGGGTGCTGAAGCAACGGTTCAGAACGACTGGCAGTGACCACTTCAGCTATCTGCTCTCACTGCTTTATTACTATTAGTCTGGAGGACCTCCTGGCACCCCCTACGGGTAGAGGACGTGTCCCTTCCATTCCAGTCCCTGCACTAAGGCCTTCATTGCTCCGCCTGAGAACCTAGATGCCCTTTCACTGCCCTGTTGAGCCTTAACTGACCAACAGTTGCCCTTGACTACCAGTTCAATGAGGTGCTGAATGCAGAATGCACTTCCCCTTTAAGAATTGCAGACTGCATTTAAAAGTGGGGGCTAGCTTTAAATAGAGCTAGCCTCGCACTAACTTGGGACCCCTGCTGAGCTCTTATCGCTGGGCTGCATGCATCAATAATGTTAATTAGCAGGCAGCATGAATGTTACGCGCTGCCTGCACTACTTTTAACAGGCACGGGGCGATTGTGCAACACGATTCCTGTGCCCAGTTTCGGGCCTACTCGAATTTTTATCTCTATCAATCTCACTCTTGAACATTTCAATTGACCCAGCATCCAGTGTTTTAGAGGGAGTTCCAGATTTTGTGTGAAAAAGTACTTCCTGATTTCACTCCTAAATGGCCTAGCTCTAATTTTAAGATTCCCCCACCAGAGGAAATAGATTCTCTTGTCCACCCTATCCAATCCCTTTATCATTTTAAACACCTCGATTAGATCACCCCTCAACCTTCTCAACTCATGGGAATACAAAGCAAGGTTATGTCACCAGTCCTCGTATTTTAACCTTTAAGCCCCAGTACCATTCTGGTGACTCTGTGCTGTCGCCCCCACCCCCTCAAGGCCAGACGCTGCTACTCCTGTGGGCCGCGCTAAAGTAAGCTTTTCTTAACCTAACTTAGCGGGCCTGAAGGCTCACCTGGTAGGGTGGTCACAGCGGGCGTGAGTTCAAATTCCAGGAGATTCATCTGCAGCTAAAACCAGCAGTGTTACAATCACAGATCAGTGGGAATGGAGCAAGAAATCGAGCCACTCCATTTTAACTGATCCCCTGCCCCATTCCTGATGATCAGGGAGAGCTAAAATGATCCCTATGGTGTTATTCCTTGGAAGTTATTTCATTGAATGAGACTTTCTTACTTCATGGTTGTTCTGGCCGCATGCAAGAAAAATATAAGCTACTAAGGTTTCAGTACTTCCTTTCTGAGTCACACGTGGTAGCGAGCACATTTATATTTATTTACATGTGAATGGTTTAGGTAATTCCACAGTATTGGTGTTTCACAGTTTTCTGGTGATCGGCGGGTTAATGTAGCTTTCATTTATTTACTGAAATGATGGACAAATAGGATACTGCTTTGTTTGGTAGTCATATTGACTTTGTGAAGACCTGCGGAAATTATTTTGCGTGCTTCATGGAAATAATTGGCCTTAAGCCATTTTCCATAATAGAAGTTTAGTCTCTGCCCTTTCAGCAGATTTCTGTGTAGTGTGGAAAAGTACAGGATGGAATGCTGCAGGAGTATAAACCCATCGTCTGAATGCAAACAAAGCAATCACAATTAGAAAGGCAGGGCTTTGCTGCACATGGGGCTTTTTAATTATTGTGATATGAACGCAAGACCTTAGTGTTTGTTAATGGCAATATAATACAGGTTAGATTTATAATGTGTAATGATATAATCTGAGTTTCTGCTCCCAATCTCATCAGTCATGCAATGAGTCTGATCGCTGCTTTACAAAGTCAGTGATTTTGCTGTCCTTATTACATCACCCATTAAAATATTAAAGCTGATGGCACCGACCCTAAATTTAAATATCAGTTTTTGCTGAAGAATTCAATGGACAGTTTGAAATTGACTACACAAAGTGGAAGAACTGAAAGGCAAGTTGAAATTCTTCATCTACATTTTTTGAATTTGTGTTTGGAATGTGGATGCCACTGGCAAGGTCACATTCCTTGCCCGTTTCCTACTGCCCTGCGAAGGTGGTGGTGGGCCTTCTCCTCAAACTCCTGCAGTCCTAGTAGGAATACCATTCTCGCAATGGTGATAGGCAGGGAATTCCAGGATTTTGATCAAGTGGCGATGAAGGAGCAGCGACTCTCATAATGTTGCTAATCTTGTCTTTCTCGGGGGTAGATATCACGGGACTGGGAGGTACTATTGAAGTTAACTTGGTGAGTTGCTGCAGTACATCCTGTAGACGGTACATATTACTGCAACCACTGTGGTTTAGGGGTTGGATACCGAGTCCAGTGGAAGGAACACTGATAAAACTCGACTGCTCGGTCCTGGATGGTGCTGAGTTTTATGAGTTTTGTTGCACTCATCCAGGCAAGTGATGAGTAAACCATTAGGCACTTTACAGCCTTCCGGACTCAGTATCGAGTTCAACAATTTCAGATCCTAACCTCGGTCCCCATTACATTTTTACATATATTTTGTGCCCTTCCCCCTTTTTCTCTCTCCCACATGGCAGCTGTCTCTCATTCTGCCAGCGCATTTCACACCTAGAGTCATCTTTTGTCTTCTTACTGGTCCTAGCACCACCTCGTCTCGTTTTGAATACCTCTTAATGTCTCTTCACTTCTCTTTTGTTCTTTCATCCCCATTTCCCAACCCCCAAACTGGCCTTTTAATCTGTTTCATTTCCTGTGTTTTTTCAGTCCTGACGAAGGGTTTCGACCTGAAACGTTGACTCTATTTCTCTCTCCATGGATGTTGCCTGGCCTGCTGAGTTTTTCCAGCATTTTCTGTTGTTATTTCGGATTTCCAGCATCCACAGAATTTTGCTATCATCGCATTCCTGACTTGAGTCTTGTAGATGGCAGAGAGGCTCTGAGCTGTCAGGAGTGGAGTCACTTTCTGCCCTACCTGTGTGATCACGATGTTGAAACGGCTGGTCCAGTTAAGCTTCTGGCCATTGGTGACACCCATCCACCTCCCCCCCCTCCCCTCAAGATGCTGATGGTGGGGGACTTGGCAATGGCAGTGCCATTGAAGGTCAGGGGAAGGTGGCTGGGCTTTGTTTTAATTAACAGTAATCCAGACCACTTTAATGGCAATCAAGGGTTGATACTCCAGTCCTGTATGAAGAGAGTGCTGCATTGTGGTTGATCAAGGGAAAAACAGATAGGTGGAAGAGGTTGTGGAATGAGAAATATGGTTCTGAGAGATGTTGGGGTATAGAAAGAAAGAAATCATGGCGAGAGATAAAGAGAAATAGTGGCGATATGGGTGAGATGGAGAAAAACTGAGAAATGAGGCTAACAGATAACAGGAGATAGATTCAAGAATGAGACGGGTGAGAGTGTTCAGGGCAAAGGCAGAGATGAAAAGGAGAGAATGCAACTTTGAAAGGATCATGCAGAAAGATCCAGGTAGCAATTTGGCCGTGCCCATTTTTGACCGCACAGGGATGCACGTTGTGAGCGGGGTGGGGCGGCGGAGCATTTTTTTAATGTAAGATCAGGAGGAGAACTTCTACTCCTCCTGGCTCCACATTTAGGTAAGTATGTGGGCCTTCTTGCCGGTTAGTGCCGGGTGAAGCACTGGGGTGTTTGAAAATCTACAACAGGTTTAGCAAGAAGCAGGGGACACTAATCTACATGCATTATTCTTGCTTTTGAATGTTGCCGATGTGCGCTCCTGCCACCAGCGCGACCTCCTCTACTAATATGGTGTCTGACGTACTTCTGGTTGGATATGTGCACATGGTTCTTGCCTGCCATATTGGGGGTTCAGTAGGCCAGTTTAATGCCTGAAAAACAGGCACTGCGTGGCCAAAATTATAGGCCATCGTGATAGAAAGAGTTTGATTGAGGGCAAAGAGAGAGCGATCAGGGAGAGAAAATAAAGATATGTCGGAGACAGAGAAACAGACAGCGAGGTCAGAGGATGGAATGAGATACAAGATTCAAGGGTCAGAAGACTCACCACCATGTGCAACACCATGGGAATTTTAATAATTATAACACAATTTTTCTATTTGGTGCAGGGTGGAAACTCTTTTTCCATCACAGTGCACATGTCTGACCCATTGTGACTGGTTGCTTTTTGTTTCTTTTAGTGGGAAAGTATAGATGAACCATCCACACAAGCTTCAAATTGTATCTGATGCCAGTGGGCTCATTAATGACTTTTACCCACTTAGTCGTTAAACATCTGATTAAATTTGATGCTGTCTTGTTATTTATCTAAAGCGAATGCGGCCTAAAACATCCAAGACTTTTCTGCTTTTCCTTTCTTTTTAATGCAGCAGTTTCTTCCACTTTGTTTCACCACGGATGTTCGGGTTGGGGGAACTCTGGTCTAAGAGTCAGAAGGTTGTGGGTTGAAGTCCCACTCCAGAGACTGGAGCACAATAATCTAGGCTGGTACGTCAGTGCTGTACTGAGGGAGTGCGGCACTACATTTCGGGTGAGACGTTCAAAGACTCGTCGTTACTCTCTTAGGTGGATGTAAAATATCCCATGGGACTAGTTCGAGGAAGAGCAGTGGAGTTCTCCCAGTATCCTGGCCAATATTTATCTTTCTACCAACATCACTAAAACAGATTATCTGGTCATTATCACTGTTGTTTGTGGGACCTTGCAAATTGGCTGCCGTGTTTCCTACATTACAACAGTGACTACACTTCAAACGTTTTCAAATGGCTGTAAAAGGCTTTGGGACATCCCAGATTGCAAAAGGCACTATATAAATGCAAATCTTTCTTTAAAGCATATTAACCCTAGCATCACTAAAGCACGTTAATGCACTAGAATGATATATTCATCTTGATCACCTTTTTGAATGGCAGTGCCAATGTAAGGGTTTTAATTCTTCTGTGAGCCGCTTTTAGTGCACTAGTTCAGTGGTCCATAGAGACTTTCCAGGGGGCCCGCAAAAATAATCTGAAAGTTACTTTTTTTCATTGATTAAAATCTTTCAGTGAGTTGCATTTTGTGACAATATCTTCTTCCTTTCTGCGATTAAAACAATTGTGTTATCCTTTACTCCGCGACTGCTTTGCCCTTTGGACGCCAGCAGCTCGTCTCCCTAATGAGCGCGCAGTTTCTCAGTCATGTCATCCCCAGTCTCCGGCATGCGATGCCTCACGGGCTCTGGTTGCAGCAGTCGGCCGGACAGACAGTGGAGGGAGGGCCGCGGCGGTCCAGGCTGCTACTCGGTGCCTTTCGGGACCCGATGGAGCGGCAGAAGGCGGCTGCTGCGGTCAGGTCCCCGACACTGCAACAGTGGAGAGTGAGATTCCGCCACTCAAGCTGCGGGCGCCATGTGCCTGGTACAGTCGGTACACGATCCGCTCCCGGGCTGGGCCCCTGCCCCCTCAGATACTTTGAAGCAATACAAGTAAGTGTACATATATTTAAATCTCCCTTGTGAAAAACCAATGTACTATTAAAGCAAATCCAACAACTTGCATTTATAAATAAATCCACAGTGAGAAAACTTCAATTAAACCCAAATTAAAGGTGAAAATATCGGCGCTCAATGCACTTTCCTACAATGCACCTTTCCTACAATGCACCTTTCACGACTGAAGGTCTGACAAGTACCTCCATTACCATAGAATCCTAGAATGATACAACACAAAACAGATACTGAGGGGGCTCGACAGGTAGATGCAGAGAGGATGTTTCCCCTCGTGGGGAAATCTAGAACGCAGGGGCACAGTTTTAGAATAAAGGGTCGCCCTTTTAGAACTGAGATGAGGAGGAATTTCTTCTCTGAGGGTCGTAAATCTGTGGAATTCTCTGCCCCAGAGAGCTGTGGAGGCTGGGTCATTAAATACATTTAAAGTGGAGATAGACAAATTTTTGCAAGATAAGGGAGTGAAGGGTTATGGGGAGTGGGCTGGGAAGTGACTTTGAGCCCAAGATCAGCCATGATCTTATTGAATGGCGGAGCAGGCTCGAGGGGCCAAGTGGCCTATTTCTTATGTTCTGGGCACTGCACTTTAGGAAGGATGTGTAGGCCCTTGAGAGGTTGCAGAGGAGATTTACCAGAATGGTTCCGGGGATGGGGGATCTTAGCTACAAGGACAGGTTGGAGAAGCTGGATTTGTTTTCATTAGAGCAAAGGATGTTGAGGGGTGATTTGATAGAGGTGTACAAGATTATGATGGGTTTGGATAGGCTGGATGGGGAAAGGTTGTTCCCTCTAGTTGATGGTGCAAGGACTAGGGGACACAGATTTAAGGTTTTGGGCAAGAGATACGGGGGGACGTGAGGAAAAACTCTTTTACGCAGCGAGTGGTGAGGACCTGGAACTCGCTGCCGACAGAAGTGGTGGAAGCGGAGACACTCAATGTTTTCAAGGGGAGACTGGATAGGCACTTGAGGGAAATAAACTTGCAGGGCTATGGGGATAGAGTGGGGGAATGGGACTGACTGGATTGCTCTACAGAGAGCAGCACGGTGGCATAGTGGTTAGCACTGTTGCCTCACAGCGCCAGGGACCCGGGTTCGAATCCGGCCTCGGGTGACTGTGTGGAGTTTGCACATTCTCCCCGTGTTTGCGTGGGTTTCCTCCGGGTGCTCCGGTTTCCTCCCACAGTCCAAAGATGTGCGGGTTAGGTTGATTGGCTATGATAAATTGACCCTTAGTGTTAGGGGGATTAAATACGTGGGGTTACGGGGATAGGGTGGGATATGTGTTGGTGTAGGGGTTACGGGATCGGGTGGGATATGTGTCGGTGCAGGCTCGATGGGCCGAAATGGCCTCTATCTGCACTGTGGGGTTTCTGTGATTCTGTGAAAAGGAGGCCATTCGGCCTATCGTGCCTGTGCCTGCTCTTTGGTAGAACTATCCAACTAGCCCCACTCCCCTGCTCATTCCCCATAGCCCTGCAAATGTTTTCCCTTCCAAGTATTTATCCAATTCCCTATTGAAAGTTACTATTAAATCTGCTTCCACCACCCTTTCACAACAACAACTCGCTGTGTAAAAAAAAGTTTCCTCATGTGGTCTCTGATTCTTTTGCCAATCAGTACCCAGAATTGGTAAAAGAAGCAATGAAAATGTTGCTCCTTTCCCAACAAGGAAACATCATTTTCTGCTATGGCAGCAATGAAGACAAAGTACAGGTCTTGTCTGGACATAGAGAATGATGTACGAGTGTCATTGTCAAACATCATACCAAGGATAGAGAGACCTGCATTGAGAAGCAGGCACATCCATCTCAATGATATCTGTAAGAAAATACCTGTTTTCTTAAAAGCATTATTGAAACACTCTTTACATGCAGCACTTTCATATTATGAATATTATATAGTATTATAACTTGGAGGGTCCGTGATTACTAATCCATTTGAAAAGGGGTCCTTCAACCAAAGAAGTTTGAGGACCACTGCACCAGTTAATGGGCCAGAAATTGGTGAACGGGGCTTGCCGCGCATGCAAGCCCCGTATATGCACTTACCCCGCGCTACTGCCGATCAGCTCCAGGGACGCCTGGACTTGGTGTTTGAAAAAGAAGAATCCCGGGCAGCGTATAACGTCACGCCGCCCAGGAGTGCAGCCAGCGCGAAGCCAGGAGCGTGTAGTGTAAGTGAGACACGCCCCTTGAGGTCTCAGTTTCACTGGACATGCCCCCAATGTTTCTGTCAAGCTGCTAAGCATTTTTACATGCAAAGCAGCAGTTTAAATAGGTTTTTGGAAGTTTTTTGAAGATTTTGGTAACTTTTATAAACTTTTTAAAATGTTTACATTATTTTGAGTAATCTGAAGTAGTTTTAAAGAGAATTAAAGCAATCTAAAGACTTTTAAAAGCCCTAAAAGAATTTTTTAAATTCCATTTATTTATTTAGCAATGTCGTCGTCATACGTGTCTTCACACTGTTCCCTTTGGGGAACTGTATGAAGTGGTGGAAGGATTTATGGCCATGATTAACGCTCATTCCGTGACCGTAACCATCTTTGAACCAGCCATTAGGGCGGTTAGTCCTATGGTGGGAGGGTTTTACGGGCTCCCACAAGCTATACAAGGAGGGGGGGCCACCCACACCCACGGACGCAAATATCCCACTGGATGTCAACCCAGAATTTAGAGCCGGAGCTCCGACTCCACTTGCCGGGACTGTCTGGAGCGGGGTTCGAAATCCTACCCTGATCTGGCCCAGCGGCGGGGATCCTACCGCTATGACAAAGGCCCAATCCGATTAGCAACGTGAAATGGCAGCATAGGGCTCCAGTCACGGGGAGGGAAAAGGCGCAGGAAACGTATGGGTGTCACCTTTTGTGCGGAGTGGGCCTTTTGCGTAGCAGTAAACATCCCCGCCGCTGGGCCAGAAGGAGTAGGGTTTTGAACCCCACTCCAGACAGTCCCAGCAAGTGGAGTCGGAGCTCCAACTTTAAATTCTGGGTGGACATCCAGCGGGATACTTGCGTCCGTGGGTGTTGGTGGCCCCCCCCCCCCTTAGATGGGTTGTGGGAGCCCGTAAAACCCTCCCGCCATAGGACTAACCACCCTAATGGCTGGTTCAAAGATGGTTACGGTCACGGAATGAGCGTTAATCACGGCCATAAATCCTTCCACCACTTCATACAGTTCCCCAAAGGGAACAGTGTGAGGATACGTACGATGATGACCTCTTGCGCAATGCACCTCCTTGGACCCTCAGTCGCAGATGCGAGGGGGCAAGTCGTGCAATTGTTACATTTTTCATTTTATTGACATGTAAAATGTTGGCCCAGTAATTCCCTTCCAAATGCGCGAGTACGGTCGGGGTACTTACGCATCTGGCCGGATGAAATGCCGGTTTTCAGCATGCACAGTGCATGTGGGGAAAACCGGCATTTCCTGTCCTCTGAACGAAGGGGTTCAGAGGCAGAACGCGTGCGACTGCACAGGCAGCGCGTGCGCAGTATAATTCGCCGCTTTCATTAATGCTTTCAGTGAGGTCAAGTCATTACAACTTACACATGAAAAAAGCATGGGTACAGTTGCTCCAGAGGCTGCGGAGGAAGATATTTATTATCGTGGAGCTTCTGAAAGTATGTATGTCTGTATATATTCCTTTGCGTGTTATGTATATATTCCTTTACTTATGTGTATGAATGTATTATTTAATTATGACTTTCAGAGAAAGTAACTTATTGGAAAATCATAATTAAAAACATACATTCATACACATTAGTAAAGGAATATAAAACATACATACATATACGTAAAGGAATATATGTGGACATACATACATAACTCATTCTCACATTCCATTCACACAGCCACAATTGCTCCTTCTACCTACCGCTCTGAAAACCCTTTAAAAAAAAAAAAAAAAATTTAAACTTTAAAACTTACTTAAAATTTCTTAAAATAACTTCCCTCCCTTTCCCAAACAAAAACATTGCATTTCAGAAGCTCCACGATAAAATATATCTTCCTCCGCAGCCAATGAACAACTTTACACTTGCTTTTTTCAAGTGTAACTTCTAAGGACTTACCCTCACTGAATCCATCATTGAAATCCACAAGGTTCACTGCGCAAGCGCTGCCTGTGCAGTCGCACGCGCTGTGAATAGACCTCGGGTCTGGAAATGCCGGCGTTCCCCGCATGCGCTGTTCCTGCTGAACGCCGGCATTTCCAACGGCCAGATGCGTGAGTACCCCGACCGTACTCACGCTTCTGGCCGCAAATTTCTGGCCCAATGATTGCTTCAAATTTCTGTGTATGCTGCTTTAACAAAGTTGTTAAGCTGTTTAAAATATTTAAGTTTTTCGTGGCTAAACAACTTCGATAAAATAGTGCACACAGGATTTTTAGATCTTTGGTAACATTAGTGCCTAGCTATGAGCCCTTCATGCAAGTGGAATTGTTTCCACTCAGGCCGACAGAGAGCTACAAAGAGAGGTGGAAGAGTTACTTTAACAATATGAATTGGGGGCGTGCTGTTTGGGCAGATAGCGAGGGTTTTTGAACATCATTTTGTACTAATCATATGTTACATGGAAAAATCAGGAATGCCTTAAAAGGGAAAGGTGAGAATACAAACAGATTCACTGAACCAGACAGGGCTGGATCCTGATACAATGCAAAAGTCAGCCTACTGGAGCAGAAACTGTTAGATTTGGCATTCAGCCAGGCAGAAAAATATTTGAAGATTCAGGCCATGGGGGAAGCAGTAGGGTTAGTTTTGGATTGTTCTGGTGAAGAACCAGCTTCTTTCTGTGCTGTAAAAGTTTATGGTTTCAACAGAAGAAAAATGGAATGTATTTAAGGTTATTTTACAGGGTGAAGAAAGGAAATATATTCTGTTTAAGAAAAAGGAACACAGCAAGACCTAGACCACTGTGGCTTAATAAAGACTTTAGAAGGAACCTAAAAACAAGCAAAGTTACTATAAAAGATACAAGGGGACAAAGGCGGCAAAATTGCTGGGCTCTGGGAGAATGCATTGGCGGCAGTTTTTACTTGGGGGCAGGAATTTGGGACCGGACCCAGGTGTCTCGGGATTTGGCCCAAGTGAACCGCGTCACAAATTGACCTGGATGTGAGGCTGGGATGAAAGTCAAAGTCACCACTGTCTTGAATTTCAGTGTGACTGGATCCTTCCAGGCAGCATCTGGTGACCTTTGCCACGTTAGTTTGGCAGTGGCTCACCATTGCATCAAGAAGGGCACGGTGGCATAGTGGTTAGCACTATTGCCTCACAGCACCAGGGACCCGGGTTCAAATCCGGCCTCGGGCGACTGTCTGTCTGGAGTTTGCACATTCTCCCTGTGTCTGTGTGGGTTTCCTCCGGGTGCTCCGGTTTCCTCCCACAGTCCAAAGATGTGCGGGTTAGGTTGATTTGGCTATGATAAATTGACCCTTAGTGTTAGGGGATTAAATACGTGGGGATAGGGTGGGATATGTGTCGGTGCAGGCTCGATGGGCCGAAATGGCCTCTATCTGCACTGTGGGGATTCTGTGATTTCTGTGATTTCTGTCACCGATGCTCTAACCAGGAGGGCTGGTGCAATTCACAACATTCCCAATGGACCAGAGAAACATGAAAAGAGAACTATTCAGTCTATGAACTGGCAGGATTCCTACAGGTGCAAGGAGCAATCACTTGCCACCCAAAGACCCATATGACAACCCTCTTCAATTTTATGAATAGGAAAGGCTAGAGGCAGTCTTCAGAGATTCTAGTGGCTGGATGGCAGCTGCAGAGGTCCAAACAACAGCAACTTGCATTTATAAAGCGTCTTTAACGTAGTAAAACATCCAAGAAATCAGCCAAACTATACTAAATCTAAAACAAATGTAAAAATGGACTAATGTTTGATTTCCCAACCCTTACTCATTATTAATAATAATGCTGATTTCCAATTTTTCTGCAACAACTTTTATTTTGATGAGGATATTGTGTCAGGGTAGAAACTTGGTATGGTTTGAAAGTATTGAACTTTCTGATCTCCTTTGTCAATACACAGCAGTGCAAATTTCAGCCTCTCTTTAGAAGACAGTGCTGTATTCAAAAGGTATAGATATGTTGCTATCAATAATTGAGGAGATATGTATTCATCTGTGACTCCCATTCACGTATCTTTTATGTGATGAGTATTTCTGTTTAACAAGAGCACAAAAATCTTCTGTCTGAATACAAATGTCAGTTCACTGTCTCATTTCTGCATCAGTTCCTCTGTGCAATTGTTCAGAGGACTGGGTAGCATTATGGCATTTGCTGAGACAGCGACTGGATTTTATTTTATAACAGAAGTCTACAATGTGAGTTCTGCCAATGGCACAGTGAGTTTCTAAAGTGAATAGTTGAGCCACACAGACTATGAAGGTTCCAGCTTCAATTCTCTGTCTATGCTGAGTTAATTTTAATAGACAGAAATTTGTGGGGAGTTTGCACCTGACTTTTGAGACGTGCTCCTATTGGGTAAAACCCAGTGTAAAAAGTGCAAATCAATGGAATGAAAATCGGACAGGTTCTACAACAGGTGGGCGATTCGCTCCACCAGAGTACTGCTCAGGCAATGAAGATAAAAATTTACCCTGATGTGTCTACAAAAAAAAAGTTGAATTTTAATTATCTTCCCTGTGTTTTGTTAACAGTTAGAAAGGGTAAATGTTAAATGCTTTACCCATGAGAAAGAAATTCTAATTGATAACATGTATGCAAAAGAGAGAGGGAGATAAACAGATAGTATCTTTCCTTATTCTAATTTGATTTTGCTAAAAAATATATGTAAATTGCATTTTGAAAGCAAATAAAGCATCTTTAAGGGAAACAGATAGAAAGAGAAGATAGGAGGGGGAGGGAAGAAGGAAAACATTTGGAAGGTGAGGGGACTTCTGGCCTTTTGCCACCCACCCTTGGGGGGACTGAGTGGGCCTTAGATGAGGTGAGTGGGAAGGATACAAGAGTTGAGAGGGTAGTTCAAAGGAGAAAAGGTAGGGGTAGCAATGAGATTGAGGAGGTGGTAGGAATGGGAAGAGGTTGTGGAAGGATAGGGGATGCGATGGGAGCAAGAGGTGGGGGGAAGCATGAGTAATTGGAGGAGTGGAGGGTAAGGGAGCCACTAAGGACCATATTTTCACCACAAGCACACATTGAATACGGCCTGCAGCCGTTGGTGGCTATGTTCCCTTACCGGACCACACTATACCACCCACCACCTGAAAGGAAAGAAGAAAAGAAAATGAGAGAAAAACAGACAGGGAAGAGAGAGGGGTAGAAGCATAAAAGTGACAGAGTTAAACAGCCCTGCAAAACTAGCAAAGACTGATAAGAGAGAGAACATATTGGCCAGCTAACCATGTGCAACATCATCGGAGATTGATGAGTAGATAAATAAGATACCTAAAAAATCATGGTTATCAAATATAAATTAGTTGAACAAAATGATTTACAATAGAGATTACATACCTTTTTACCCTAGAAGAGAAGAAAAATTTAGTAGCCCCAAATAATTAGTTTATGCAGAGTTAACCATTTCTTACTGAACTAGAATTGTTGGAATATACATTAGGCAAGAGTCAGTCTGACTTCCCAACTGGTACTCCAGTAGAAATTTTCCATACCTTCTTTACCCCTAACAGCTGAACTATCCTTGTGACAATTGCTTCTGATATAGGGTCATTTTACTAATTTGAATGCCTTGTTAACGCATTGGATATTGGGGCACAGAGGTCTGCTGGCCCACTCAGACTTTCTGTCCATTACTGGGGTATCAGTTGGGAAGTTATAGCCTAACATATATGCCAACAGTTCTAGTTCAATAAATGATGGTTAACCCAGCATCCCATTCACCCTCTTAAAGATCCAACGTAGAGTACAATTTTCACTCCATATTATACTACATGCATGGTGCATAAATTTATTAAGAAGCTCATGTGTGAAATATAGACCTTGAGATTCTGTAGGGGTTTCTTGATCTCTTGACATAATATCGGTGGGAGACCAGGGGAATCCCCAAAGAAATAGCATAAATGGCTGCAAAAATCTGAAGTTACAGTGGGAGTTCAGGAGAAAGTCTTTGGAATTTCCATTCTTCCTGGAACTTGCTGCCAAGTGATCACACAAAAGGAAGAACACTGTTTGTTTAATTTCTAAGTAACCAGATGATAAGGATTTCAATTCTAACTCAGTCAGCTAAAAGCACAATTTTAGTTCTAAAGAGATCTGCTGATGGAGTTGACATAAAACATCAGTGGAAATGTGTAGCAGGGAGACAACACAGAAGTTCCCATTGGGAATGTGGAGCACGCTGTGAAATGGCTAGAACTTGAGAGGTATGGCTTATGGTATTATGATTACAGATTAAGACTGCAAGTGAGACACACGACACTTGTACAGCAACAATACGGTCAATAACTCCATCTCCCCCTTTCTAACAGAGAAGCGTCAACAATAGTTGTGCATATACATCATAAATTAACTTTAGGCATCCTAATGCAAAACAAAACAAATAAAATTAAGCATGAGCATGAGACCAAGACACTATTTCATTTCACAACCTCAGACGGAATGTTGAACGTATACATTAGGTTCTACAGTCGAGCTATATCTGCAGAATCAGTTTGGTACTAACCCCTTGTGATCTGTAATATCTTTCCTTCTCTGTTCTCCACACCATCACAGAATCACAAAACCTCTTGGAGGTGTTGGGGTAGAAATTTGTTTGCTCCGCCTGGGGGCAGGGAACAATCCCTGCACTGGAACAGGTAGGCCTGAGGCTCGATTGATATTGGGCCTTGGGCCTCATTTTAATAAGTCCAGTGAGCTGTGGACGCTTTTTCCACGTCACCCAGCAACTCACCGGCGAACTGAAGATGATATTTGGGTCACTGCAATGCCAGCAGTGTCCCTCAGGTAGGTCCTAGATTTTGAATAAATTCAGAAAGGGGTCCTAAATAGGCATTAGACCATTATTAGCATATTCAAGGGGCATGACCCCTGTTTTAGGCTGACGCCAGGGATGCCTCTAGAACATCGAATCATTAGTGTCGGACATGTTTCTGGCACTGTTCAGACATGGGAGGTTGACCCCCTAAATGCCCCATTTTCTGCCTGGAAAACAGAAGCAGTGAGGTCCAATTTCGCCCCTGTAGCTCTCATTCTTGAACAGCATGTGCCCTACCACTGAACTATACCTCTGCCTTCTGATTATTGTTTCCATTCATTTACAAATTAATCCCACTCAAAATCTTCCCTTTTTAGTTTACAGTGCATGATACACTGCCTGAAGCCTGGCCATTAATAATTGATTAGCAGGAGTGTGAGTTGATGTGGGGGCAGTTTCACTTTGGTTTTGATTTAGGAAGTCATACAAGGCAGATGTTTTGCATAATGCTGTTGCAGTATTGGATTCATATCAATGGAAGTTGACAATATCTGCAGCTTGCTATCAGCCTCTAGTTGGTAAAAATGAAGTGCTGTACTGGATTACAACAATACAGTACTAAGCATACCTGGCCATTTCTTTTCCCTCCTCTCCTGTTGGTATTATCATAGAATCATAGAATGATACAGCACAGAAGGAGGCCATTCGGCCCATCTTGCCAGTGCCGACACTTTGGTAGAGCTATCCACTTAATCCGACTCCCCTGCTCTTTCCCCATAGCCCTGCAATTTTTTCCCTTCAAGTATTTATCCAATTCTCCTTTGAAAGTTACTATTGAATCAGCTTCCACCAACCTTTCAGGCAGTGCATTACAGATCATAACAACTCGCTGTATAAAAAGTGTTTCCTCATGTCGCCTCTGGTTCTTTTGCCAATCACCTTACATCTGTATCCTCTGGTTACTGACCCTTCTGCCACTGGAAACAGTTTCTCTTTATTTATTCTATCAAAATGGTTCATAACTTTGAACACATCTATCAAATCTCAGCTTAACCTTCTCTGCTCCAAGGAGAACAACCCCAGCTTCTCCAGTCTCTCCAGATAACTGAAGTCCCTCATCCCTGGTACCATTCTCGTAAATCTCTTTTGCATCCTCTTGAATAAGAATAAGAGAAAGGGAAACACCCTCCCTAAAGTGTGGTGCCCAGAATTGAACACAATACTCCAGCTGAGGCCTAACCAATGTTTTATAAAGGTTTAACATAACTTCCTTCCGTTTGTACTCTATGCCTTTATTAATAAAGCCAAGGAACCCATATGTTTTTTTAGCAGCCTTCTCAACTTGTCCTGCCACCTTCAAAGATTTGTGTACATACACCCCCCTGGTCTCTCTGTTCCTGTACCCCCTTTAAAATTGTATCATTTAGATTATATTGCCTCTCATCATTCTTCCTACCGAAATGTATCACTTCATACTTCGCTGTGTTTGATTTCATCTGCTATTTGGGATGGGCCTGCATCATTGCGTCTGTCCAGCTGGGAATCTGCCTGAACTTCTGCCAACAGAGCTGCGCGCCCAGAAATTTGCATTTGCATTAAATTTCATCTGCCCTGTGTTAGTAGCAATGGCGGGCTTGACAGAAGTTGAGCATGCCAGGGATAAAGTGTTCAGAAAATTATGTGTAACATATTTAGTATCATTTCTGACGAGTCCGGAAGGCGATAGAATAGGTCCAGTGGCGAGTGTCTCTGGGAAAGGTCAAATTAGACAAAGGGATGCGCTTGTTAGCCTCTGCGACCCATTTCTGTGCGCAGCGCAGTGAAGTAAGAAAAGAGAAATATTTGGAAGCACAAAGAATAAGAGAAAGGGAAACATTTGGAAGCGCAGAAAATCATAGAGAGGGAAAAAAATACCAGCAATTAAAAGCCAATTGGGCAAAAGAATGGCAGCAGCTGAAAGCAGGAATGGTGATCTAAACTGTATGCTAATCAACTCCAGCCGAGGAATGTGGTAGCAGCGCAAACGAATGAAAAGAACAGGGAGTAAAAGAACCAACGCAAGATGCTGAGATCATCGCTCAAAAGGGCGTTAGAAAAGAAACTCGGGGTGGGGGTGTTGGGGGAGAAATTCGGCATATTAGCGCCCGGGGTGGGGGGAGGGGGGCGGGGGGTGCTAATGGGTTCGCGGCGAGGCATGGTTAGCGCCTAGGCCTTTAGCACCTGGCAGATCGCCACGTCAATTAGTTTGGAAAGCCTCGTTAACGGCCCAGATGCAAAATTAACTGTCGCCCCCTGCCTTAGTGCCTGGCCTGAACAACGGCAGGAAGAGGAGGCGTGATGCATTCAGATGGCCGCTGTAGGAGTGGTATTTAAAGGGATCAACATCCGCTTTCATTTTAGTGGCCAGTCAATGCTGCCTTCTCAGTTTCACATTGCGAAACAGCCGTTTTCAGTGAGTTATATGTTTCTTACTTTCAGGAGTGTTCTGCCTGCTAAAAATTTGTCACTTTCATTCTGCTAAGATTTCAAACTCCTACACTTGGTTACATTAATGGGGGTTGTATTGGCACTTGACCTCGCCCTCCTGCATCAACGTCGGAGGCAGAGACAAAGATTGGAAAATGTAGCCAGAGGGAGGAGGGCTAACCCTCCCAGGGTATTCCGGGATCACTTCTCCTACATAAATTTAACTGAGGAGCAGTGTCTTAGAAGGCTCCGCTCAGCAAGGAGGTGGTCACAGAGCTCTGCCACCTCCTGCAGCCAGATCTCGAGCCTCAGATCAGGACCACCACGGCGCTCTCGGTGGCAGTCAAGGTCACTGTCGCCATCAGTTTCTTCGCCAGCGGTTCCTTCCAGTCTGCAGCAGGAGACATAGCGAACATCTCATAGTTCACCGTCCATTGCTGCATCTGGGAGGTCACAGAGGCTCTCGACAGGTGGAGAAGGGACTACATTTCCTTCCCCATCACCAGAGAGAAGCAGGACGAGCGTGCTTATGGCTTTGCTAATGGGGTACCGCAGGGATCAGTGCTTGGGCCCCAGCTATTCACAATATATATCAATGATTTGGATGTGGGAACCAAATGTAATATTTCCAAGTTTGCTGACGACACAAAACTAGGTGTGATTGTGAGTTGTGAGGAGAATGCAAAGAGGCTTCAAGGCGATTTAGACAAGTTGAGTGGCAGATGCAGTATAACGTGGATAAATATGAAGTTATCCACTTCGGCAGGAAAAACAGAAAGGCAGAGTATTATTTAAATGGTGATAGATTGGGAAATGTTGATGTACAAAGGGACCTGGGTGTCCTTGTACACCAGTCACTGAAAGCAAACATGCAGGTGCAGCAAGCAGTTAGGAAGGCAAATGGTATGTTGGCCTTCACTGCAAGAGGATTTGAGTACATAAGAACATAAGAAATAGGAGCAGGAGTAGGCCAATCGGCCCCTCGAGCCTGCTCCACCATTCAATAAGATCATGGCTGATCTGATCCTAACCTCAAATCTACTATCACTCTACATCCCTCCCGAACCCATGTGATCTCCTGGGAGAAGCGAAAAACCAGATAAAACACCCAATGGCCAATTCGGGAGAAAAAAATCTGGGAAATTCCTCTCCGACCCATCTATGCGATCGAAACTCGTCCAGGAGATCACTGTCCCTATATTTTCTACAGTACTTACCTTCTGTAAAAGGTGATCTCCACCCCAGCCAGGAACACGAATAGAACCATCTCCTGAAATCTAACACATAATTAGAACACAAGAAGTAGGAGCAGAACCAGGCTATACGGCCCCTGGGCCCGCTCCATTACCCACAGGGCCATGACCGTTCCGAACATAGACTCATGTCCAATTTCCTGCCCGCTCCCCGTAACCCCTAATTCCCTTTACTTCTAAGAAACTGTCTATTTCTGTTTTAAATGTATTTAATGATGTAGCTTCCACAGCTTTCTGGGGCAGCAAGGGAGGTCACAGAGGCTCTCGACAGGTGGAGAAGGGACTACATTTCCTTCCCCATCACCAGAGAGAAGCAAGACGAGCAGGAGCAAGGATGTCTTACTACAGTTATATAGGGCCTTGGTGAGACCACACCTGGAGTACTGTGTGCAGTTTTGGTCTCCTTACCTAAAAAAGGATATACTTGCCATAGAGGGAGTGCAGCAAAGGTTCACCAGACTGATTCCTGGGATGCAGGACTGTCGTATGAAGAGAGATTGGGTCGACTAGGCCTGTATTCACTAGAGTTTAGAAGAATGAGAGGGGATCTCATTCAAACGTATAAAATTCTGACAGGGCTAGACAGACTGGATGCAGGGAGGATGTTTCCCCTGGCTGAGGGGTCTAGAACGAGGGGTCACAGTCTCAGGATAGGACTGAGAAGAGGAGAAATTTCTTCACTCAGAGGGTGGTGAACCTGTGGAATTCTCTACCACAGAAGGCTGTGGAGGCTCAGTCACTGAATATACTTGGCAGAGTGGCTGTCCCTTTTTGTCGTGGTGTGCTGCATGCTGCACAACTTGGCCATCATAAGGGCTCAGCCATTGCCACCAGGCATAGCGGGACCACCTCAGGAGGAGGAAGAGGGAGAGGAGGGGGAGTAGGAACAGGAGGAGGAACAACAGTGAGGGAGGAGGCAGCCACTCAATCGGCCTTCTGGAAGGGTGGTCTGTGACTGCCTCATCAGACTGTGGTTCCAATAAATTCTACCCCATTTTGCATGCAATATCAGAGCGCAAAGCTGAAATGAGTGATAACACAATTCTGCAAAATTCAATTATCAACATTCAGTAAACACAAATATACAACAACAATATTAACTAATCATCCTTGTGCAAACCCTTACTTCCCCTCTTTACAGTGCCGTTTCCTAATTTACTGCTCCTACGTAGTCTGTCCCCAGTGGCTGCAGCACAACTGGTGGAAGGCTGCTGAGTGTTGGTGCCAGAGACTACAGATGGCCTAGCAGGACACCCTCAACCAACTCTGAGCCTGGAAGGCCTGGCTGTAAACTGCACCACCTCAGGCTGGGTGGCAGCAATCTGGCCTGGCTGGATGACAGGGCAGTGGCAGTGGTGGGAGCAGGAATGCTGTCATCCTGAGAGAGGACAGCAGGTTCCTGCTCGACTGACCCACTGCCACTCCCCCGGGGCAGCACCTCAGCATCCCTACCAATCTGTTGCAGCACAGATTGCTGGCCTGCTGCGACACCGTGAGATCCTCGGTGGACTGTGGTGGACCCAGCGATGTTGGCAGCAGTCAGAGCTTGTGTGGCATCAAGCTGAGACTGCATGAGTGCAGTCTGAGACTCGATGGCACCAACCATAGACTGCATTACAGCACTAAGACGCTGTGTGGCTTCCGCCTGTGCTGCAATGGAAGCTGCGACATCGCCCATTACATGCGGAATGAGGTCTAGGTCGCCACGGTCTCTCTGGAAGTCCAGCCTCCTTTGCAGACTGCCAAGGATGAGCTCCATGGTGTGTGCAGAGCTCTGTGCAATGTTGGAGGTGGACTCCTCCATGCTCCTTACCATTGCTGACAGGCTCTTGGGTACCCTTGCCATTGTACCTATGATCTTCATGTGCATGCCCATTGCCCTTCTTGTGAATGCCGCCTCATCCGAGTCCTGTGCAGCAGAACTCACGCGCGAACTCACCCTCCGTGGAGCTGGCTCCCGAGCTACTCTTTCCCCCTGGCCTTGCTGCAGCCTGCTCGTCCCCGGTGCATCACCCAGTGCAGACCCCTCTACTAAACTTGCCTCTAAAGACCGTGTAGTCCCAGTATCTGAGGTGCTGCCCGCGGGTGAGACATGCAGTGACATGGTGCTTTCTTCCTCCTCTTCTCCCGCCTCTCTCTCTCTGGGAAGCTCAGGGACAGGCTGGTCAGCTGGTTGCTGATTACCTGAAAGCATAGAGGCACAAGACTCGCGTTAAGGTGAGGGCAGGGCGACAGGAAGGGAGCAAGGAATGCAGACAGTATAATGAGCTAGAAAGTGGGAAAGGTTTGTGGTGTGAGGGAGAAGTGGGTTGAGAGAAGGGGGGGATGAACACACCGTTGTTGCACCGAAGGGGGTCAATGTCGCCGCCGGCCATGGCATCCACCACCTGGCGCCCAATGACTCTCAGCACTCGCTCCTCCAGGTCTATAAGCTGTTGGATGTCCGCTTCACCCCCGCTTGTTCATTCCTGCTCCCTCCTATTGTGGCCCAACTTGGCCTGCAAAAGAAAAGAGCACCGGAGGGACTGGAGTGCATCACCACCCCCAATAACAAAATTTTAATTTAAGTTGTTAAGTTTACAGTTGATTGGTCGCTTCAAAGAAAAGAGAAAGGAAAGTGGGTGAGTGAGTGTGCAGTTATGTGTTTGGGAGATGTGCCTGCCATAGTTGAATAGCTGTGATTGTAGGCAAGGGGTGAGATGTGGATGTGAGTTTTAGTAGGTGGAGATGCTTAATGGGGGTGTGGTGGTTTGTGCAGTGTGTACAGACTGAGGTTCAGATGCTGGTATGTAGGACTTGTTGAAGCACGTACTCACCCTGACCACGCGAGTCACACTGCTGGTCGAGATGTCCTGTGCCACTTCCCTCCACATTGCCATGAAGATCTAGAGCAATAGCCTCCTACCAGTGGCCGGGAACAGCACTGCCCTCCTTCTTTCGACTGCCGCGACTAATGCCTGGTCGCTGAAACAGCGAGCTCTCTCCCTGGGACTGGGATCAGCCATGAGGATAAGAGGTGTAGCTGTTGAGTTGCTTGGAGGTCGCCTTCAGAGCCAGCAATGTTGAGAATGAGGTTGTGCTGAACGATTTAACCTCCCCTTTAAGAACTGGAAGGAGCCAGTGTGAATGATGGGTCCCGATTGGACTGCACTTGAAATTGGTTATAGCTCTGCGGGTAGTGCCCCGCTCTCTGTGTGTAGTGCCTTAAGTTAGATGATTAGTGCTTGATTTAATGCTCCAGTTCTCTCGGAGTGCTAACAATTAATTTAGCGGGAGGTCAGAAGGACTAGCGCCTGGCGCTAATTCTCCAACTTTTTAAAATGTAGCGCCCCAACCGGGGCAATACTGAATTTCTAGCCCCAATTGAAGTTAAAACCGGCACTGAAGCTGATGGTATAAGCTGCAAGCTTCTGTGCTGAGAAAAGTGAAACACAAGAATTACTGAGTGAAAGGAAACTTAAAGGGTGCTGGAATTTTAGTGTGTGTTAAAGTGTGGATGTTTTCCTGGCTATGAATGCTTAAGAAGTTACAGCATTAATTTTATCTGAAAGTCTGTCTTTAAAAAAAGTGTCTGTTATGTTTGTTTGGGCTCCACCCACTGTTCTATGCACAGAGCTAAAAGCTGTTTAATACTTTGTAGCCTTGTCTTTCATGGTGGAAGTATTAAACATTTTTTATTAATGCCTTTCCGACAGACGTGTGCTGTTTTACGTTTGTTAATTGATTTATGCATGTATACATGTGTATTATTTGTGAGATACTTGAGTCAAGTTTCTGGTTTTGAACTGATTTAAGCTGTGTGAACAAGCTCGTGACCTGGGAATATCACATAAATTTTGGCTTTTGGGGTTCATAACCCATTACTGGGATCAATATTTCCAAGTTGCATGAATGTGGTTGATCATTTGAGCATGTTCATTTCAATTTAAGATTGTGCGCCTAGAAGTAAATTATATTTTAAGTGTTACATTTATTTTGGCGTTGATTTATTTTGATTGGGGCAGCTTGTGCAACTATAAATCAGAGGCCACTTGTTTAAGAAGAAGGTAAGATTTATCCCTGGAGTTACCGTTGCTATGGTGATCGGTACTTAATTTAAACTTTCCGAAGCACTTTGATTTGATTTGTTTAAGTGTGAAAACTAATTTTTCTCCAGTTATATTCAGTATTTTTACAGTCATTTGGAAAGGTGCCTGCTGAATAAAAAACAGGTGACGTAATTTACTGGGATTTTGTAAGCATGTGCTATTTTGTTTTATTTTATCTGTTCTGTATTGTGTTTAGTTAATAAACTATTGGTCTGAATTAAATTGGAATTATTGAGGTTAACTAACCTATTAAATTGTGAAAACACGACTTTCATTGTGGCCACAGTGAAATTGTGGTTATTATTTTAAGTTATGTGAGCGTTTCTAATTTTGGACGTGAGACTTTCACATATAAAAATTGGCAGTTTTGAATTTCTTATGTTTAATGATTTGAATTGGAATTTTAGGACATTTAAGGTGATTCTGTTTGTTAAACATCTTGGTTGTACTGGAAAATCTTGGGGTTGGAAACCTCTTGGAAAAAAAATGCAAAAAAGTTTAAAAAACAATTGAAGTTTAATCTAAAATGCTGTCTTCCCTCATAAGAATATTTTTTTCTTCATTAATAATGATTATACTAATGATTCCTACTGTTTTAACACATTTTCAATTCCTAAGGAAGTTTTGAAGCTACAAAGGGGGAAAAATTCACTATTGCCCTGTTTGGGGCGGTAACTTTTAAAAGTTTGATAAGTTAGCACCAGGCGCTATCTGTTTCAAACTTCTGAAAAACTCACCGTTTGCGCTCCAGGAAGGAAGTGGTGTGCTAAATCAAGTGCTCTACTTCCTTCTTGGAGCGCAATGGGCCGTGCAGCGCTTCCGCGTTCAAAGGCTCCTTCCCTCCCTTAAAGGGAAGGGCCATCGCTGCAGGCTCTGCAATATAAAAAGTACCTACCCATGGCCACCGAGGCAGCCGCGGTCCCACGCGATCAGCCCGACACTCAAGCAGAGTGCCAGGCTGATCGATCGTGGGCAGGAACCTGTGAAAAAACTGGAACAAGAAAGGTAAGTTTTTTTTAATCTACCCCGGCCACCTCGCCTTTAATCTTCATCCCCGAAGCGACTGGCTGCCCGATGCACCCCTCCTGCAGCTGTTGGTGTTTTCGGCCGACACTGCTGCAGATGGCGAAAGTCAATTTCGGGACCGGGGTGATGCGCACGACCATGACGTCACGATCTCCGTAGCGCCGCCGCAAAACTCGCGCCGAATATGGTGGGAGTTGATGTCAGCGCCACGCCAGGTCACAAAGCCATTTGCGCCCCGTTAACGCGAGGTGCAAAGGCACCCAATTTTGTCCACAAAGACTTGGAAAAAGTAAATTGGCGCTTGGTTCTTTTTTGATCAGGAAAGGTTTTTTACTTTCCGTGAAGTGACGCCATTGCATGCGTCTGATGATGTTTCACTCTGCCTTATAAATCTGCAAAGGAGTTAACCCTTTCCGCTGACAGCTTTTTAAAAAATTCACCAAACAACAACTTTTGTATTGCTGAATGAAACTTGTATATTGGGCATTATTAAATTTAAGTTTCTTAATTTTAGATCGATATTTCCCCATGGTGCAGAAGGAATTTTATGAATTGACAAATTTGGGCTCTTAAGCAGAGCCACAATGGATTCTCTGTTTTTCTTTTAAACTGGTGACCATGACTTTCCAGAGTATGAATACTGATGGCACATCAGTTTTAAGAATTTAAGAATTTATCTGCAGACATCAGCAGACATCAAAAATCACAGCATGGTGATGATTTAGACAAAACTTTTTGCCTTTCAGAGACTGTTCTTAATCCATTCAGGGTCATTTGTTATCTTCCGAGACACAGTGCTTGAGAAGGGAAGATTTGGAAGTTACCTCCAAACTAATTGCAAGCACTTCTGTCTCGAATGTGAAACCACCATATCAAACAACAACAACTTGTATTTATATAGCGCCTTTAATGTAGTAAAACGTCCCAAGGCGCTGCACAGGAGTATTTTAAGACAAAAATTTTGACACCGATCCACATAAGGATAAATTAGGGCAGATGACCAAAAGCTTGGTCAAAGAGGTAGTTTTTAAGGAACATCTTAAAGGAGGAAAGAGAGGCAGCGAAGCAGAGAGGTTTAGGCAGGGAATTCCAGAGATTAGGGCCGAAGCAATAGAAGGCACGACCACCAAAGGTTGAGCGATTATAATCAGGGATGCTCAAGAGGGCAGAATTAGAGGAGCGCAGATATCTCGGGGGGTTGTGGGGCTGAAGGAGATTACAGAGATAGGAAGGGGCGAGGCCATGGAGGGATTTGAAAACAAGGATGAGAATTTTGAAATCGAGGTGCTGCTTAACCAGGAGCCAATGTAGGTCAGCGAGCACAGGGGTGTTGGGCGAACAGGACTTGGTGCGAGTTAGGACACAGGCAGCCAAGTTTTGGATGACCTCAAGTTTACGTACCACCAAGCCCGGGCATCATTTGTTTCTGAAATTGGAATTGATAAGATAAATTCATAAAAATAAAATTGATATGAGTTGCTGTTTCAAGCACTCGATTTTAAGCACAGTAGTTTAAGGGGATAGTTAAATTTTCATCGGAAGAAACCAGTGGAAAGCAGTCCAGGCGGTCCTGCCAATTGCTGTGTATTAAAGAAGAAAGTTTTTGGGGAAATAAAATTGAACATTGACAAAACCTGTCAGTCTGACAATACTGCCATTTGGATTTGGGATCATTTTGAAATGACAAAATGGACTCTGGCACAATATATCTGGTTATTTTGGGAAATAAAAGGTCACCTAAAATAAAGAATGAACAAAAAAAATGTGTTAATAACTGGGACCAAGTGGGAACATTTGATCTATGTTTTAAAGATATTACAAGAATATTGTATTGGACAGTAAAGTTCCTCCAGGGCTCGTGAATGAGATAGAATGATAATTGATGGGATGTGTAAAATTGAATGAGAGGAAGTGATTGAGGAATTAAGATAGAAACACGAAAATTACACCACCAAATGAGAATTTTCCTAACATTCTAGTGAAAGCCAGGAAAGTGTAGGTGAGAATAGTAAATTGATAGCTTTACCTTGGAGAGGTTTGTGTCCTTGCCTATGTACCTTTTAAGAAGACTGCACTTGATAGCCTGGCCACTACCTGAAACATTGGGACCATGCAGGAGGAGATGAGCAAAGAACTCCAGACACCGTGCCCCCTCTCCCCCCATGATCTTTTGATAAGATCACCTGAAACCCTAAGTTTGGCTTTTATCGGATGTCACGAGTGGCGTGATATTGGGCAAAAGTGATTTGTTACGTGTGAAGCAACTAGCATGCGGAAATACGTGGTGAATTTGCACTGAAGAGCGGGTCTCAGACATGCTCATTTACTTGACAACAGAATGACATGAAATGGTTAATGTGGCTCAGGAGAGTGAGACAACTTTTTAAATCATCAAAGCACTACACATACTCCATTGAGAAACTATCTAATTAATGAAACAATCAGGATGTAGTTAAACACACTGGTACCTGCCAGAGGGATTGAAATTGAAGTTGAAGTGGAGAGCGACATAGAATTTGGATTGGGACAATTGAGGGCTAGGGAGAAATCATACTTAGTAAGAATTATCTACAAGATGGATACGAGTAAAGTGAGAGCTGGAAAATCTTTTAAGTCCATGAGTTATTGATGATATGGTAAACTGTACCTTTCTGTACAATGTATTATGATTTTCTTTGTCTGCACCATGATCTGTTGCTTGAAATGTATGTGGTTGGTACGTGTTAATAACTTAGAATTAATGGACCTCCTGCAGAAGGATAAGAAATAAGATTGTGTGAGGGGTCGGAAAAGGAGCCATCAAGCCGGTAAGACTTTCATGGATTGGTTGTTTTTTTTAAATACTTGTTTTACTAACTTTAGTGATATAATCATCAGTAATGGATTTATAATTGTGTGTCAGAATTAAATATGAAAGTCTGTAATCATCAGCTGCATGCAATGATAACCTGAATTATATTAGACATGTAACCCTTTACTTATAACCCAGACAGTTTGGGGCAAGAAAGAGGACTGCTATAGTTGAATAGAGAAGCTGTTGGGTGAAATAACGAAAGTTGGATATTAGCCAACAATACGGATGAGGCAACAGTAAGGAGCTAGCTGTGGGAACGAAGGTCAGCTGTGGTTGCAACCGTGTTGGAATGTTATGATGTTTGGCAGTGAGTAAAAACATAGGCCTTTTCACATGACCATCAAGAGTGCAGTATCTCTACAGTGTGGAGACATGGGCCTAGAAATTCGGTTGTGGGTCCGCCAGGGCTTTAGCGCCCGAAATTTTGCGCCGGCGTTAATGCCGCTGCGCCCGACGAAAATTCGGTTGCCCCGGGCCCAGACGACGGCGGGCGCTAATGGAGGGTTTTTGCGCCTCACTATGGGCGTTCAGTGCAGTTTTGAGGCGCTAATCCTCCGCTGCGGCACCCGAGGCGGTGCGGCAGGCTGGGGTACTATAGGCCTCCTCCTTCTGTTAAGGAGGAGCTGCCTGCAGCCGACCGCTGGCCGGTCGATTCGCCCGACAAATGAGCCCGGCACCTCGGGGAAGAGCCGGGCTCGCGGGCCACACACATCAGTGCCGCGGGGGGGTGGTGGAGGAGTCCGGGGAGGGAGGTGCGGGCAGGCGGCCGCCGAGAAAGCGGCCGGCCGCCGCTCCACCTTTATGCGCCGGCGCAAAGGTGTGTTACATCCCTTTCAACAAACGTTGGTTGCGGCTGCCACGGGAGAGGCGGCCGCAACTGAATTTGGGCTTGGGGCCGGGTTACCACGGCAACCGGGACGCTGCGCACACCGATGACGTCATCGGTGCCGGCGCAGCGCTACCGGCTAACGCCGATGGTAGGGCCCAACGCAATTTCGTTACCAGCTATAATTCCGGCGCAAGACCCTCTAACGCCTCTAATTGGGCGCTAACCCCACCGAATTTCTAGGCAATGTTCTTTTGTGTTGCCATAACGCCAGATATGAGTCTTGATGGTCAAAAACAGATGGGCCTAGAAATTCGGTTGTGGGTCCGCCAGGGCTTTAGCGCCCGAAATTTTGCGCCGGCATTAATGCCGCTGCGCCCGACGAAAATTCGGTTGCCCCGGGCCCAGACGGCGGCGGGCGCTAATGGAGGGTTTTTGCGCCTCACTATGGGCGTTCAGTGCAGTTTTGAGGCGCTAATCCCCCGCTGCGGCACCCGAGGCGGTGCGGCAGGCTGGGGTACTGCAGGCCTCCTCCTTCTGTTAAGGAGCAGCTGCCTGCAGCCGACCGCTGGCCGGTCGATTCGCCCGACAAATGAGCCCGGCACCTCGGGGAAGAGCCGGGCTCACGGGCCACACACATCAGTGCCGCGGGGGGGTGGTGGAGGAGTCCGGGGAGGGAGGTGCGGGCAGGCGGCCGCCGGGAAAGCGGCCGGCCACCGCTCCACCTTTATGCGCCGGCGCAACGGTGTGTTACATCCCTTTCAACAATCGTTGGTTGCGGCTGCCACGGGCGAGGCGGCCGCAACTGAATTTGGGCTTGGGGCCGGGTTACCACGGCAACCGGGACGCTGCGCACACCGATGATGTCATCGGTGCCGGCGCAGCGCTACCGGCTAACGCCGATGGTAGGGCCCAATGCAATTTCGTTACCAGCTATAATTCCGGCGCAAGACCCTCTAACGCCTCTAATTGGGCGCTAACCCCACCGAATTTCTAGGCAATGATGTCAGCGGGCCATAAGACCAGAACCTGCGTAAGCAAAGGTGCTGTGGACGTGGCATCTTCATGATTGGATTTTGGGGAATTGGGCGTAAACCAGTGATTGGTTCAGTAAGACACTAGGGCCTAGAAATTCGGTTGGTTGCACCAGCGATTAGTGCCTAAAGAGCCCGAGATTTGGGGCGTTACCCAATTTTCGGACGTGCGCAGTGATCCTAGCGCATCCGGCGGCGGCGCTAAGTCTTTGCGCCCGCTCGCGGGCACAGCCAGATCATGACGTCGTTTCATTGTGCAACACCTTTTTGGCGCCCCGTACCGGAAATTCAGTGACGCCCCCCTCCGTTTCGCCTGGCGCTATTAGTGACAGTTGGATGGAACGTTACCAGGTCCATCTCGTACTCGGGGGGCGCTCTTTAAAGGGGTAGAAAATATAGGGACAGAGTGATCTCCTGGAAGAAATTCGATCGCCTAGATGGGTCGGAGAGGAATTTCCCAGATTTTTTTCTCCCAAATTGGCCATTGGGTCTTTATCTGGTTTTTCGCCTCTCCCGGGAGATCACATGGGTTCGGGTGGATGCAGAGTGATAGAAGATTTGAGGTTAGGATCAGATCAGCCATGATCTTATTGAATGGTGGAGCAGGCTCGAGGGGCCGATTGGCCTACTCCTGCTCCTATTTCTTATGTTCTTATGTTCTTATGTGACAGCACTACTATAAAACCGGCAGCCATTTGGCCTGGCCATTCTGCTCGCTGCTGGAGAGAGTTGCAGACCTTCAGTGGCAAAGACTTGTTGTTATTGAGCCAGAGGAGCCTTGGGACCTTCAGCCCTGTTCAGAGCAGTTGGATCCAGAAAGCTGACTGCGTCTTATTCGTCGGACAGAATAATGGGAGCTGCTTTGGAGGGGCACGTTATCCTTGCTGAACAGCTGGCAGGGGCACAGAGACGGAGGGAGAGAGGGCCGGGATTGGCCAGAAGGAGGAGGGCCAATGGACGTCGCCAAATCCGACCATACGCTGCCAGGGTTTTCAGGCAGCAGGTCTCCTACCTTACCATGTCGGAGGAGCAGTGTCTGCAACGCCTGAGATTTGGTAAGGATGTTGTCTCTGAGCTGTGCCACCTGCTTGCTGGGGATCTGCAGCCGCGGATACGGTGCAGGACCTCTCTGTCGGTGGCCGTGAAAGTGACTGTTGCGCTCAACTTTTACGCCAGCGGATCGTTTCAGGCAGCAGCTGGGGACATTTCTAATATCTCTCAATTTGCAGTGCATTGCTGCATCCGGCAAGTTACAGCTGCCCTCTACAAAAGGAGGCGCGAATTCATCACCTTCCCTCTGACCCTGGAGAAGCAGGGGGAGCGCGCATAGGGCTTCGCGGCTATTGCGGACTTCCCCATGGTGCAGGGGGCCATTGATCGCAAAGCCACGTGTGTACAGGCGCCATTGCAGAATCCGGAGGAGTTCCGTAACCGAAAGCGGTTCCACTCCCTTAATGTGCAGCTGGTCTGTGATCACCGGCAGATGATCATGGCGGTGAACGCACAATTCCCTGGCAGCAGCCATGACGCCTTCATCCTGCGGCAGACCTCAGTGGCTGACCTTTTTGAGGCCCCGGATCACCCACAAGGCTGGCTTCTGGGCGACAAGGGCTATCCTCTCTGCCCATGGCTCATGACCCCGCTCCGTTTGCCCACCACCTCGGCAGAAGAGCTTTACAACAGCAGCCATCAGGCCACCAGGAACATTGTGGAGCACACAATTGGTGTGCTGAAGCAGCGTTTCCGCTGTCTAGACCATTCGGGGGGCGCCCTACAGTACTCGCCGGAGCATGTGGCGTGCATCGTTGTTGTCTGCTGCATGCTCCACAACCTGGCCATTCGACGCACCCAGCCAATGCCAGCCGACCCTCAAGGTCCAGCAGAGCAGGCGGACGAGGAGGTGGAGGAGGAGGAGGAGGAGCATGCGGGCGAGGAGGATCAGGAGGAGGAGTAAGATGGGAGGGCTCCAGAAACTGGAAGGGCCGTTCGTCAGAGGCTCATAAGGACTCAGTTCTAGGCCCCTCGGACGGAATGGTGGCTGTGAATCCTCCGGTTTGCTGTAAGCCTATGAAGGCATCAATGATTGTAAATAGTGTACAGCTCGATTGTAAATAAAAAGTTTTCTTTATTTTCAAACAAGTGCTTCCTTCCAGCATGACAACGTAATGGCAACAGAAATCATAACTAACAAACTAACAGATAACTGTGTGGCAACCCAGTGAAACTAACCAAACCATAACAAACAAACACAACAGGTGTGGACTGCCTTAAAACCAGAAAAAGAGACGTCTTAGCACCTCCCTCTACTGGTGACCCCTTGATGGAGACCGACTCCTCTTACGAGGTCGGCCCCTTCCCTCCCTGCAGCTCCTCCGTAATTGTACCCCAGTGGCTGGGTCAAGGCTGGGGGACGCCTGCTGAGTGTCTGGAGGCACTGAAGCCCCTGAGGGACGGCCTGGCCGACCTCTGGGCTTGGAGGTCCCGCAAGCAGGCTGCTCCAACTGGGCATGTCTGCTAGCAGTGTGCCGCGCAGGTGGTGGCAGCTGCTCAGCTGATGTGCCAGAGTTGGCATCAGGACTGGTCACATGCAGAGAGAGGTTACCTGCACCATGGTCGCCCGACACACTAGCACTCTGACGGTGCCGCACCGGATCATCCTCCGCTATCAACTGCTCCACAGATTCATGGCCTGCTGTGGTGCTGCAAGGGCCTGGGGTGATCCTGCCTGATGCAGCTACGGTGGCAGCAGTGAGTGTTCGCGTGGCCTCAATCTGCGTGTGGACGAGGCCAGCAAGTGACTGCGTGGCAGCAGTGAGGACCTGCGTGGCAGGTGCCAGTGCTTCGGAGAAGCCATGAACAGTCCTTTCCACTGCTTCGGAGAAGCCCTGGACAGTCCTTTCCACTGCTTCGGACAAGGCCGGAACAGTCGTTTCCACTGCTTCGGACAAGGCCGGAACAGTCCTTTCCACTGCTTCGGACAAAGCCGGAACAGTCCTTTCCACTGCTTCGGACAAGGCCGGAACAGTCCTTTCCACTGCTTCGGACAAGGCCGGAACAGTCCTTTCCACTGCTTCGGACAAGGCCTGGACAGTCCTTTCCACTGCTTCGGACAAGGCCGGAACAGTCCTTTCCACTGCTTCGGAGAAGCCCTGGACAGTCCTTTCCACTGCTTCGGACAAGGCCGGAACAGTCGTTTCCACTGCTTCGGACAAGGCCGGAACAGTCCTTTCCACTGCTTCGGACAAAGCCGGAACAGTCCTTTCCACTGCTTCGGACAAGGCCGGAACAGTCCTTTCCACTGCTTCGGACAAGGCCGGAACAGTCCTTTCCACTGCTTCGGACAAGGCCTGGACAGTCCTTTCCACTGCTTCGGACAAGGCCGGAACAGTCCTTTCCACTGCTTCGGACAAGCCCTGGACAGACCTTTCCACTGCTTCGGACATGCCCTGGACAGACCTTTCCATTGCTGCCCCGAAGCCCTGGACAGTCCTTTCCATTGCTGCCCCAAAGTCCACCACACACTTTGCCAGAGCGACAGGCTAGAGCCCGACCGAGCAGCACAGAAAAAGGCTGAGCAGCGTCGACGGGGGAGAGAGAGAGGGCAGAGCGCACAGGGCGCAGCCAGTGTTCAGGACCGAACGGGGGAGAGAGGCGAGAGAGAGCAGAGCGCAGCCGGTGGTCAAGGGCCGAGCAGCGTCAACGGGGGAGAGAGGCGCGCAGGAAAACGGGAGGCGCTGCCATTGCCACGAGGACCGCCGAGAGCGGCGTTGGCAGCAGCGTGGGAGACGCCATTTTAAGCCGCAGCGGGGAAGAAAGGAAAGCGCGAGAGATGCCATTTTAAGCCAGTCTAACCACACCCAAAAATGCCAAAGAGTGGCAGTATCACAGCGTTCGACAATGAAGTCGAAGATTGGACGACATATGTCGAACGCATAGAAGTATACTGCAAGGCGAATGAAGTGCCAGATGACAAGAAAGCGCTGGTATTGTTGAATTCAATGGGTGCAAAAACGTATGGCTTACTACGAAACCTAGTAACCCCAGAGAAGCCAGTAGAAAAGGATTTTGAAAACATAGTGTCAATCCTACAGGACCACTTAAACCCCACACCGCTGATAGCAGAAAGATTTAAGTTTCGCAAAAGGAACCAGCATAAAGATGAAAGTAATGCTGAGTATTTAACGGAACTGCGCAAGCTATCGAAACACTGCCAGTTTGGAGCGGGACTGGCAGATACCTTGAGGGACAAGTTTGTGTGTGGGCTTCAAAGTGAAGGAACCCAGAAACGGCTTCTATCAGAAAAGGATCTTACGCTGGACAAGGCTTTCAGCATTGTAGTATCACACGAAGCAGCAGCACGGGGCGCTGCAGAGATACAATGGAGACCGCAAGAATATGGTACAAATGAAATGTCATACGGAACAGTGAAGTGCTATCACTGCGGCAGAACAACACATGACCATAATGATTGCTGGTTCAAGGACAAAGTGTGCAGACAGTGTGGAAAAGTAGGACACATAGCAAGAGTCTGCAGGTCGGGAAAGAAAACCAGCAGCAAGAAATCTCCACAGGAGAAGTACAAGAAGGTACATAAGGTGACGGAGAGTAGTTCAGACGAACAGAAGAGTGATACAGACTCCGGAAGCAAGGAGCTGGGTTGTCTGAAACTACATAATGTGATCAAAACGGAGGATCACCAAACTATCTGGGTCACGCTCAAGATAGCAGGAGTCCAAGTGAAAATGGAATTGGACACAGGATCAGCCCTAACAGTTATAAACCGACGGGACTACAGGCGGCTATTCTCACATATACCCTTGAGAGATACAACGATTGTCTTGAAGACGTACACGGGGCAAAAAGGTTCGCATCTGTGGGGACTTTAAGGTGACAGTGAACCCAGTCCGTCACACTGTACAATATCCACTTCCGCGGATTGAAGATATTTTCGCCTCGCTATCTGGAGGGAAACGCTTCACTAAGATTGATCTGGCCCAGGCGTACCTGCAAATGGAGGTAGAAGAAGCCTCGAAATGGTACCTCACGATCAACACTCATAAAGGTCTCTACCAATACAACCGGCTGGTGTTCGGGGTAGCATCAGCTCCGGGTATTTGGCAAAGGGCAATGGAACAAGTCCTGCAAGGGATTCCAGGGACCCAGTGTTATTTGGACGACATCCTGGTCACTGGCGAAAATGACAGTGATCACCTCGCCAACCTGGAGCAGGTGCTCACTAGATTGAAGGAATATGGGCTCCGAGCTAATCGCCACAAATGCGAGTTTTTCCAGAAGCAGATCTCGTGTTGTGGCCACGTTATTGATAAAGAGGGGTTACATAAGTCCCCTGAAAAGATTGAGGCAGTAGTCAAGGCTCCAGCACCGGAAAATGTGTCACAACTGAGGTCGTTCCTCGGGCTGGTGAACTACTACCATAAGTTCTTGCCGAATTTGTCTACCGTACTACACCCACTGAACACCCTACTGCAAACGGGGATACCATGGAAGTGGAGTGACGAATGTAAACGAGCTTTCCAGAAGAGCAAAGCATTGATCACATCGAAAGAGGTGTTGGCTCATTTCAACCCAGCACTACCTATTCGGTTGGCGTGTGATGCATCACCCTATGGCATTGGAGCGGTGCTGTCGCACAAATTCCCGGACGGCTCGGAGAGGCCAGTAGCCTTTGCGTCTCGGTCACTAACCTCAGCCGAGCGTAACTACGCCCAGATTGACAGGGAGGCCCTCAGCCTAGTGTGGGGAGTGAAAAAGTTCAATCACTATCTGCACGGGCAGAAGTTCACCTTGCTGACTGACCACCAACCACTTGTCTCCATCTTTAATCCAAAGAAGGGCGTTCCGGTGATGACTGCGCAACGGCTACAAAGATGGTCCCTTTTTCTAGGGGTGCACCAATATGAAATCGAGTATAAGGGCACGAAACAGCATGGAAACGCTGATGGGCTATCACGCCTGCCACTGCCTACTGCGGAGGAAGCACCAGCAGTGGATCCTGTCGAAATATTTCATTCGACTATAATTGAATGCTTGCCAGTAACTAACGCTGGTATAGAGAAGGAGACCCGAAATGACCCGACACTGTCTCGGGTATATGATTTGACGGTGAAGGGATTGCCAGCGCATGGCGACTCACTGTTGCCAGCATTCTCATCCAGAAGAGAACAGCTGTCAGTATGCCAGGGGACCTTGATGTGTGGATCCCGAGTGGTAATTCCACCCAAGTTAAGGGAGAGAGTGCTCAATGAGCTTCATGAAGGTCATCTGGGAGGGGTGAAAATGAAAAGCCTTGCTAGGGCTCATGTGTGGTGGCCGGGGATCGATCAGCAAATCGAGGACCTGACAAAGAGCTGCTCAGGATGCCAGAAGGTCCAAAATGCACCACCACATGCCCCTCTACACCCATGGGAGTCGCCCTCATCTCCATGGCAACGGGTGCATATTGATTTTGCTGATCCATTCATGGACTCTGTTTTTAATAGCCGTGGATGCGCACTCGAAATGGCCTGAGGTGATCAAAATGTCCTCCACCACCACGAAGAAAACTATTGCAGTCCTACAGACCATTTTTGCCAGGAACGGCTTGCCAGAGCAGATTTGAACATAAACATAAGAGAACATAAGAAATAGGAGCAGGAGTAGGCCAATCGGTCCCTCGAGCCTGCTCCACCATTCAATAAGATCATGGCTGATCTCCTAACCTCAAATCTTCTATCACTCTCCATCCCACCCGAACCCATGTGATCTCCCGGGAGAGGCGAAAAACCAGATTAAAAAACCCAATGGCCAATTTGGGAGAAAAAATCTGGGAAATTCCTCTCCGACCCATCTAGGTGATCGAAAATCTTCCAGGAGATCACCCTGTCCCTATATTTTCTACAGTACTTACCTTCTGTAAAGGCGATTCTTATGTTCATTAATAAATAGACATTCTTATTATGAACACAGCTAGCTTTTGCTAGTTACTTTATTGAGCACATGTGGACTAGGTACAGTATCTGTAGAGGCTTCCATCTTGACTGCCGCCTTGTGGGTAGCCTAGTGCCTCATGGGTAATGTAGTCTTAATATACATACAGCTGGGTAGTGTAGTCTTATACATACAGCTATATACAGCTCTACGGCTCCACCTAGTGTCCACTATAGAATGACATGTTATTGATCATTACAGCGATCTCCACCTGAAATCTAACACAGAATTAGAACACACGAAGTAGCAACAGAACCAGGCTACACGGCCCCTGGGCCCGCTCCACTACCCACAGGGCCATGACCATTCCGAACCTAGACTCATGTCCAATTTCCTGCCCGCTCCCCGTAACCCTTAATTCCCTTTACTTCTAGGAAACTATCTATTTCTGTTTTAAATTTATTTAATGATGTAGCTTCCATAGCTCTCTGGGGCAGCAAATTCCACAAACCTACCACCCTCTGAGTGAAGAAGTTTCTCCTCATCTCAGTTTTGAAAGAGCAGCCCCTTATTTTAAGATTATGCCCCCTAGTTCTAGTTTCACCCATCATTGGGAACATCCTCACCACATCCACCCGATCAAGCCCCTTCACAATCTTATGGCCTAGAAATTGGGTTCTGGCGTAGGCAGGGCTTTAGCGCCGGAAGTTAGTGCCGGCGCTAAGTCCCCCTGCGCGCGCCAAAAATTCAGTAGTGCCGCGCCCAAACGGCTGCCGGCGCTACTGAAGGGTCTTTGCGGCGGTACATCGGCGCTAACTGCCGTTTCGCGCCGCAATTTCGGCGCTGCGGCACCCGATGCGGTGCGGCAGGCTGGGGACGTGCAGGCCTCCTCCTCCCGTTAAGGAGGAGCTGCCTGCACCCGGCCGCGGCCCGCGCAAATCAGCTTAAAAATGAGCCCGGCACCTCGGACAAGTGCCGGGCTTGCATCTGTTCCGGGGGGGGGGGGAGAAGTCCGGGGAGGGAGCTGCGGGCAGGCGGCCGGCGGGAAAGTGGCCGGCCGCCGCGGGGCCTTTAATGCGCCGGCGCAAACTGGAGTAAGGCACCTCTGACAGAACGTTGCTTGCGGCTGCCACGGGCGAGGCGGCCGCAACTCAATTTCGGAGTTCGGGCGGGTTACCACGGCAACCGGGACGCTGCGCACACCGATGACGTCATCGGTGCCGGCGCAGCGCTACCGGTGCAACGCCGATTTAGGGCCCCAGGGAATTTTTAAACTGGCCATAACTCTGGCGCTAGTCCCTCTAGCGCCTCAAAAGCGGCGCTAAGGCAACTGAATATATGTTTCAATAAGATCGCCTCTCATTCTTCTGAACTCCAATGAGTAGAGTCCCAATCTACTCAACCTCTCCTCATATGACCACCCCCTCATTCCCGGGATTAACCGAGTGAACCTTCTTTGTACTGACTCGAGAGCAAGTATGTCTTTTCTTAAGTATGGACACCAAAACTGTATGCAGTATTCCAGGTGCGGTCTCACCAATACCTTGTATAACTGCAGCAATACCTCCCTGTTTTTATATTCTATCCCCCTAGCAATAAAAGCCAACATTCCATTGGCCTTCTTGATCACTTGCTGCACCTGCATACTAACTTTTTGAGTTTCGTGCACCAGGACCCCCAGATCCCTTTGTACTACAGTACTTTCCAGTTTCTTGCCATTAAGATAATAACTTGCTCTATGATTTTTCCTGCCAAAGTGCATAACCTCACACTTTCCAGTATTGTATTCCATCTGCCAAATCTCTGCCCACTTACTTAGCCTGTCTATGTCACTTTGCAGGTTTTTTATGTCCTCCTCACTCACTACTTTCCCTCCCATCTTTGTATCATCTGCAAACTTTGATATGTTACACTCGGTCCCCTCCTCCAAATCGTTAATATAGATTGTAAAGAGTTGGGGACCCAGCACTGACCCCTGCGGAACACCACTAGTTACTGATTGCCAGTCTGAGAATGAACCATTTATCCCAACTCTCTGCTTTCTGTTAGAGAGCCAATTCTCCACCCACGCCAGAATATTACCCCCAATCCCGTGATTTTTTATCTTGAGCAATAGTCTTTTGTGTGGCACCTTGTCAAATGCCTTTTGGAAGTCTAAATACACTACGTCCACTGGTTCTCCTTTATCCACCCTGTATGTTGCTTCCTCAAAGAACTCCAGCAAATTTGTCAAACATGACTTCCCCTTCATGAAACCATGCTGAGTTTGTCCTATTAAATTATATTTATCCAAATGTCCCATTACTGTCTCCTTAATAATGGACTCTTAACATTTTACCAACCACAGATGTTAGGCTAACAGGTCTATAGTTTCCAGCCTTCTGCCTACTACCCTTTTTAAATAAGGGTGTTACATTAGCAGTTTTCCAATCTGACGGGACCTTTGCTGAGTCCAGGGAATTTTGGAAAATTATTACCAATGCATCCACAATCCCTACCGCCACTTCCCTCAAAACCCTAGGATGTAAGCCATCAGGTCCAGGGGATTTATCCGGCTTAAGTCCCATTATTTTACCAAGTACCACTTCCTTAGTGATTTTAATCGTATTTAGCTCCTCCCCCTTTAGAGCCCCCTGTTTGTCCAGTGTTGAGATATTCTTAGTGTCCTCTACCGTAAAGACTGATACAAAATATTTGTTCAGCGTTATTGCCATCTCCATGTTTCCCACCATTAATTTCCCAGTCTCATCCTCTAAGGGACCAACATTCACTTTAGCAACCCTTTTTCTTTTTATCTATATGTATAAAAGAGCTCTTCTGTCTGTCCCGATGTCTGTCTGTCCCGATGTCTGTCCGTTCTCTATACGTTTGAAAGTTACAGAGCGTACCGACGAGCGCGTTGCCTCAAAAGAAAGCTTGCGATTCCGGACCGGTCATAGGCGTATGTACGTTTTGGCCGGACAAAAATCCCGCCCGCGGTATCCCAAAAACATTCAGCGTTCCGCTCATTAGCATCTCATTAGCGACCGTGTGACGTCGAGGTCCACCAATCGGACGGCGGGTTCCTTCCTACAGTTGAGTGTCGAGTGACTCGACGATTGACCAATCCTACGCTTCGGTGACCTGACCGGTCGACCAATCGGTGCGTGTGTGGGCGGGCCTTATCCTTCTGAACCAAGGTGAGTGGCCGCCATCTTGATTTTTCACGATTTTTTCCCCCACACTTTCAGTGTGTTAGGGAAGTAAGGTAAATATTTGAATTATGTGTTAGGGAATTAAATAACAATTTAATAGGGGGGGGGAGAGCCTCGGGAAATCGCGGGTGGGAGAGCCTCGGGAAATCGCAGGGGGCGGAGAGCCTCGGGAAATCGCGGGGGGGGGAGAGCCTCGGGAAATCACGCGGGGGGGGAGAGCCTCGGGAAATCGCGGGGGTGAGAGCCTCGGGAAATCGCGGGGGGGGGGGGGAGAGTCTCGGGAAATCGCCGGGGTGGGGGGGGGGTAGAGCCTCGGGAAATCGCGGGGGGGCGAGCCTCGGGAAATCGCGGGAGGCTCGCGCCGCCCGCACTGACCGCGCATGCGCCGCCCGCACTGACCGCGCATGCGCCGCCCGCCCGCAGCGGCCGTCCATCAGCCACGCCATACGCGGGGGACCTCAGCTCCGGTCCGTCCCGGCCTCAGAACCGGACCTCAGGCGCTAGGCAGGGGCAGGGGCCGGAGAGAGGGACAGAGGGGAGCGGGGGAGTGGAGGAGGGGAGGGGGTGGGGGAGGGTAGGTGTGGGGGTGGGGGAGGGGAGGGAGGGAGACGGGAGGGGAGGGAGGGAGACAGGGGAGGGGAGGGAGGGAGATAGGGGAGAGGAGGGAGGGAGACACGGGAGGGGAGGGAGGGGGAGGAGGGGACGGGAGGGAGAGGAGGGGAGGGAGAGAGGGGAGGGAGAGAGGGGATAGGACAGGGAGAGGACATGACCGGGAGAGGGGGGACACACAGGGGCAGGGAGACCAAGCGCCCCAAAATTGCCCTCGCAACGCAGGGCTCCCCAGCTAGTATAACTATAGAAACTTTTGCTATCCGTTTTTATATTTTTTGCTAATTTACTTTCATAATCTATCTTCCCTTTCTTAATCAATCTTTTAGTTATTTTTTGCTGTCTTTTGAAGACTTCCCAATCTTCTATCTTCCCACTAGATTTGGCTACCTTATATGCCCTTGTTTTTAGTTGGATACTATCCTTAATTGCTTTACTTAGCCACGGATGGCTATCTTTTCTTTTACACCCTTTTTTCCTCAGTGGAATATATATTTTTTGGAAGTTGTAAAATAACTCCTTAAATGTACACCACTGATCATGTACCGTCTTACCCTTTAATCTATTTTCCCAGTCCACTCTAATCAATTCTGCTCTCATACCTTCATAGTCTCCTTTATTCAAGCTCAGCACGCTTGTTTGAGATCCAACCTTCTCACCCTCTACTTGAATATGGAATTCAGCCAAGTTATGGTCACTCATTCCAAGGGGATCCTTTACTAAGACATTTTTAATTAATCCTGTCTCATTACACAGGACCAAATCTAAGGTTGCTTGCCCCCTGGTCGGTTCATTTACATACTGCTCAAGAAATCCATCCCTAATACACTCAATGAACTCATCCTCAAGGCTGCTCTGCCCAGTTTGATTTGTCCAGTTAATATGATAGTTAAAATCCCCCATAATTATAGCTGTTCCCTTATTACAAGCCTCAACTATTTCCTGATTGATGCTCCGTCCAACAGAGTTGCAACTGTTCGGAGGCCTATAGACTACGCCCACTCGTGTTTTTTTCCCCTTATTATTCCTTATCTCTACCCAAACTGTTTCACTATCCTGTTCCCTTGACCGAATATCATTTCTCTGTATTATAGTGATTCCTTCCTTTATTAACATAGCCACCCTACCTCCCCTCCCTTCCTGCCTGTCCTTCCTGATTGTTAAATAACCTGGTATGTTTAATTCCCAGTCATGGTCACCCTACAGCCATGTTTCTGTAATGGCCACATGATCATACCCATATGTAGTTATTTGTGCCGTTAACTCATTCATTTTGTTACGAATGCTACGTGCATTCAGATAAAGAACTTTCAAATATGCTCTGATAACGGACCACAGTTTGTGTCCGAAGAGTTTCGAAGATTTATGAAAAGGAATGGGGTAAGGCATTACACATCCGCCCCGTATCATCCAGCCACAAATGGATTGGCTGAGAGGTTCGTACAAACCTTTAAAAAAGCAGTAAAGGCCATGTGTGATGACGACATTCCACTGCAGCATAAGGTGGACAATTTCCTGTTAGCCTATAGAAATGCGACACATGCAGTCACCAACCAGGCCCCGGCCATGATATTCTTTAACCGAAGGTTGAGATCTCGTCTGGATTTGCTCAGACCAAATGTACGAAGAGATGTTGAGAGTAAGCAATTCCAGCACATCAATGAGAAGCCGACAAGGAGCTTCAATGTAGGGCAACCAGTCTTGGCCCGCGACTACCGAACAGAGAAATGGCAACCAGGAACGATATGCACACGGCAGGGAGCACTAATGTACACAGTGGACGTTGGGGAGAGCATCGTGAGACGCCATGCTGACCAGATCCTAGAGTCACAGGAACGAGTCATCCCCATGCCTCGCCCATACATACCTGGTGATGAACCCGATGTACAGGTAGCATCTACCCCAGAAACAGTAGCATCGGAAGCTGATGAACCAACCGACGACAGGGGACCAGAATCGCCTCCGCACCAAGAGCAAGACACTCGGGAAAGGCACTATCCAGAAAGGATCAGGAAGCCTTCCCAAAGACTGAATTTATAAATAGACTATTTTCAGCTAATGTTACATGTTAAAAGTGTTCATTGTAATTAGTTTGATATTTAATTGTTAAATGAGTGTTATGGTACTGTTAATCTAAAAGGGGAGGAATTGCAATGTATATACCTTTAAGGGGGAACTACTTTCTACAGCTGATGTATACTGTAGTACCGGCAGTGACCACACCTGTATATAACGCTGAGTAGTAATCTGTTGTTTCAGTTGCAGTTTGAACCACGTTGAGTAAACGCCTGTTGTACCGTTCTCTGCAGTCCTTTTCTTATTATTACACGGACGTAACAGAGTGCACATCCACGGCTATTAAAAACATTGGCCTAGAAATTGGGTTGGTAGCGCCGGCGCTGAGCGCTTAAAGAGACCTAGAATTGGGGCAAAGCCCTATGTTGGGGCAAACGCTATGAAGATAGCGCCAACTCAGATATTGACTATACATTTAGCGCCTGCACTAAGTGTTTGCACGCGCCCGCGAGCGCAAGCAGCTCATGACGTCATTTCAGTGTGCAACGCCTTTTAGGAGCGCCTGAGTGCATATTGGGTGGCGCCCGGAGCCTTAGCGCCCAGCGCTATTAGTGACAGTTCGAGGGGGGGCTAACAGGCCCTTCTCGGAGTAGGGCGGCGCTATTTAAAGGGGACAGGTCTAGTGCAGAATCTTCTGCCACTTGGCCTGCTCATTGCGATCGCTGCTAGAGAGAGTTGGCGAGCTAATGTGGAGCGGAGTTCTGGGAATTTAGCTTTACAGTACTTGGGACCTTCAAACCTGTCCGAAGCACTTGCAGCACTACGCCTAAAAGCCTTTTGACCAACTGGCATCGGAATGGGAGCTTGTTTGGAGGGCAACGGCCTCATCGCCCAACACTGTGAAGGGGCAGAGAGACGGTGGGAGAGAGGGCCGGGATTGGCCAGAATGAGGAGGGGCAATGGAGGTCGGCCAATCCGACGGGATGCTGCGAGGGTCTTTAGGCAGCAGGTGACAAGCCTTGACATGTCGGAGGAGCAGTGTTTGCGAAGGCTCCGAATCTGGAGGGACATTGTTACTGATCTGTGCCACCTGCTTGGTCAGGATCTGCAGCCGCGTGAACGCTGCAGAACCTCTCTGTCCGTGATGGCTAAACTGACTGATGGCCTCAATTTTTATGCCAACGGATCCTTTCAGTCAGCCATTGGGGACAATGCGACTGTCGCTCAGGCTGCAGTCCACTGTTGCATCCGGCAAGTGACTGATGCCCTTTATAGGCGACCGCGTCAATTCATTACCTTCCCTCGGACCCTGCACAAGCAGGCGGAGGAGGAGGAGTATGAGGAGGAGGAGGAGGAAGAGCAGGCGGAGGAGGAGGAGGAGGAAGATGGAAGGGCTGCTGAAAGTGGAAGGTCCATACGTCAGAGGCTCCTCTGGACTCCTGTCGACACCCCTGTGGCGGAATGATGAGAGTCTTAACCCATGCGCACTTTGGATGTTTGAGGGCCTCTGAATGCCAGCATCACTGAAAGTAGTCACATGCACCATGCAACATTGCAACTTCTGTTTATTGACACAAAAGTCTTTCATTACAGCTAAACAACGTAATGTGAGCAGAAACCATAACTTTCAAAATAACTGTGAACTGTTCGGCAAAGCCGCAAAACTCAACAAACCTTCTGCAAATATAACAGCAGGTGAGGGTGTCCTTGAATTTGGACAAACAAACGTCTCAGCACCTCCCTCTACAGCTGGCCCCTTGAGGGAGAATGACTTCTCTTTCACGCCCGGCCCCTTCCCTCCCTGCTGCTCCTACGTAATTGGACCCCAGTGGCAGGATCAAGGCTGGGGGGCGCCTGCTGACTGTCTGGAAGCGCAGAAGCCCCTGAGGGATGGCCTGGCCGACCTCTGGGCTTGGAGGGTGCGGACGCAGGATGCTTGCTGTGACCATGGCTGGAAGCAGTGTGGCCTGCAGGTGGTGGCAGCTGCAATGCAGACGTCCCAGCGCTGGCATGTGCAATGGTCTCCTGCCGAGAGAGGACACCTACACCATGGTCGGACGACACACTGGCTATCTGAGGGGAGCGGCTCGGCTCATCCGCCACAATCGCATGCTCCACTGATTCCTGGCCTTGTACGGGAGTGGAAGGGCCCGGGGTGATCCTATCTGATGCAGAGAGGGTGGCTGCAGTGAGAGATCGCGTTGCGTCAATCTGGCTGTGGAGGAGCCCAGCAAGTGACTGCGTGGTAACAGTGAGGACCTGTATGCCAGGTGCCAGGCCTGGACAGTTCTTCCCATGGCTTCGGACAAGGCAGGTGCCGACCGCTCCACTGCCTCGGACAAGCCCTGCACAGACCTTTCCAGGGATTGTCCGAAGCCCTGAACAGTCCTTTCCATTGCCGATTCAAAGCCGTGGACAGTCCTCTCCATTGTTGGGCCGAAGCCCTGGATAGTCCTGTCCATTGTGGCCCCGAAGCCCTGGATAGACCTGTCCATTGTTTCCCCGAACACCTGGAGAGTTCTCTCCATTGTTGCCCCAAAGCCCTGCAGAGTCCTCTCCATTGTTGCCCCGAAGTCCAACATACTCCTAGCCAATGAATCTATTGACTCAGGCATCTTCTCCACTGCAGCCATCAGCTCCGTGTGTCTGACCCGGGCCTGTTTGCTCATCTCAGCCAGGCGACGGACCTCATCTGCACTCTGTGCAGCAGTCATGACGACCTGCCTTGCCCTGCGGGGAGACGGTGGCCGAACTTGCCTATCCCCCGTGCGTTGCTGCATGCCGCTTGGTCCGGCAACTGGTTCATCCTCAGAGCCAACCCCCTCCCCTCCAGGGGACTACTATCCCCAGTCTGCAGATGTGTCAGCTCCCCGGATTCTGCAACGGCTGGTCCGGATTCCTCCTGGTCCTCGCCTCCGGTGGCACTGGCACTGGCAGCTCCAGCGCGTTGAGCCCGAGTTGGTGCTGCTTCATCTGAAAGTGGGAGGTGGAAGAGTGGCTTTAGCAAAAGGACAGCTTTGCTGAAAGGCATGCCAGATTGCGGCAAGGCTTTGACATGGCTGCACACTGAGGATGCATGCTGGCGGGGGGACCAAGTGGAAGGCAACAGGTGGAAAAGGTGAGAGTCTTACCCTCGCTGTCGGTAATGGGGTCGGCAGATGCAGTGGTCACAGGACCAGACAGACGTCCTCCAAGTATCTGGTGCACTCTCTCCTCCAGATCCGTGAGAGTGACCACTTGTGCAGGTCCGTCACCGGTTCGACGCTGCTCCTTTCGAATCATCGCCAGCTTGGACTGCAGGGGAAAGAAGGGGAGGTTCTGTTACACGATGCCTTGAGACCTCATCGCATGCCCCCCATGGTGCAAGAGCCCTTACATGAGGCCTTGAGACCTCATCGCATGCCCCCCATGGTGCAAGAGCCCTTACATGAGGCCTTGAGACATCTGTCCATGTGTGTGCCCAGAAAGGGCCATGGGTGCATACTGACAGATGGCCATTGGCGCATCATTGCAGCAGGGTGCCCGAAGTCAGCTGCAGATGGAGGGAAGCACAAGTTTGGTAAACCATCACTCACCCTAACGATCTGTGTGAGGTCGTTGAATTTCTTCCTGCACTGAACAGGGGGCCTGGTCGCCATGCTGCTGGAGTTGACCCTCACAGCAACCTCCCTCCAAGACCGTCGATAAGCCTTCTGATTCGGCCTCTTGCCATTATCTGGATACAGGACCTCTCGACAGTGTTCAACTGCAGCCACCAAGTGGTCCAGAGCCTCAGTGCTGAAGCGCTCTGCTCTCTGCCTAACCTTCTCCATGTTGAAAAAGTTTGTACCGCCAGACAAGGGCGAGCGCCGAATCTGAGGCCTGCAGGGCGTAGGGTGTTGAAGCTCAGGCTGACTGACCCACCCCTTTAAGAGCTGGCCGGCGCCTGGAGGTCTTGTGCTTTCCCGTAATTGAGTTCACCTGCGCTGCACCCGTCCGCGTCGATATTGAGTAGCGCCTCACCTTTTGCGCCTTAAGAGCACCGTGCAATGGCTGATTTAGCGCCTCAATCCCCTTTGGGGGCGATGCAACCCAATATCGCGCCAGGCGGCGATAAGTTTCGTGTGCCTATAAACTTTGCGCATCGCCAGCTCTAACGCCTCAAGCGGGGCTATACCCAATTTCTAGGCCATTGAGTCCATGAATGGACCAGCAAAATCAATAGGCACCCGTTGCCATGGAGATGAGGGCCACTCCCATGGGTGTAGAGGGGCCTGTGGTGGTGCATTTTGGACTTTCTGCCATCCTGAGCAGCTCTTGGTCAGGTCCTAGATTTGTTTATCGATTCCCGGCCACCACACACGAGCCCTGGCTAGGCTTTTCATTTTTACCCCTCCCAGATGACCCTCATGAAGCTCATTGAGCACTCTATCCCTTAACTTGGGTGGAATTTCCACTCTGGATCCACACATCAAGGTCCCCCGGCACACTGACAGCTGTTCTCTCCTTGTCGAGAATGCTGGCAACAGTGAGTCGCCATGTGCTGGCCATCCCTTCACTGTCAAATCATATACCCGAGACAGTGTCGGGTCATTTCGGGTTTCCTTTTCGATACAAGCGTTAGTTACCGGTAGGTATTCAACTATAGTCGAATGGAATATTTCGACGGTATCCACTGCTGGTGCTTCCTCCGCAGTAGGCAGTGGCAGGCGTGATAGCCCATCAGCATTTCCATGCTGTTTCGTGCCCTTATATTCAATCTCATAGTGGTGCGTCCCTAGAAAAAGTGACCATCTTTGTAGTCGTTGCGCAGTCATCACCGGAACGCCCTTCTTCGGATTAAAAATGGAGACAAGAGGCTGGTGATCAGTCAGCAAGGTGAATTTCTGCCCGTGCAGATAGTGATTGAACTTTTTCACTCCCCACACTAGGCTGATGGCCTCCCTGTCAATCTGGGCGTAGTTATGCTCGGCTGAGGCTAGTGATCGTGATGCAAAGGCTGTCCGAGAATTTGTGCGACAGCACCGCTCCAATGCCGTAGGGTGACGCATCACATGCCAACCGAATTGGTAATGCTGGGTTGTAATGGGCCAATACCTCTTTCGATGTGATTAGTGTTTTGCTCTTCTGGAAAGCTCATCTACATTCGTCACTCCACTTCCATGGCACCCCAGTTTGCAGTAGGGTGATCAGTGGGTGTAGTATTGTAGACAAATTTGGCAAGAACTTATGGTAGTAGTTTACCAGCCCGAGGAACGACCTCAGTTGTGACACATTTTCTGGTGCTCGAGCCTTGACTACTGCCTCAATCTTTTCTGGGGACTTATGTAACCCCTCTTTATCGATAACGTGGCCACAATACGAGATCTCACAGAAGTCACAGAAACCCCACAGTGCAGATAGAGGCCATTTCGGCCCATCGAGCCTGCACCGACACATATCCCACCCGATCCCCGTAACCCCTACACCAACACATATCCCACCCTATCCCCGTAACCCCACATATTTTAATCCCCCTAACACTAAGGGTCAATTTATCATAGCCAATCAACCTAACCCGCACATCTTTGGACTGTGGGAGGAAACCGGAGCACCCGGAGAAAACCCACGCAAACACGGGGAGAATGTGCAAACTCCACACAGACAGTCACCCGAGGCTGGATTCGAACCCGGGTCCCTGGCGCTGTGAGGCAACAGTGCTAACCACTATGCCACCGTGCTGCCCCTAAGTTTTCTAAAAAACTCGCATTTGGGGCGGTTAGCTTGGAGCCCATATTCCTGCAATCTAGTGAGCACCTGCTCCAGGTTGGCAAGGTGATCACTGTCATTTTCGCCCGTGACCAGGATGTCGTCCAAATAACACTGGGTCCCTGGGATCCCTTGCAGGACTTGTTCCATTGCCCTCTGCCAAATAGCTGGAGCTGATGCTACCCCGAATACCAGCCGGTTGTATTGGTAGAGACCTTTATGGGTGTTGATTGTGAGGTATTTCTTTGATGCTTCTTCTACCTCCATTTGCAGATACACCAGATCAATCTTAGTGAAGCGTTTCCCTCCAGATAGCGAGGCGAAAATATCTTCAATCCGCGGAAGTGGATATTGTACGGTGTGAAGGACCGGGTTCACTGTTACCTTGAAGTCCCCACAGATGCGAACCTTCCTTGGTTCCCCAAGCGTGCTGCTCAACGACTTTTTCATCACAGGGACGATGGGTGTAGCCCACTCGCTCCAGTCTACCTTGGACAGTACACCTGAACGTTCCAGACTCTCCAGCTCTGTTTCGACGGCTGGGCGGATCGCATAAGGTACCGGTCTGGCCTTAAAAAATGTTGGGCTTGCGTTTTCTTCAGTTTTAATCGTCGCTGTCATGCCTTTTAGTGTTCCGAGACCTTGCTGGAACACATCTTTCGCGTCAGTTAGGATCTTTGACAGTCGCCCAGGTGTGACGTCGTCATCCTTCTTGTCAGCCACGGTCAGTGCCTGTATGGAATGCCAATCCAGTTGTATTTTCCGGATCCATTCACATCCCAGTAATGGTGGTCCTCCATCTTGCAATACATACAGGTCTAGTTTTGGTGTTTCCTTACCGTTATATATAATGGTCACCCTTATTTTTCCTTTGGGGTAGACTTTTTGCCCCGTGTACGTCTTCAAAATAATTTTTGTGTCTCTCAAGGGTATGTGCGAGAATAGCCACTCATAGTCCCGTCGGTTTATGACTGTTAGGGCTGATCCTGTGTCCAATTCCATCTTTACCTGGACTCCTGCTATCTTGAGAGTGACCCAAATGGTTCGGTGATCCTCCATTGTGATCACATTATGTAGTTTCAGACAACTCAGTTCCCTGCTTTCTGAGTCGTTGTCACTCTTTTGTTCGTCTGAACTATTCTCCGTCATCTTATGTACCTTCTTGTACTTTTCTTTGGTAGGTTTCTTATTGCTGGTTTTCTTTCCCGACCTGCAGACTCGTGCTATGTGTCCTACTTTTCCACACTGTCTGCACACTTTGTCTTTGAGCCAGTAATCATTCTGGTCGTGTGTTGTTCTGCCGCAGTGATAGCACTTCTCTGTTCCATATGACATTTTGTTTGTGCCATATTCTTGCGGTCTCTGTTGTATCTCTGCAGCGCCCCGTGCTGCTGCTTCATATGATACCGCAATGCTGAAAGCCTTTTCCAGCGTAAGGTCCTTTTCAGATAAAAGCCGTTTCTGGGTTCCTTCACTTTGAAGCCCACACACAAACTTGTCCCTTAAGGTATCTGCCAGTCCTGCTCCAAACTGACAGTGTTTCGATAGTTTGCGCAGTTCTGTTAAATAATCAGCATTGCTTTCATCCTTATGCTGGTTCCGTTTGTGAAACTTGAATCTTTCTGCTATCAGCAGCGGTGTGGGGTTTAAATGTTCCTGTAGTATCGTTACTATGTCTTCAAAACTCTTTTCCATTGGCTTCATTGGGGTTACTAGATTTCGTAATAAACCATACGTCTTTGCACCCATTAAATTTAACAATACCGACGCTTTCTTGTCATCTGACACCTCATTTGCCTTGCAGTATACCTCTATTCGTTCGACATATGTAGTCCAATCTTCGACTTCATTGTCAAATGCGGTCATACTGCCACTCTTCGGCATTTTGGGTGTGGTTTAAAATGGCGTCTCCCAATGGCTTAAAATGGCATCTCCTGCGCTTTCCTTCCTCCCCCGCTGCTGCCAACGCCGCTCCCGGCGGTTCTCGTGGCAATGGCGGTGCACTGTAGGTTTTGCGCACTTCTCCTGCGCTACTGCCAACGCCACTCTCAGCGGTCCTCGTGGCAATGGCGGCGCCTCGCGGGTTTCTGTGCGTCTCTCTCTCCCTCTCTTCGACGCTGCTCGGCCCCTGAACACCGGCTGCGCCCTGTGCGCTCTGCCCTCTCTCTCCCCCGTCGACGCTGCTCGGCCCTTTGCTGTGCCGCTTGGTCGGGCTCTAGCCCGCTGCTGTCCGGGAAGGGTCTGCGCACTACCTGTTGCCAGCCCGTTTCGCTGGACCACCTCGACTGGAAAGCCAAGCCTGGCTTTCGACAGCCTCCCCCGCAATTCTCGAGTCTCTGCTGGATGACTGGGTGGTTGCCCGTGGTCGACACCCGAGTCTCTGGCCTTGACCTCCAATCCACTGATCTCCAGGAACAAATCCCCGGGAGGTGATGCAGAGTTGCAGGTAGGTTCGAATTGCCTTGTCGCCAATGTTGTGTCCGTGTATAATAAGACACAGACTGCAGGAGAACGGTACAACAGGTGTTTACTCAACGTGGCTCACACTAGAACTGATTTGTACAGATTACTACTCAGTGCTATGTACAGGTGTGGTCACTGCCGGTACTGCAGTATACATGAGCTGTAAAAGATAGTTCCCCCCTTAAAGGTATATACATTACAGTCGCCTCCGGAGGCACTTGCACTGGCAGCTTGAGGGGCCGGCTCCCGAGCTGGTGATGCAGCATCTGAAAGCAGGGAGGTTGAAGAGTGGCTTTAGCAAAAGGACAGTTTGGCAGCAAGGGATGCAACAGTGCGGCAATGCTATGACATGGGTCCACATTGAGAAAGCATGCTGGTGGGGGAAATAACTGAAAGGTGACAGCTGTAATAGTTGAGAAACTTACCATCGCTGTGGACAATGGGGTCGGCAGCTGCAGTGGTGACAGGACCACTCAGACATCCTCCCACAATCTGGTGGACTCTCTCCTCGAGATCCGTCAGAGGCTCCACTTGAGGACGGCCTCCTCCGGTGAGAAGCTGCTCCTTTCGATTCCGCGCCAGCTTGGCCTGCATGGCAAATGATGAGAAGTGATGTTACATGATGCCCTGAGTTATCATCTCATGCCCCCCATGGTGGAAGAGCCCTTACATGATGCCCTGAGTGATGTTCTCATGCCCCTCATGGTGGAAGAGCCCTTACATGATGCCCTGAGTCAAATGTGGATGTGTGTGACCAGAAAGGGCCATGGGTGCTTGCTGACAGATGGCCATTGGGGTATCGCACACCCTGTAGCCATAAAGTCAGGTGCTCATGGAGGGATGCATAAGTTTACATTAACTCCACTCATCCTGACGACCCGAGTGAGGTCGTTGAATTTCTTCCGGCACTGGACAGGGCTCCTGGTCGCCATGCTGCTGGAGTTGACCCTCAGAGAAACATCCCTCCAAGCTCGTCGGTAGTCCTTGTGATTAGGCCTCCTGCCATTGTCTGGGTAGAGGACATCTCGCCAGCGCTCCACTGCGGACACCAATTCCTCCAGAGACTCAGTGCTGAAGTGCTCTGCTCTCTGCCTCACCCTCTCCATAGGATCCAAGTTTGTTGCGCCAGAGAAGGGCCTGCGCCGATTTGCAGGCCTACAAGGCGCAGAGTGTGGATGCTGGAGCTGCCTGACGCACCCCTTTAAGAGCTGGCCGGCGCCGGGAAGTCTCGTGGTCATCGGTTATTGAGAGCACCTGCGCTGCGCCCGCCCGCCCCGACATTGAGTTGCGCCGGCATGTTAGCACCTTAGGTGCCCCGTGTAACGCCTGATTTCGCGCCTCAATCACCTTTGGGGCGCTGCAACCCAATATCGCACGAGGTGTCGATAAGTTGCGCCTGGCTATAAAATTTGCACTCCGCCAATTCTAACGCCCCAAGCGGGGCTATACCCAATTTCTAGGCCTATAGGTTTTGAATGAGAGTAAGGGTAGAAGAAGGGTGTCTTGACAGCCACAAAGTGTAGAAGATTTCAGGAAGAATCCAGGGGACGCCCAAGAGACGAGAGACAAGAAACACAGGGTGCATTTGCAACTTCTATCCAGAGCATAACGGGGTGATATAAGTCTCAATTATACTCTGTAAACTGCTGCTCGAATACTGTAATGAGCATAAGAATATAAGAAATAGGAGCAGGAATAGGCCACTTGACCCCTCGAGCCTGCTCCGCCCTTCAATAAGATCATGGCTGATCTTGGGCTCAAAGCCACTTCCCCGCCTGCTCCCCATAACCCTTCACTCCCTTATCTTACAAAAATCTGTCTATCTCCTTAAATGTATTTAATGACCCAGCCTCCACCGCTCTCTGGGGCAGAGAATTCCACAGATTTACGACCCTCTGGGAGAAGAAATTCCTCCTCATCTCAGTTCTAAAAGGGCAACCCTTTATTCTAAAACTGTGCCCCCGCATTCTAGATTTCCCCACAAGTGTAAACATCCTCTCTGCATCTACCCTGTCGTGCCCCCTCAGTATCTTATATGTTTCAATAAGATCACCTCTCATTCTTCTAAATTCCAATGAGTATAGGCCCAGCCTGCTCAACCTTTCCTCAAAAGTCAACCCCCTCATCTCTGGAATTAACCTAGTGAATCGTCTCTGAACTGCCTCCAATGCAAGTATATCCTTCCTTAGATAAGGTGACCAAAACTGTATGCAATACTCAAGGTGTGGTCTCACCAATACCCTGTACAGTTTGAACTGGACTTCCCTGCTTTTTTACTCCAACCCCTTTGAAATAATGGCCAACATTCCATTTGCCTTTTAGATTACTTGCTGTACCTACATGCTAACTTTTTGTGTTTCATGCACAAGGACCCCCAGGTCCCTCTGAACTGTAGCATTTTGTAACCTCACTCCATTTAAATAATAATTTGCTTCTTTATTTTTCCTGCCAAAGTGTATAACCTCGCACTTTCCCACATTATACTCCATCTGCCAAATGTTTGCCCACTCACTTAGCCTGTCTATATCCTTTGCAGGTTCTTTGAGTCCTCTGCACAACTTGTTTTCCCACCCATCTTTGTACCATCCGCAAACTTGGCTATATTGCACTCGATCCCTTCATCCAAGTCATTAATGTAAATTGTAAATAGTTGAGGCCCCAGCACCGATCTCTGTGGCACCTGACTAGTTACCGTTTGCCAACTGGAAAATGACCCATTTATCCTGACTCTGTTTTCTGTTAGTTAGCCAATTCTCTATCCATGCTAATGTATTACCCCCAATTCCGTGAGCTCTTATCTTATGCAGTAACCTTTTATGTGGCACCTTTTTGAATGCCTTCTGGACATCTAAATACACCTCATCCACTGGTTCACCTTTGTCCACCCTGCTCATTACCTCCTCAAAGAACTCCAGCAAGTTTGTTAAACATGATTTCCCTTTCATAAAACCATGCTGACTCTGCTTGACTGCATTATGATTTTCCAAATGCCCTGCTACTACTTCCTTAATGAAGGACTCCAGCAATTTCCCAATGACAGATGTTAGGCTAACTGGTCTATAGCTTCCTGCTTTCTGTCTCCCTTCTTTCTTAAATAGGGGTGTTATATTTGCGGTTTTCCAATCCGCTGGGACCTCTCCAGAGTCCAGGGAATTTTGGTATATTGCAACCAATGCATCCACTATCTCTGCAGCCACTTCTTTTAAGAACATGGGATGCAGGCCATCTAGTCTAGGGGACTTGTTATCTTTTAGTCCCATTATTTTACCAAGTACTATTTCCTTAGTGATAGTGATTGTCTTTAGTTCCCCCCTCCCTGTGGCCCCTTGATTATCCATTATTGGGATGTTGTTAGTGTCTTCTACTGTGAAGACAGATACAAAATATTTGTTCAGAGTCTCTGCCATTTCCCCATTCCCCATTATTAATTCCCTAGTCTCATCATCTAAGGGACCAACGTTTACTTTAGCTACCCTCTTCCTTTTTATATACCTGTAGAAGCTCTTATTATCTGTTTTAATGTTTCTTGCCAGTTACTCTCATAATTCACCTTCTCTCTCTATTATTTTTTTAGTCATCCTTTGCTGGTTTTTAAAAATTTCCCAATCCTCTGGTCTCTCACCAACCTTGACAACATTGTATGCCTTCGTTTTCAATTTGATACCATCCTTTACTTCCTTAGTTAGACACGGGTGGTGCTCCCTCCTCTTAAAATCTTTCTTTCTCACTGGAATATATTTTTGTTGAGAGTTATGAAATATCTCCTTAAATGTCCACCACTGCATTTCAACTGTCTTACCCTTTAATTTATTTTTCTGGTCCACTTTAGCCAGTTCTGCCCTCATGCCACTGTAATTGCCTTTGTTTAAGATCAGGACACTGGTTTGAGATACAACTTTCTCACCCTCCAACTGAATTTGAAATTCAACCATGCTATGATCACTCTTTCCTAGAGGATCCTTTACTATGAGACCATTTATTAATTCTGTCTCATTACATGGTACCAGATCCAAGATAGCCTGCTCCCTGGTTGGTTCCATTATGTACTCTTCGAGGAAACCATCCCGAATGCACTCTATGAACTTCTCCTCAAGGCTACCATGGCCAATTTGATTTGTCCAATCAATATGGAGATTAAAATCACCCATGATTATTACTGTACCTTTTTTACAGGCCACCATTATTTGTTGATTTATACTCTGTCCAACAGTATTGCTACTGTTAGGGGGCCTGTAGACTAAGCCCACCAGAGACTTTTTCCCTTTATTATTTTTTATCTCCACCCAAACCGATTCTACATCTTGATCTTCTGAGCCAATATCACTTCTCACCACTGCACTGATCCCATCCTTTATCAACAAAGCCACCCCACCTCCCTTTCCTTTCTGTCTATCCTTCCGAATTATCAAATACCCTGGAATATTCAGTTCCCAGTCCTGATCACCTTGCAACCACGTCTCTGTAATGGCGATCAGATCATGCTCATTTGTATCTATTTGTGCCGTCAACTCATCTATCTTGTTACGAATGCTGCGTGCATTCAGATAGAGAGCTTTTAACTTTGTCTTTTTACCATTTCTCCTTGTTTTGGCCCCATTTTCTGTTGCACTCTTATTTTTAAACATTCTGCCCTTCCTGTCACATTCTGGTTATTATTTCCCCCATCTCTATCCTGCTCTATTGGTTTCTCATTTCTCATTGACTTTTTAAATTCCCGCTCACCTGGATCCTACCCCCCCCCCATTATTTAGTTTAAAGCCCTCTTTACAGCCCTAGTTATTCGATTCGCCAGGACTCTAGCCCCAGCATGGTTCAAGTGAAGCCCATCCAAACAGAACAGCTCCCTCTTATCCCAGTACTGGTGCCAGTACCCCACAAATCAAAACCCTTTTCTCCCACACCAGTCTTTGAGCCACTCGTTCATTTCTCAGATCTTATTTACCCTATTTAAATTCGCTCGAGGCTCAGGTAGTAATCCAGAGATTATTACCTTTGTGGTTCTGCATTTTAATTTAGCCCCTAGCTGCTCAAACTCTCTCAGCAGAACCTCTTTCTTTGTCCTACCAATGCCATTGGTGCCTACGTGGACCATGACAACTGGATCCTCCCCCTCCCACTCCAAGTTTCTCTCCAGCCCAGAGGAGATGTCCTTAACCCAGGCACCGGGAAGACAACACAGCCTTCGGGACTCATGCTCTCGGCTGCAGAGAACAGTATCTATCCCCCTAACTATACTGTCCCCTATCACTACAACATTTCTGTTTACTCCCCCCACTTGAATGGCTCCCTGTACCACGGTGCTGTGGTCAGATCGCTCATCCTCCCTGCAGTCCCTGCCCTCGTCCACACAGAGAGCAAGAATCTCGTACCTGTGTAAGGTTCGCAAGAATTTCAGAAAATTTCTACAGCCCCCGAAGATTATTTTCTTTGATTAAAGAAAACCTAGGTGAAATATACCTTTAAAAACCCAGGGTATCAAAATGGCTGTCAGGCCTCATGGCAGAAGACAAAGGCAGCCTGCCTGAATATCTTCCATCGCTGGCTGACAAAAGGATTTGAAAACACCAGCCTGTGTGAATATGTTGAAGTACTTGAAACTGTCAATCAACTGCAGTTTAGGAAGTTTCACTCACAGGACAAAGGGTTGTTTGTTTATAAGCCCTCTACAATGTTGACTCAAGGGCTTAAGTACTAAAAGCTGTCAATCAGTTGCGGTTGGGCGGTGACCGCAGGACAATGGATTGTTTACAAACCACTTGAGTGCTGTTGACTGAACACTTAAGGATTCAGTGAGACATTTCAAACTGGTCGCAAACCAGTTAAAATGAATGGGTAACACATTCAAACCCATTACAGTCAATGGGGACAGTTCGGTCCCTTTTGTATAGCCCAGATACATCCAGATTTGGGCACGAAGACAACGGCTCCCAATGGGGTATAAAGATAGCCCCTCAGGAAGCCATTCTCTCTGCCGCCTCACCTCCGTGCCCTGCCTATAAGGGGAACAGCTCAACAGCCCGCCCAAAGAAGTGGAATACCAGCAGTTACTTTTGAATTACTGGGGTATCTCTACTTCGGGGCGGTGAAGAATCCAAGACAGACTGCAGGGGCATGGAGCAGGCGTTTACTGGTGAGCATAAAACTTTCTGGCCCTTTACAAGGCAACCTAGATAGGTATTAGGGGTGGGAATTAAAGGGGGATTTTGTTAAATTGTAATTTTAGTCAATTTTCCCTCGATGTGTCTGTTTCTCCTCCCCTATTAAGTAAAAGTGTGCTGTATTAAGCAAAGGTGTGCTGTATTAAGCAAAGGTGTGCTGTATTAAGCAAAAGTGTGCTGTATTAAGCAAAGGTGTATTAAGCAAAGGTGTGCTGTATTAAGTAAAAGAGTGCTGTATTCATCATTATTTTCAATTTATTCTTATTTTCAATAAATACTGGTCTTCTTTGCACCCAACCACAAGTCTCGTTTTGTCTACATCGCTACTGAAATAAGTCCGGCGGTCAGAACCAGAAAAGGGGAGCGATTCGAAACTGCATGGGGCTCTGGAGCAGCTCAGATACTTCTGACTGGCCAGAGACAATAACCCCATTACACCAAAAACACCCCCTGTATTTTCTACACCTGTTGGACAAGGCCAACGGCTGAGGCTCCTCCATCACTACCTCCTGGATCCCAATACCTGTCTCGCTTGTAATCACACCCTCCTGTCCCTGACCATGGGCCAAATTGGAAGTAATTACTCTAGTGGGTGTGACTGCCTCCTGGAACTTAATGTCCAGGTAACGCTCCCCCTCCCTAATGTGTCGCAGTGCCTGAATCTCGGACTTCAGCTCATCAACTCTGAGCCGCAGTTCCTCGAGCAGCCAACATTTGCTGCAGATGTGGTCGCCGTGGACCTCAATGGTGTCCACCAGCTCTCACATACAACAACAACAGCACATTGCCTAGTCTCCCATCTCAATTAATTAGTTTTAAAATTTGGAACACGTATATCTTTTAATCTACACCAAGGCACTTAAATTTAGATGCCCAAGTTTAGAAAAAAAGTGAAAAATATAGAAATACTCACCTACCAATCACTTACCTGCTTTCTGGTGATGTCACACTTCGATTACTTTTTACTTCTTTACACTCACTGGTCTGTTGTAGCCGCTCACCTGGACTCCCGCTCACCTGGACTTAGTAGTGCCGAACTCTCGCTCTCTCCCGGGCTCCCACTGCTTTAGTAGCGCAGAACTCTCGCTCTCTCCTGGGCTCCCGCTGCTTTAGTAGCGCCAAACTCTCGCTCTCTCCTGGGCTCCCATTGCTTTAGTAGCGCCAAACTCTCGCTCTCTCCCGGGCTCCCACTGCTTTAGTAGTGCCGAACTCTCGCTCTAACCTGGACTCCCGCTGCTTTAGTAGCACCGAACTCTCGCTCTCACCTGGACTCCCATTGCTTTAGTAGCGCCGAACTCTCACTCTCTCCTGGGCTCCTACTGCTTTAGTAGCGCCAAACTCTCACTCTCTCCTGGGCTCCCACTGCTTTAGTAGCACTGAACTCTCGCTCTCTCCTGGACTCTCGCTGTTTGCATAATGTATTAATAATGTATTCAGTCTTGCTTGTGCTGAATAAAGTTTAATCACTGTCACCAATACAGGTCAACATCGAATCATTGGGTTCTTCTGGGATCTTACATCTTGCATTTCCTATTTTCTTTTGTTGTCTATTTATAAATATGACTGCTTGCACTTATATACGGTACTCTAAATCCCATTTGCAGATGAGAATCTAATTACTTCTTGAAGCCCATTAAGGTTTCTTGTTCCACCATCCTACCAGTAACCTGTTCCACATGTTTACCGCCCTTTCAGTAAAAAGTTTCTACTGCATTTCCTGTTTCCTTTTATTGTCCTTAATTTGTATTTATAACCTCTTATGCTTAGATTCTGTACATTGAAGAAAAGCTTACTTGGATCCGATTTTTCAAAACCTTTCATAATTTAAAATTCTTCTATCATATGCCCTCTCAGTCTTCTCATTTAAGCAACCCCTTTGTAAGGGGGCTGCAATAAGCATTGAAAATAAATAACCTTAAGGTCAGTGTTTGGGAAAATCAGAACCTGTCGGCTCCCAGAGGCCCCCGGGCAGATGAGTAACATGGGCAATTTTAACTGCATACTCGCCCGGTTTCCACTGGCTTGGTAGGGTTAAAATCGTCCTCCAGGTCCCTGTGAGGCCGAGGAGTTGGGATCTTCGAACACAAGAGCTCCCAAGCACCAGCCCCTCCCCCTCTGAGGGAGTCTTGGAAAGGAGCTGACAAGACTCCCTGGATACTGGCAGCACAGTTCGGGACACAGTGGCCCCGATATTTTATGGGGAGGCGCATTGGGAGTGGGAGGGAGGAGTTCTGGATAGGAAACCTAGAAGTACAGGTTTTCCAGATAGCCTGCAGATATTAACTACAGGACGTCTTTTAAATTTTTCTGCAGGTTTCTATCCCGACAACAGGCCTGAGTGACAGGCTGGCTGCCTGTAGGGTGAGAAAGTCTGCGGCACAAGACTGCAGCTGAGAGGCAGGGAGAGATCACGGTCGGGATAGGGGTGTAGTCTCGTGGTTGGTGGGGGTGGGGGGGGAGAGATCGTGGTTGGGACACAGATCGTGATCATGGGCCAGATCGTGGTCAGAGAGATCATGGTTGGGGGGAGATTGTGGTCAGGGGGAGAAATCACGGGAAGGGGGACCGGGGGGGGGGAGTCAGTGATCGTGGAGCGGGAAGCAGGTAAGCTTGTTGGGCCTGGGGGAAACACTCCTGGTCCTCCTGGCCCGCAAGCAGTGCTGGAAAGGCACTTACCTTATGGATCCAGCTCTTCTCGCCTCCTTTTACCTGCCAGGTTTCCAGAGTCACTGGAAATCCAGCCGAAATGGTTTAAATATAAAAATCCAGTTAAAATGGAGGCACGCATCCTCCTTAAAAGCTGTTACCGACAGACCCGCCTCCTGAGAGGGGATTGGTTGCCCACCCCTCATTCCGCCTCTGTTAAAACCGGAATTGGGTGGGTTGGGGTCGGGTTTGAAACTTTTCCAATTTTAACTCCTCACCCGACCCAAACCCACCCATTTTGGGGGGTTAAAATTATCCCCAGTGTATCTGTGTCCTGGCCTGTTTTCTGGTCATCTTGCTGGACTCGTGACTGGAGTGTGGTGGCATTTTTGACATACGAACGTACGAATTAGGAGCTGGGGTAGGCCACTCAGCCCTTCGAGCCTGCTCATAGAGTCATAGAGTTTTACAGCACAGAAAGAGGCCCTTCGGCCCATCGTGTCTGCGCCGCCCATCCATCCCTGTCCAGTCTAATCCCATTTTCCAGCATTTGGTCCATAGCCTTGTATGCAATGGCATTTCAAGTGCTCATCCAAATGCTTCTTGAATGTTGTGAGGGTTCCTGCCTCCACCACCCTTTCAGGCATTGAGTTCCACATTCCAACCACCCTCTGGGTGAAAAAGTTCCTCCTCAAATCCCCTCTAAATCTCCTGCCCCTTACCCTGAATCTATGCCCCCTTGTTATTGACCCCCCCACTAAGGGGAAAAGTTCCTCTTTATCTACCCTATCTATGCCCCTCATTATTTTGTACACCTCAATCAGGTCCCCCCTCAGCCTTCTCTGCTCCAAGGAAAACAACTCCAGCCTGTCCAGCCTCTCTTCATAGCTGAGGCGCTCCATCCCAGGTAACATCCTGGTGAATCTTCTCTGCACCCTCTCCAAAGGAATCACATCCTTCCTATAGTGAGGCGACCAGAACTGCACACAGTACTCCAGCTGTGGCCTCACCAGCGTTTTGTACAGCTCCATCATAACCTCCCTGCTCTTATATTCTATGCCTCGGCTAATGAAGGCAAGTATCCCATATGCCTTTCTAACCACCTTATCTACCTGCTCCGCTGCCTTCAGGGATCTATGTACATGTACACCAAGGTCCCTCTGACCCTCTGTACTTCCTAGGGTCCTACCACTCATTGTGTATTCCCTTGCCTTATTTGTCCGTCCAAAATGCATCACCTCGCACTTTTCAGGGTTAAATTCCATTTGCCACTTTTCCGCCCATCTGACCAACCCGTTTATATCGTCCTGCAGCCGGAGGCTTTCCTCATCGCAATTTACCACCCCACCAATTTTCGTGTCATCTGCGAACTTACTGATCATACCTTTTACATTCTCATCCAAATCATTTATGTAGATCACAAACAATAAGGGACCCAGCACCGATCCCTGAGGTACCCCACTGGACACAGGCTTCCAGTCACAAAAGCAACCTTCGACCATCACCCTCTGCCTCCTGCCACTCAGCCAATTTAGGATCCAACGCGCCAAGGCACCCTGGATCCCATGGGCTCTTACCTTCTTGACCAGTCTCCTATGCGGGACTTTGTCAAAAGCTTTACTGAAGTCCATGTAAACCACATCCACAGCATTTCCCTCATCCACCCCCCTAGTCACCCCCTCGAAAAATTCGATCAGATTTGTTAGACATGATTTACCCTTGACAAAGCCATGCTGACTATCCCCGATTAATCCTTGCCTCTCCAAGTGGAGATTAATTTTGTCCCTCAGAATTTTTTCCAATAATTTCCCCACCACAGATGTTAGACTCACTGGCCTGTAATTCCCTGGTTTATCCCTGCTACCCTTCTTGAATAATGGTACTACGTTAGCTGTTCTCCAGTCCTCTGGTACATCCCCTGTGGCCAGAGAGGTTCTGAAAATTAGTGTCAGAGCCCCTGCAATCTCCTCCCTTGCCTCCCACAGCAGCCTGGGATACATCTCGTCCGGGCCTGGGGATTTATCCACTTTTTGGCCCGCTAAAACCGCTAGCACCTCCTCCCTCTCGATGCTAATATGTTCAAGTATGTCACAGTCCCCTTGCCCGATTTCTATGTCTGCATCGTCTTTCTCCATAGTGAACACAGATGCAAAACATTCATTTAAAACCCCGCCTACATTCTCTGGCTCTACATACAGATTGCCACTTTGGTCCCTAATGGGCCCTACCCTTTCCCTGGTTATCCTCTTGCCCTTAATATACTTATAAAACATCTTAGGATTTTCCTTTATTTTGCTCGCCAGTGTTATTTCATGGCCCCTCCTCGCCCTCCTAATTTCTTTTTTAAGTATGCCCCTGCACTTTTTATACTCCTCTAGGGCTTCTTCTGTCTTTAGTCTTTTGTAACTGCCAAAAGCCCCCCTTTTATTTCTAATGCATTTTTGTATATCCCTTGTCATCCAAGGTTCCCTTTGCTTGTTGGTCCCACCCTTGACCTTTACAGGAACATGTTGGCGTTGTACTCTCTCTATTTCCCTTCTGAAAGTCTCCCACTGTTTTGATGTGGATTTTCCTATAAGCAGCTGCTCCCAGTCCACTTTGGCCAGATCCTGCCTTATCATATTAAAATCGGCCTTCCCCCAATTTAGAACCCTTATTTCCGGGCCGTCTTTGTCTTTTTCCATGACCACCTTAAATCTCACCGAATTATGGTCACTGCCGCCAAAATGCTCTCCTACTGACACTTGCACCACTTGCCCGGCTACATTCCCCAGAATTAGGTCCAGTACCGCCCCCTCTCTTGTAGGACTTTCTACATGTTGGCTCAAAAAGCTCTCCTGGATGCACTTTAAGAATTCTGCACCCTCTAAGCCTTTCACACTCTGACTGTCCCAATAATAGGGGGGAAGTTGAAATCCCCCCTATTATTACCCTATTATTTTCGCACTTCTCTGAGATTTGCCTACATATCTGTTCCTCTATCTCCCCCTGACTGTTTGGGGGCCTATAGTACACTCCCAGCAAAGTGCTTGCCCCCTTTTTGTTTTTAAGTTCTACCCATATGGCCTCATTAGAGGAACCCGCTAATATATCATCCCTCCTTACAGCAGTAATTGACTCCTTAATTAATATTGCAACACCCCCTCCCCTTTTACACCCCCCTCTGTCTCGCCTGAAGATTCTATACCCCGGAATATTGAGCTGCCAGTCCTGACCCTCCCTCAACCATGTCTCCGTGATAGCAACAATATCGTACTCCCATGTGTTCAACAACAACTTCAGTTCATCCACCTTATTTGCAAGACTCCTTGCATTAAAATAAATGCCTTCCAGCCCTGCCATATTCTCTTTTGCCTTCACATATTTGCTCTGCCTTCCCAGCTGACTTGTTTTTCCCTCTGTATTTGGCCGTAAATCACCCCCTACTATAGCTCCACTCTGTACCCCAACCCCCTGCCAAGTTAGTTTAAACCCTCCCCAGCAGTGCTAGCAAACCTCCCCGCAAGGATATTGGTTCCCCCCTGGTTCAGGTGTAAACCGTCCGACTTGTACAAGTCCCACCTTTCCCAGAAGCAGACCCAGTGATCCAGGAAACTAAAGCCCTCCCCCCTGCACCATCCCTTTAGCCACGCATTCATCTGTTCTATCTTCCTATTCCTATACTTACTAGCACGTGGCACCGGGAGTAATCCAGAGATTACAACCTTTGAGGTCCTGCTCCTTAATCCTTCACCTAGCTCCCTAAATTCTTGCTGCAGGACCTCATCCCTCTTTTTACCTATGTCGTTGGTACCAATGTGGACCACGACCACTGGCTGTTCTCCCTCCCCCTCCAGAATGCCCTGCAGCCGCTCAGTGACATCCTTGACCCTGGCACCAGGGAGGCAACAAACCATCCTGGATTCACGTCTACGGCCACAGAAACGCCTATCTGTTCCCCTTACTATAGAATCCCCTACCACTATTGCTCTCCCACTCTTTTTCCCCCCTTCCTGGGCAGCAGGAGCACCCCCAGTGCCAGGAAGTTGGCCGCTGCTGCCTTCCCCTGGTGAGTCATCCCCCTCAACAGTATCCAAAGCGGTATACTTGTTTGAAAGGGGGATGTCCGCAGGGGTTCCCTGCACTACCTGCCTGCCTTTGTTGCTCCGCCTGATGGTCACCCCCTGTGCTGCCCTACCCTGAGGCGTGCACAACTCGCTAAACGTGTTATCCACGAGCCTTTCAGCATCGCGCACGCTCCAAAATTCATCCACCCGCAGCTCCGCCATTCAGTAAGATCATGGCTGATCCGATTACTCCACATTCCCGCCTACCCCCGATAACTTTTCACCCCCTTGGTTACCAAGAATCTATCTACCTCTGCCTTAAAAATATTCAAAGACTCTGCTTCCACCGCCCTCTGAGGAAGAGAGTTCGAAAGACTCACGACCCTCTGTGAGAAAAAAATTCTCCTCATCTCTGTCTTAAATGGGCAACCCCTTATTTTTAAACAGTGACCCCTAGTTCTAGATTCTCCCACAAGAGGAAACATCCTCTCCACATCCACCCTGCCCAGACCCCTCAGGATTTTATATGCTTCAATCAAGTCACCTCTTATTCTTCTAAACTCCAGCGGATACAAGCATAGCCTGTCCAACCTTTCCCCATAAGACAACCTGCCCATTCCAGGTATTAGTCTAGTAAACCTTCTCTGAACTGCTTCCAACGCGTTTACATCCTTCCTTAAATAAGGAGACTAATACTGTACACAGTACTCCAGATGTGGTCTCACCAATGCCCTGTACACCTGAAGCATAACCTCCCTACTTTTGTATTCAATTCCCCTCGCAATAAACGATAACATTCTATTAGCTTTCCTAATTGCTTGCTGTCCCTGCATAGTAACCTTGTGATTCATGCACTAGGACACCCAGATCCCGCTGCACCTCAGAGCTCCGCAATCTCTTACCATTTAGATAATATGCTTCTTTTTTATTCTTCCTGCCAAAATGGACAACTTCACATTTTCCCACATTATACTCCATTTGCCAGATCTTTGCCCACTCAATTAACTTATCTATATCCCTTTGTAGCCTCCTTATGTCCTCTTCACAATTTACTTTCCTACCTATCTGTGTCATCAGCGAATTTAGCAAATATACCTTTGGTCCCTTCATCCAAGTCATTTATATAAATTGTAAAAAGTTGAGGCCCCAGCACTGATCCCTGTGGCACACTACTCGTTACATCTTGCCAATCAGAAAATGACCCATTTATGCCTACTCTTTGTTTCCTGTTAGCTAGCCAGTCTTCTATCCATGCCAATATGTTACCCCCTACACCATGAGCTTTTATTTTCCGCAATAACCTTTGATGTGGCACCTTATCAAATGCCTTCTGGAAATCTAAGTACAGTACATCCACTGGTTCCCCTTTATCCACAGCACATGTTACTTCATCCAAGTACTCCAATAAATTGGTTAAACATGATTTCCCTTGCACAAAACCATGTTGACTCTGCCTGATTACTTTCAACTTTTCTAAATGTCCTGCTATAACGTCTTTAATAATAGCTTCTAACATCTTCCCTATAACAGATGTTAAGCTAACTGGCCTGTAGTTTCCTGCTTTCTGTCTCCCTCCATTTTTGAATAAAGGAGTTACATTCGCTATTTTCCAATCTAATGGAACCTTCCCCGAATCTAGGAAATTTTGGAAAATTAAAACCAACACATCAACTATCTCACTAGCCACTTTCTTTTAAGACCCTAGGAGGAAGTCTATCATGACCTGAGGACTTGTCAGCCTGCAGTTCCAACAATTTGCTCAGTACCACTTCCCTGGTGATTATAATTTTCTTGAGTTCCTCCCTCCCTTCCATTTCCTGATTTACAGCTATTTCTGGGATGTTACTTGTATCCTCTACAGTGAAGACCGATGCAAAATACCTGTTCAATTCAACTGCCATCTCCTTATTTTCCATTATTAATTCCCCAGACTCACTTTTTATAGAACCAACGCTCACTTTGTTAATTCTTTTCTTTTTAAAATATCTATAGAAACTCTTACTATCTGTTTCTTTATTTCTAGCTAGCTTTCTCTCGTACTCTAATTTTTCTCTCCTTATTAATCGTTTAGTCATTCTTTGCTGTTTTTTATATTCTGTCCAATCTTCTGACCTGCCACCCATCTTTGCGCAATTATATGCTTTTTCTTTAAGTTTAATACTATCTTTAACTTTTTTAGTTAACCACGGATGGTGGGTCTTCCCCTTGGAATTTTTATTTCTTGTTAGAATGTATATATTCTATGTATTTTGAAATATCCCCTTAAATGTCTGCCACTGCAACTCTATTGACCTATCCCTTAACCTAATTTGCCAGTTCACTTTAGCTAGCTCTGCTTTCATGCCCTCATAATTGCCCTTATTTAAGTTTAAAATACTAGTCTTGGACCCACTCTTCTCTCTCTCAAACTGAATGTAAAATTCAATCATATTATGATCGCTGCTACCTAGGGGCGCCTTCACTATGAGGTCATTAATTAATCCTATCTCATTGCACAATACCAGGTCTAGTATAGCCTGCTCTCTGGTTGGCTCCAGAACGTGCTGTTGTAAGAAACTATCCCGAAAATATTCCATGAACTCCTCATCTATGCTACCTTTGCCCATCTGATTTTTCCAGTCTGTATGCAGATTAAAATCCCCCATGATTATTGCTGTACCCTTCTGACATGCTCCCATTATTTCTTCCTTTATACTCCATCCTACCATGTGGTTACTGTTAGGGGGGCTGTACACCACGCCCACAAGTGACTGCTTGCCTTTATTATTTCTCATCCCTACCCAAACCGCTTCTACATCCTGGTTTCCTGAACTTAGGTCATCCCTCTCTATTGTGCTAATACAGGAAACTTTCGTTTAACCGGAGGTTAAATGTCCGGAAAGCTCTATCTACCGGCAAAATTCAGGAGCCGTTTCCTATAAGTTTTGTTACTTCTCGTTGCTTTTTTTTTCCAGTCAGGCTCTGCAAGGTCTAGCTGAAGCTGTTGCTTAGCTACAGAGATGCTTTTAAGCTGCGGCTGACTGTTTTGAAGCTATTGCTAAGCAACAGGGTTTGTTGATTCACACGGAGCTCAAAAGCTCCGTATGTTTTAACATTAGCGCTGGTTTCTACGGCAGTTTTGGTGGTACGGCACCACCTCGGTCCTGTCGGTGCCAGATACCAGAAAGTTTCCTGTACCATTATTAATTAACAGAATTCTCTACCACAGAAGGCAGTAGAGGCCAATTCATTAAATATATTCAAGAAGGAGTTGGATATATTTCTTAAGGCTAAAGGGATCAAGGGATATGGGGAGAAGGCAGGAACGGGGTACTGAATTTGGATGATTAGCCATGATCTCATTGAATGGCGGAGCAGGCTCGAGGGGCCGAATGGCCTACCCCTGCTCCTATCTTCTATGTTCCACCTTTTCCCACCTTCCTGTCCTTCCTAAATGTCATGTACCCTTCAATATTCAGGTCCCAATCTATGTCATCCTGCAGCCATGTTTCTGTAATGGCTATCAGATCATAGTTATTTATTTCTATTTGCACTATCAGTTCATCTGTTTTGTTTTGAATGCAACGTGCATTCAGATGCAGAGCCTTTAGTTTTGTCCTTTTATTATTTTTGTAACCTCTAGCCTTATCTGTTGATTTACTCTTAGATTTGTTCTCTCTATCCCTTCCTGTCACAGTCTGTTTATCATTTCCCATATTAATACTTTTCTCTATTGCCTTGTCTCTAATCTTTGAATTACCACATCTTCCCAAATTTGATTCCACGCCCCCAATATTAAAGCCCTCTCTACCGTAGTTATACGACTTGCCAGAACACTGGTCCCAGCACGGTTCAGGTAAAGACCGTCCCAACGATACAGATCCCACTTTCCCCAGTGCTGGTGCCAGTGCCCCAGGAATCGAAACCCATTTCTCCAACACCAGTCTTTGAGCCACACATTCTTCTCTCTAATCTTATTTACCCTATGACAATTTGCTTGTGGCACAGGTAATAATGCAGACATTATTACCCTTGAGGTTCTATTTTTTAATTTAGCCCCTAGCTGCTCATACTCTCTCAGCAGAAGCTCTTTCCTAGTTCTACCGATGTCGTTGGTACCTACATGGACTACGACCACTGGCTCCTCCCCCTTCCACTGCAAGTTCCTCTCCAGCCCAGAGCAGATGTCCCGAACCTTGGCATCGGGCAGGCAACACAGTCGTCTGGATTCTCGCTCTTGTTCTTACTATCAAACTCATGAATGAAGTTTTCCCTCCCCTGATTGGCTGCCCAGTGCTCACCTGATCCCAGCCAGCACATCGAACTAACTACGCCGCTGGATCAGGCAAGCACAGCGCGCCGACAGCTGAACCGGGCCAGTGACAGGAATTCCAAGCAGGCCCAGGCTTCAGCTGTCGGCGCGCCGGGTAAGTGCACATCGGGGGCTTGCCCCCGAACCTAATTTCTGGGCCTATATGTATAAGTTAAAGTCTGGTTTCGTTTTCTCAGAAACGGCTTCCAGAACCTACTGTGGGTTGAATCCACAAAGCTGTCTGAGGACTGCAGGACCCATTTTAAAGTGTCCCAATAAGTTGGTCACAGGGCCTGGCGGCCATTGTGAATGCCCCTTTTTTCTGGGCTTCTTTTAAAACAGTCTTTAAAATCCTGGGGCTAGATTTTCAGTCGCTTGCGCCAGCAGTTAGCGCCTTAAGAGAAGTGATTTCCGGGCACTATGCGTGTAGCGCCCGGGCGCAGCGCAGTTTGCGCCCCGCCCCAAATTAAGTTGCCCGTTAGCGCCGGCGCAAAGTTTAGCACCCGCCCGGATGCGCGCGCAGAAAATGACGTCACATCCTCGTGCAACGCCCTTTGGCCGCCCCGATTCCAAACTTCAGTCGGACCGCCCCATTGTGCGGCGGGCGGCCGGAGCGTTTGGAAAAAGGAACGCAACACAACCAGCGCGGGCCCCGGGGGGCGCTAATTAAAGGGAACGTCCTCTCCAGTATAAAGGCCAGCCTTTTTTCAGAAAACAGTCTTGTGCAACGCATTTCTGGAGACACAACAAGGAGGATAGCTAACTGGTTTCAAGCAGCAAGAGCCAGGTATTTTTGGACTCAGGCCATAGCGCTGCAAGTGGCCATTTGGAAATTAGACTGTTTGCCAGGATTTGATGGGGCCTGCATGGGGTGCCAACGCGGAGCTGCAGCGCCATGTCCGTAGGGCTCGCAGACGCATTGTGAGAGGGGCAGCCCTGGCTAGAGGCAGAGGGGGCTACAGGCGTCGGCCACGTAGGCCTTACCCAGTCAGGCTATACCGCCAGCAGCGCTCCTACCTAAACATGAGTGCCGCGCGATGTGTTAAAAGGCTCCGATTCCGAAAGGAGGTGATTGCAGAGATCTGCCACCTGCTTCGCCGAGATCTGCGGCCAAAGCTCAGGTGCAGGACGTCTCTGTCGGTGGAAGTGAAGGTGACAGTGGCATTGAACTTCTATGCCACCGGCTCCTTCCAATACGCTGCTGGGGACATAGCAAACATCTCCCAGTATGGCGCGCATCGCTGCATCCGCCAGGTGACCGAAGCACTGTTCAGAAGGAGAAGCCAATTCATCTCCTTCCCCATGGCCCTCGAGAGCCAGCATCAGCGCGCATTGGGATTTGCCAGACTCAGGGAATTCCCCTTGGTGCAGGGCGCCATTGACTGTACGCATGTGGCTTTGCGGGCCCCTCTGGAGCATGGCGAGCAGTATCGCAACAGGAAGGGCTACCATTCTCTGAATGTGCAGCTGGTATGTGACCACAAGCAGCGCATCATGGCAGTCAATGCCAGCTTCCCAGGCAGCAGCCACGATGCCTTTATCCTGCGGCAGAGTACTGTGCATGACATGTTCCAGGCACAGCCTCCCCCAAGAGGATGGCTCATCGGGGACAAAGGCTATCCTTTGTGCACCTGGCTCATGACCCCGCTCCGCGCGCCCAGGACCGCTGCTGAAGAGGCCTACAACGAGAGCCATCAAACCACCCGCAACATCATCGAGCTAACTATTGGGGTCCTCAAGCAGCGGTTCCGCTGCCTTGATCGCTCCGGAGGAGCTCTCCAGTATTCGCCGGACCGGGTCTCCCAATTTGTGGTGGTTTGCTGCATGCTACACAACCTGGCTATCCGCAGGACTCAGGCACTGCCACCTGACGTTGGACCTGCACCTCAGGAGGAGGAGCAGGAGGAGGAGGAGGAGGAGGAGGAGGAGCAGGAGTACGTTCCCAGGAGGGAGCGACCAGGGCCAAGGGCCGCACGACGCCACCTTATTACACGGTACTTCTAAGCCCCCTGTCAGGGAATGGCCAGGGGCCATGAGGGAAGATGAATGCAGCCGCTCCGCAAGCCCTCAGCCGGCGAAGCCAACAAACACTAAGAAGAACAACCATGGAGACTGCATGAATAAAGATAATTTTTTATTGCACAAAAATGAAAAGCCCTTCCCACATGAATCCCCAAAAACAATAAACGGGCCCCACAAAAAGCCCAACAAACGACTCACTCCCACAAACTGGGGAGGAGCCACTCCACCTTTATTCAAACCGGGCCTCAACGTCGGCCTAACGCAAAAAATAAGCCCTCCAACAACACAACCATGGGCAAAATAAAGATGGCCACCGCCATATTAAAGGAAAGCTGCCCACACCCTCTACTGAGTGGCCCGCGAGGGCGAGACCTTGGCCAGCCTTTTGCCTCCCCTGCCCGGCCTGCTGCTCCTTCGCAAGCTCTGCCCAGTGGCTGCTGCGAGGCTGGGGGAAGGCGCCTGAGGCTCAGATGCCTTCCGCCAGATGCCGCTGGGGGGCGGCCTACACGGCGTTTGGGCCTCGAGGGGCCGTCTGCTGAGTGGCGCACCTGAGCCTGGCCACCATCAGCTACAGCTGCTTGCCCTTGACGCCCCAGTGGGGGAATGGCGGCGACGGATGGCGCAATGTGGGCCAGCTGGCGTCTGGGATGCGCTGGCTGGTGCTGTGGCGCGGTGGCACTCGGCCGGGCCCGCACTGCAGGATCCGCAGCAATCAGCCGAGGGGCGGCTTGCTGGGATGGTCCAGCGCGGCGGCTGCCCTGGCGATGCCTGCCTGAGACAGCGCGTGTGGCAGCAGTGAGTGCCCCTGTGGTCCTGGTGTGCGCGCGCATCACAGCCGCCAGGGTCTTGACGGCATCAGTCAGCATGCGGCCACTCGCGGCAGTTGCTGCCCCGAACTCGCGCACACTGGTCGCCAGCGACTCGATGGCCTCAGGCATGCGCCCCACCACGCTCATGAGCTCCGTGTGGCGCCGGTCCGAGTCCTCGGCCATCTTATCCAGCTTCCGCACCTCCTCCGAAGTGAAGGTGTCCGGACTGGAGTCGCGACTCTCCCGCTGGGGAGGAGGGGGCCGAACTAGGGGACCCTTGCCGCGTTGGTGGCGGCGAGTGTGCCGAGCAGCAGCACTCCCCTCTGATCCTTCCCCCCTTTGGGGGGAAGGCCGCGGGCCACGCGCACGGCTGCTGGGTGGCTGGACGCCACTGGTCCCAGAAGCTGCATTGCCCTGCGACAGTTCCTCCAGGCACTCGTCCAGTGAGGAGGTGTCAAGCATTTCCTCCTCTCCTGCGGGACGTGACTGTTCCCCCGAAGGTCCGGCTTGCTCCTCCTCCTCCTCCTGGTCGGAGGTGCTGTCACTGGCAGCTTCAGGGTCCTGGTCGTCACCAGCTGAAAGCAGGAATGCACAAGAGTAGCTTCAGAGTGAGGAGACAGCGTCAGCGAGGGAGTTAGGACTGGTGGCATTCAGCGCATTGGTGGGACAGTGGCAAAGGAGGTAGCTCGGATGGGCCAGTGCGACGCGAGAGGGCCAAAAGGCGAGGTCCTTACCATTGCCGGGCAGTGGAGGGTCGGATACACCGCACGCTGTGGGGACAATCACACGGGCTCCCATGAGCACACACACGCGCTCCTCCAGCCGAGTGAGCTTCTGCAGCTTGGCGCGGCCACCCCTGGCACGGGCCTGCCGATTAAACGCTACTTTAGCCTGCAAGAGAAAGGACGGGCTGTAAGTGCGCAGTGAAGCCCTGATGTAGTGTGCACTGCCTCCCATGGTGGAATAGCTTGGACAGAGTGAAGCCCTGATGTAGAGTGCACTGCCTCCCATGGTGGAATAGCTTGGACAGAGTGAAGCCCTGATGTAGAGTGCACTGCCTCCCATGGTGGAATAGCTTGGACAGAGTGAAGCCCTGATGTAGAGTGCACTGCCTCCCATGGTGGAATAGCTTGGACAGAGTGAAGCCCTGATGTAGTGTGCACTGCCTCCCATGGTGGAATAGCTTGGCCAAAGTGTAGAGTGCCGAATGGCCATTTGATGCTCATGACTGTCCCAATGCTGCTGGCTGAGGGCTGGCCAATAGGACTTTCAGCTCCCTTTGCCCATCATGTCAGGTGTACATGCAAGAATGAGGAGGAGACTGGAAAGGCTACTCACCTTCACAACCCTGGTCAGATCGTTGTATTTTTTACGACATTGTTTGTAGGTCCTGGGGGCATCGCCGGTGAACGTCACCCTCTGGGCGATCTGCTTCCAGGCTTTGGTGTAGTCATGGTGGGTTGGATTCCTCCCACTCTCTGGAAACAAGATCTTGCGCCTCACCTCCAGAGCTGTGACCATTATGTCCAGATCACCCTCTGAGAAGCGCAGGGCACGCTGACGGGCCTTCTCTGGCGTTGCCATGACTCCCTGGGGCTGAGCAGCAGTGTTGAGGCCTCTTTGCAAGGCTGCAGTGTGCAGGGCGTGGCAGCAGACCAATTCGTCCCTTCCCCCTTTAACAGCTGGTCGGCACCACGGGGTCTGCTGTCAGTGCAAAAATGACCGCGCTGCGCCCCGCCTGGGCGCTATCCCTCTGGACCGCCGGCTTAGCGCCTAAAGATAGTAGTGGAACGCCTCTTTTAGCGCTCCACCACTCTCTTAGGGCGAAGCCACTGAATTTCCGGCAACGGGGCGCTACTTTGGGGCGGGTGCTAACTTCGGGCGGGCGCTAAGGTTAGCGCCCCAAAACTGTCTATACTGAAAATCTAGCCCCTGGTCTCTTCTGCCATTTGGTCCTTATTAATACAATATCAATCTTGCGAATCTTACACCTGCTCGGCCGCACAGCTGTCTGGGGGTCCCATGCAGGCCGCTTATCGGCTTCTCAATGGGAGATTTGGCCCATGCGCAAAATTTTGAATGGGTCGCGCAGCCAGTTAAAGGGACCATGCGCCCAAAATAAATTAGGGGTAACATTGGTCAGGAACACAAATTCATATAATTACCCATAACAGGTCTATCAGCGTTTGAAAACAGGTAAACCATACTCGCTGCGGATAACTAACCCATTACGACACTTTCTGTGTTTAAGTTGTACTTTTAATGTTTGTCATTTGCCATGCATCACGTGACTGTTTGGTGGTAAATAAAGTTTGTTAGTTGCAATAGCGGGCAGTGAAATTAGTCCTATCAGGTGCTGGAAGTGAAAATAGGGCCAGTTTAGTGGTCTAGACTTGACAGTTTAGGCCGGGGGGCTGGAGATCTAGGCCTGGGAGTCTAGACCTAAGGTCTGGGGGGGTCTAGATCTGGGGATCTAGGCCTGGGAGTCTAGGTCTGGGGTCTAGGCCTAAGGTTTAGGGGTCTAGGCTTGGGGGTTTAGGTCTGGGGTTTTAGGCCTAGGGGTCTAGGCCTAGGACTTGGAATGGACTGCTAAAGATAATTTCAGCTCTCTTATCAAGCCCAATATTGGCACAGGTGCTTGCCTGAGTTATTTAAAATAAATAAATGAAGGAACCTTCCCCCCCCAACCTGGAAAGTCTGACTAAGTTAGAGGTGGAGGTTGTTGTTTCCGTGTGTTAATGAAGACCCGGAAAGCAGGAGTTGATTTAACAAGTGTTTACTGAACAAAGTCTGGAGGTGAACTAAACTATACAAGTCGCTATACAGGCTTATATACCCGAGTGGTCACTACCGGTACTACAGTACACAGGGGCCTCAAAAAAACATAGTTCCTCTTAAAGGTACATACACCACAATTCCTCCCCTTTTAGATAAATAGTACATAATATTTTAAGTAATCATTAATTAACATTTTTACCAGAACAATAATCTACACATTTGCTGAAGTTAATAAATTACAAATTCGGTCTCTCTGGAGGCTTCCTGACTCGGTCCGGATAATGCCTCGGTGGTGCAGTAGGTTTCGGTGGTGTAGTAGGTTCTTTTGGCAAGGTCGATTCGGCTTGAATGCCAGTGTCGGGTTCATCTGGTTCCAGTATCACCGGATCGGAGGTAGATACTATGGGTATCTCTGCTTCATCATTAGGCGTATAGAGTTGTGGTGTAGGTTGTCCCTTTTCGGATGACTCTATGATTTGGTCAGCATGGCGCCTTATTATGCTTTCTCCGATGTCCACGGTATACATCAGCGGTCCTAGTCATGTGCAGATAGTTCCAGGCTGCCATTTCTCGGTACGGTAGTCCCGGGCCAAAACTTGTTGACCTATCTGGAAGGTTCTAGTTGGCCTTTCATTCATGCCTTGAAATTGCCGGTTCTCCACGTCCCTTCTGATGTTTGGCTTGATCAAATCCAGCCGGCATCTTAGGCTTCTATTGAAGAACATCATGGCAGGAGTTTGGTTTGTAACCATATGTGTTGCATTCCTGTATGCAAACAAGAAGTTACCTACCTTATGCTGAAGTTTTATGTCTTCATTACCCATGGCCTTTATGGCCTTCTTGAAGGTCTGGACAAACCTTTCAGCCAATCCATTGGTGGCGGGATGGTATGGGGCGGACGTGTAGTGTTTAACCCCATTGTTTTTTAAGAACATCCTGAATTCTTCGGACACAAATTGCGGTCCATTATCAGAACAGATCTGTTCAGGCAGCCCATTCCTGGCAAATATGGTCCTTAACACTGTGATGGTTTTTTCCGTGGTGGTGGAGGACATCTTTACTACCTCCGGCCACTTGGAGTGTGCATCAACCGCAATTAAGAACATTGAGTCCATAAATGGACCAGCAAAGTCGATGTGTACCCTTTGCCATGGAGATGAGGGCCACTCCCATGGATGTAGAGGGGCTTGTGGTGGAGCGTTTTGGACCTTCTGGCATCCTAGGCAGCTCTTGGTCATTTCTTCGATGTCTCCATCGATACCTGGCCACCATACAAATGCCCTGGCTAAGTTCTTCATTTTCACTCCACCCAGATGCCCCTTGTGAAGCTCCTTTCACACTTTATCCTGGAGTTTGGGTGGAATCACCACTCTGGATCCACACATCAAGGTTCCTCGGCACACTGACAGCTGTTCTCTTCTTTGCGAGAATGCTGGCAACAGTGGTTCGCCATGTGCTGGCCATCCCTTCACTGTTAAATCGTAGACTCGTGAGAGAGTCGGGTCATTTCTCGTTTCCCTTTCAATGGCAGAATTTGTTACTGGTAGACATTCCACTATGGTAGAGTGGAACATCTCCACTGGGTCTACTGTAGGTGCCTCTTCTACCGTTGGCAACGGTAGACGCGATAAACCATCAGCATTCCCATGATATTTTGATCCTTTGTATTCTATGTCATATTGGTGTGCCCCTAGAAAAAGGGACCACCTCTGTAGCCTTTGCACTGTCATAATGGGAACACCCTTTTTAGGGTTGAATATGGAGATGAGGGATTGATGGTCAGTCAACAAGGTAAATTTTTGTCCGTGTAGGTAACCGTTGAATTTCTTCACTCCCCATACCAGGCTGAGTGCTTCCCTGTCGATTTGGGCATAGTTACGCTCAGCTGAGTTCAATGAGCGTGACGCAAAAGCTATCGGCCGCTCCGAGCCATCAGGGAATCTATGCGATAATACCGCTCCTACGCCGTAAGGGGATGCATCGCACGCCAGTCTGATTGGCAGTGATGGGTTGTAATGAGCCAACACTTCCTTGGACGTGATTAAGTCTTTGCATTTATGGAAGGCACGTTTACAGTCTTCGCTCCATTTCCAAATTACTCCTGTTTGTAGCAGTTCATTAAGAGGGTGCAGAAGAGTTGATAAGTTCGGTAAAAATTTATGATAGTAATTTATCAATCCCAGGAACGACCTTGTGAAACATTTTCAGGTGCTGGGGCTTTTATGACCGCTTCAATTTTGTCAGGTGACTTATGCAACCCTTCCTTATTAATTATGTGGCCACAATATGATATTTGTTTCTGGAAAAATTCGCACTTGGGGCGATTTGCTCGTAGGCCCCGTTCTCTCAGCCTAGTGAGCACCTGCTCCAAATTGGCAAGGTGCTCGTTGTCATTTTCTCCTGTTACAAGGATGTCGTCTAGGTAGCATTGAGTCCCTGGAATCCCTTGGAGGACTTGCTCCATAGCTCTTTGCCAAATAGCTGGAGCTGATGCTACTCCGAAAACCAGTCGATTGTACTGGTACAGGCCTTTGTGTGTATTTATCGTGAGATACTTTTTAGAGGCCTCTTCAACCTCCATCTGTAGATATGCCTGTGCCAAGTCAATTTTGGTGAAACGTTTCCCTCCGGATAGTGAGGCGAAAATATCTTCTATCCTCGGAAGAGGATACTGTACCGTGTGAAGGACCGGGTTTACAGTCACCTTGAAGTCTCCACAGATGCGAATTTTTCTCTGTTCTTCAGATTTATCATTGTTCAACGTTTTCTTCATGACCGGGACGATAGGTGTTGCCCACTCGCTCCAATCTATCTTGGATAATACGCCTGCCTTTTCCAAATTCTCCAGCCCTGCCTCGACTGCTGGACGAATTGCGTATGGCACTGGCCTTGCCTTAAAAAACTTGGGAATTGCCGCATCTTCCACTTTTATTGAGGCGGTGACGCCTTTCAAGGTTCCTAGTTCCTGTTGAAACACTTCCTTGGCGTTGGCCAAGATGTCTTTTAATCGTTCAGGTATGACGTCATCATCATTTTTTTTCTTACTGGTCACCGTCAGTGCCTGAATGGAGTGCCAGTCTAAACGTATCTTCCTGATCCATTCACGTCCTAACAGCGGTGGACCACCACCTTGTAGAACGTATAAATACAACTTCTGTATTTCCTTGCCGTTGTATACAACAGGCACCCTTATTTTTCCTTTTGGGTATACTTTCTGCCCTGTATATGTTTTCAAGATAATGGATGTGTCTTTTAAAGGTATATGCGGAAATAGCCGCTCGTAATCCCGTCGATTTATGACGGTCAGAGCTGATCCTGTATCTAGCTCCATTTTAACTGGGGACCCTGCTATCGTGAGGGTAACCCAAATGGTCTGGTAATCTTCTTTGGCAATTACATTATGTAATTTGAGACAGTTTAGTCTCTCGTTTCCGGATTCGTTATCGCTCTTCTGGTCTTTGGAGCTACTGTCCGTCATCATTTGTACATTTCTGTACTTTTCTTTATTGATTTTTTTTTTCCTGTCCGTGGATCTTTTTTGTCCAGATCGGCATACCCGTGCAATGTGTCCAATCTTTCCGCATTGCCTGCATGCTTTGTCCTTGAACCAGCAGTCCCTCTGGTCATGGGTGGATCTGCCACAGCGATAACATATCTCGAAACCCTGTGTCATTTCATGGGTGCCGAAGTCCTGTGTCTTTTGCTGTATCTCTGCAGCTCCTCTTGCGGCTGCTTCGTATGATACAGCCATACTGAAAGCCTTGTCCAGTGTCAAATCTTTCTCAGAAAGCAGCCTTTTCTGTGTTCCTTCACTTAGGAGACCGCAGATGAATTTGTCTCGAAGAGAATCTGCCAGTCCTGCCCCGAATTGGCAGTGCTTTGATAGCTTTCTTAATTTGGTGAGGTAATCAGCGTTACTTTCATTCTTGTGCTGATTCCTCTTGAAGAATTTGAATCGTTCTGCTATCAGCAGCGGTGTTGGGTTTAAGTGCTCCTGTAGGGTATCAACAATTTCCTTAAAATTCTTGTCCTTTGGTTTGGCTGGAGTGATTAAGTTTCGTAACAGCCCGTATGTCTTTGCGCCCATTAGATTTAGAAGTACTGACGCCTTTTTATCATTTTCTATTCCATTTGCGGTGCAATATACCGCCACTCTTTCCACATATGTGGTCCAATCCTCTATCATTATCAAAAGCGTCAATATTGCCAGCCTTAGGCATCCTGGAAAAAAAATGGCACTTCCCGCGCTTTCCTTTTTTTTCCTGCAGAAAAATAATATGGCTCTTCCCGCGCTTTCCCGCCGCTGCTGCTGCTGACAACGCTGTTTTCCGCGTTTTTTTAAATTTTTTTTATTTTATTTACAGGTGGAGACTCATTCCCGCCGGACTCTCTGAGACTTTTCCCCACCTCTGCTAGGTCCGAACGCCGACCTGCTTTGCAGCGCCGGCCGTCTCCCGAGTGCTCCCCCCGTCTGTTTCTGTTTGCCTCCGCCTTCGCTGCTTGGCCTCGCTGCAGAGCCAGTCAATGGAGCCCCAGCCCGCCGCCCAGGAAGGATTATTGCAGTACCTGCCACCAGCTCGGCTAGCTGGTGAAACCACAGTTTTTTTTTCTTGCTTTTCTTCGACTTTGGACGTCTGAGGAATCGATGTCCTTGAGGTGCTGCCGAATTGCAGGTAAGTCCGTTTCCAATTCATCGTCACTGTTGTATCCGTGTGTTAATAGAGACACTGAAGGCAGGAGTTGGTTTCACAGGTGTTTACTGAACAAAGTCTCATAGCAGCTTCTGAATCTGCATTCTCAGTATATTATTGATATAGAAGTTTCTGCTATGTTCTACAATGTAGGACTAAGGAAGTGGTGAAGACAGTATCAAGTTGTGTTAAGCAGAGCGCAGGGGAATTCGCAGGTCAGTGGAATGGCTGAGCAATAAGCTGATCCCTCACATCTCCTGCAAGGAGTTGAGGTGCCACCCCACCCCTTCTTCTGCTGCTTCCTCCTCTTGCCCCTCAGCTTTCTTGTCTGTCAAGGCCTGCTGCTGCTGTTTTGGCTCCTCCAAAGGCAGGCCTATCTGTAAGGCAAGGTTGTGAAGTATGCAGCTTACAATGACTATGTGGGAGATTCTTCAAGGGGCATATTGTTGTGAAGGAATAAGCCATATTCAGAAAAATACACCATTCTATGAAAGAATTCTGGCCTTTGTAACATGACAAACTGGGCTTGAAAATCTAAAAACCTAACAATGGAAAAGCTGTGAACAGCATATAGGCTATTGAGATAAGGTAAGTTGTTGACATTGAATCAATAGCCTTGTTGAAACAGAAGGTTAAAGGTTCCTGAAGTCTGCAGCTTTGGAAAGAACACAATTGTTGTGTCTGTGTGTTGATAGAGACACTGAAGACAGGAGTTGGTTTCATAGGTGTTTACTAAACAAAGTCTGGAGGGGAACTAACTGATACAACACAATATACAGGCTTATATAGCCCGAGTGGCCATTACCGGCATTACAGTACACAGGGGCTCTTAAAGGCACATACACTACAATGTTAATAAAGGTGTGTACAGGCACGAGAATACAAAAGAAAGGAATGCAGCTCATGGTGACACACCTTGTATAATTCTTGCACTCTTTACTCAGCTCACTGGACCAAGCAGCTTTGATAAGCAGGGCCTCCCTTCTTATGATCGGAAACTTAACCATTTGCGTGTGTTAAGTGGGCTGTGGTTGAGTCCCAACAATCTATCCTTTTTACTGAAGTGATAGCTTGTTAGGTCTCAACCACACCAAAAAAGTGCCAAATGCCAAGTGTATACTCCTGATCTTTGGCACAGGTGGAAAAACACTGGCAGATCACACACTCGGAATAAACTACAAATTGCTTGTTATGAGAAAGAAATATGCACAGAAGTCTGCAATTAACATAACAAAACAATATTTAACTCTCTGATACTTTTAACCAGCTGTGCATTTCCAAAGTAATTCACTGAGGTTGAATTTCCATGGCGATTCTCCTGGTCGTGTGCTGCAACTTCAGTGGAAGATCTGCTCAAAGCCTGGTGAAATGACGTCGACACTGTTTGTGCCATTTCTCTGGGGTTTGCGCGGACCTTCCGCTGAACTTATGGATGATGATCGAGAGACACCCCGTAGAAATATAACCCCAAAGTTTCAAGATTCTTCCAGTCACTTTGCAGAGTCCTTTAATCCGAATCTCTAGGTTGGGTTTGACTAATCTACTGGAATTTTTTGAGGAAGTAATTGGTAAAATAGATAAGGGAGAACCAGTGGATGTGGTGTATTTGGACTTTCAGAAGGCTTTCGATAAGGTCCCATATAAGAGATTAGCGTGTAAAGTTAAGGCACATGGGATTGGGGGCAAGGTATTGACTTGGATAGAGAACTGGTTGGCAGACAGAAAGCAAAGAGTTGGAATAAATGGGTCTTTTTCCGAGTGGCAGGCAGTGACTAGTGGGGTACCACAGGGATCGGCCCTTGGACCCCAGCTATTCACAATATATATTAATGATCTAGATAAGGGAACTAGATGTAATATCTCCAAATTTGCAGACGACACAAAGCTGGGTGGGCGTGTGTGCTGTGAGGAGGATGCTGAGAAACTCCAGGATGATTTGGACAGGTTGGGTGATTGGGCAAAAGCATGGCAGAGGCAATATAACATGGATAAATGTGAGGTTATCCACTTTGGTGGCAAAAACAGGAAGGCAGATTATTATCTGAATGGCAATAGATTGAGAGAAGGGGAAGTGCAACGAGACCTGGGTGTCCTTGTGCACCGGTCGCTGAAGGTAAGCATGCAGGTGCAGCAGGAGGTTAAGAAGGCAAATGGTATGTTGGCCTTCGTAGCGACAGGGTTTGAGTACAGGAACAAGGATGTCTTGCTGCAGTTATACAGGGCCTTGTTGAGACCACATCTTGAGTATTGTGTGCAGTTTTGGTCACCTTATCTGAGGAAGGATGTTCTTGCCATGGAAGGAGTTCAGCGAAGATTCACCAGGCTGATACCTGGGATGGCAGGAATGACGTATGAGGAGAGATTGGGTCGATTGGGCTTGTACTCGCTGGAGTTTAGAAGAATGAGAGGGGATCTCATTAAAACTTATAAAATTCTGACAGGACTGGACAGACTAGATGTAGGAAGGATGTTCCTGATGGTCAGGGAGTCCAGAACCAGGGGTCACAGTCTAAGGATAAAGGGTGGGCCATTTAGGACAGAAATGAGGAGGAATTTCTTCACCCAGAGAGTGGTGAACCTGTGGAATTCTCTACCACAGAAGGCAGTGGAGGCCAATTCATTAAATATATTCAAGAAGGAGTTGGATATATTTCTTAAGGCTAAAGGGATCAAGGGTATGGGGGGAAAGCAGGGACCGGGTACTGAATTTGGATGATCAGCCATGATCGCATTGAATGGTGGAGTAGGCTCGAGGGGCCGAATGGCCTACTCCTGCTCCTATCTTCTATGTTAACCATGATGCTGGTTGTGGTGGGCGATGTCGCACCTTCCATTGCAGCACAGGCGGAAGCGACGCAACATCTCAGTGCTGCAGTGGAAGCTCAGACTGCTCTCCTGCAGTCTCAGCTTGCTGCCACGCAAGCTCAGACTGCTGCCATTGTGGCTGGGTTTACCAATGTGGAAAGCGGCTTGCAGGGTGCCGCAGCAGTCCAGCAAACTGTGCTCCAACAAATGGCTAAGAATGCTAAGGCTTGCAGGGAGTGGCAGTGGCCCCGTGGAGCACTAACCTGCTGTCCTCTCTCAGGATGACAGCATTCCTACTCCCACCCCTGCCACTCCACCAGTGCCCTTGCTGCTGCCTGTCAGCCAGCCAGCCCAGACTACTGCCGCCCATGCTGAGGTGGTGCAGTCTACAGCTGGGCCTTCTTGGCCCAGAGCTGCTCGAGGTCGTCCTGCAAGGCCATCTGCAGTCTCCCCCCACTGAAAGCCAGCAGCCTTCCACCAGCCTTGCTGCAGCTACTGGGGGAACACTTCGAAGGAACACTAGAATAGGAAAAGGTACACGAAAGACAGACACTAAGGGAATACACAAGGGTGATTCGTTGACTTTGTTCTTCTGATTTGAATTTGATAAATTTATAAATTATGATTGGAATGTGTGTTTTGTGGTGGCTCTCATTTCAGATTTATGCTCAGGAAAATGCTGCGATATTCCATGGCAGAGGGATGGTATGATGGGGAAGTGGTGAGCAACAGGGATCTGGGGTTTCATTCACTGGAACTGGAGTCTGATGAGACGTTCACAGACAGCAAGTCCGTAATGGGGATGTGCTGCCTGCCTCCTCCCTTCCTCCTCCTCCTCCTCTTCCTTTTCCTCCTCCTCCTCTTCCTCTTCTTCCTCCTCCTCCTCCTCTTCCTGAGGCAGTCCCGGAACCCATGGTGGCCAAGATGTGGCGCATGCAGCAGACCACCACAAATTGGGACACCCACTCCAGCGTGTACTGGAGGGCTTCTCCTGAGCGGTTAAGGCAACAGAACCATTGCTTCAGCACCCCGATGGTTTGCTCGATGACATTCCTCGTGGCAGCATGGCTGTAATTATGAGTCCTGGCCATGAATGTTGGGGTTGCAGAGGGAAGTCATATGCCAGGTGCAGAGCGGCTAGTCCTTCTCTCTGAGTAGACAACCTCGGGTTTGACGTGATGGCTGGAAGATTGCTGGCAAACCGACTGGCGCAGGATGAAGGCATCCTGACTGCTGCCAGAATAGCTGGCCTTCGCCATCATGATGCGCTGGGCGTGGTCACACAACAACTTCACATTAAATGAAAGGTAGCCTTTGTGGTTATGGAACATCTCAGGATTGGTATACAGTGATCGCAAAGCCACGTGTGTGCAGCAGACCACCACGAAATGGCTCCCTGCACCATGGGGAAGCCCACTATCCTGGCAAAGCCACATGCGCGCTCGTCCTGCTTCTCTCTGTTCAGAGAGAAGACAATGAAGTCACTTCTCCTGGTGTAGAGAGACTCTGTGACCTCCCGGACGCAGCGATGGATGGTGAATTGGGAGATGTTAGCCTGCTCCAGTTTGGAAGCATCCGCAGGTGAAAAAATTGAGGGCCACGGTGACCTTGAGGACCACTGGGAAAGCTGTGGTCACCCTGCTCTGAGGCTGGAGGTCTGGTTGCAGGAAGTGGCGGCGTTCTGTGACTACCTACTTGGTGAAGCGGAGACTCCGAAAACACTGCTCCTGGCTTAGCTGCAGGTAGGAGAAGTGCACTTTGAAGATCCTAGGTGGGAAGCCTCCTGCTGAGAGCCCTCCTGCCCCCTCCTCCCTCTGCGAGCAGCTTGTCCTCTTCTTTGCTACCTCCGCTCCATCTCCCTGTCATACTCGAGCGTGAGGGGGGCTGCAAGTAGAGTCCACATGACTGGAAGCAAGTGGTGTGAGAAGAACTCTTTAAATGAGAAGCAAGGCGTTCTCCACTTGCAGCAACACTCCCTGTCACCTCACCAACATTAAATAACTCTGGAAAGCTCCAAACAGTTGCACAAACTTAAGCAGAGCCAGTAGAAATCAAAAAGCAAGTCAGCTGCAAGTTGTTGATGATCCCTTTAAATAGCGCTGGCGGGGGGTCCTTCCTGCTGCTAAATGCATGATCAGCTGGTTGTGATTAGGAGAGGCGTTAAATGGAGCGGCGACGTCGAAAATGGCACATCGTGCATCAAATCAGTGTTGCACACTCATTGACGTCACGATCTGCCTCATCTAAATATCTGGAGCGAGCACTGGCAAAGGCAGCGCTACTGACCTGCCCTAAATGGCAGTCGTCGCAAGACCCACCGGAAGTGGGCGGAAGCAAGGCAGCCACCATTTTTTCAGCAAAACTGGCCTTAACAGCCAGCGCTAGACCTCCGAATTTTGCAGCCACTATGTTTGAGATAACAATGGCTTTCGAAAGGAAATGCCCTGATAGGACAGGCAGTACCGATGTCCCAAATTCTGGTCTCCCATAGATACGTTTTCGGGTTCAGTCACTCCCATAACAACAAGAACCTGCATTTATACAGTGCATTTAACATAGTAAAACATCCCAAGGTGCTTCACAGGAAGGTAATCAGAAAAATTTGAGACCGAACAACATAAGGAGATATTAGGACAGGTGACCAAAAGCTTAGTCAAAGAGGTAAGTATTATGTCCGTGTATAATTGAGACACGGACTGCAGGAGTTGATTATAACAAGTCTTTACTGAATGGAGACAACCTGGAAACTGAAACTACAGAAGCCTGCTGGGGCCTTTTATACAGGGGTGGTCACTGCCGGTACTGCAGTCTGAGACCAGTTATTCTCTTAAAGGTACATACACAACAATTCCTCCCCTTTTAGATAAACAGTACATAACATTCATTTAACAACTAAATAATAACTAATTACAATTACAATTACAGTTGCTAGATACATTGGTTGAAGTTAAGCAATTATAAGTTCAGTCTTTGAGGAGGCTTTCTGATTCTGTCTGGATAATGCCTCTTTGGAATATCAGGTTCTTCTGGCAAGGTTGAGTTGGGATCAATGTCGTTGTTTGGTTCGTCTGCTTCCAATATCACCGATTCTGCGGTAGATGCAATTGGTACTTCGGTTTAATCGCCAGGTGTATCAGATCGTGGTGTGGAGTTGATGTTTTCCAGTGACTCTAGAATCTGGTCAGCATGGCGTCTTACAATGTCCACGGTATACATTAGAGGTCCTTGCCGTGTACAGATCGTTCCTGGCTGCCATTTCTCTGTGCGGTAGTCCCGGGCCAAAACTGGTTGACCTATCTTAAAAGTCCTGGTCGGCCTTTCATTCATATTCTGAAACTGCCTGTTCTCCACATCTCTTCTGACGTTTGGCTTAACCAAATCCAAATGGCATCGTAGTCTTCGATTGAAGAACATCATGGCTGGAGTTTGGTTGGTAACCGCATGTGTCGCATTCCGGTAGGCAAACAAGAAGTTATCCACCTTGTGTTGTAGGGGTATACCTTCATTACACATTGCCTTGATAGCCTTCTTGAATGTTTGAGCAAACCTCTCGGCCAATCCATTAGTGGCTGGATGATATGGGGCGGATGTGTAATGCTTAACACCATTGTTCTTTAAGAACCTCCAGAACTCTTCAGACACAAACTGTGGTCCATTGTCAGAGCAAATCTGTTCAGGCAGCCCATTCCTGGCGAATATGGTTCGTAAGACTGTGATAGTTTTTTCTGTGGTGGTTGAGGACATTTTTATTACCTCTGGCCACTTTGAATGTGCACCCACCGCAATTAAAAACATCGAGTCCATAAAGGGACCAGCAAAATCAATGTGCACCCTTTGCCATGGAGATGAGGGCCACTCCCATGGATGTAGAGGGGCTTGTGGTGGGGCGTTTTGGACCTTCTGGCATCCTGTACAGCTCTTGGTCATCTCTTCGATTTCTCTATTGATTCCCGGCCACCAAACAAACGCTCTGGCTAAGTTCTTCATTTTTACCCCTCCCAGATGACCCTCATGAAGCTCATTGAGCACTCTATCCTTCAATTTGGGTGGAATTACTACTCTGGATCCACACATCAAGGTTCCTCTGCACGCTGACAGCTGTTCTCTTCTCGGCGAGAATGCTGGCAGCAGTGGTTCGCCATGTGCTGGCCATCCCTTCACCGTTAAATCATAGACCCAGGAGAGTGTCGGGTCATTTCGTGTTTCCTTTTCTATGTTTGCATTCGTCACAGGGAGACATTCGACTATAGTCGAGTGGAATAACTCCACTGGATCCACTGCCAGTTCTTCTTCCACCGTCGGCAACGGTAGGCGCGACAATCCATCAGCATTCCCATGCTGTTTAGTTCCTTTGTACTCGATGTCATATTGGTGTGCCCCTAGGAAAAGGGACCACCTCTGTAGCCGTTGTGCCGTCATTATCGGTACGCCCTTCTGAGGGTTGAAAATGGAGTCGAGAGGTTGATGATCAGTTAGCAGAGTAAATTTCTGACCGTGCAGGTAGCGATTGAACTTCTTCACCCCCCACACCAGGCTGAGGGCCTCTCTGTCAATCTGGGCGTAGTTACGCTCGGCTGAAGTTAACGAGCGTGATGCAAAAGCTATCGGCCTCTCTGAACCATCAAGGAATTTATGTGACAGTACCGCCCCAATGCCGTAGGGAGACGCATCACACGCCAGTCTTATCGGTAGTGATGGGTTGTAGTGAGCCAATACTTCTCTTGAAGTGATTAGGTCCTTACTCTTCTGAAAGGCCTGCTTACATTCATCGCTCCATTTCCATGATACTCCCGTTCGTAGTAGGGCGTTCAGTGGATGCAGAATTGTGGACAAATTCGGCAAAAACTTATGGTAGTAATTCACCAATCTGAGGAATGACCTCAGTTGCGACACATTTTCAGGCGCTGGAGCCTTAACTACCGCTTCAATTTTGTCAGGGGACTTATGCAACCCCTCTTCATCAATCATGTGGCCACAATATGATATCCGTTTCTTAAAAAACTCGCACTTGGGGCGATTGGCTCGTAGCCCATGTTCACGTAGTCTAGTGAGCACCTGCTCAAGGTTGGCAAGGCGTTCACTGTCATCTTCACCTGTCACTAGGATGTCGTCCAAGTAACACTGAGTCCCCGGAATCCCTTGCAGGACTTGTTCCATCGCTCTTTGCCATATCGCCGGAGCTGATGCTACTCCGAATACCAGTCGATTATACTGGTAAAGACCTTTGTGAGTGTTTATCGTGAGATACTTCCTAGAGGATTCTTCTACCTCCATCTGCAAATATGCTTGTGCTAAGTCAATTTTTGTAAAACGCTTCCCTCCAGATAGTGAGGCGAAGATATCTTCTATCCTTGGAAGAGGATATTGTACTGTGTGAAGGACAGGGTTCACTGTCACCTTGAAGTCCCCACAGATGCGAACCTTCCTTGGCTCCTCAGACTTATTGTTTAACGTTTTCTTCATGACAGGAACGATGGGTGTCACCCACTCGCTCCAGTCTACCTTAGATAACACGCCTGCATTCTCCAGATTCTCCAGCTCTGCCTCGACGGCTGGGCGAATTGCATATGGTACCGGTCTTGCTTTGAAAAACTTGGGGATTGCATTCTCTATTTTTATCGAGGCGGTTACGCCTTTAAGAGTGCCCAGTTCTTGTTGAAATACCTCTTTGGCGTCAGCTAAGATTGTTGACAATCGTCCAGGAGTGACGTCGTCATCCTTTTTACCAGCCACCGTCAGTGCCTGAATGGAGTGCCAGTCTAAACTTATCTTTCTGATCCATTCACGTCCCAATAACGGTGGTCCACCATCTTGCAGAATGTAGAGATACAATTTCTGTATTTTCTTGCCGTTGTATTCGACAGGCACCCTTATTTTTCCTCTGGGGTATACTTTTTGCCCCGTATACGTCCTCAAGACAATGGATGTCTCTCTCAAGGGTATGTGTGAGAATAGCCGTTCGTAATCTCATCGATTCATGACGGTTAGAGCTGATCCTGTATCCAATTCTATTTTGACTTGGGACCCTGCTATCGTGAGGGTGACGCAAATGGTTCGGTGATCCTCTTTTGCGATTACGTTGTGAAGTTTGAGACAGCTTAGTCTCTTGTTCCCGGATTCACTATCGCTCATCTGGTCTTCGGAACTACTGTCCGTCATCTTTTGTACTTTCCTGTACGGTTCCTTAGTAGCCTTTTTGTTGTCGTCGGTCTTCTTCCCAGACCTGCAAACTCGTGCAATGTGTCCCATCTTTCCGCATTGCCTGCATATTTTGTCCTTGGACCAGCAGTCCTTCTGGTCATGGTTTGTTCTGCCGCAGCGATAACATTTTGCAAATCCCCGTGTCATTTCGTGGGTGCCGTATTCCTGTGGCTTTTGTTGTATTTCCGCAGCTCCCCTTGCTGCTGCTTCGTACGATACTGCCACGCTGAAAGCCTTATCTAGCGTCAGCTCTTTCTCTGAGAGTAACCTCTTCTGGGTTCCTTCACTCAGGAGTCCACAGACAAATTTGTCCCATAAGGTATCTGCCAGTCCTGCTCCGAACTGGCAGTGCTTTGATAGCTTGCGTAGTTCCGTAAGGTAATCAGCATTGCTCTCATTTTTATGCTGATTTCTCCTGTGGAATTTAAATCTTTCTGCTATCAGCAGCGGTGTAGGATTTAGGTGTTCCTGTAGAACAGCAACAATTTCGTTAAAACTCTTCGCCTTCGGTTTGGCTGGAGTAATCAGGTCCCGCAATAGGCCGTACGTTCTTGCGCCCATTAAATTTAGCAATACCGATGCCTTTTTCTCATCGGCTATTTCGTTTGCCTTGCAATATACCTCAACTCTTTCCACATACGTGGTCCAGTCTTCTATTGCATTATCGAAGGCAGTGATATCGCCAGTCTTTGACATCTTGAAAATCTAAGATGGTGCCTCCCGCGCTTTTCCTTCTTCCCCGCCGAGTTAAGATGGCGCCTCCCACGCTTTCCTGCCACTGCCGCTGCTGCCAATGCTGTTGCTGGTGCTTATATTTATTTTACTATCCTGTAATGGCGACGCCCTATGGTCTTCGCGCCTCCCCGATCGCTGCTGCCAACGCCGCTCTCCGCGGTATTTTTATTTTTCTATCGCGCTTCAATATTTGCTCCGTTAATTGAAGAACCGTTCCCGTCGTGGAGCGGACCCTCTGGGACACTTCCCTCCCTCTTCTTAGGTCCGAACGCTGCCCGGCTTCGAAGCACCGGCCGCGCCCTGTGTGCTCCACCCTCTCTCGCTCTCTCTTTGCTTCCCGACTCGCTGCCCGGCCCCGTTGCAGAGCCACCCGATCGAGCTCTAGCCCGCCGCAGCCCAGGAAGGATCAGTGCACTACCTGCCACCAGCCCGATTAGCTGGGAAACCACAGACTGGAGAACCAAGCCTGGCTCTCGACAGTCTCTCCTGCAACTTTTCAATTCGATGATTTGGAGGGCGGTTGCCCACGGTCGACGCCCGTTTCTCGAGTTCCTTTGGATTATTTTTTTTCTTCTGGCTTCGACCTTCAATAACGTCGTCTGAGGTGCTGCCAAGTTGCAGGTAAGTTCATTTCTTACTCGTCGCCAGTATTATGTCCGTGTATAATTGAGACACGGACTGCAGGAGTTGATTATAACAAGTCTTTACTGAATGGAGACAACCTGGAAACTGAAACTACAGAAGCCTGCTAGGGCCTTTTATACAGGGGTGGTCACTGCTGGTACTGCAGTCTGAGACCAGTTATTCCCTTAAAGGTACATACACAACAGTAAGTTTTAAGGATCGTCTTAAAGGGGGAGAGAGAGGTAGAGAGATGGAAAGGTTTAGGGAGGGAATTCCAGAGCCTTGAGATCGGTCTACAAATAATTAGCATAAACAGAGGCCGGCCTTCCTTTGAAACTAGCACCACTATTCCAGACAGAATCTTTGTATTTGCCTCACTATATGCACACACGCAGATCCTTTCCAGAAACTAGTTTACATTTGTTATTAATATGCAATGCCTCCAGGCAGAGATATGTTTTGCTTTATCTACAGGCTCTCAAGCTTAAAAGGACAAAAGAAAACTTGACAAGAGTAGCAACCATGGCTCCCATTTTAAAAATCCCAAACCCTACACTTGCCACAATTGAAATGAAAAGATATAACATAGAAATGTTATAATTTGTAACAGGACAAAGCCTTGTTTCAGCACAGTACTATCCACTGTCTTTACTGGTGAGGGGGAAATAGGTATGGCTGAGTTGGTAGTCCCAAAGCAATGCTAGCTGACTAGATTCACAGATTAAAAAGTACACTATTCTTATTTTTTTCCTTCCCTTGTTAGGACCCCATGTGACAAGGTGGGAAACCAACTTACAAACATCTCCTCTAATAGCACTGGGTGCAGATCAGGGGTAGACACCATCTTGACTTGGAAATATATCGCCGTTCCTTCATCGTCGCTGGGTCAAAATCCTGGAACTCCCTCCCTAACAGCACTGTGGGAGTACCTTCACCTCACGGACTGCAGCGGTTCAAAAAGGCGGCTCACCACCACCTTCTCAAGGGCAAGTAGGGATGGGCAATAAATGCTGGCCTTGCCAGCGATGCCCTCATCTCGTGAATGAATACAAAAAAAAAGACTATCCCCAGAAAAACATAAGAACATAAGAACATAAGAAATAGGAGCAGGAGTAGGCCAATCGGCCCCTCGAGCCTGCTCCACCATTCAATAAGATCATGGCTGATCTGATCCTAACCTCAAATCTTATATCACTCTGCATCTACCTGAACCCATGTGATCTCCCGGGAGAGGCGAAAAACCGGATAAAGACCCAATGGCCAATTTGGGAGAAAAAAATCTGGGAAATTCCTCTCCGACCCATCTAGGCGATCGAAATTCTTCCAGGAGATCACTCTGTCCATATATTTTCTACAGTACTTACCTTCTGTAAAGGCGATCTCCACCCCAGCCAGGAACAGGAATAAAACCATCTCCTGAAATCTAACACAGAATTAGAACACAGTAGGAGCAGAACAAGGCTACACGGCCCCTGGGCCCACTCCACTACCCACAGGGCCATGACCATTCCGAACCTAGACTCATGTCCAATTTCCTGCCCGCTCCCCGTAACCCTTAATTCCCTTTACTTCTAGGAAACTATTTCTCTTTTAAATTTATTTAATGATGTAGCTTCCACAGCTTTCTGGGGCAGCAAATTCCACAAACCTACCACCCTCTGAGTGAAGAAGTTTCTCCTCATCTCAGTTTTGAATGAGCAGCCCCTTATTTTAAGATTATGCCCCCTAGTTCTAGTTTCACCCATCATTGGGAACATCCTCACCGCATCCACCCGATCAAGCCCCTTCACAATCTTATATGTTTCAATAAGATCGCCTCTCATTCTTCTGAACTCCAATGAGTAGAGTCCCAATCTACTCAACCTCTCCTCATATGACCACCCCCTCATCCCCGGGATTAACCTGGCATTATTGCTTCCTGAGCTGCTGTTTAACTGTTCTAACTCTCACCAAGTCCCGTTCGCCCATCATCCCTGTGCTCGCTGACCTATATTGGCTCCCGGTTAAGCAGCGCCTCAATTTCAAAATTCTTATCCTTGCTTTCAAATCCCTCCATGGCCTCGCCCCTTCCTACCTCTGTTATCTCCTTCAGCCCCACAACCTCCACGGGATATCTGCTATCCTCTAATTCTGCCCTCTTGAGCATCCCTGATTATAATCGCTCAACCATTGGTGGCCGTGCCTTCTGTTGCCTAGGCCCTAAGCTCTGGAATTCCCTGCCTAAACCTCTCCGCCTCGCTACCTCTCTTTCCTCCTTTAAGACGCTCCTTAAAACCTACTTCTTTGACCAAGCTTTTGGTCATCTGCCCTAATTTATCCTTATGTGGATTGGTGTCAAATTTTTTGTCTTAGAATACTCCTGTGCATCGCCTTGGGACGTTTTACTACGTTATAGGCGCTATATAAGTACAAGTTGTTGTTGTTGTTTAAGCACCATCTGTCTTCAAGGGACAGGCTGGTATTGTTGAGAAAGGACTTTATTTTTAATATGTTGAATTAAAAATGGTTTTACTGCTTTAGTACTTATCCCATGAACATACAACTGCTCCATCCTACCATAAATGTAAAGAGAAGTTATCCTCCTGCTATTCCCATACCACCATTCTTCATACCCACACATATTTCCCTGTTCCTCCGTCTACTACTTGTGTAAGATACCCTTTTCTTATATACATATTATACATAGGATCAGGATTTGTTTTAATCTCATATGATTAAAGTTTTGGCTTTCTTTTAACTTATAAATAGTGTAAGGGGTTTTTGATCCTAGCCCAATTGTTAGACGGACGGGTCGAATCGCCCCTGCCTTACGAAGGTTCTATACCCGGGAATTATTATTCAGAGTGTAAATGGAATAAGTCACGGACAGGAATGCTTCGGTGAAAGATCAAACTTATATTTATTTGGTCTAACATACACTGGCTAAAACATGCACCACTAAACGAAATCACTGTCTCTGTGGAGAATAAAATCCAGGTTACAAACAACATACATACAGTACACAACTGGGGACTATAACAAGCAGTAATTTCCTTGTTGCTATGGTGGACTCTAATTCCACCCCTACCAACGAATTACCCAGTCGCATAAACCCCTTCACCTGGCTGAACCAAACGAAGCTCCCACCCTCAGAATAGCCCAAAAGCTTCACTTCTGAGAGACTATGCTTACCCCCACACGCGGTTGGTTCCGATCGCTCCGCTCGGCGGCTTCTCTGGTACTTCTTGTTAGTTCGATCTTGTTAGAGCGGGAGCGAGAGAGAGAGAGAGAATGGTGGAAAAGAATCTATCTTTATAGTAGTCTGGCTACCCCTATCTTTTCCCGCCAATCTTTAAAATCCATTTGTTTCTAAGCACTCCAGTGCTTAATCAGTGATGGGTTGTCCTCGGACCCATGAGTATTGGATTACTGGCCCTAAGTCTGGGACATATCTTTCGGTCTTTGTGTTGGGAAAAAAAATGGCTCCTTTTCGGCTGGCTGAGGCCAGTGGGTTCATTGTTCTGCTTCTCTTCTGAGATGGAGGTGAGAAGTGCTTTTGCATATTAGAGTGGCTTCAAGTTCAATGGCCCCCTTCCTTTTTCCAGGACTGTCGGGCGAACCCATACATTCTGGATGACTGACAGTTCTTTTGTCACAGCCAACTGCCATGCTTTCTCTGGAGTTTTAACAAACCAGTCTTTCACATATCTGCCCAGGGCGATCCCATAACAGGGAAAATACCCTCAGAAAAATCCCATAAAGTCCACAAAATATTCCATTCTTCAAACAGAGATTTTGCGATCTCTTCAATAGCTTGTAGACTTATACTGTAGCAAGAAATAATGGCCAATTTGTTCATTCCCAGAATACTTCAGGGTATGGATGACATTTAGCAAGAAAACGCTTTATCAGTAAGGAACTGTTTTTTGTTAGCAAGCAATGATGATTAAGGGGTCAATGGTCTTCCAGATAAGAGAGTAGCCTCTATCACAAACAAACAAAACAATGATTAGCAGATTAGTTATGAAAACTGAAAAACTCAAAAACAACTCATCACACCATAGTGAATCATCAAGGTTACAAGGATGAGCGTGAGTAACTAGAACCCTATAAAGATCTTAAGCTTTCCTTTGCAATTCATAGAGAGAGACAAGAATGAAAGAATCGATGATGGTTACGTCTCTACCCAGAGCGAAAGCGGGTAATGTTGTTTATTTCTCTGTATGACTATTACTTAGACATTGAGGATGCCAAGACTTGGTCAAACTCAGTAAAGATTATTTGCAACCAAGATTGGTGTCGAGTCCAAGACCTTACACTTTGACACAATGGTGCTGCCTTTTACCAGCTCCCTCCAAGGCAGACTGCAGGGGTGCCTGGACTCTTGATTGGGGTGTTGCTGTTATCCCAGCCCTTTTACAGCACCACAAACTCATTCAGAGAAGGTGGAATCTTTAAATATACATGAAGACCACTGACATAAAAATCACAGGAACTCTGTCATCTCCTACAGTAGAATCATAGATTGATACAGCACAGAAGGAGGCCATTCGGCCCATCGTGCCTGTGCCAGCTCTTTGGTAGAGCTATCCAATTAGTCCCACTCCCCTGCTCTTTCCCCATAGCCCTGTAAATGTTTTCCCTTCAAGTATTTATCAATTCTCTTTTGAAAGTTACTATTGAATCTACTTTCACTATACCTTCAGGCAATGCATTCCAGATCATAACTCACTGTGTAAAAAAATCATGTCACCTCTGATTCTTTTGGCAATCACCTTAAACCTGTGTTCTCTGGTTACTGACCCTTATTCCACTGTAAACAGTTTCTCCTTATTTACGCTATCAAAATCATTCATGATTTTGAACACCTCTATCAAATCTCAGCTTAACCTTCTCTGCTCTAAGGAGAACAGCCCCAGCTTCTCCAGTCTCTCCAGATAACTGAAGTCCCTCGTCCCTGGTACCATTCTAGTAAATCTCTTCTACACCCTCTGCAAGGCCTTGACATCTTTCCTAAAGTGTGGTGCCCAGAATTGAACACAATACTCTGAGGCCTAACCAATGTTTTAAAAAGGTTTAGCATATCTTCCTTGCTTTTGTACTCTATGCCTCTATTAATAAAGCCAAGGATCCTGTGTGCTTTTTCTTAACAGCTTTCTCAACTTGTCCTGCCACCTTCAAAGATTTGCGTACATACTCCCCCAGGTCTCTGTTCCTGCACCCCCTTTAAAATTGTACCATTTACCTTATATTGCCTTTCCTCATTTTTCCTACAAAAATGTATTATTTCAGACTTCTCTGCGTTAACTTTCATCAGCCATGTGTCTGCCCATTTCACCAGACTGTCTATGTCCTCCTGAATTATGTTACTATCCTCCTCACTGTTTACTACATTTCCGAGTTTCATGCCCTCTGCAAACTTTGAAATTATGCCCTGTATACCGAATTTCAGGTCATTAATATAGATGAGAAAGAGCAGTGGTCCCAACACCGGCCCCTGAGGAACACCACTGTATACTTCTGTTCAGTCTGAAAAGTAATCGTTCACCACTTTTCTCTCCTTTCTGTCCCTTAGCCTCCCTTCCGGAGGAGCTTAACAACTTCTGCACTTGCTTCGACAGGGACAACAAGGAGCCAGCTACCAAAGCCTTGCCACCCCCGGAAGACCAGGTGCTCACTCTGTCGACCTCCGACGTAAGGGGCGCTCTACGCAGAGTGAACACACGAAAGGCTACTGGACCGGATAGCATCCCTGGACGGGTACTCAAGGAATGTGCTGATCAGCTGGCTGATGTCTTCACCGCCATCTTCAACCTGTCATTGGCCCAGGCAGTAGTCCCTACATGCTTCAAGACCGCCACCATCATTCCTGTGCCTAAACAAGCGGCTGTGACGTGTCTGAACGACTATCGACCTGTCGCACTCACACCCATCATAATGAAGTGTTTCGAGAGACTGGTCTTAGCCCACATCAAAGCCAGTGTTCCTGCCTCCCTTGACCAACACCAGTTTGCCTATCGGGCAAACAGATCAACGGAGGATGCAATCACAGCTGCTCTACACTCGGCACTGAATCACCTAGATGGTAAGGAGACCTACATCAGAATGTTGTTTATAGACTACAGCTCAGCATTCAACACTATCGTTCCCAACAAGCTGGCCACCAAACTCCAAACTCTTGGCCTGAACACTTCCCTCTGCAACTGGACCCTGGACTTCCTAACAAACAGACCCCAGTCTGTCAAATTAGGTAACCACACCTCCCCCCCACTGACCCTGAACACGGGGGCCCCACAAGGATGTGTGCTGAGCCCCCTCCTCTACTCCCTCTTCACCCACGACTGTGTGGCTGTTAATGGTTCCAACACCATCATCAAGTTTGCAGATGACACCACGGTAGTAGGCCAGATCACCAACAACGATGAGTCAGCCTACAGGGAGGAGGTCCAGCATCTCGTGAAGTGGTGCGCCGACAACAACCTGGCCCTTAACACCAAGAAAACAAAGGAAATAATCGTGGACTTCAGGAAGTCCAAAGGCGGAAGTCACACCCCCATCCACATCAATGGGGCGGAGGTGGAAAGGGTGGCCAGCTTTAAGTTCCTCGGAGTCCACATCACGGAAGACCTCTCCTGGTCCCTCAACACCTCCTCTCTGGTGAAGAAGGCCCAGCAGCGCCTATATTTCTTGAGGAGGCTGAAGGGATGTAATCTGTCACCCCCGATCCTCTCTAACTTCTACCGCTGCACTATAGAGAGCATCCTGACAAACTGTATCACGGTATGGTACGGCAGCTGTAGCTCCCATGACCGGAAAGCCCTGCAGCGGGTAGTCAAAACTGCCCAACGCATTACCGGCACCCGGCTACCGACCATAGAACATATATATCAGAAACGCTGCCTACGGAGGGCACGGTCCATCATCAAAGACCCTACCCACCCCAGCCACAGTCTGTTCGCCCTCCTACCATCTGGAAGACGCTACAGATGCATTCGCACCCGTACGACCAGATTTAGGAACAGCTTCTTTCCCAGGGCTGTCATCCTACTGAACTCCACAAATAAACACTAAAGCCTGCACATCTGCCGATGCACTTTATTATGGTCATATTTATGCTAATATATATGTACAAATGTATGTTGAAATGTTTAAGTGTCCTAATCCAAATTGTACACTCTCGGGAGCCGCAAGCTTACATTTCGTTGTACTGCACTTGTGCACTAACAATGACAATAAAAGTTGATTTGATTTGATTTTGATTTGATTTGCATCCATGCTGCAACTGGCCCTTTAATGTACTTAACATATTTCAAATTCCTTCAAGATAAAAATACGGCCACATTACCTGTAAAATTCATGTCCTTCTGGCTCTCTAAGGAGCTTCCATTTTACCTGACCCTTTAACGTGCTGCTGACTTTAAAGCACAGGCTTTCTCCTCTCTACTCCCATAGTACACTCCCACATGCGGCCAGAATACACTTGTTCCATGGTAAGTAGACACAACAGGAAAATTGGGCAATAAAATGCCATCTCGATGGAATGTACTTCTGGTATGTTCTGCACTAATTGCGCTCGGATAGCATCAGGAGAAAAATATCGGTCCTAAGGTGTTACATCATATCTCTCAAACACATCTTGAGTCACTTCAATGCAGTGGGTGTAATGGGAGAGCAAAAGAGAGAGAGAGAGAAAATACAGTAAAAGTGATGTGAGAAACAAGGGCCACTGTGTCCATGTTAGAAAGCTTTACCCAGCACTGTGTAGTACCTGACCTGGTAGCTCTTGATATGGTCATAGTATCATAGGTAAACTAAAAATTCTCAGTATAGTCCCTCAGCATAATGCATTAGTTGCGGTATTGTTCATTACTGTCCTTAGGAACTAATACATTTGTAAACAAGTCTCTGCATTTTCAGCATGCTACTTTGAGTTTAACTATTATTGTAAGTTAAGAAACATTCATTCACATAGTAGAGAAAAGCCAGAGAATATTCTGTGCACAGTCCTATTTTTGGGAATTTCTAGTAACTTCCAGGGAGTGTGATCAGCATTCCTGATCTGGAAACAGCAACACAACTCGAGAGCAAGAAAGCAGCTCTACAGAAGCCTGAAGGCCGAGGTCCAACAAAAAGCTCGCGAACTAAAGAACAGATGGTGGGTGGAGAAAGCGCAGGAGGTCCAGCAGCTAGCCGACAACCACAACGTGCGTGGATTCTTTAGCGCAGTCAAGACCATCTACGGCCCAAGCACCCAAGGCTCTACCCCACTACGGGCCAAGAACAGTGAGGTACTCATCAAGGACAGAGAGGCAATCAGTGCCTGCTGGAAGGAGCACTTCGAAGATCTCCTTAACCGCGACTCTGTCTTCAAAGCGAGTGTCCTCAACTCCATCCCACAGCATGATACCCGCCACCATCTCAGCACAACCCCAGCCCGGCATGAGGTTGAAAAGGCCATCCGATAACTGAAGAACAACAAGGCCTCAGGAGCAGATGGAATCCCCGCCGAGGCACTAAAGCATAGCAGAGAAGCACCACTGGTGTGAATTCATGAACTCATTTCTCTTATCTGGAAGGAGGAGAGCATGCCAGGGGATCTCAGAGACACTGTAATTGTGACCATCTTCAAGAAAGGTGACAAGTCTGATTGGGGTAATTACAGAGGAGTTTCCCTGCTGTCTGCCACAGGGAAAGTCATCACAAGAACCCTCCTCAATCGCCTTCTCCCAGTGGCCGAAGAGCTCCTCCCAGAGTCGCAATTCGGATTCTGCCCACTAAGGGGCACAATGGACATGATCTTCACCGCATGTCAATTATAAGAGAGATGCAGGGAACAGCAACAACCGCTGTACATAGCCTTCTTTGATATCACAAAAACCTTCGACACTGTCAACCATGAGGAATTATGGAGTGTCCTCCTCAAATTCGGCTGCCCTCAAAAGTTTGTCACCATCCTCCGCCTGCTTCATGACGACACGCAAGCCATAATCCTGACCAACGGTTCCAAAACAGCCCCAACTCACGTATGAATCGGGGTCAAGCAAGGCTGTGTCATCGCACCAATGCTCTTCTCGATCTTCCTTGCTGCAATGCTCCATCTTACCCTCAGTAAGCTCCCCACTGGAGTGGAGCTAATTTACAGAACAAACGGGAAACTGTTCAACCTCCGTCACCTCCAGTCCAGATCCAAGGTCATCCAATCCTCTGTCATTTAATTACAGTATGCAGACAACATTTGCGTCTGCGCTCACTTGGAGGTCGAACTCCAAACCATCGTCAACACCTTCACCGAAGCATATGAGAGCATGGACCTTACACTAAACATCCGTAAGACAAAGGTCCTCCACCAACCTGCCCCACCACACAGTACTGCCCCCCGATTATCAAAATCCATGACAAGGCCTTGGACAACGTGGACCACTTTCCATACCTCGGGAGCCTACTGTCAACAAGGGCAGACGTCGACGACGAAGTCCAACACTGCCTTTAGTGTGCCAGTGCAGCCTTCGGTCGCCTGAGGAAGAGTGTTTGAAGACCAGGACCTCAAACCCGGCACTAAGTCTACAGAGCAGCAGTGATACCCGCCCTGCTGTATGTCACAGAGACATGGACCATGTACAGCAGGCACCTCAAAGCACTGGAGAGGTACCGCCAATGCTGCCTTGGCAAGATCCTGCAAATCCATTGGCAGGATAGGCACATGAAGAGATCGCAAAGTCTCTGTTTGAAGAATGGACTCAATCGAGAATATTTTTGTGGACTTTATGGGCTGAGGGTGTTTTCCCTGTGGTGGGATCACCCTGTGCAAATGCGTGGGGGACTGGTTTGTTAAAACTCCAGAGAAAGCATGGCAGTTGGCTGTGACAAAAGAACTGTCAGTCATCCAGAATGTATGGGTTCGCCCGACAGTCCTGGAAAAAGGAAGGGGGCCATTGAACTTGAAGCCACTCTGATATGCAAAGCACTTCTCACCTCCATCTCAGAAGAGAAGCAGAACAATGAACCCACTGGCCTCAGCCAGCCGAAAAGGAGCCAATTTTTTTTCCCAACACAAAGACCGAAAGATATGTCCCAGACTTAGGGCCATTAATCCAATACTCATGGGTCCGAGGACAACCCATCACTGATTAAGCACCGGAGTGCTTAGAAACAAAAGGATTTTAAAGATTGGCGGGAAAGATAGGGGTGGCCATACTCCTACAAAAGATAGATTCTTTTCCATCATTCTCTCTCTCTCTCTCGCTCCCTGCTCCAACAAGATCGAACTAACAAGAAGTACCAGAGAAGCCGCCGAGCGGAGCGATCGAAACCGACCGCGTGTCGGGGTAAGCATAGTCTCGAGTGTCCCAAGCCGGTAACCCGTGAGCTGTAAGGGCTCAGAGTTTTCTCAGAAGTGAAGTTTTTGGGCTATTCCAAGGGTGGGAGCTTTGTTTGGTTCAGCCAGGTGAAGAGGTTTATGCGACTGGGTAATTCGTTGGTAGGGGTGGAATTAGAGTCCACCATAGCAACAAGGGAATTACTGCTTGTTACAGTCCCCAGTTCTGTACTATATGTATGTTGTTTGTAACCTGGATTTTATTCTCCACATAGACAGTGATTTCGTTTAGTAGTGCATGTTTTAGCCAGTGTATGTTAGACCAAATAAATATCAGTTTGATTTTTCACTGAAGCATTCCTGTCCGTGACTTATTTCATTTACACTCTGAATAATAATTCCCGGGTATAGAACTTTCGTAAGGCGGGGGCGATTTGAACCGTCCGTCTAGCAATTGGGCTAGGATCAAAAACCCCTTACATGCACCAACGTCAGTGTTCTTGTTCAGGCTAACATCCCCAGCATCGAAGCTTTGACCACGCTCAATTAGCTCCGATGGACGGGTCACATTGTCCGCATGCCCGATACGAGACTCCCAAAACAAGCGCTCTACTCGGAGCTCCGGCACGGCAAGAGAGCCCCAGGTGGGCAGAGGAAACGCTTCAAGGACACCCTCAAAGCCTCCTTGAAAAAGTGTAACATCTCCACCGACACCTGAGAATCCCTGGCCCAAGACCGCCCAAAGTGGAGGAGAAGCATTCGGGAAGGCGCCAAACACCTCGAGTCTCTTCGCCGGGAGCAAGCGGAAGCCAAGCGCAGGCAGCGCAAGGAGCGTACATCAACCCAAGCACCCCACCCACCGTCTGCCCCTCCTGTGACAGAGACTGTAGGTCCCTCATTGGACTCATCAGTCACCTGAGAACTCATTTTTAATGTGGAAGCAAGTCATCCTCGGTTCCGAGGGACTGCCTCAGTAGAAGACCGAAAAGCCAGATATTATTTTGTGCACAGTCCTATTTTTTGGAATTTCTAGTAACTTCCAGGGAGTGTGATTAGTTGTTAATTTCTGACCAACAACCTTGAAGAGTTTGAGTTATTTTGTAGGGGGATCTTTTTGGATTTATGTGAGTAGTTGTACTTTTTTTGTCCTTGGGGTGTTGTTAATGTCTCAAATTGGGGAATGTTGCTATTGTTTGTATCTTCAAATTTGGAGAAAGACTCCCAGATTATAAGAACATGAGGAACACTAGAATGAGAAAAGATCTTTTTATCCTACCAAACTCACTCCTACAGAACACACACCATCTGCCCATTGGCTCTCTTTTGATTTAACTCATCTCCTGAGGGAAAGTTCTGCATAAGAACAACCTGGTCTCCACATCTCAACCTGAGCCTGCTCCACAACCAGTAACACAATATCCATACACGCACATGAACACAGATATATACACACACAACAAAAAATGTGAAGAGATGAAGAACATTTATTTTTAAATCAAAGAGAGTACTTAATTAAGAAAGCCAAAAAGAACTGTTCTGTAACTTGCTCTTTGGTATTTCAATTCCTCTTTTTTTGGACTGTCAAGTAACTTTCTATGAACTATGGGCACCAAGACAAAGAAGGAGATAATACATGGGTGACTAAAAGCTTGGCAAAGAGGCGGGTTTTAAGGAGGGCCTTAAAAGAGGAGAGGAAGGTGGAGAGACAGCGAGGTTTAAGGAGGTAATTGCAGAGCATGGCGTCTAGCTGGCGGAATGCACGACCGCCAATGGTGGGTTAAAGGGAGGGAGGATGCACAAAAGGCCAGAGTGAGAGGATGGGGTGTTTTGGAATGAAGGATTGTAGGGCTGGAGGAGGTTACAGAGATAGGGAGGTCAAGGCCATGAAAGGATTTAAACACAAGGATGAGAATTTTAATTTTGACCGGGAGCCAATGCAGGTCAGCGAGGACAGGGGTGATGGGTAAACAGGTCTTGGTGTGGGATAGGATATAGGCAGCAGAGTTTTGGATTAGCTGAAGTTTACAGAGGGTGGAGAAGACGAGGGCAGCCAGGAGGACATTGAAATAGTCAATTTTAGAGGTGACAAAGGCATTGATGAGGGTTTCAGCAGGATAAACTTAGGCAGGGGCAGAGACGGGCGATGTTGCAGAGATGGAAATAGGCGTTCTTTGTGATGGTGAGGATATGGGATCAGAAGCTCAGTTTGGGGTTGAATAGGACACCAAGACTGCAAACAATCTGGTTCAGCCTGGGACAATGGCCAGGGATTAGTATGAAATCAAGAGTGAGAATACAGAGGTTATGGCAGGGGCCCAAAGACAATGGCTTCAGTCTTCCCAGTGTTTAACTGAAGGAAATTGCGGCTCATCAAAACTGGATATCTGACAAGCAGTCTGACAACACAGGCAGTGGAGGAGTTGAAAGAGGTGGTGGAGAGGTAAAGCTGGGTGTTGTCAACATACATGCTGAAACTGCAGACTATGTCTGCAGTTGATGTTGCCAAGGGGCAGCTTAGTGATGAAGAATAGGAGGTGGCTAAGGACAGATTCTTGGGGGACTCCAGAAGTAACGGTGCAGAGGAGCAGGAAGAGAAACCAATTCTGGAGGTGTGCGAGCTACGATCAGATTGGTAAGAGTGGAACCAAGCAAGGGCAATCCCATTGAGATGGACAACAGAGGAAAGGTGTTGGAGGATTTCAAGATGGCTCCTGGGCTGGCAGCCCATTTCTGAGCTGCCCTTCTCTTCAACTGTATCCTTGGTCATCCATTGCTATCCTTTGCCCTTTCTTCCCCCAATCTCCTTTCTTCCATTGCTTAAGATACCCTGGCTCTGATAGTGAAGGCATTTCAGCCCAAACTACAAGTTCAAACTACAAGTTTAAAGCTACCCCTGCAGTGTCCACTGCCCATCCCCTGACCCGGCGTGTCTTTGTTCTCACTAAACTCTTTCAACTGCTGGAGCTCTGCTGAAACTTGACTTCCATCACTGGATTCCGCTACCAACAGGACTACGCTGCTCTACCGACTACACGGCATGACTCAGCGGCTGTGGCGCTGCTCTGCTTTTCAGTCGCTTCAAGTCTTATGCTGCGGAATTCTTTTGTCAAATTGGTTTCCAATCTCCTGGACTTCCCTGGACATCTACACTATGTTACAAAAAGAAAATACTGCAGATGCTGGAAATCTGAAATAAAAACAGACAGTGCTGGAGATACTCAGCAGGTCAGGCAGCATCTGTGAAAAGAGAAACAGAGTTAACGTTTCAGGTCGTTGACCTTTCGAAAGAACTGGAAAGAAGCAGGAAATGGAACAGATTTTTAAGCAAGTGTAGGAGCTGGAAATGGGGAAGGGGACTAAAAGAACAAAAGGGAAGGTCTATGATAGATTAGAAGGCAGGAGAGGTTAAGAGACATTAAGAGATATTCAAGGCAAAAGGAGATGGTAATAGGACAGGTTAAGAAACAAAGGATGGCTCCAGGTGAAGTGTAAATTTCGCTGGCAGAATGAAAGACAGCTGCCATGTGGGAGAGAAGAAAAGACACAAACAAAAAGTGTGGATAATAAATATACGTATGATAGGGGCCGAGGTTATGATCTGAAATTGTTGAACTCTATGTTGAGTCCAGAGGGCTGTAAAGTACCTAATCGAAAGATGAGGTGCTGTTCCTCGAGCTTACGCTGAGCTTCAGTGGAACAGTGCAAGAGGCCGAGGACGGTGAGGTCTGAGTGGGAGTGGAGCGGTGAATTAAAGTGACAGGTGACCGGAAGCTCTGGGGTTCCCCTTACGGACTGAACGGTGGTGTTCTGCAAAGCGGTCATCCAATCTGCGTTTGGTCTCTCCAATGCAGAGGAGACCGCATTGTGAGCAGCGAATACAGTATACTAGATTGCAAGAAGTACAAGTAAATCACTGTTTCACTTAGAAGGGGTGTTTGGGGCCCTGGACAGTGGGAAGGGGGGAGATATAAGGGCATGTGTTGCATCTCCTGCGCTTGCAAGTCAAGGTGCCGGGCGAAGGGGAAGGGGTGTTGGGGGTGATAGAGGAGTGGACCAGGGTGTCGCAGAGGGAGCGGTCCCTTCGGAATGCTGAAAGGGGAGGTGAGGGAAAGATGTGTTTGGTGGTTGGATCATGCTGGAGGTGGCAGAAATGGCGGAGGATGATCCGTTGAATGTGGAGGCTGGTGCGGTGAAAGGTGAGGACAAGGGGAACCCTATCGTGGTTCCGGGAGGGAGGGGTGGGGGTGAGAGCAGAAGTGCGGGAGGTAGAACGGACATGGTCAAGGGCCGTGTCGACCACAGTAGAGGGGAATCCTCGGTTGAGGAAAAAGGAAGACATGTCGGAAGCACTGGTGTGGAAGGTGGCATCGTCAAAGCAGATGCGGCAGAGACGGAGAAACTGGGAGAATGGAATAGAGCCCTTACAGGAAGCGGGGTGGGAGGAAGTGTAGTTCAGGTAGCTGAGGGAGTCAGTGGGCTTGTAGTGAATGTTTGTCAATAACCTAACCCCAGAGATGGAGACGGAGAAGTCGAGGAAGGGAAGGGAAGAGTCAGAGATGGACCATGTGAAGGTGAGGGAAGAGTGGAAATTGGAAGCAAAGAAAAATTTTCTAGTTCAGGACGAGAGCAGGAAACGGCACCAATACAGTCATCAATGTACCGGAATCAGTATGTGGAGGAACCAACCAGGGAACAGGCTATTCTGGATCTGGTATTTGTAATGAGAAAGGGCTAATCAATAATCTTGTGGTAAAAGGGCCTTTTGGGACAAGTGACCACAATATGAGAGCCTTTCAGAAGGCTTTCGATAAGGTCCCGCCTAAGAGATTAGCATGTAAAGTTAAGGCACATGGGATTGGGGGCAAGGTATTGACTTGGATAGAGAACTGGTTGTCAGGCAGAAAGCAAAGAGTTGGAATAAACGGGTCTTTTTCCGAGTGGCAGGCAGGGACTAGTGGGGTACCGCAAGGATCGGCCCTAGGACCCCAGCTATTCACAATATATATTAATGATCTAGACGAGGGAACTAGTTGTAATATCTCCAAGTTTGCAGACGACACAAAGCTGGGTGGGCGTGTGTGCTGTGAGGAGGATGCCGAGAAACTCCAGTATGATTTGGACAGGTTGGGTGATTGGGCAGAAGCATGGCAGATGCAATATAACATGGATAAATGTGAGGTTATCCACTTTGGTGTCAAAAACAGGAAGGCAGATTATTATCTGAATGACAATAGATTGGGAGAAGGGGAAGTGCAATGAGACCTGGGTGTCCTTGTGCACCAATCGCTGAAGGTAAGCATGCAGGTGCAGCAGGCAGTTAAGAAGGCAAATGGTATTTTGTAGCGAGAGGGTTTGAGTACAGGAACAAGGATGTCTTGCTGCAGTTGTACAGGGCCTTGGTGAGACCACACCTTGAGTATTGTGTGCAGTTTTGGTCGCCTTATCTGAGGAAGGATGTTCTTGCAATGGAGCGAGTGCAGCGACGATTCACCAGACTGATAACTGGGATGGCAGGAATGACGTATGAGGAGAGATTGGGTCGATTAGGCTTATATTCACTAGAGTTTAAAAGAATGAGAGGGGATCTCATTGAAACGTATAAAATTCTAACAGGACTAGACAGACTAGATGCAGAAAGGATGTTCCCGATGGCGGTGGAGTCCAGAACCAGGGGTCACAGTCTAAGGATAAGGGGTAAGCCATTTAGGACTGAGATGAGGAGGAATTTCTTCACCCAGAGAGTGGTGAACCTGTGGAATCCTCTGCCCCACAGGGCAGTTGAGGCCAATTCATTAAATATATTCAAGAAGGAGTTAGATATATTTCTTGCGGCTAAAGGAATCAAGGGATATGGGAAGAAAGCAGGGACAGGGTACTGAATTTGGATGATCAGCCATGATCTCATTAAATGGCGGAGCTTCTATGTTTCTATGTTTCTATCTCCCGTACTTCTGCCGTCACCCCTGCCCCTCCCTCCCGGAACCACGATAGAATTCCCCTTGTCGTCACCTTTCACCCCACCAGCCTCCACATTCAACGGATCATCCTGCGCCATTTCCGCCACCTCCAACGTGATCCCACCACCAAATACATCTTCCCCTCACCTCCCCTTTCAGTATTCCGAAGGGACCGCTCCCTCCGTGACACCCTGGTCCACTCCTCTATCACCCCAAACACCCCTTTACCTTCGACGATAGCAAAATACTGCGGGTGTTGGAAATCCGAAATAACAACAGAAAATGCTGGAAAAACTCAGCAGGTCAGGCAACATCCGTGGACAGAAATTTGAGTTGACGTTTCGGGTCGAACCCTTCTTCAAAACTGGAAAGAAAAGATAGATCGGAGGCAGGGCTGCGATCGGACAAAAGAATAAAAGAAACAAAAGAAGTAAAAAAGAGACAATAAAAGGTGTTAGAAGCTAGACGAGATGGTAATAGGCTGAGATTGGGTGTAAAGTGTACTGGCAGGGCAAGGGATAGCTGCCAGGTGTGAGAGCGAAACAAAAGGAAAGAGGGGGGGGGGGGAAAGGAGTGGAAAAATTACAAGAAAAAATGAAATAGGGGCTGAGGTTATGATCTGAAATTGTTGAACTTGATATTGAGTCCGGAAGGCTGCAGAGTGCCTAATCGGAAGATGAGGTGCTGTTCCTCGAGTTTACATTGAGCTTTACCCCTTTACCTTTGCCCGGCACCTTTCCATGCAAACGCAGGAGATGCAACACATGCCCTTATACCTCCCCCCCTTCCCACTGTCCAGGGCCCCAAACACCCCTCCGAGGTGAAACAGCAATTTACTTGTACTTCTTGCAATCTAGTATACTGTATTCGCTGCTCACGATGCGGTCTCCTCTACATTGGGGAGACCAAACGCAGATTGGGTGACCGCTTTGCGGAACACCTCCGTTCAGTTTGTAAGGGTGACCCCGAGCTTCTGGTCACCTGTCACTATAATTCTCCGCTCCACTCCCACTCTGACCTCACCGTCCTCGGCCTCTTGCACTGTTCCACTAAAGCTCAACGTAAGCTCAAGGAACAGCACCTCATCTTTCGATTAGGCACTTTATAGCCTTCTGGACTCAACATAGAGTTCAACAATTTCAGACCATAACCTCGGCCCCTATCATTCATATATTTATTATCCACACCTTTTGTTTGTGTCTTTTCTTCTCTCCCACATGGCAGCTGTCTTTCATTCTGCCAGCGCAATTTACACTTCATCTAGAGCCATCCTTTGTTTCTTAACCTGTCCTATTACCATCTCCTTTTGCCTTGAATATCTCTTAATGTCTCTTAACCTCTCCTGCCTTCTATCCTATCACAGACCTTCCCTTTGTTCTTTCATTCCCTCCCCCCTTTTCCAGCTCCTGCACTTGTTTAAAAATCTGTTCCATTTCCTGCTTTTTTCCAGTTCTGACGAAAGGTCATCGACCTGAAACATTAACTCTGTTTCTCTCTTCACAGATGCTGCCTGACCTGCTGAGCATTTCCAGCATTTTCTGTTTTTATATCTAGACTATGTTTCCGCTTTGAACTACACTGGATTACACTACTACGTTTCTGCACTGGACTACATTGGATTACACTGTAAGAGTTGCCTGCTGTGTCGTCAACTCTGCTGCTAAAAGATTTTTAAAGTGCGGCTGTGTCTCTGTTGAACTGGTTCTACTGTTTGTTCAGCTCTGTTGGCTTCTGGCTAGCAGCTGCTGTTTCACTTCCTGCCCCATGACTTGTTCTACCGGTTATCAGCTTTGCTGGTCGCTGGCTTATGGTTTTACATTTTTTCCGCCGCTTTGATCTACGGTGACCTCCAACTTGCGTCAATTTCGCCATCATCTTTCTGCACCGCTACCGACTCTCATTCCTACGGCAACAACCTCCATCCTCGAACTCTCTCCCCTTCAAATAGCTTCTGGACTTCACTCGCCTGCCTTGGACAGCGGTTCGTCGATATTCTGTACCGGCCCCATCCTGCTCACATCAGCTTGTCCTTCCATGGGACCTCTGACTTTGATCCTGGTCTCCCTACTATTGCCTCCAACCTATTCCCTGCTACCAGGAAATATGTATCCCTTTAATTATTACATTTAACCAGACCTATGTAACCTGGGCTTTTCCCCTGTGCCCATTTGCATGTGCACTTTGGCTGCCGCTCTGGGCCTGAGCCATTCAATACTTTTCCACTTTTGCACCCCCTTTTCCTTTTCTCTCTATCCCTCCTTGACCGCGCTCTCCTGTCATCATGCTTCCTTTCATCTCTCCTCTCTCGGATACTCTGCCCTCCCAAATCCCTACCCCAATCCTTCATTACTCTTCGACCTTCCTACTCTCTTTTTTATTTATTCATTCATGGGATGTGGGCTTCGCTGGCAAGGCCAGTATTTATTGTTCTTGAGAAGGTGGTGGTGAGCCACCTTCTTGAACTGCTGCAGTCCTTTGTAGCGGTTTGGTACAATGTAGTAGGCCATTTCAGAGGGCAGTTAAGAGTCAACCACATTGCTGTGGGTCTGGAGTTACATATAGGCCAGACCGGCTAAGGACAGCAGATTTCCTTCCCTAAAGGATATTAGTGAACCAGATGGGTTTTTAATGACAATCTAGTAGTTTCATGGTCACCATTACTGATACTAGCTTTTTATTCCAGATTTATTTAATTAACTGAATTTAAATTCCCCAGCTGCTGTGGTGGGATTTAAACTCATGTCTCTGGATCACTAGTCCAGGGCTCTGGATTACTAGTCCAGTAACATAACCACAATGCCGCCATCCCAGCTTAACTCCCTCTCCGATAAGCCTACAGCTTCCCTCTGTGCCTCTCTTGGCATCCTACAAAGGGCCCATCGAGGCACTCGTCGCTGCCTCCTTACGAGCAGCAACCCCAACTGTCCCAACCTACTCTCTTGTCGACCTTCCCGCCCAGCGTGCCCACTGGGGGCTAATCTTGCCAATCTCCTCCCCGTCCAACTTACCCCTCCCAGCGCTGACCCTGTGGGTGCCGACCCTCTCCGCATCTCCCTCCAGAATGTCCGTTCACTTGCGAACAAGGCCCTTGCCACGCATGAGCTTATCGTGGATGATTGCATTGACAGCATGGCCCTGACGGAAACTTGGTTGAGGGGTGATGACACCTTACCCTCCCCGCCTGGCTATACCTTCCACCACTTGCCCCTCTCAGACTGCCGTGGTGGTGGTGTGGATCTCATCACCAAATCATACCTGGGTCTGTCCCCCTACTCCTCCGACAATTTCTCCTCCCTTGAGCATCTCACCTTATTCCACCCCTCTCACCTCTCATTTAAAATTCTTGTTCGCTACTGCCCACCCAAGTACCATAAAAATTTTATTACCGAGATATCTTCACTGTTTTCCTCCCTCAGCCTTTGCACCAAATGACTTCTCATCCTTGGTGATTTCAACCTCCAGCTCAATTCATCATGCTCTCTCTCCTCTGAGTTCACTAGCATCCTATCTTCCCTTAATCTCTCCCTCCATGTAACCTCCCCAACCCATATTCACAGCCACCCCCTCAACCTTGCCAGCTCTCGGGCCTCGCTGTTCCCATCGTGTCAATTGCAGATAAGGCCATCTCTGAACACTTCCTCATATCGCTCTCCACCCACAGCCCCCTTCCATACCACCCCCGCCCCCCACCCCCCACCCACAACCCTACTTCCTTCTGTGTCCACCCCTGGAAAAAATTCTCTCCCAACTGCACTCCTGAAATCCCAACTGTCTAGCCTTTGGCCCGCCATTCACCATGACAATTCTGCAGCTATTGATCTGCTCAACCACACCCTCACCACCACCTTTGATGCCCTAGTCCCTACTAAAACAATTATTCTCTCTCACCCTGGCCGTTCCCCCTGGTATGGCCCTCATCTTCACTCCCTTAAGTCCAAGGGACGCAGACTCGAATGGATATGGTGGACAACTGGTTTCGCCATTCACCGCCAGATCTGGCTGGACCACATAAAGCATTGGCGGGTCCTGCTCTCACCTGCTAAAATTGCTCACTATTCCAGAATCATTCTGGAATGCAAAGATAAACCCCGGCTTCTATTCTCCACTGCTAACCGTCTTCTTAAACCCCTCTCCCCTGTCTCCTCCGTCTTCACCTTCGACAACAAGTGCGAGGAGTTCATGGGCTTCTTTGTCTCTAAGATTGAGACAATCCATTCAGCTGCCTCTGCCACTTCCCTTCCTTCCCCTAGCCCACCAGGCCAAACGTCCTTCAAGGTTCCCCCCTGCCCTAGTGCTGAACTCACATCTTTCTCCAGTTTCTCTCCGATCTCCCCTCATGAACTCTCCACGCTCATCTTGTCCATGAGACACACCTCCTGCTCCCTCGACCCTATTCCCACCAAACTGCTGACCAACCAACTTCCTTTGCTGGCTCCCATGTTAGCTGACATTGTTAACGGTTCCCTCTCCTCAGGTACTGTCCCCTTCTCCCTCAAAACTGCCGTCATCACCCCTCTCCTCAAAAGAACAACCCTTGACCCCTCCATCCTTGCAAACTACCACCCCATCTCCAACCTCGCTTTCCTCTCCAAAGTCCTTGAACATGTTGCTGCCTCCCAAATCCGTGCCCATCTTTCCCAGAGCTCCATGTTTGAATCCCTCCAATCAGGTTTCCGCCCTTGCCACAGTACCGAAACAGCTCTCATCAAAGCCACAAATGACATCCTTTGTGACTGTGACAAAAGTAAACTATCCCTCCTCGTCCTTCTTGACTTGTCTGCAGTCTTTGACACGGTTGACCACTCCATCCTTCTCCAACGCCTCTCTACCGTCGTCCAGCTGGGTGGGACTGCACTTGCCTGGTTCCATTCTTAGCTATCTCATTATAGCCAGAGAATCATCTGCAATGGCTTCTCTTCCCGCTCCCGCACCGCTACCTCTGGTGTCCCCCAAGGATCTATCCTTGGCCCCCTCCTATTTCTCATCTACATGCTGCCCCTTGGCGACATCATCCGAAAACACTGTGTCAGTTTCCACATGTACGCTGATGACACTCAGCTCTACCTCACTACCTCTTCTCTCAACCTCTCCACGGTCTCTAAATTGTCAGACTGCTTGTCCGACACCCAGTTTTGGATGAGCAGAAATGTTCTCCAATTAAATATTGGAAAGGCCGAAGCCATTGTCTTCAGTCCCCGCCACAAATTCCGTTCCCTAGCCACTGACTCCATCCCTCTCTCTAACATCTGTCTGAGGCTGAACCACAATGTTCGCAACCTTGGTGTCATATTTGACCCTGAAATGTGCTTCTGACCACATATCCGCGGCATAACTAAGACCGCCTATTTCCACCTCCGTAACATCGCCCGTTTCCGCCCTTGCCTCAGCTCATCTGCTGCTGAAACCCTCATCCATGCCTTTGTTACCTCTAGACTTGACGATTCCAACGCATTCCTGGCTGGCCTCCCACATTCTACCCTACGTAAACTTGAGGTCATCCAAAACTCGGCTGCCCATATCCTAACTCGCACCAAGTCCCGTTCACCCATCACCCCTGTGCTCACTGACCTTCATTGGTTCCCGGTTAAGCAATGCCTCAATTTCAAAATTCTCATCCTTGTTTTAAAATCCCTCCATGGCCTCGCCCCTTCCTATCTCTGTAATCTCCTCCAGCCCCACAACCCCCCCCCCCCACCCCACCACCGAGATATCTGCGCTCCTCTAATTCTGCCCGCTTGAGGATCCCTGATTATAATTGCACCACCTTTGGTGGCTGTGCCTTCTGTTGCCTAGGCCCTAAGCTCTGGAATTCCCTGCCTAAACCTCTCCGTCTCTCTACCTCTTTTTCCTCCTTTAAGACGCTCTTTAAAACCTACCTCTTTGACCAAGCTTTTAGTCACCTGCCCTAATTTATCCTTATGTGGCTCCGTGTCAAATTTTTTGTCTTACAATACTCCTGTGAAGCGCCTTGGGACGTTTTCTTACCTTAAAGGCGCTATATAAATACACGTTGTTGTAGTTGTTATTGAGGAGGATGGCGTGGTCGACCATATCAACCACAGTTTCCCCCCCCTCCCCCCACCCCACCCCTCATTTTTTTCATAGGCTGGTTTCCAAATTGCCATCAATCTTTTACATTTTAAACTCTCTTTAACAGTCTTTAGCAGCACCCTATCCCAGGGATGCTCAGGCATCCCTTAACACCCAGTGTCCCTAGGATACAAATGGAGGAACATTGTACAACGGATTCCCTCACTTGCATGGTGTCATAATACACCCACTCCCAAATCCACAGAAAATGTTGACAGAAGGAGAAAAACGGGGCATGGACTTGATGTAATGCGGTCCCCTCCCGGCCCAATTTCATCTGCTACCAGCCCAGATTACAGGGTTCTTAACAGCGACAGAGCAGAGGTAATTTGGGCTCAAGGTCTCCAAGCTAGTTGTGATATACTGGGGGATTGGCCACTTGTCTCACTGTCCTGGCTGCAGAGGTGTGAGTTCCAGAGAATCTTCATGGGGTGAAAAGAGAATAAAATCAGTTATGTGCCCTTCTTTGTACAGTAACCTGCCTCAAAAAGAATACAAATAAACGAGTGCCCTGGCTGGCAATTTAATGCCCACAAACAGTTAAATGGAAGGGGAATTCTTTCTCTTTCTTGAAATATATATTAAAGATTTATTGAAGTGCGTGGAACAACAGTTACAGCTGTGCACCCAAAGCATACATTATAGATGGTATTGCATAATAGAAGGCACAGAGCAATGTTCAGTGACATTTCAAATTTCAATAAATAATTTTCATGTTAAATAAATAATTATGTTCACAGTCTGCTTTCAGAGGCACGTGACAATATACTCTGTGTATATATATAAAATATATCTATTTTAAAAACTTGCAAGCTTGCTACAAAACAGAAAACAGAGTAGGAGTTAAGGGTAGCTACTCAGACTGGTAAAAGGTGGGCAGTGGTGTTCCACGGGGATTGGTGCTGGGACCACTGTTGTTCACAATTTACATGAATGATCTGGACTCGGGAATTGGAAGTACAATTTCAAAATTTGCAAACAACACCAAATTGCGGGGTGTAGTTAACACGAAGAAAGAATGCAACAAAATACAAGAAGACATTAATAAACTAGCAGATTGGGCATGTAATTAGCAAATTAATTTTAATATAGGTAAGTGTGAGGTGGTAAATAAGGAGGCCACATACTGCTTGGATAATAAGAGTCTGAATGGGGTAGAGGAGCAAAGGGATCAAGTCGTCCAGATACAAAAATAGCTAAAAGTAGTGATGCAGGTTAATAAGGCCATAACAAAGCAAACCAAGCATTGGGGTTCATTTCTAGAAGTATAGAATTGAAAAGCAGAGAAGTTATGTTAAACTTATATCGAACCTTGGCTAGACCATACTTGGAGTACTGTGCACAGTTCTGGTCTCAATTTTATAAACAGGATATAGAGGCACTGGTGAAGGTGCAAAAGAGATTCACAAGGATGATACCAGAACTGAGAGGGGTGACCTGATGGAGGCCTTTAAAATTCTGAAAGGGTTTGATAGGGTAGAAGTAGAGAAAATGTTTTCACTTGTGGGGAATTCAGAAACTAGAGGTCAAGACTCATCATAAATATAAGATAGTCACTAATAAATCCAATAGGGAATTCAGGAGAAACTTCTTTACTCCGAGAGTGGTCAGAATGTGGAACACGCTACCACAAGGAATAGTTGAGGCAAATAGCATAGATGCATTTAAGGGGAAGCTAGATAAGCACATGAAGGAGAACAGAATAGAAGGATATGTTGATAGGGTGAGATGAAGCTCGTGTGGAGCATAAACGCCGACATAGTCCAGTTGAATGAAAGACTTGAATTTATATAGGCCTAGAAATTCAGTTGGTTGCGCCAGCCGGTAACGCCATAAGAGGGGTATATTTCCAGCGCTAGGCACTTAGCGCCCGGGCGCAGACCGATCTGCGCCAACGCCCAAATTCAGTTGACATTTAGCGCTGGCGCAAAGTGTTTGCGCCCGCTCAGCTGCGCGCGCAGCTTATGACGTCATCTCGTCGTGCAACGCTGTTTGTGCGCCCCAAACCGGAAATTCAGTGGCGCCCGCCCAATGTGGGCGTGGCGCTGCTAAGAACTGTGAAGTGGAACGCAACAGAGGCCCTGTGGGCCTCAGGGAGCGCTAATTAAAGGGCACTTACACTGACCTATAAAGCCCAGCCATTTTGCTGCAATGACTTTACTGCTTTGGATTTCTGGACAGAGACCAAGGGACAGAGCTTACTGATTTGGGACAACATAGGAGAGGTATTTTTGGCTTCTGGCCAGTGCTTTGACATTTGATTCATTTGATTTCACTGTTTTCAACTTTATTATGGGGGCTGTATGGGGGTCCAACCCTCAGTTGCAGCATTATGTGCGAAGGGCTCGCAGACGCTGTGAGAGAGGGCCAGCCATGCCTAGACGCAGAGGGGCCATCAGGCGTCGGCAACGTAGGCCTTACCCACTCAGGGAATACCGGCAGCAGGTGTCCTATCTCACCATGACTGCGGCGCATTGTGTTAAGAGGCTGCGCTTCAGAAGGGAGGTGGTTGCAGAGATCTGCCAGCTGCTTCACAGAGATCTGCGTCCACAGCTGATGTGCAGGATGTCTCTCTCGGTGGAAGTGAAGGTCACGGTGGCTCTGAACTTTTATGCAAGCGGCTCCTTCCAAGCCGCTGCTGGGGACATAGCGAACATCTCCCAGTTCGCCGCGCATCGCTGCATCCGGCAGGTCACCGATGCACTTTTCGCGAGGAGACACCAATTCATCTCCTTCCCCATGACCCGACAGAGGCAGGAGCAGCGTGCAGTCGGATTTGCCAGGATCGCGCGCTTCCCCATGGTGCAGGGCGCCATTGACTGCACGCATGTGGCTATGCGGGCACCTATCCACAATGCCGAGGATTACCGCAACCGGAAGGGCTACCATTCCCTAAATGTACAGCTGGTGTGTGACCACAGGCAGCGCATCCTAGCTGTCAATGCCCGCTTCCCAGGAAGCAGCCACGATGCATTTATCCTGCGCCAGACTACTGTGGCTGACATGTTCGAGGCACAGCCTCCACCAAGGGGATGGCTTATTGGGGACAAGGGCTACCCTTTGTGTACATGGCTCATGACCCCGCTCCGCGCGCCCAGGACCCCAGCGGAGGAGGCATACAACGAAAGCCATCAAGCCACAAAGAACATCATAGAGCAAACGATAGGCGTCTTCAAGCAATGGTTCCGCTGCCTGGATCGTTCTGGCGGATCTCTACAGTATTCGCCGGATAGAGTCTCCCAGTTCGTCGTCGTGTGCTGCATGCTGCACAACCTGGCTATCCGCAGGACTCAGGCACTGCCACCTGACATTGCACCACCACCTCAGGAGGACGAGCAGGAGGACCATGAGGAGGAGGAGGAGGAGGAGGAGTACCAGCCCAGGAGGGAGCCACAAGGTCCAAGGGCCGTCCGCCGGGGGCTTATTGATCGACACTTCTAGGCCCCCCTGTCAGGGAATGGGCTGTGGCAATGAACGCACCTGAAGGCAGCCGCACCGCAAGCCCTCAGCCGGTTAACGCAACAACCACTTGAAACCTGAGACGTGGACATGCTGAATAAATAAAAAGCTTTATTTCACAAACTCAGGGCCCTTCCCACATGAAACAGAAAAACAGACAAGACCCCCAAAAAACAGTCAAAAACATCTGTCACTCCCAAAACCTGGGGAGGACTAACAAAACTTGCCCATCCAAATGGCCTTCATCATCGGCCTTACAAAAATAAGCCCCCCCCTCCACAACACAAACACCCCCATAAAAACAAAAAATGCCTTGATCCTCGGACTTACCAAAATAATGCCCCCCCAGAACACAAGCCCCCCAATATAAAAAAAACTGCTATCACCACACTCTAATGGGTGTGCCGAGAGGGCGAGTCCTTAGACAGGCTTCTCTGGCCCCTGCCCGACCTGCTGCTCCGCCTCAACCTGGGCCCTGCGGGTGTGGCAAGGCTGGGGGAAGGCTCATGAGGGCCACAATGCGTGTCGGCAGATGCCCTTGGGGGTCGGCCTAGACGAGGCCCGGCCCGGGAGGGGCCGGCTGCTGACTGCTGCAGCTGTGGCTGGCCAGCATCAGTCTCAGCAGCAGCTCGTCGCACCTTGGCTGGGGGAGTGGCAGTGTCGGCTGCACCAATGGGGGCAAGCTGGCTGATGGCAGGCGCGCGCTGCTTGCCAGAGACACTGGCACTCGGCCGGGCTGGCAGTGCAGCAAGCGCAGCAATCTGGTGGAGGCCAGACCGCTGTGCTGCAGCAGGGCGGCGGGTGCCCTGGCGATGCTTCCGCGCCACAGCGAGTGTGGCAGAAGTGAGTGCCCGAACTGCCCTGGTATGTGCCCGCATCAGCTCTGCCAGTGTCTGGACGGCACAACTCATCTCGCGAGTCGCGTCCTGGGCTGCCGCGAGTTGCTGGACACCCGTCGTGCGCTGCCGCGAGTTGTTCGACCCCCCTGGCCTGTGATTCCCCGAAAGCGACCACACTATGAGCCAGGGACTCAATGGCCTGAGGCATCTGTTGCACAACTCCCATGAACTCCTGGTGGCGCCGCTCAGACGCCGCCGACATCTCATCGAGGAGGCGCACCTCCTGGGCGAGGACCGTCTCCGGACTGGAGGGCGGACTCTCCCTCTGGGGAGAAGGCCGCCGAGCTGGCCGACCCTTCCCGCGTGCCTCGAGCCCACTGGGCCCAGGATCTGCCCTCCCCTGCAACACCTCCCCCCTCTGGGGAGAAGGCCGGCGTGCTGCCGGACCCTTCCCGCGTGCCTCGAGCCCACTGGGCCCAGGATCTGCCCTCCCCTGCAACACTTCCCCCTGGCTCTCCTGCAGGCCAGACGTCTCCCCTCCATTGCCATCCCCTGGCGCGGATGAGGGTTCCCCCGATGTGCCGCCTTCCTCCTGGTCCTCGTCGTCCTCCTCCTCCAAGGGCCTGGCACTCTGAGCTTCAGGGACCACCTCCTCCTCACCAGCTGAAAGCAGGAAGGCACAAGAGCAGCTTTAGAGTGAGGACAGGGCGTCAGCGAGGGAGGCCTGAGTGGTGGCATTATGCGCATTTGTCGGTCAGTGCGAAAGGATGTAGATCTGAAGCGCAAGGGCAACGACAGAGGTCCAACCGGTCATGTCCTTACCAGTGGGTCCCAGTACAGGGTCCGCATCTCCGATCGCAACAGGGCCAGTCACCCGGGCACGCATGAGTCGAGCCACGCTCTCCTCCAGCTCACTGAGCACCTGGTACTGGGGACGGCCTTCCCCCGGTGGCAGACTGGCTCCTCAAATTCTGCGCCAGCTTGGCCTGCAAGAGAAAGGACGGCCTCTAAGTACAGTGTGGTGCCCTGTTGCTGTGTGCGCTGCCTCCCATGGTCGAATAGCTTGGCCAGTGTGGTGCCCTGTTGCTGTGTGCACTGCCTCCCATGGTCGAATAGCTTGGCCAGTGTGTTAAGTGCAGAAAGTGCTATTGATGATCATGCCAGTGCCATTGCTGCGGGAGGAGGGCTGCCCATTAGTCCTTTGAGGTCCCTTTGCCCATAATGTGAGGTGCACATGCAAGGATGAGGAGGACACTGGAAAGGGTACTCACCTTCACCATCCGAGTGAGGTCGTTGTACTTCTTGCGGCATTGGTCCGCACTCCTGGGGACATCGCAGGTGGATGACACCCTGCGGGCGATTTTCCTCCAGGTTTTCCTGTACTGGCTCCTGGGAGCCTTCTTGCCACTGTCCGGGCACAAGATCTCTCTTTTGTTTTCGACACCATTAATCAGCACCCTCAGAGCATGCTCTGAGAAGCGCTGCGCTCGTTCACGGGCCCTCTCCATGGCTCCAGGCGCTATTTTGGCCCACCAGCAGTGTTGAGGCCTAGCTGCAGGGCTCTAGTATGCAGGGCGTGGCAGCAGTCAAAGTCGACCCTTCCCCCTTTAAGAGCTGGCCGGCGTCAGGGTGTCTGCTGTCAATCAAAACATGACCGCGCCTGCGCTGCGCCCGGCCTCGGCGTTATCAGGCCGCATCGCCGGCTTAGCGCCTGAAGAGAGCATTGCAACGCCAGTTTCAGCGCTCGGCCAAACTCTTGGCCAACTCTACTGAATTTCGGCGATGTGGCCTACACTTTCCGGCGGGCGCTAACTTTAGCGAACGCCCGACTTTAGCGCCCCAAAAGTGTCCAGACTGAATTTCTAGGCCACAGTGTCTTTCATGATCACCAGACGTCCCATAGCGCTTTACAGCCAATGAAGTACTTTTTGAAGAGTAGTCACTGTTGTAGAAAACGCGGCAGCCAATTTGCGCACAGCAAGCTCCCACAAACAGCAATGTGATAATGACCAGATAATCAGTTTTAGTGATGTTGATTGAGGGATAAATATTGGCCAGGACACCAGGGATAACTCCCCTGCTCTTCTTCGAAATAGTGCCAAGGGAACTTTTACGTCCACCTGAGAGAGCAGATGGGGCCTCGGTTTAACGTCTTATCCGAAAGACGGCACCTCCGACAGTGCAGTACTCCCTCAGTACTGCACTGGAGTGTCAGCCTAGATTTTTGTAGTCAAGTCTCTGGAGTGGGACTTGAACCCACAACCTTCTGACTCAGAGGCAAAGGTGCTACCCACTGAGTCACAGCTGATGCTGTTGGGCCGAATGGCCTGTTCCTGTGCTGTAAATTCCATGTAATTTTATGTAAGATGCTAATTGCAGGATATGAAAGGGGCCTAGCATTCACTCACTCACCTTACCACATAGCAGAGAGAGAACTGCAAAGAGAATTGTTGCCAGACACATTATATCGAGAGCAGCATCTGCAGAAGCCTGGAGTAGTGTGCTCATCAAATCTTTCTGGCTTCTAGCCGATGCCTAGGTCAGTGTGACCTCTAACACAAATATTTCATACACTTGCAAAATGGAAACACTGAATTAACCACCAATACAGTGCTGAGCTACGCAGCCCAGAATGGTCTCAGGTTTAAATCCTCTTCTATGCTGAGTTAGGTGGAAGTTGGAGTGCTAACTTCAGCATTCCTAAAGTGGGGATGGAAAAAAAATCGGCCAGGGTTTGCTGCCCTGATTGATATCCAAGGTCTACCTGAAAGAAAATCCTCTACATGGGCATCAAATGGGAACTGGGTTGGTTTTTGGGATAGTAGGGTGTATTTTCATGTCCCAGTGAGGTCTAATGGGGAATGACGGAAGAGAGAGTAAAGTAAAAGGCTGAAATGAAGTGAAAGAAAGTCCAACGTGGCAGCACAACATGAAAGCTGCAGCCAGGTGGCAGACAGACACAGACAGGCTGACCTCCTGTTTTTTGACCGACAATGTGGGCATTATACTTCATGAGGTGGGTGCGAAGACAGTTGACCTTTTTCACACTCCAGGGTACGCCCTCCATGAAGAAAGAACTTGCATTTATAAAGCACCTTTCACAACCTCAGGAAAGGGCGGGGGGGATTCATGGAAAATTCAGAGATTTGGAGGTGGGAACGGAGCGGGCAGGATGTAACTCAGAGAAAATACTTGGAAGAGACACCTCCTTTTCCCTCCTGTGACTGCACCTATGTTTATACCACCCAGACTGCTGGAGGGCAAAGGGAAAAATCTTGCATTTATTTAATCTCTTTTATAACCTCAGGATGTCCCAAAGCGCTTTAAAGCCAATTAAGTTCTTTTGAAGTGAGGTCACTACTGTATGAACCATGGCAGCCGATTTGAGCACAGCAAGGTTCCACAAATAGCAATTTGATAAGGATCAGCTAATCTGTTATTTATTATGTTGATTGAGGGATAAATATTGACAAGGACACCGGGGATAACTCACTTGCTCTTCTTCAAAATGGTGCCATGGGATCTTTGACGTCCACCTGGGCGGACAGACGGTGCCTCGGTTTCATGTCTCATCTGAAAGACAGCACCTCCAACAGTGCAGCACTCCCTCGGGAGAACAGTGCAGTCTGAGCCTGGAATGAGACTGAGGTATAAACAGTAAAGGGGTGAAGTGACCTTCTGAGCCACTGTGGTGGGGTTCAGCTGCAGGTCGTATTATAGCATGTATCACAACTCTGTTACTGTCAGTCTGGTGACTCAGAGACAGCGCACACAGAGTTCCCTAAACAAATCCAGACAAGCGAGCCTCTGTTTGTGTTTGCAGGTGACAGCGCAACAGCAGGTGGCTCATTCCCCATGTGCTGCGACCTCACCTGCCTGGCATCCTCCCATTGCTCATCCTTCTTTTGATACGGCAATCACAAATACAGCGGGATTCCCACTGGGAAGCTCATCGCCCGAATTTTGACAACCTTCCTCAAAGGCTTCTCGCTAAGTAAGTGGGTAATGGAAATATCTACACTAAAGACACAGGCGAAAAATTCGACTCTGTACCGCCCAATTTTTTGGCGCTACGAGTGCCATTTTGTGCCAGAAATGGTGTCCGTGCTGCACACTTCTGGTGTGTGCCATGCTGGACGCCGTCTTGGTGAGGGCGATAGGGCGGGCGTCAGGAGCATGTGCCGAAAGTATGCAGAGTGCGCAGATCGCTACGTCAATCAGCGGGCAATGCTGATTTGATGCCAGCACTGCAATTTTTGTCCTCAACGCTGGAGATAACGCCCTGTGTTAACATGTGTTCAGCAGCAGCAAGGACCCCCCACCAGCGATATTTAAAGGGATCAGCAACAACTGATTAATTTCTACTGACTCTGTAAGTTTGTGGAAGTGTTTGGAGCTTTCTAGAGCTATTTAAAGTTGGTGAGGTGACAGGGAGTGGTGCTGCAAGTGGAGAAGGCCTTGCTTCTGACTTCAAGGGTTCTGGTCAGACCACTGGCTCCTAGTCATGGGTGCTCTAGTTGTCATCCCCCTTGGCCTGCAGCATGACAGGGAGACGGAGCAGAGGCAGCAAAGAAGAGGACAAGCTGCTCACAGAGGGAGGAGGGGGAGAAGGGCTCTCAGCAGGAGGCCTTACCCAGCTAGGGTCTTCTGAGAGCAAGTCTCTTACCTCAGCCTGAGCCAGGAGCAGTGTGTGAGACATCTGTGCTTTACGGAGGAGGTGCTCACAGAACTCTGCCACCTCTTGTAACCAGACCTGCAGCCTCTCTCCAGGGCAAGGACAGCGCTGCCAGTGGCTATGAAGGTGACCGTGACCCTGAATTTCTTCGCATCAGGTTCCTTCCATGCTGGAGCTGTCCACTGCTGCATAAGAGAGGTGACAGATGTTCATTATACTAGGAGAGGAGGCTTCAATGTCTTCTCTATGAACAGATAGAAGCAGGTGGAGCGTGCACGTGACTTTGCCAGGATAGCGGGCTTCCCCATAGTGCAGGGGGCCATCGAATACATGGCTTTACAGGCACCGTATCTAAATGCTGAGATGCACCGCGACCGCAAAGTTTTCCGCTCGCTGAATGTGCATTTGGTGTGTGACCATGCTCAGCATAACATGATGGTGAATGGCCTGTATCCTGGCAGCAGTCATGATGCTTTTACTTTGTGACAGTCCACTGTTCCCTCAGACTTTGTACCACCAAGACAAACCAGAGGGTGGTTACTGGGCAACAAGGGCTATCTGCTGACCACCTGACTCATGACTCCGCTCCGCAACCCAACCATGTGTGGCCAGCAAGCGTAAAACAAGAGCCGTGCTGCCACATGAAACATCATCGAGCAGACCATTGGGGTGCTGAAGCAACAGTTTCACTGCCTGGACCGCTCTGGAGGAGCCCTGCAGTACTCACCAGGGAGCGTCTCAAGATTCATCGTGGTCTGCTGCAGGCTCCACAACCTCACCATCCTGAGGGCACAGCCCTCGTCAACAAGCATACGGCGACCAGCTGAGGAGGAGGAGGAAGAGAAAGAAAAGAAAGACTTGCATTTATATAGCGCCTTTCATGACTACCGGACGTCACAAAGCGCTTTACAGTCAATGAAGTACTTTTGAGGTGTAGTCACTGTTGTAATGTAGGAAACGTGGCTGCCAATTTGCGCACAGCAAGCTCCCACAAACAGCAAAGTGATAATGACCAGATAATCTGTTTTTTCTAAAGCAAAATACTGCAGATACTGGAAATCTGAAATAAAAACAGAAAATGCTGGAAATACTCAGCAGGTCAGACAGCATCTGTGGAGAGAGAAACAGAGTTAACGTTTCGGGTCGATGAACCTTCGTCAGAACTGGAAAAAGTTAGAGATGTAACAGATTTTTAAGCAAGTGTAGGGGCAGGGAAAGTTTTTTGTTAGTTGATGGATAAATATTGGCCAGGACACCTGGGATAACTCCCCTGCTCTTCTTCGAAATAGTGCCATGGGATCTTTTACATCCACCTGAGAGAGTAGATGGGGCCTCGGTTTAACATCTCATCCGAAAGACAGTACCTCCAATAGGGCAGCATTCCCTCAGTACCGCACTGGAGTGTCAGCATGGATGTTTGTGCTCGAGTCTCTGGAGTGGGACTTGAACCCACAACCTGCTGCCTCAGAGATGAGAGTGCTACCCACTGAGTCACAGCTGACAAAGCTGTAATGAAGAGGAAGTGGAAGAGGAGGAGGCAACCCAGACAGCGCCTTTCTGCCTGGGATGTCCATAATCGACTCATCTGACAGCGGTTCCAATGAACGCAACCCCAATTCCAGATTCACCAATAGTCCCACACTGTACCATCCCTCTGATATGGACCATCATAGCGTTCTCTTGGTCACAATGCTGAAATCAAAGCCACCACAAAAAAACATTCCAAATCAACTTTATACATCAATCCATCAAATATTACATTAAAAAGTCAACTAATCACCCTTTTGGCATTCCCATAATGCCTTATTACGTGCGCCCTTGCCTGTCCTAGTGCTCCTACACAGTGCTACTCCAGTGGCTGCAGCATGGCTGGTGGAAGGCTGCTGACTTTCAGTGGGGTGACTGCAGATGGCCTTGTAGGATGACCTTGAGCAGTTTTGTCCTAGAAGGCCCGGCTGTAGATTGCACCACCTCAGCATGGGTGGCAGCAGTCTGGGCTGGCTGGCTGACAGGCAGCAGCAAGGGCCCTGGTGGAGTGGCTGTGGTGGGAGTAGGAATGCTGTCATCCTGAGAGAGGACAGCAGGTTCTTGCTCCACAGAGCTACTGCCATTCCCCCGGGACAGTGCCTCAGCATTCCTAGTAATCTGTTGGAAGACAAGATGCTGGACTGCTATGACACCCTGTAAGCCCCTTTCCACGCTGGTAAACCCAGCCACGATGGCAGCAGTCTGATCCTGCATGAGAGCAGTCTAAGCTTCCACTGCAGCACTCAGACATTGGGTCGCTTCCGCCTGTGCTGCAATGGAAGCTGAGACATCGGCCACCACACCCTGCATCAGTTTGGATAAGAAATTGGCTTAAGGACAGAAAACAGTTAGTCGTGGTAAATGGTTGTTTTTCAGACTGGAGGATGGTAGACAATGGTGTTCCCCGAGCTAACAACAGAAAATGCTGGAAAAACTCAGCAAGTCAGGCAACATCCGTGGAGAGAAATTTGAGTTGACGTTTCGGGTTTGACCCTTCTTCAAAACTGGAGAGAAAAGGAACTAGATCGAAGGCAGGGCTGCGATCGGACAAAAGAATAAAAGAACCAAAAGAAGTAAAAGAGATTAGAAGCTAGACGAGATGGTAGTAGGCTGTGATTAGGTGTAAAGTGTACTGGCAGGGCAAAAGATAGCTGCCAGGTGTGAGAGAGAAACAAAAGGAAAGGGGGGGGGGGGGAAAGGAGTGGAAAAATATAAGTGAAAATGAAATAGGGGCCGAGGTTATGATCTGAAATTGTTGAACTCGATATTGAGACCGGAAGGCTGCAGACTGCCTAATCGGAAGATGAGGTGCTGTTCCTCGAGTTTACGTTGAGCTTCCGTGGAACAGTACAAGAGGCCAAGGACGGTGAGGTCCGAGTGGGAATGGAGCGGTGAATTGAAATGTCTAGCTTGCAGCCTTCCGGTCTCAATATCGAGTTCAACAATTTCAGATCATAACCTCGGCCCCTATTTCATTTTCACTTATATTTTTCCACTCCTTTCCTTTCCCCCCCCCCTTTCCTTTTGTTTCTCTCTCACACCTGGCAGCTATCTTTTGCCCTGCCAGTACACTTTACACCTAATCACAGCCTATTACCATCTCGTCTAGCTTCTAATCTCTTTTACTTCTTTTGGTTCTTTTATTCTTTTGTCCGATCGCAGCCCTGCCTTCGATCTAGTTCCTTTTCTCTCCAGTTTTGAAGAAGGGTCAAACCCGAAACGTCAACTCAAATTTCTCTCCACGGATGTTGCCTGACTTGCTGAGTTTTTCCAGCATTTTCTGTTGTTATTTCGGATTTCCAACATCTGCAGTATTTTGCTATCGTACTAGTGTTCCCCGAGCGTTAGTGCTAGGACTACTGCTTTTTTTGTTATATATAAATGACATGGATATTGGAATACAGAGTAAAATTTCAAAATTTGCTGATAATACCAAACTTGGAGATGTGACAAACAGTAAGGAGGATATCAATTGACTGCAACAGGACATAGATAGGCTAACAGAATGGGCAGACAAGTGGCAGATGGAATTTAATACAGAGAAGTGTGAGGTGATACATTTTGGCAGAAGTAACAGGGAGAGGTAATATACACTTAATGGCACAGTTGTAAAGAATATGTAGGGCTAGAGGGACCTGGGAGTTAATGTGCATAGATCTTTGAAGGTAGCAGGACATATTGAGAGAGTAGTTAGCAAAGCATATGGGATCTTGGGCTTCATAAATAGAGGTATTAAGTACAAAAGCAGGGAAGTTATGCTGAACTTTTATAAAGCTCTAGTTAGGCTATAACTAGAGTATTGTGTCCAGTTCTGGTCACCACATTGTAGGAAGGATGTGAAGGTCCTTGAGAGGGTGCAGAGGAGATTTACCAGAATGGTTTCAGGGATGATGGATTTTAGCTACAAGGACAGGTTGGAGAAGCTGGGGTTGTTCTACTTGGAGCAAATGAGGTTGAGGGGAGATTTGATAGAGATGTACAAGATTACGACGGGTTTGGATAAGGTAGACAGAGAAAGGCTGTTCCCATTAGCTGATGGTACAAGGACTAGAGGACACAGATTTAATGTTTTGGGCAAGAGATACAGGGGGGACATGTGGAAGAACTTCTTTACGCAGCGAGTGGTAATGACCGGGAACTCGCTGCCGACGGAAGTGGTGAAAGCGGAGACAATCAATGTTTTCAAGGGGAGACTGGATAGGCACGTGAGGGAAATAAACTTGCAGGGCTACGGGGATAGAGCAGGGAATAGGACTGACTGGATTGCTCTACAGAGAGCTGGCATGGACTCGATGGGCTGAATGGCCTCCTTCTGTGTCGCAATGACTCTATGACTATGACTCTATGACCTTTTAGTCTGATAGAAACATAGAAACTAGGAGCAGGAGTAGGCCATTTGGCCCCTCGAGCCTGCTCCACCACCCAACGAGACCATGGCTGATCATCCAAATTCAGTACCCGGTCCCTGCTTTCTCCCCATATCCCTTGATCCCCTTAGGCTTAAGAAATATATCTAACTCCTTCTTGAATATATTTAATGAATTGGCCTCAACTGTCTTCTGTGGTAGAGAATTCCACAGGTTCACCACTCTCTGGGTGAAGAAATTCCTCCTCATCTCAGTCCTAAATGGTTTACCCCTTATCCTTAGACTATGACCCCTGGTTCTGGACTCTCCCACCATTGGGAACATCCTGGCCTAGAAATTGAGTGGGCTTTGCGCCCATTTTGCGGCGCTAGAGGTCATTGCGCTGGACTTACAGCCGGTTCAGAAATTCCCTGGGGCCCTACCATCGGCGGTAGACCGGTTGCGCTGCGCCGGCACCGATGACGTCATCGGTGTGCGCAGCGTCCCGGTTGCTGTGGTGACGGGCCCCAGCGCCGAAATTGAGTTGCGGCCGCCTCGCCCGTGGCAGCCGCAACTAAGACTCTGGCAACCGAGTCTTACAGGAGTTTGCGCCGGCGCATTAAGGTCGCGCGGCGGCCCGCCGGCCGCCTGCCTGCACCTCCCTCCCCGGACTCCTCCACCCCCCCCCCGCGGAACAGATGCTTCTGGGCTGCGAGCCCGGCACTTCCCCGAGGTGCCGGGCTCATTTTTGTGAAGATTTTACCGGCGAGCGGGCGGGTGCAGGCAGCTCCTCCTTAACTGAAGGAGGAGGCCTGCACTTCCCGAGCCTGCCGCACCGCATCGGGCGCCGCAGCGCCGGAATAGCGCCGCAATGCGGCAGGTAGCGCCCATTTTCAGGCGCAAACACCCTTCAGTAGCGCCGGCAGCCGTTTGGGCGCGGCGCTACTGAATTTTTGGCGTGCGCAGGGGGACTTAGCGCCAGCGCTAACTTTCCGGCGCTAAAGCCCTGGCGCGGCGCCAACTGAATTTCTAGGCCCCTGCATCTAGTCTGTCTAGTCCTGTTAGAATTTTATAAGTTTCAATGAGATCCCCTCTCATTCTTCTAAACTCTAGCGAATATAAGCCCAATCAACCCAATCTCTCTTCTTACGTCATTCCTGCCATGCCAGATATCAATCTGGTGAATCTTCGCTGCACTCCCTCCATGGCAAAAACATCCTTCCTCAGATAAGGCGACCAAAACTGCACACAATATTCAAGATGTGGTCTCACCAAGGCCCTGTACAACTGTAGCAAGACATCCTTGTTCCTGTACTCAAATCCTCTCGTTATGAAGGCCAGCATCAAGAGAATCTATTGAGAAATCACTGATTTAGATGCAGAAGCCAAATATAATGATTGAGTGTTGAAGGAATTAAGGAAAAGGAGTGGAGAGGGAGGGCAGGAGTGAAAATATTTCAAAGAGGCCCCTCCTGTTCCCTCCAGTGACTGCACCTATGTTTCTACAGACCACAATTATTGGTATATCAAACAATCCAGATTGCTAGAGGGCAAAGTAAGAAAAACTTGCATTTATATAAGGTCTTTCACAACCTCAGGATGTCCCAATATGCTTTACACCCAATGAAGTATTTTTGAAGTGTAGACACTGTTACCGTGTAGGAAACAAGTCGTTAGGACTGTTGCCGCGGCTTCAGCTAGTTGCTGTTTGTTTGTCCAAGGAAAGGTCTGCTGGTTGCGCTCTGGCAGAACATTTTGTTAAAATCTTCTACTCCCGTAAGATCAGCTGAAAGCGCTCCATACTCAAAGTGGCTTGTTGCTTCAGCTCCTTCAGCTGTAACTGGTCAGAATCATTAAATGTGTTTTGGCGCCCCCTTGTGTATATTTTTGGTACTGGATTTCCTTATCAGTGAATACCAAATACAGCAGCTGAGGCTGTCATGCTTCTGCTGGTAGAGTGGATGTGTATTATTGATAACACTTTAAGCAACACTTGCTTAAAGTGGGATAAAAGGACAGTTGAACTTGTTAAGGTTTTGTTGAAGTTATGAATGAGCGACTAATCTAGGATTTCACAGTTACAGAGACACATTAAGAGGTGATTATTTTGCAAATATCCTGACTTGGTATAAATGAGGCTAATAGAACAGCGGTTAACAGGATTTAATGGCTTTGAACAGAAGCCCTACCGTCTCGTTAACTCCAATGATGGGGCCAGCAATTATTTCGAAAGGGGCTTATCGCTGGGTGCTCAAAACGCCCACCGGTCTCAGGCAATAAGCTCTTCTTAATATGCAAATCGGGGTCCGAAGATTGCCATTTTAGATTGGAAATGGTGGGAAACATGCGCCCTGCACACTCTGGCCAGTTACACGGTCGATGGAGCAGAAGAGGTCCAGCCAAGGGAAAGTGGAAATTATTTTTGCAGCAGTGTTCCTTCAAGCCCCACAAAAATAACCTGGACCGCAGTCGCCCCTCTCTCCGTGATCGGAGCCCACACTGACCTTGCTGGTGGCCGGGTGGCCTGATATTGGCCAACCTTAATCTGGCAAACTGCATCGGGCACCGATTTGGTGCCCCGCAGCTCGCAGGCCCGATGTATATGAGATCAGAGCCTCAAAATCGTGGCCGCATCCTCACCGCAGGTATAGTCAACCGGTCGGCATGCTCTGCCAGTTGGTCACCAAACGTCCAAACCGACCCCAGAGTCTCCGTACCATGACCATGTTGTAGAAGCTATTCCCATTTAAACTATCATGGCAGCTACTACCCCAGACAGCCAGGATCTACTAGAGTCAGCCCTCTGGGGCAAGAGGACAGGTAACGCCTGAGGAGGCCCAGGCTTACTAGGGAGGTTGTGACCGAAATCTGCCACCTGATCAACAAAGACCTGCAGGGACTGTTAACCATATGTGTCAGTGAAGGTCACCACTGCCACAGGGACCTTCCAGACACCAGAGGAGATGTCCCAGGAGTTAGCCACATTGCTAGGTACTATTCCATTGATTGAATTGCCATGCTCTCCTCACCATACACCACACCAATTGCCAGCAGCAGATCAGCCACAGCAGGTAGAGAGAAAGGTTTGTGGCATGTACCACAGTCATGCTATAATTTGGATTGTGATGTTGTTGATTTTGTATCTTCAGACTCTTCCCTTGGAGAATAGTGTGACGCAGTGGAAGGATCTGTAGGCTGATTAACAGTCTGACATTACTTCATGGCCATAACCATTTCTGTACCAGCCGAAAGGGTGGTTAATCCTATCCCACACCCATAAAACGAGGGAGGGGTTGTGGTTGCACCAACATCTACCAGACACGAGTCTCCACTGGATGTCAATCCAGAATCCTGCTGGATCTCAACCCATTTACCAGAGTACATGTGTCACCACTTACACTGATCCTAAGGACTAGTCGGGGGAGAGCAGCAGCGGAGGAGGTGAGCCCGGTATAAAAACCGGCGCGAAGGCAGAGGCCCGACCAGTTCGGGGGAGAGCAGCAGCGGAGGAGGTGAGCCCGGTATAAAAACCGGCGCGAAGGCAGAGGCCCGACCAGTTCGGGGGAGAGCAGCAGCGGAGGAGGTGAGCCCGGTATAAAAACCGGCGCGAAGGCAGAGGCCCGACCAGTTCGGGGGAGAGCAGCAGCGGAGGAGGTGAGCGCGGTATAAAAACCGGCGCGAAGGCAGAGGCCCGACCAGTTCGGGGGAGAGCAGCAGCGGAGGAGGTGAGCCCGGTATAAAAACCGGCGCGAAGGCAGAGGCCCGACCAGTTCGGGGGAGAGCAGCAGCGGAGGAGGTGAGCCCGGTATAAAAACCGGCGCGAAGGCAGAGGCCCGACCAAATCAACAGCAGAGGAGAGAGGTAAAAAGTAATCAGTGTGTGACGTCACCAGGGAGCAGGTAAGTGATTGGTTGGTGAGTAGTTCTCTCTTTTCAATACAAGCTTGACTTCTGTGGTGTTAAATTTCTAGGGTCTCTGGTGTAGTGGGGACAGTTGGTAAATAAAGCGCCCTAGAGTATACCTGTAACTGGGGTATTGAATAAATTTTTAAATTAATTAAAGGAGTAAGTCATGGCAGGAGAGCTCAGACCCGTGTTCTGCTCCTCTTGCTCTATGTGGGAAATCAGGGACGCTGCCAGTGTCCCTGACGACCATGTGTGCGGGAAATGCATCCAGCTGCAGCTACTTGCAGACCGCATTGCGGCGCTCGAGCTGCGGGTGGATGAATTTTGGAGCATGCGCGATGCTGAGAGGCTCGTGGATAGCACGTTTAGCGAGTTGTTCACGCCTCAGGGCAGGGCAGCACAGGGGGTGACCATCAGGCGGAGCAACAAAGGCAGGCAGGTAGTGCAGGGAACCCCTGCGGGCATCCCCCTTTCAAACAAGTATACCGCTTTGGATACTGTTGAGGGGGACGACTCACCAGGGGAAGGCAGCAGCAGCCAACTTCCTGGCACTGGGGGTGCTCCTGCTGCCCAGGAAGGGGGGAAAAAGAGTGGGAGAGCAATAGTGGTAGGGGATTCTATAGTAAGGGGAACAGATAGGCGTTTCTGTGGCCGTAGATGTGAATCCAGGATGGTTTGTTGCCTCCCTGGTGCCAGGGTCAAGGATGTCACTGAGCGGCTGCAGGGCATTCTGGAGGGGGAGGGTGAACAGCCAATGGTCGTGGTCCACATTGGTACCAACGACATAGGTAAAAAGAGGGATGAGGTCCTGCATCAAGAATTTAGGGAGCTAGGTAACAGATTAAAGAGCAGGACCTCAAAGGTTGTAATCTCTGGATTACTCCCAGTGCCACGTGCTAGTAAGTATAGGAATGGGAGGATAGAGCAGATGAATGCGTGGCTAAAGAGTTGGTGTAGGGGGGAGGGTTTTACTTTCTGGATCACTGGGCCTGCTTCTGGGAAAGGTGGGACTTGTACAAGTCGGACGGGTTGCACCTGAACCAGAGCGGGACAAATATCCTTGCGGGGAGGTTTGCTAGCACTGTTGGGGGGGGTTTAAACTAACTTGGCAGGGGGATGGGATACAGAGGGGAGCTGAAATAGGGGGGGATGTGCTGCCAATTATAGAGAAAAAAACAAGTCAGCTTGGTAGACAGGGCAAATATATAAGGGCAAGGCTGGATGGCATCTATTTTAATGCAAGGAGTCTTGCAAATAAGGTGGATGAACTGAAGGTGTTGATAAACACATGGGAGTATGATATTGTTGCTATCACGGAGACATGGTTGAGGGAAGGGCAAGACTGGCAGCTCAATATTCCGGGGTACAGAATCTTCAGGCGAGACAGAGGGGGAGGTATAAGAGGAGGGGGTGTCGCAATATTAATTAAGGAGTCAATTACTGCAGTAAGGAGGGATGATATATTAGCAGGGTCCTCTAATGAGGCCATATGGGTGGAGCTTAAAAACAAAAAGGGGGCAAGCACTTTGCTGGGAGTGTACTATAGGCCTCCAAACAGTCAGGGGGAGATAGAGGAACAGATATGTAGGCAAATCTCAGAGAAATGTGCAAATAATAGGGTAATAATAATGGGGGATTTCAACTTCCCCAATATTAACTGGGATAGTCAGAGTGTGAAAGGCTCAGAGGGTGTAGAATTCTTAAAGTGCATCCAGGAGAGCTTTTTGAGCCAGCATGTAGAAAGTCCTACAAGAGAGGGGGCGGTACTGGACCTAATTCTAGGGAATGTGGCCGGCCAAGTGGAAAAAGTGCTAGTAGGTGAGCACTTTGGTGATAGTGACCATAATATGGTAAGATTTAAGGTGGTCATGGAAAAGGACAGGGATGGGCCGGAAATAAAGGTTCTAAATTGGGGGAAGGCCGATTTTAATAGGATAAGGCAGGATCTGGCCAAAATGGACTGGGATCAGCTACTTGTAGGAAAATCCGCATCGGAGCAATGGGAGGCTTTCAGAAGGGAGATTGAGATCATACAATGGCAACATGTTCCCGTAAAGGTCAAGGGTGGTTCCAAAAACCACAGGGAACCTTGGATGTCAGGGGATATACGAGAATGGATTAGGAAAAAAAGGAGGGCTTTTGGTAGATACAAAAGGCTAAAGACGGAGGAAGCCCTAGAGGAGTACAAAAAGTGCAGGGGGATACTTAAAAAAGAAATTAGGAGATCAAGGAGGGGCCATGAAATAACACTGGCAAGCAAAATAAAGGAAAATCCGAAGATGTTTTATAAGTATATTAAGGGTAAGAGGATAACTAGGGAAAAAATAGGGCCCATTAGGGACAAAAGTGGTAATCTGTGTGTGGAGCCGGAAGATGTAGGAGGGGTTCTAAATGAATTTTTTGCATCTGTTTTCACTATGGAGAAGGACGATGTAGACGTAGAAATAGGGCGGGGGGACTGTGATATGCTCGAACATATTAACATCGAGAGGGAGGAGGTATTGGCGGTTTTAGCTGGCCTAAAAATGGATAAATCCCCAGGCCCGGATGAAATGTATCCCAGGCTGCTGTGTGAGGCAAAGGAGGAGATTGCGGGGGCTCTAACACATATATTCAGGACCTCTCTGGCCACAGGGGATGTGCCAGAGGACTGGAGAACCGCTAATGTAGTACCATTATTCAAGAAGGGTAGTAGGGAAAAACCGGGGAACTACAGGCCAGTGAGCCTAACATCAGTGGTAGGAAAATTATTGGAAAAAATCCTGAGGGACAAAATTTGTCTCCACTTGGAGAGGCAAGGATTAATCAGGGATAGTCAACATGGCTTTGTCAAGGGAAGATCATGTCTGACTAATTTGATTGAATTTTTTGAGGGGGTGACTAGGTGTGTGGATGAGGGTAACGCAGTGGATGTGGTATACATGGATTTCAGTAAGGCCTTCGATAAAGTCCCGCACAGGAGACTGGTCAAGAAGGTAAGAGCCCATGGAATCCAGGGTGCCTTGGCACATTGGATACAAAACTGGCTTAGTGGCAGAAGGCAGAGGGTGATGGTCGAAGGTTGTTTTTGTGACTGGAAGCCTGTGGCCAGTGGGGTACCACAGGGATCGGTGCTGGGTCCCTTGCTGTTTGTGGTCTACATTAATGACTTGGATATGAATGTAAAGGGTATGATCAGTAAGTTCGCGGATGATACAAAAATTGGTAGGGTGGTAAATAGCGAGGAGGGTAGCCTCAGTCTGCAGGACGATATAGATGGGTTGGTCAGATGGGCGGAACAGTGGCAAATGGAATTTAACCCGGAAAAGTGCGAGGTGATGCACTTTGGGGGGACTAACAAGGCAAAGGAATACACAATGAATGGAAAGACCCTAGGCAAGACGGAGGGTCAGAGGGATCTGGGTGTGCAAGTACACAGATCCCTGAAGGCGGCGGAACAGGTGGATAAGGTGGTAAAAAAGGCATATGGGATACTTGCCTTCATTAGCCGAGGCATTGAATATAAGAGCAAGGAGGTTATGATGGAGCTGTATAAAACACTGGTTAGGCCACAGCTGGAATACTGTGTGCAGTTCTGGTCGCCACACTACAGGAAGGATGTGATCGCGTTAGAGAGGGTGCAGAGGAGGTTCACCAGGATGTTACCAGGGCTGGAGCGCTTCAGCTATGAAGAGAGACTGGGCAGATTGGGTTTGTTTTCCTTGGAGCAGAGGAGGCTGAGGGGGGACATGATTGAGGTGTACAAAATTATGAGGGGCATAGATAGGATGGATGCTGAGGAGCTTTTTCCCTTAGTAGAGGGGTCAATAACTAGGGGGCATAGATTCAAGGTAAAGGGCGGGAGGTTTAGAGGGGATTTGAGAAAGAACTTTTTCACCCAGAGGGTGGTTGGAGTCTGGAACTCACTGCCTGAAAGGGTTGTGGAGGCAGAAACCCTCACAACATTTAAGAAGCATTTGGATGTGCACTTGAAATGCCATAGCATACAAGGCTACGGGCCAAATGCTGGAATATGGGATTAGATTAGACAGGGCTTGATGGCCGGCGCGGATACGATGGGCCGAAGGGCCTCTATCCGTGCTGTATTACTCTATGACTCTATGACTCTATGACTCTATGACTAGCCCCGGTAAAGACACCTCAGGACATAGAGGACATAAATTATTGAACAGTTCCTGCAGATTGGAGGGTAGCAAATGTAACCCCACTATTTAAAAAAGGAGGGAGTGAGAAAACAGGGACCTACAGACCAGTTAGCCTAACATCAGTAGTAGGGAAAATGCTAGAGTATTATAAAGGATGTGATAACAGGACACTTAGAAAATATCAACAGGATTAGACAAAGTCAACATGGATTTATGAAAGGGAAATCGCGTTTGACAAACCTACTGGAGTTTTTTGAGGATGTAACTGGTCGAATAGATGAGGGAGAACCAGTGGATGTGGTGTTTTTGGATTTTCAGAAGGCCTTTAATAAAGTCCCACATAAGAGGTTAGTGTTCAAAATTAAAGCACATGGGATTGGGGGTAATATACTGGCATGGATTGAAAATTGGTTAACAGACAGGAAACAGAGAGTAGGAATAAATGGGTCTTTTTCAGGGTGGCGGGCGGTGACTAGTGGGGTATAGCAGGGATCAGTGCTTGGGCCCCAGCTAGTCACAATATATAGCAATAATTTGGATGAGGGAACCAAATGTAATATTTCCAAGTTTGCTGATGACACAAAACTAGGTGGGATTGTGAGTTGTGAGGAGGATGCAAAGAGGCTTCAAGGCGATTTAGACAAGTTGAGTGAGTGGGCAAATACATGGCAGATGCAGTATAACATGGATAAATGTGAAGTTATCCACTTCGGTAGGAAAAACAGAAAGGTAGAGTATTATTTAAATGGTGATAGATTGGGAAATGCTGATGTACAAAAGGACCTGGCTGTCATTGTACACCAGTCACTGAAAGCAAACATGCAGGTGCAGCAAGCAGTTAGGAAGGCAAATGGTATGTTGGCCTTCATTGCAAGATGTGGAGATGCCAGTGTTGGACTGGGGTGGACAAATGTGAGAAGTCACACAACACCAGGTTATAGTCCAACAGCTTTACTTGAAATCACAAGCTTTCGGAGCGCTACTCCTTCATCAGGTGAAGTGAAGAGATGCATATAGGCACAGCATATATAGTCAGAGAACACTGCCAGATGATTACAGGTAATCTTTCTAACTGCCCTTTATCCCACCTCGGCAGAGAGATAATCACAGCAGTCAAAGGTGTGGATGGTGTCCAAACAGGTCAGTCAGGAAAACATTACATGAAAGAACAATGAGGTGGGGTCACCAGGGGTCAAATATTGCAGATGCTGGGGCCTGTATGAAAAACAAAAATCAAACAAAGAACAATTTTTAAAAAAAGATTTTTTTGGCTGGAAATCACAGCAGGTCCAGCCGCATCTGTGTAGAGAGAACAAGCCAACGACGACTCGAGTCTGGATGACTCTACGTCAGGTGGGGTCACATGTAGTGTGACATGAACCCAAGATCCCAGTTGAGGCCGTCCTCATGAGTGCGGAACTTGGCTATCAGTTTCTGCTTGATGATTTTGCGTTGTCGTGTGTCTCGAAGGCCGCCTTGGAGAAAGCTTACCCGAAGATCGGAGGTTGAATGTCCTTGACTGCTGAAGTGTTCCCCGACTGGGAGGGAATACTCCTGCCTGGCGATTGTTGTGCGGTGTCTGTTCATCCGTTGTCGGAGTGTCTGCATGGTCTCGCCGATGTACCATGCTCCGGGGCATCCTTTCCTGCAACGTATGAGGTAGACAACGTTGGCCGAGTCACATGAGTATGTACCATGTACCTAGTGGGTGGTGTCCTCACGTGTGATGATGGTATCTGTGTTGATGATCTGGCATGTCTTGCAGAGGTTGCCGTGGCAGGGTTGTGTGGTGTCGTGGTCGCTGTTCTCCTGAAAGCTGGGTAATTTGCTGCGAACGATGGTCTGTTTGAGGTTAGGCGGCTGTTTGAAGGCGAGTAGTGGTGGCGTGGGGATGGCCTTAGCGAGGTGTTCGTCGTCATCAATGACATGTTGAAGGCTGCGAAGAACATGGCGTAGTTTCTCCGCTCCGGGGAAGTACTGGACGACGAAGGGTACTCTGTTGGTTGTGTCCCGTGTTTGTCTTCTGAGGAGGTGTATGCAATTTTTCGCTGTGGCCCGTCGGAACTGTCGATCGACGAGTCGAGCGTCATATCCCGTTCTTACGAGGGCGACTTTCAGCGTCTGTAGGTGTCCATCGTGTCCCTCCTTGTCTGAGCAGATCCTGTGTAGTCGCAGGGCTTGTCCATAGGGGATGGCTTCTTTAACATGGTTAGGGTGGAAGCTGGAGAAGTGGAGCATCGTGAGGTTGTCCGTGGGCTTGCGGTAGAGTGAAGTGCTGAGGTGTCCGTCTTTGATGGAGATTCGTGTGTCCAAGAATGAAACTGATTCTGAGGAGTAGTCCATGGTGAGTTTGATGGTGGGATGGAACTTGTTGATGTTATCATGTAGTCTTTTCAATGAATCTTCGCCGTGGGTCCATAGGAAGAAAATGTCGTCGATGTATCTGGTGTATAGCGTTGGTTGGAGGTCCTGTGCAGCGAAGAAGTCTTGCTCGAACTTGTGCATGAAGATGTTGGTGTATTGGGGTGCGAATTGATCCCCATGGCTGTTCCGTGCGTTTGGGTAAAGAACTGGTTGTCGAAGGTGAAGACATTGTGGTCAAGGATGAAGCAGATGAGTTGTAGGATGGTGTCTGGGGATTGGCTGTTGTTGGTGTTGAGTACTGAGGCTGTCGCAGCGATGCCGTCATCGTGGGGGATACTGGTGCAGAGTGCCGAGACGTCCATCGTGGCGAGGAGTGTTCCTAGTTCAACTGGTCCGTGGGTGCTGAGTTTCTGTAAGAAGTCTGTAGTGTCGCGACAGAAGCTGGGGGTTCCCTGTACGATGGGTTTCAGGATGCCCTTGACGTATCCAGAGAGGTTCTCACACAGGGTTCCGTTGCCTGATACGATAGGACGTCCGGGTGTGTTGGCTTTGTGTATCTTTGGGAGGCAGTAGAAGTCTCCCACGTGGGGAGTACGTGGGATGAGAGCGCGTAGGATGCTTTGAAGGTCTGGATCGAAGGTCTTGATCAGTCTGTTGAGTTGGCGGGTGTGTTCTTTGGTCGGATCTGCGGGTAACTGTCTGTAGTGTTCCTGGTTGTCCAGTTGTCGGTATGCTTCTTTGCAATAGTCCATTCTGTTCTGTATGACGATGGCTCCTCCTTTGTCAGCTGGTTTGATGACGATGTTGCGGTTGGTCTTGAGAGCGTGGATGGTGTTCTGTTGTGCTCGGGTGACATTCTGGACTGTCTTGTGAGTGCGGCTGATGAATCTGGCGTTGATGCAGCTCCTGACAGCTTGAGCATACATGTCAAGCTTAGGGCAGCGACCCTCCGGAGGGGTCCAATTTGACTCTCTTCTTCGGTTGCTGCACTGCGGATCCCTCTGTCTGCTGTTCCAGATCATTGATTGTCTCATTGGGTTCGCTGCTGACATCTTGGGATTTGTGGAAGAATTCCCGGAGCCTCATTCTCCTGATGAATTCCTCTGTGTCTGCCGCAAGACCGATGGGGTCCATTTTGGTGGTGGGGCAGAAATTGAGCCCTCGGCTGAGAACTTCGATTTCGTCTGGTTGAAGGGTGTGGTCGGACAGGTTGACGATGGATTTCCCTGTGGTTTCAACCGTGGTACCGGGGGAGGCTTGGTTGCTGCTGGTGGTGATGCCGAGTTTCTCAAGCTTCCTGTTCTTGGTGTGTATGTAGGCAGCGTAGTTCCGTTGCCTCGTCTGTTTGGCGGGAGCAGCGCTCCGAAAGCTTGTGACTTCAAATAAAGCTGTTGGACTATAACCTGGTGTTGTGTGATTTCTCACATTTGTCCACCCCAGTCCAACACCAGCATCTCCACATCATGACTACTATCGACACCACAAACTGTCGGCTCAAAGTGGAGAGGATCTCCAAGAAGATCGCGCATATCGACACACACATCAAGTTTCTACAGAGATGCAAGAAAGCAGACAAGATCCCGAAAGGACTACAGATCACAAACCCACTCAAGTCGACCTACAACACAGACTACGCTGAGAGACTCTGCCGTCGTACCTCTCACACACTCCTCAACCATCTCGTACACCAGCTCTACAGCAGACGCCGCAACCTCGAAACCAAGATAGAGTCCATGTTCTCAGCCTGTGCTCAGGACACAGCAGACCAGCTACGAGACACCGCCAAACAGACGAGGCAACGGAACTACGCTGCCTACATACACACCAAGAACAGGAAGCTTGAGAAACTCAGCATCGCCACCAGCAGCAACCAAGCCTCCCCCGGTATCACGGTTGAAACCACAGGGAAGTCCGTCGTCAACTTGTCCGACCACACCCTTCAACCAGATGAAATCGAAGTTCTCAGCCGAGGGCTCAATTTCTGCCCCACCACCAAAATGGACCCCATCGGTCTCGCGGCAGACACAGAGGAATTCATCAGGAGAATGAGGCTCCGGGAATTCTTCCACAAATCCCAAGATGTCAGCAGTGAACCCAATGAGACAATCAATGATCCGGAACAGCAGACAGAGGGATCCGCAGTGCAGCTACCGAAGAAGAAAGAGTCAAATTGGACCCCTCCGGAGGGTCGCTGCCCTAAGCTTGACATGTATGCTCAAGCTGTCAGGAGATGCAGCAACGCCAGATTCATCAGCCGCACTCACAAGACAGTCCAGAATGTCACCCGAGCACAACGCAACGCCATCCACGCTCTCAAGACCAACCGCAACATCGTCATCAAACCAGCTGACAAAGGAGGAGCCATCGTCATACAGAACAGAATGGACTATTGCAAAGAAGCATACCGACAACTGGACAACCAGGAACACTACAGACAGTTACCCGCAGATCCGACCAAAGAACACACCCGCCAACTCAACAGACTGATCAAGACCTTCAATCCAGACCTTCAAAGCATCCTACGCGCTCTCATCCCACGTACGCCCCGCATGGGAGACTTCTACTGCCTCCCAAAGATACACAAAGCCAACACACCCGGACGTCCTATCGTATCAGGCAACGGAACCCTGTGTGAGAACCTCTCTGGATACGTTGAGGGCATCCTGAAACCCATCGTACAGGGAACCCCCAGCTTCTGTCGCGACACTACAGACTTCTTACAGAAACTCAGCACCCACGGACCAGTTGAACTAGGAACACTCCTCGCCACGATGGACTTCTCGGCACTCTACACCAGTATCCCCCACGATGACGGCATCGCTGCGACAGCCTCAGTACTCAACACCAACAACAGCCAATCCCCAGAGGTCATCCTACAACTCATCCGCTTCATCCTTGACCACAATGTCTTCACCTTCGACAACCAGTTCTTTACCCAAACGCACGGAACAGCCATGGGGACCAAATTCGCACCCCAATGCGCCAACATCTTCATGCACAAGTTCGAGCAAGATTTCTTCGCTGCACAGGACCTCCAACCAACGCTATACACCAGATACATCGACGACATTTTCTTCCTATGGACCCACGGCAAAGATTCACTGAAAAGACTACACGATAACATCAACAAGTTCCATCCCACCATCAAACTCACCATGGACTACTCCTCAGAATCGGTTTCATTCTTGGACACACAAATCTCCATCAAAGACGGACACCTCAGCACTTCACTCTACCGCAAGCCCACGGACAACCTCACGATGCTCCACTCCTCCAGCTTCCACCCTAACCACGTTAAAGAAGCCATCCCCTATGGACAAGCCCTGCGAATACACAGGATCTGCTCAGACGAGGAGGAACGCGATGGACACCTACAGATGCTGAAAGACACCCTCGTAAGAACGGGATATGACGCTCGACTCGTCGATCAACAGTTCCGATGGGCCACAGCGAAAAATCGCATAGACCTCCTCAGAAGACAAACACGGGACACAGCCAACAGAGTACCCTTCGTCGTCCAGTACTTCCCCGGAGCGGAGAAACTACGCCATGTTCTTCGCAGCCTTCAACATGTCATCAATGATGACAAACACCTCACTAAGGCCATCCCCACGCCACCACTACTCGCCTTCAAACAGCCGCCTAACCTCAAACAGACCATCGTTTGCAGCAAATTACCCAGCTTTCAGGAGAACAGCGACCACGACACCACACAACCCTGCCACGGCAACCTCTGCAAGACATGCCAGATCATCAACACAGATACCATCATCACACGTGAGGACACCACCCACCAGGTACATGGTACATACTCACGTGACTCGGCCAACGTTGTCTACCTCATACATTGCAGGAAAGGATGCCCCGGAGCATGGTACATCGGCGAGACAGTGCAGACACTGCGACATTGGATGAACGGACACCGCACAACAATCGCCAGGCAGGAGTGTTCCCTCCCAGTCGGGGAACACTTCAGCAGTCAAGGACATTCAGCCTCCGATCTTCGGGTAAGCATTCTCCAAGGCGGCCTTCGAGACACACGACAACGCAAAATCGTCGAGCAGAAACTGATAGCCAAGTTCCGCACTCATGAGGATGGCCTCAACCGGGATCTTGGGTTCATGTCACGCTACATGTAACCCCACCTGACGTAGAGTCATCCAGACTCGAGTCGTCGTTGGCTTGTTCTCTCTACACAGATGCGGCCAGACCTGCTGTGATTTCCAGCCAAAAAAATCTTTTTTTTAATTGTTCTTTGTTTGTTTTTTGTTTTTCATACAGACCCCAGCATCTGCAACATTTGACCCCTGGTGACCCCACCTCATTGTTCTTTGATGTAATGTTTTCCTGACTGACCTGTTTGGACACCATCCACACCTTTGATTGCTGTGATTATCTCTCTGCCGAGGTGGGATAAAGGGCAGTTAGAAAGATTATCTGTAGTCATCTGGCAGTGTTCTCTGACTATATATGCTGTGCCTATATGCATCTCTTCACTTCACCTGACGAAGGAGCAGTGCTCCGAAAGCTTGTGATTTCAAATAAAGCTGTTGGACTATAACCTGGTGTTGTGTGACTTCATCGCAAGAGCATTTGAGTACAGGAGCAAAGATGTCTTACTACAGTTGTACAGGTCCTTGGTGAGACCACACCTGGAGTACTGTGTGCAGTTTTGGTCTCCTTACCTAAGAAAGGATATACTTACCATAGAGGGAGTGCAGCGAAGGTTCACCAGACTGATTCCTGGGATGGCAGGACTGTCGTATGAGGAGAGATTGGGTTGACTAGGCCTGATTTCACTAGAGTTTAGAAGAATGAGAGGGGATCTCATTGAAATGTATAAAATTCTGACAGGGCTAGACAGACTGGACGCAGGGAGGATGTTTCCCCTGGCTGGAGGGTCTAGAACGAGGGGTCACAGTCTCCAGATACGTGGTAGGACATTTAGGACTGAGATGAGGAGAAATTTCTTCACTCAGAGGGTGGTGAACCTGTGGAATTCTCTACCACAGAAGGCTGTGGAGGCCAAGTCACTGAATATATTTAAGAATAGATAGATTTCTAGACACAAAAGGCATCAAAAGGTATGGGGAGAGAGCAGGAATATGGTATTGAGATAGAGGATCAGCCATGATCATATTGAATGGCGAAGCAGGCTCCTATTTTCTATGTTTCTATGTAAGGAGAATGGAGGAGTGCTGGCTGCAGCATTAGATACTGGTAATGATGGGCAGAAGAGGTGGTGAAACATGTTGGGCAAGCAAGTGCCAGGTGGAGGTCTGTTGCCCTGTATGCCCATCATGCGGTGTCTCCAGCTGAGGTATTTACTGTTCCTGCTCTCTAGCAGAGGATGATAGAACACATAGATCATTTTGAGAATGCACTCCAGGTCATACCATGGCAACTCGGAGTGGATAGTCAGTTGTGTACAACACAGTCATTCACTGACATGGAGCATTGACCATTGGTGAACGTTCTCAACTTATAGAGGTCAATGTTTCTACACTCACAGAGATCGGAGCTGAGGGGGTGGCCCCTAGAAGCATCCTGTGTGCAGAGGCACAGGGTCAGCTAACAACTGCAATATCGATGTCCTCTAGGGCAGTGGTTCTCAAACTCTTTTGGTTGAAGGACCCCTTTTCAAATGGATTAGTAATCACGGACCCTCCATCTAAATTATAATACTATATAATACTCATAATATGAAAGTGCTGCATGTAAAGAGTATATTTAAATAATTCTTTTAAGCAAACCGGTATTTACTTACCAATATCAGTGAGATGGGTGTTCCTGCTTCTCACAACAATTCTGGGGACTCCGCAGCAACAGATGGCCACGATCAGCCACTTAGCGTGGGACAATTTTTAAAGCCGTCAGCAGGCTGGCCAAGGTGAGAGGGCACGAGCACCCACGCACAAGCTGCGATGCTACTGGAAGCATGACTCACCGCCGTACTGTCCCACTGGCATGTTCTGTAACAGCTGCACTGTCGGATTGTACATGTTTGTGTGAACACATTCAGGCGTGTGTTTGAAGGGCCCCGCAGGCGGTCTGATCACGTGTCAGGAGGACGGCAGAGGGTCGCAGCGCCAGGGAGAGGAATCGAATCAACCGGCAGGGAGCTCGATGTAAAGTGAGTGAGAGCTGTGGGCCTCTGTGAGGAGGCGGGCCAAGCCTTTAAGAATTATTCTCAAGAACTGAATCAGTGTCGGTTTTATAGAGGGGCAGGTTTGAAATTATCTCTGGCTGTGGACCCCTGGAAAGTCTCTACGGACCCCCAGGAAAGTCTCTACGGACCCTCAGGTGTCCGCGGACTCCAGTTTGAGAACCATTGATCTAGGGAACACCGTCAAAAGTAGGGATGCACCAGTCATGGAAGCACAGGGCTCTCTTAGGATGATGAGCGTTAATTTCACCTGCAGATATAAAACAGCCTGTATCCCAGGGAGCTAGCCATCTGGCTCAATAGACAACTAGTAATTCTCTTCCCTCAGCTAGGCAAGCTGGGTCAGTTGAAATTTTCAAGACTAGGATCGATAGGTAGCTATCGTACTAGTGTTTGGTTCACTGCCACACCTCTTCTGGGAATGCCTACCTTGAAGAAGTTCTGCTCTTCTCTTCGACGGGATCTCCATTGGCTCTTCAACCTTGTACATCTTCATTGCTTTCAGTTTCCCTTCTCGTGTTTGATCAGGTATCTGACAAGACTCAGTTTCACAGCCACATCATTTTCCTCAGCAACTGTCTCCGGTTCCGACTTACTCCACGTGGATTCCAACTAAACTTCTACCCTTCGTGTTTCGGATCCACCCAGGATTACAAATATCTCCAAGATATTCATTGTTCCTCGAACTACTGCTCTCGCCGCATCTTGGGATCCACGCTCAATGCCTTGCGGTGCCACATGAACACTCTCGACCTCTCTCTTTAGCAGCATTGACGCACTCTATCTCAAAGCTGTCCGGGTCCATAGTTCCATTTCATCCTTCGACTCATCCGACACTTCAACAAAAAACTTTTTTTCTTCCTTTCTGATGTCAAGGATCGCAAGCTTCATCAACTCTTGAACACCAACGCCCCTCCGGAACCTTCTTCCCCTTCACTTTCCTCTGACCCCCCCAATCTCACCCCCTGCCGCGTTTTCACTATCCTCTCTGACCTTCCCCTCTCTGACCCCGAATGATCAGTCCTCAGCAAAGGCCTGAGCTTCATCCCCTTACACCCCCACCTCAATGAATTTTGAGCTCGGTACGATGTTGAGCTCTTTTTCTGCCGCCTTCGTCTCCGTGCCCACTTCTCTGGCCAGGAGTCTTCCCCCCGCATGGCTGACCCTTTCTCCCGCTTTCAGAATTCTCGTTTTACCTGGACCCCTCCCCCTGGCCTCTTACCCTCTCTAGATCTTTTCATTGCTAACTGCCGCCGTGACATCAGCCGTCTCCATTTCTCTGCTCCCCTCAGTCACTCCAACCTAACTCCCTCTGAACTTGCAGCACTCCATTCTCTCAGACCCAACCCCGACATTGTCATTAAACCTGCTGACAAGGGTGGTGCTGTTGTTGTTTGGCGAACCGACCTCTACCTAGCGGAAGCTGAACGTCAACTCTCCAACACCTCCTCCTACCTCCACCTGGACCATGACCCCACTACTAAACATCAAACCACCGTTTCCAAGACTGTCACTGACCTCATCTCCTCTGGAGATCTTCCCCCCGCGGCCACCAACCTCATAGTTTCCCAACCCTGCAGAGCTCGCTTCTACCCCCTTCCCAAGATCCACAAACAGGACTGCCCTGGTAGACCCATCGTTTCAACCTGTTCTTGCCCCACAGAACTTATCTCTTACTATCTCAACTCTATCTTTTCTCCCCTTGTCCAGTCTCTTCCCACCTACATCCGCGACTCTTCCGACACCCTCCGCCACTTTAACACGTGGTTGACACGGCCCTCAACCGTGTCCGTTCTATCTCCCACACTTCTGCCCTCACCCCGCCCCTCCCTCCCGGAACCACGATAGGGTTCCCCTTGTCCTCACCTTTCACCCCACCAGCCTCCACATTCAACGGACCATCCTCTGCCATTTCCGCCACCTCCAACATAATCCAACCACCAAACGCATCTTCTCCTCCCCTCCCCTTTCAGCATTCCGTAGGGACCGCTCCCTCCGAGACACCCTAGTCCACTCCTCTATCACCCCCAGCACCCCTTCCCCTTCGCCCAGCACCTTCCCGTGCAAGCGCAGGAGATGTAACACCTGCCCCTATACCTCCCCCCTTCCCACTGTCCAGGGCCCCAAACACCCCTTCCAGGTGAAACAGTGATTTACTTGTACTTCTTGCAATCTAGTATGCTGTATTTGCTGCTCACGATGCGGTCTCCTCTACATTGGGGAGACCAAACGCAGATTGGGTGACCGCTTTGCGGAACACCTCCGTTCAGCCCGTAAGGGGGACCCCGAGCTTCCGGTCGCCTGTCATTTTAATTAATCGCCCCATTCCCACTCAGACCTCACCGTACTCGGGCTCTTGCATTGTTCCACGGAAACCCAGCGTAAGCTCGAGGAACAGCACCTCATCTTCCGATTAGGCACTTTACAGCCTTCCGGACTCAATATCGAGTTCAACAATTTCAGATCATAACCTCGGCCCCCATTATATTTTTATATATATTTTTTATCCACACCTTTGTTTTGTGCCCTTCCCCCCTTTTTTTCTCTCCCACATGGCAGCTGTCTCTCATTCTGCCAGCGCACTTCACACCTAATCTAGAGCCGTCTTTTGTCTCTCCACTAGTCCTATCACCATCTCGTCTCGTTTTGAATACCTCTTAATGTCTCTTCATTTCTCTTTTGTTCTTTCATCCCCATTTCCCAGCCCCCAAACTGGCCTTTTAATCTGTTTCATCTTCTGTGTTTTTTCTCAGTCCTGACGAAGGGTTTCGACCTGAAACGTTGACTCTATTTCTCTCTCCATGGATGTTGCCTGGCCTGCTGAGTTTTTCCAGCATTTTCTGTTGTTGTTTCGATAGATTTTTGTTAGGTCAGGATATCAAGGGATATGGAACAAAAGCGGATAAATAGAACTGAGGTACAGTTCAGCTATGATCTAACTGAATGGGGGAACATGCCCGACGGGGGAATAGCACAGCCATGATTGCTATGCAGTAGAGCATGACTGACAGATGGTAAACCTTGTAAGAAAGAAAATTAAACAGGTGTACACCATTGAGTGAACTTTGTGATGCCCTGCTCCTTCCGTGGAGCCTTGTAGGTCATAACTTCAGGTGTTGATGTCTGCCCGTGCAATTCGGAAAACAAACCAAACAGTTAGCAATAAAAAAATAGTTAACATTTTTTGAGACACGCACAGCTGCCTCATTAAACCCACAAATACCAGTAGACGTTGGTGCCACGCAGAGTCTTGCAGTTTGGGTGCTGCACACCACTTAAAATGGAGAAGTGATTGTCTGGATGGATTGGCCTTTTAGAGTTGGCATCTTAAAGCTGAGTAGCACTTTCCTTTACTTTATTATCTAGTTTTATCTGCATTTTTATTGGTGCATTACGTTTTGTTGCTGTTTAGGTTTGATATTTTGCATTGTGCGACTCTTGTTTCCAGCTGCTATTTCACTTACAACATGCAATGTGGCAGGACGGAAATTCCTTTGGGAGTTCCAAATGATCATAGAGCCATAATGGCACAGAAGGAGGCCATTCAGCCCATCGATTCCGTGCCGGCTCTCTGTAGAGCAATCCAGTCAGTCCTATTCCCTGTTCTATCCCCGTAGCCCTGCAAATTTATTTCCCTCAAGTGACTATCCAGTCTCCCCTTGAAAACATTGAGTCTCCGCTTCCACCACTTCAGTCAGCAGCAAGTTCCAGGTCATCACCACTCACTGCGTAAAAAAGTTTTTCCTCACCTCCCCCCCCCCCCCCCCGTATCTCTTGCCCAAAACCTTAAATCTGTGTCCCCTAGTCCTTGTGCCATCAACTAGTGGGAACAGCCTTTCCCCGTCTAGCCTATCCAAACCTGTCATAATCTTATACACCTCTATCAAATCACCCCTCAACCTCCTTTGCTCTAATGAAAACAAATCCAGCTTCTCCAATCTGTCCTTGTAGCTAAGATCCCCCATCCCCGGAACTATTCTGGTAAATCTCCTCTGCACCCTCTCAAGGGCCTTCACATCCTTCCTAAAGTGTGGTGACCAAAACTGGATGCAATACTCCAGTTGTGGCCTAACCAGCACTTTATAAAGTTTCAGCATAACTTCTCTACTTTTGTACTTAATACCTCTATTTATGAAGCCCAAGATCCCATATGCTTTGTTAATCACTCTCTCATATGTCCTGCCACCTTCAGGGACCCACGCATATTAACTCCCAGGTCCCGCTATTCCTGCACACTCTTTAAAACTGTGCCATTAAGTATATATTGCCTTGCCCTGTTCCTTCTGCAAAAATGCATCACCTCACACTTCTCTGTATTAAATTCCATCTGCCACTTGTCTGCCCATTCTGCTAGCCTTATAGAAACATAAAACTGTTGGACTATAACCTGGTGTTGTGTGACTTCTTACATTTGTCCACCCCAGTCCAACACCGGCATCTCCACACCATAGAAGATAGGAGCAGGAGTAGGCCATTTGGCCCCTTGAGCCTGCTCCGCCATTTAATGAGATCATGGATGATCATCCAAATTCAGTACCCTGTCCCTGCTTTCTCCCCATATCCCTTGATCCCTTTAGCCTTAAGAAATATATCTAACTCCTTCTTGAATATATTTAATGAATTAGCCTTAACTACCTTGTGTGGTAGAGAATTCCACAGGTTCACCACTCTCTGGGTGAAGAAATTCCTCCTCATCTCAGTCCTAAATGGCTTGCCGCTTATCCTTAGACTGTGACCCCTGGTTCTGGACTCTCCCGCCATCGGGAACATCCTTCCTGCATCTAGTCTGTCTAGTCCTGTTAGAATTTTATAAGTTTCAATGAGATCCTCTCTCATTCTTCTAAACTCTAGCGAATATAAGCCTAATTGACCCAATCTCTCCTCATACGTCGTTCCTGCCATCCCAGGTATCAGTCTGGTGAATCTTCGCTGCACACTCTCCATGGCAAGAACATCCTTCCTCAGATAAGGTGACCAAAACTGCACACAATACTCAAGGTGTGGTCTCACCAAGGCCCTGTACAACTGCAGCAAGACATCCTTGCTCCTGTACTCCAATCCTCTCGCTATGAAGGCCAACATACCATTTGCCTTCTTAACTGCCTGCTGCACCTGCATGCTTACCTTCAGCGACTGGTGCGCAAGGACGCCCAGGTCTCGTTGCACTTCCCCTTTTCCCAATCTATTGCCGTTCAGATAATAATCTGTCTTCCTGTTTTTGCCACCGAAGTGGATAACCTCGCATTTATCCACATTATACTGCATTTGCCATGCATCTGCCCAATCACCCAACCTGTCCAAATCATACTGGAGTTTCTCTGCATCCTCCTCACAGCACACACGCCCGCCCAGCTTTGTGCCATCTGCAAACTTGGAGATATTACATCTAGTTCCCTCGTCTAGATCTTTATATATATTGTGAATAGCTGGGGTCCTAGCACCGATCCCTGCGGTACCCCACTAGTCACTGCCTGCCACTCGGAAAAAGACCCATTTATTCCAACTCTTTGCTTCCTGTCTGCCAACCAGTTCTCTATCCAAGACAGTACCTTACCCCCAATCCCATGTGCTTTAACTTTGCATGCTAATCTCTTATGCGGGACCTTATCAAAATCCTTCTGAAAGTCCAAATACACCACATCCGCTGGTTCTCCCTTATCTATTCTACCAGTTACATCCTCAAAAAATTCCAGTAGATTAGTCAAGCATGATTTACCTTTTGTAAATCCATGTTGACTTTGTCCGATCCTGTCACTGTTTTCCAAGTGCTCTGTTATTACATCTTTTATAATGGACTTTAGCATTTTCCCCACTACCAATGTCAGGCTTACCGGTCTATAATTCCCCGATTTCTCTCTACCACCTTTTTTAAATAGTGGGGTTACATTGGCTATCCTCCAATCCATGGGAACTGTTCCAGAGTCTATAGAATTTTGGAAGATGACCAGCAATGCATCTACTATTTCTAGGGCCACTTCCTTAAGTACCCTAGGATGTAGATTATCAGGCCCTGGGGATTTATCAGCCTTCAATCCGGTCAATTTCCCTAACACCATTTCCCTACAAATACTGATTTCATCCAATTTCTCCCCCTCATTAGACCCTATGTTCCCTGATATCTCTATGTCCTGTTGCATTCAATTGGTATCATCATCACTGTTTGCCACACCCCCAAGTTTGGTGTCATTGGCAAATTTAGAAATTCTACACTGTATTCCAATATCCAGGTCATTTATATATATAAAAAAAACAGTGGCCCCAGCACTGACCCTTGGGGAACACCACTGTCTACCATCCTCCAGTCTGAAAAACAGCCATTTACCACAACTCGCTGTTTTCTGTTCTTAAGCCAATTCCTTATCCAAGCTGCCACTGACCCACCTATTCTATGAGCCTCAATTTCGTTAACCAGCCTTCTATGTGGTACTTTGTCAAACGCCTTCTGAAAATCCAAGTAGACAACATTCTTGCATTCCCTTCATCAATCCTCTCTGTTACTTCATCAAAAAATTCAATTAGATTAGTCTAACACGATCTGCCTTTTACAAATCCGTGTTGGCTCTCCTTAATTAGCTTAAACCTCTCCAAGTGCCTGTTAATTTTTTTCTTGATTATTGTTTCTAAAACTTTACCCACCACTGATGTTAAACTGACCGGCCTGTAGTTACTAGGATTGTCCTTACACCCTTTCTTGAACAATGGTGTCACATTTGCAACTTTCCAATCCTCAGGCACCTCCCCCGCATCTAGGGAAGATTGGAAAATGATTGCAAGCCCTTCCGCTATCTCCTCCCCCAGTTCCCTTAGCAACCTGGGATGCAATCCATCTGGACTAGACGACTTGTCCACTCTAAGCCTACCCAGCCTTTCCAGTACATCCTATCTATCAATTTTCACCGATACAAAGTACTCATTGAGTATTCTAGCCTTGCCCTACCCCTCTAAGCATATATCACCTTCTTTGTCTCTAATAGGCTCCACCCCGCCTCGTACTACCCGCTTACTGTTTACATGCTGGTAGAAGATTTTTGGGTTCCCTTTTATGTTAACCGCTATTCTACTCTCATATTATCTCTTTGCCAATCTTATTTTCATCTTCACATCCCCTCTCAACTTATTGCATTTGGTCTGTTTCTCCCTTGAAGAATTCACCTGACATTCATCATACACCCTCTTTTTAGTTTCATCATCTTCTCTAGCTCCCTCGTCATCCAAGGAGCCCTTGCTTTGGTTCCCTTACCCTTTCCTCTTGTTGGAATGTACCTAGCCTGTACATGGAACATCTCCTCCTTAAAGATCACCCATTGTTCCATTACAGTTTTTCCTGTCAGTCTTTGGTTCCATTTTACCCTGGCTAGATCCTTTCGCATCCCATTGAAGTTAGCCATATTCCAGTTTAGAAGTTCCACTCTCGATTGTTCCTTGCTCCTCTCCATTGCTAATCTAAATCTTATGATACGATGATCACTCGTACCCAAGTGTTCTCCCACAGACACTTGGTCAACCTGGCCCACCTCATTCCCCAGCACCAGGTCCAGTAATGCCTCCTTCCTAGTTGGGCCAAGAACATATTAGTCAAGGAAATTCTCCTGAACACATTTCAGAAATTCCTCCCCTCCTTTTCCCTTTACCCTAGCATTATCCCAATCGATATTTGGGTAATTAAAGTCCCCCAATATCACCACTCTATAGCTCTTGCATATCTCTACGATTTCCCTGCAGATTTGCTCCTCTACCTCCCTCTCACTATTTGGAGGCCTATAGAATACCCACAATAGTGTGATCATACCCTTCTTGCTCCTCAACTCTAACCAAATGGATTCTGTCTTTGTCCCCCAAGAATATCCTCCCTTTCCAACACTACAATGTCTTCCTTAATCAGCACAGCTACCCCACCTCCCTTTTTACCATCCCTATCTTTTCTGAACACCTTGTACCCTTGAATATTAAGTGCCCAGTCCTCACCGTTTTTAAGCCATGTTTCTGTTATTGCCACAACATCATATTGCCACACGGGTAATTGTGCTTGTAGCTCACCAACCTTATTCACCACACTTTGTGCATTTACGTACATGCTATTTTTGGTCTTTTTCGTAGTCTTTCTTAGTCTGCTCCTATCTAATATGGTACTACTACTGCCTCTAGTACTATATTCTCTAGTACTATCCAACGCACTCATTCTTTTATGCACCATATTCCTCTTTTTTACTCCTATATGCTGGTGCCCATCTCCCTGCCAAGCCAGTTTAAATCCTCCCCAACAGCACTAGCAAACTTCCCCGCATGAATGTTGGTCCCGGCTCTATTGAGGTGTAACCTGTCTGGCTTGTACAGGTCCCACCTTCCCCAGAAATGGTCCCAATGCCTCAGGAATCTAAAGCCCTCCCTCCTGCACCATTTCTCCAGCCACACATTCATCTGTTCTATCCTCCTATTCCTGTACTCACTAGCACGTGGCACCGGAAGTAATCCGGAGATTACTACCTTTGAGGTCCTGCTTTTTAATCTCTCTCCTAGCTCCCTAAACTCTGTCTGCAGGAACTCATCCCTCTTTCTGCCTATGTCGTTGATACCAATATGGACAACGACCTCTGGCTGTTCACCTTCCCCCCTCAGAGTGTCCTGCAGCTGCTCAGTGACATCCTTGACCCTGGCACCAGGGAGGCAACATACCATTCTGGAGTCACGTCTATGGCCACAGAAACACCTGTCTGCTCCCCTAACTTTATAATCCCCTAGCACTATTGCTCTTCCACTCTTTTTCCTCCCCCCCCTGTGCAGCTGAGCCACCCATGGTGCCATGGACTTGATTTTGGCTGCACTCTCCAGCAGACCCATCGCCCTCACCAGTACTCAGAACAGAATTGGTTGGAGAGCGTGATGCACTCCGAGGATTCCTGCACTACCTGCCTGGTCCTCCTCTTCTGTCTGGCGGTCACCCATTCCTCTCTGCCTGCATACTCTTAAGCTGTGGGGTGACCACCTCTAGAAACATGTTATCCACGTAACTCTCAGCCTCACGGATGCACCGCAGTGACTCCAGCCGCCGCTCAAGCTCCGAAACCTGGAGCTCGAGTCATTGTAGCTGGCGACACTTCCTGCACATGTGGTCGTCCAGGCTACGCAAAGCATCCAGGACATCCCACGTGGCACAGGATGTGCACTCCATGGGACTGAGCTGCCCTGCCATGCCTCTATTTAATAGACTAAGAACTAACCCAGCAGAAATAAACTTAAAACTTAACAAAAAACACTCCCTAGCTACTCACCAATCAACTCTTTCCCTCTATTTAATAGGTTATTAACTAACTTAGCAGAAATAAACATAGAAACTTAAAAAAGAATACACTCACCAGCTACTCACCAATCAGCTGGTCTAAGATTTGAAGGATGAAGGCCAGTTTATGAAGGGACAAGAAAAGCAGGTATGATTATACCTGAGAAATTATGTATGCACCTGTCCTTAACCCAGAACCTGCAGTTACAGGCAGAGGCAGACCTTCCTGGGCATCTCAAGAGATCTGTCTTGCAGCACGGTGGCATAGTGGTTAGCACTGTTGCCTCACAGCGCCAGGGACCCAGGTTCGAATCCGGCCTCGGGTAACTGTCTGTGTGGAGTTTGCACATTCTCCCCGTGTTTGCGTGGGTTTCCTCCGGGTGCTCCGGTTTCCTCCCACAGTCCAAAGATGTGCGGGTTAGGTTGATTGGCTATGATAAATTGACCCTTAGTGTTAGGGGGATTAAATACGTGGGGTTACAGGGATAGGGTGGGATATGTGTTGGTGTAGGGGTTACGGGGATCGGGTGGGATATGTGTCGGTGCAGGCTCGATGGGCCAAAATGGCCTCTATCTGCACTGTGGGATTTCTGTGATTTCTGTGATTCTGTGATCTCCACTTCACAAGGAATGCTGCCCTAGAGTTATGCCATCCTCTCAAGGCTGACAACTTCAATGATGGAGATGGTTCTTCTGTGGCTATTAAGGTCACTACTCAGTTAAACCATTATGTCACTAGATCCTTCCAAGCCACCACTGGTGATGTATGTCAGTTGACTGTCCAGAGGTGCATCAAGCGACTGACAGAAGCCTTGTTTGCAATGGGAAACCACATGTCCACCACTTTCCCATGGCAAGGAAGTATCAGTAGGACAGGACAGAATTTTTACCAGGGTTTCCGAGAGTGCTAAGTATCATAAATGTCATCCTCTGACCTACTGGCCAGTAGATTCCTTGTTCTCCTCTTCCACCACCACTTGCTCCTTCTTACCTGTGCACTCTCATTCAATATCATGCTCACCAACTGCACTCTCTGCGAGCTGTGCAGCTAAGTTGACACTTGCAAACTTCGGTGAGAGGAACACAGGATGCTTTGTGCTTCTGCATTGCTCTGAGCCATTGGCAGTGTCAATAGCCTGGTCTTCCAGGCCTACAATGGCAGGAAAGGGACTAATACCAAAATGTTGACTCCAAGGCACACCTTTTGACAGACCTTGCATTATAAGATATTGTGTATGATATTTGTGTGATTGCCTGTATGCCTTTGTGGGAGTGAGCGAGAAGGGGAACTGGACATAAAAGCAGGATGGCAGCTAGCCTGAGTTTCGAGGGCACCTGATAATTCACCTTTCTCTGATTCCTCCATGCTCTGATATTCCAGGATGCCCAGGGTGGTGGTCTCTATTTTGGTTCCTGAGCCTTTCTGTTGTTCAGGTCTCTCACTTGTATTATGTGCTATTGTGTGGCAGAAGCTGGGTTGTAGCCTTGGGATGCTGCAAATTGAAACAATACGTGCCTAGTGACAGATATGCCCAATCTGCAGGCCAACCAGAGTATCTGTGTGAAATAAGATGGGCCGAATGGCCTTCCTCATCTATTTTTAACTTCTGATGTTGTGATACAGGGAGAGAGCAGGGAAATAGGACTAGAGTGGGTAGGTCTATGCATCATGCAGCTAGGTTGTGGTACGATACTTCAATGTGTGAAGCCCTTGGAAGATGTGAATGTGGCAAGGCTTTCAATGGCTGATTACATCTTGAAGTATGCCTGGCTGAGGTATGGGTATGCATGAGATGCAATGGCAGAGCTGTAAGGTTCATAAAGGCTTGGCATGGGTGAGCAGTAAATACGGAACAGGCTGATAGACAATACTATGGCATGGAACCTCTGCCATCTACCCGGTACTTTAGGATAGTCATACTTTGTCACATTCCTTAATGTCTGCCATCTTCTCCTGCACCTGTTGCTATGTCCTATGGGTACTGCAGATGGTGTTGACCTTAGGCGACACCTCCTGCCAGGCATGGTGCACTGCTGTCCTCTGGGCAGGGTGTCCAAGAGCAAAAAGAGAGAAATCTTCTTTGCATGTACCTCAAGCAACAGCACATCCACTTTGCCAACCATCAAACAGGAGGTCCACTTGCCCACACATTCCATACAGGGACACAGGTACATTGGAACAGGAGTAGGCCATTCACTCCCCGAGGCAGGCAGCATCTGTGAAGAGAGAAACAGAGTTAGCGTTTCAGGTCGATGACCTTTTGTCAGAACTGGAAAAAAGCAGGAAATGGAGCAGATTTTTAAGCAAGTGTGGGGCTGGGAAAGGGGGGAGGGGGTGAAAGAACAAAAGGGAAGGTCTGTGATAGGATAGAAGGCAGGAGAGGTTAAGAGACATTAAGAGATATTCAAGGCAAAAGGAGATGGTAATGGGACAGGTTAAGAAACAAAGGATGGCTCTAGATGAAGTGTAAATTGCGCTGGCAGAATGAAAGACAGCTGCCATGTGGGAGAGAAGAAAAAAAGACACAGACAAAAAGTGTGGATAAAAAATATATATATGATAGGGGCCGAGATTATGATCTGAAATTGTTGAACTCTATGTTGAGTCCAGAGGGCTGTAGAGTGCCTAATCGAAAGATGAGGTGCTGTTCCTCGAGCTTACGCTGAGCTTCAGTGGAACAGTGTAAGAGGCCGAGGACAGTGAGATCTGAGTGGGAGTGGAGCGGAGAATTAAAGTGACAGGCGACCGGAAGCTCGGGGTCCCCCTTACGGACTGAACGGACGTGTTCCGCAAAGCGGTCATCCAATCTGCGTTTGGTCTCCCCGATGTAGAGGAGACCACATCGTGAGCAGCGAATACAATATACTAAATTGCAAGAAGTACAAGTAAATTGCTGTTTCACCTGGAAGGGGTGTTTGGGGCCCTGGACAGTGGGAAGGGGGAAGGTATAAGGGCATGTGTTGCATCTCCTGTGCTTGCACGGGAAGGTGCCGGGCGAAGGGGAAGGGGTGTTGGGGGTGATAGAGGAGTGGACCAGGGTGTCACGGAGGGAGCGGTCCCTTCGGAATACTGAAAGGGGAGGTGAGGGGAAGATGCGTTTGGTGGTGGGATCAAGCTGGAGGTGGAGGCTGGTGTGGCGAAAGGTGAGGACAAGGGGAACTCTATCGTGGTTCCGGGAGTGAGGGGTGGGGGCGAGGGCAGAAGTGCGGGAGATAGAACGGATACGGTCAAGGGCCATGTCAACCACAGTAGAGGGGAATCCTCGGTTGAGGAAAAAGGAAGACATGTCAGAAGCACTGGTATGGAAGGTGGCATTATCAGAGCCGATGCAGCGGAGACAGAGAAACTGGGAGAATGGAATAGAATCCTTACAGGAAGCGGAGTGGGAGGATGTGTAGTCCAGGTAGCTGTGGAAGTCAGTGGGCTTGTAGTGAATGTTTGTCAATAGCCTATCCCCAGAGATGGAGACGGAGAAGTCATGGAAGGGAAGGGAAGAGTCGGAGGTGGACCATGTGAAGGTGAGGGAAGGGTGGAAATTGGAAGGAAAGTGAATTAAATTATCTAGTTCAGGGCGAGAGCAAGAAACGGCACCTATACAGTCATCAGTGTACCTGAAAAAGAGGTGAGGGAGGGGACATGAGTAGGACTGGAACAAAGAGTGTTCCACATATCGCACGAAAAGGCAGGCATAGCTAGGACCCATGCAGGTACCCATAGCAACACCTTTGATTTGGAGGAAGTGAGTGGAGTCAAAGGAGAAGTTGTTCAATGTGAGAACAAGTTCAGCCAGGCGGAGGAGGGTGGTGGTGGATGGGGACTGGTTGGGCCTCTGTTACACACAGGTGTGCTTTCAGAGCCCACTGAATAAGTTAGTTACTCTTCTGAGGTTTAATACTTTCTAGTCTTAAATTGCTATTTGGTGTTATAACACGTCTAACATTCTAACATTGTAAAAAAAACCTTTACTTCTTTAATTGTGTTCCAACCTAATAAAAATAATAATAGGAACAGGAGTAGGGCATTCAGCCCCTCAGAGCATGGTTGATAAGTACCTCCACTACATTTACCTGCCTTTGCTCCATATCCCTTGATACCCTTACCTGACCAAAATCTATCAATCTCAGTCTTGAAAGATCCAACTGTCCAAGCATCAACAGCCTTTTGTGGAAGAGAGTTTTAGATTTCCACTACACTTTGCTTTTCAGAGACTTGAGCACAGAAATCTAGGCTGATACTCCAGTACAGTACTGAGGGAGTCGGCGCACTGTCAGAGGTGCCGTTTTTCGAATGAGACATTAAACCGAAGCCCCGTCTGCTCTCTCACGTAGATGTAAAAGAACCCATGGCACTATTTCGAAGAAGAGCAGGGGAGTTATCCCTGACGTCCTGGCCAATATTTATCCCTCAATCAACATCTAAAACAGATTATCTGGTCATTATCACATTGCTGTTTGTGGGAGCTTGCTGTGTGCAAATTGGCTGCTGCGTTTCCTACATTACAACAGTGACTACACTCCAAAAGTACTTCATTGGCTGTAAAGTGCTTTGGGATGTCCTGAGGTCGTGAAAGGCACTATATAAATGCAAGTCTTTCTTTTTCTGATATCACCCCTGAATGGCCTAACTCTAATTTGTTCTGAACTCTCACCAGAGCAAATAGTTTCTCTCTACCTAACCTATCAAATCCTTTAATAATCTTAAAAGAAAAGTAGAAAAAGACTAAAAATTAAAAATAAGGCATTATAAAATAGATCTGAATAAAATCACATTGGCCTGAAATTATTCCAAAAGTGTGATCAAGAGCTGCTTTAATAAAAACAGTTATATAACTTTATTTATGCAGTACTAGTACAATACATACATGCAGAGTGTAGTCATAAAAATAATTGAATTCACATTTCCTAAACAGAAGTTTGACATGGTGTCATGATACTGATAATAGTTTAGTTTTGTTTTTTCCCGTATTACCCGCCTTTGCTCCATATCTCTTGATACCTTACCTGACAAAAATCTATCGATCTCACTCTTGAAAGCTCCAACTGTCCCCCAGCATCTACAATCTTTTGAGGGAGAAAATTCCAGAGATCCACTACCCTTTGTGTGAAAAGTGCTTCCAGATTTCACTCATGAACAGCTCAGCTCTCATTTTAAGATGATGCCGCCTTGTTCTGGATTCACCCTCCAGAGGAAATTGATTCTCTGTATCTCCCCTATCGAATTCCTTTATCGTTTTTAAGACCTCGATTAGATCACCCCTCAACCTCTGCACTCAGGGGAATACAAACCAAGTTTAGACAACCTGTCCTCATAATTTAACACTTTAAACCCCGGTATCATTCTAGTGCATCATGCCTCCACATTGGGTTTTATGTCCTTTCATTCCTGAATGTCATTTCTTTTCTCTTTTACAGCCTTTGTAAAGTCTGAAATCCTGTCAAATGCTGATGCGCTATCAATTACTCATAAAAGACTGAGAGTTAAGAGAGTAACTAAAGGCTTTTATTAACAAAAGAATGAAGGTCTGCCTCGAGTGGTCGACCGGTCCAGAAAATACAAAGGGCTGGGGAGCAGTCACCTTTATACTAGGACTTGTGGGAGGAGTCAGCCGAGGCATGTCCAGGCATGTACACAGTGGAATACAAACAGTGGTTTACCACATTCACCCCTTGTTTAAAATTGAGTCCGGCGGGGTGAAGTGTATTAAAAGTTAGTGTATTGGAGTCTCTCCGGAGGTCTTGTCTGCCGCTGTGATCGGCGTGGCAACGGCAGGGGTAGTGGAGCTTCCGGCGTCGAGTCCTGCGTGGGCTGTGGCACAGGCGTGTCGTCCTCGTAGATGTCGAGCGGGTCGCGGGGCCCAGGCCTGCCGTCTGCTGGGGCTGGATATCGGATCGTGGGGGGGGGTGGTAGTGAGTAGTGGGTTACTGCGGCCCCCGAGGGTGCAAGGTCTCTTATGGAGACTGTGTCCTCCCGCCCGTCCGGGTATGCAATGTAAGCATACTGGGGGTTGGCGTGGAGGAGGTCGACCCTCTCGACCAGGGGGTCCGTTTTATGGGTCCTCACGTGCCTTCTCAGTAGGACCGGCCCTGGGGACGTCAGCCATGGCGGTAGCGATGTCCCCGATGTGGACTTCCTTGGGAAGACAAACATTTTCTCATGAGGGGTGGCGTTAGTGGCAGTGCAGAGCAGTGACCGAATAGAGTGGAGCGCATCGGGGAGCACATCCTGCCAGCGGGAGGTTGGAAGGCCCCTAGACTTTAAGGCTAGCAGGGCGGCCTTCCAAACTGTCGCATTTTCTCTTTCCACCTGTCCGTTCCCCCGGGGGTTGTAACTGGTGGTCCTGCTTGTGGCAATACCCCTAGTTAGCAGGTACTGACGGAGTTCGTCGCTCATAAACGATGAGCCCCGGTCGCTATGGATATAGCTGGGGAAACCGAACAGGGTGAAGAGGTCGTTCAGACATTTAATGACCGTGGCACTGGTCATGTCCGGGCAGGGGATGGCGAACGGGAAACGGGAGTACTCATCAATAATATTGAGGAAGTACACATTGCGGTCGGAGGAGGGGAGAGGCCCTTTAAAATCAACGCTCAGGCGCTCGAAGGGGCGAGTGGCTTTTATCAGGTGGGCCCTGTCTGGTCTATAAAAGTGCGGTTTGCACTCAGCGCAGACTTGGCAGTTCCTGGTCATGGTCCTGACCTCCTCAATAGAGTAAGGCAGGTTGCGGGCCTTGATAAAGTGGAAGAACCTGGTGACCCCTGGGTGGCAGAGGTCATTGTGGAGGGCCCGCAGTCTATCGATCTGCGCGCTGGCGCAGGTGCCACGCGATAGCGCATCCGGGGGTTCATTGAGCTTCCCGGGCCGGTACAAGATCTCGTAATTGTAGGTGGAAAGTTCGATTCTCCACCTCAAGATCTTGTCATTTTTGATTTTGCCCCTCTGCTTGTTGTTAAACATGAAAGCAACTGAACGTTGGTCAGTGAGCAGGGTAAATCGTTTTCCGGCCAGGTAGTGCCTCCAATGACGCACAGCCTCCACAATCGCCTGGGCCTCCTTTTCAACAGCGGAGTGTCTGGTCTCCGGGCCTTGGAGGGTTCGTGAAAAGAAGGCCACGGGTCTCCCCGCCTGATTGAGGGTAGCGGCCAGGGCAAAGTTGGACGCGTCGCTTTCCACCTGGAAGGGGATGGATTCGTCCACTGCGTGCATGGTGGCTTTGGCAATGTCTTCCTTGATATGGTGGAAGGCTAAGCGGGCCTCTGCCGTCAAGGGAAAAGAGGTGGACTTGATCAGCGGATGGGCCTTGTCCGCATAGTAGGGGACCCACTGGGCATAATAGGAGAAAAACCCTAGGCACCTCTTCAGGGCCTTGAGGCAGTGGGGCAGTGGGAGTTCCATAAGGGGACGCATCCGGTCGGGGTCGGGGCCGATGACTCCGTGTTCCACAACACAGCCAAGGATGGCGAGGCGGTTTGTGCGGAATATGCACTTCTCCTTGTTATATGTCAGGTTCAGGAGTTGGGCGGTGCGGAGGAATTTTTCGAGGTTTGCGTCATGGTCCTGCAAGTCACGGCCGCAGATGGTCACATTGTCCAGATATGGGAAAGTGGCCTGCAACGCATTTTGATCTACCATCCGGTCCATCTCCCTTTGGAAGACGGAGACCCCGTTGGTGACGCCAAAGGGAACCCTAAGGAAGTGGTAGAGGCGGCCGTTTGCCTCAAAGGCAGTATACTGGCGGTCCTCAGGGCGGATAGGGAGCTGGTGGTACGCTGATTTCAGATCAATGGTCGAGAAGACGCGGTACTGCGCGATCTGGTTGACCATATCAGCTATGCGGGGGAGTGGGTAGGCGTCCAGCAGGGTGTAGCGATTTATTGTCTGGCTGTAGTCGATGACCAGGCGCTGCTTCTCGCCGGTCTTAACGACCACAACCTGGGCTCGCCAGGGGCTGGTGCTGCCCTCAATAATCCCTTCCTTCAGCAGCCGCTCCACTTCGGTTTTAATGAAAACCCTGTCCCCGGCACTGTATCGCCTGCTCTTTGTGGCGATGGGCTTACAGTCGGGGGTGAGGTTAGCAAACAGTGGGGGGGGGGGGTGACTCTGAGTGTGGAGAGGTTGCACCTGGTGCGCGGCGGGCAATTTGGGAGCTGCTGGCTGCGGACTGTGAGTGGGGGTAGGGGTCCACCGTACGCCATCGTAACACTTTTAAGGTGGCGCTGAAAATCTAACCCCAGCAGGACGGCAGCGCAGAGGTCGGGCAGGACCAGAAGTTTAAAATGATCGTACACGGTCCCGTCTACTACGAGTGTCACTACGCAGTAGCCGCCGATGTCCGCCGACTGGGACTCGGAGGCCATAGAAATCCGCTGGTGCGCAGGCAGGACTGGGAGAGAGCAACGCCGCACCGTGTCGGGGTGGATGAAGCTCTCCGTGCTCCCAGAGTCAAAAAGGCAGATTGTATCGTGGCCATTTACCTTAATGTCCATTGTGGAACTGGCCAGCTGGTGCGGTCTCGCTTGGTCCAGTGTAACGGATGCCAGCGTAGGGGTCGGTGTGTCGCTGCGGGTATCAGATGAGGCGGTGTTGGGGGCCTGCTGCATTCCGGCTGTCGTCCAAGATGGCGGCGTCCATGATCCCCATGTGGCTGGAGGCGTCCAAAATGGCTGCTGTACCGGTGGTTCGCACATGGCCGGGGAGGCCCAAGATGGCGGCCCGCATGGCCCACACGCGGCGCTGCTGGGGTTCGTGGTGGCTTTGGCCCTGCAGACGTTAGCGTAGTGTCCCTTCTTCCCGCAGCCCGAGCAGATCGCGTTTTTCGCCGGGCAGCGCGCTCTGGGGTGTTTTGCCTGGCCACAGAAGTAGCATTTCTGGCCTTGGGGCACTGCTGTCTGGCCTTGGGACACTGCTGCGGTAGTTGGGCCATTGCTGGGGTGTGGCTGGGGTGGCACGGCGCTATGAGGCGGTCCTACCGTGTCCCAGGCTGTCATTCCCCGCGGCGTCCACGGTGCAGAGGAGTAGGCATCCATGCCCCGGTAGGCTGCATCCAATGATAGTGCGAGTTCAGAGGCCTTGTTGAGGTCGAGGTCACTCTGCTCCAACAGTCGCTGTCGGGTGTAATTGGATCTGTGGCCCGCTACAAAAGCATCCCGGATAAGTTCCTCTGTGTACACGGCGGCCTTTACATCCTTACAACCACAGGCCCGGCCAAGCACAGACAGTGCCTGAAGGTATTCCACGGTCGATTCCCCAGGTTGTTGTTTACGACTCCCCAGAAGGTGCCTGGCGTACACTTCGTTCACTGGGCGCGTGTACTGGTCCTTGAGGAGCTTGATAGCGTCCGCGTACGAGGTCGCGTCTTGGATGACCGAGTACACTCGGTGGTTCACTTTGGAGGTCAGGACATCCAGTTTGTCCTCGTCCGATTTGATTGCTGCGGAGGCGGTCAGGAATTTTTCGAAACACTTAAGCCAGTGAGTAAACTTGGTGGATGAGTCCGCCTCCCGATGATCTAAGTCCAGGCATGCTGGTGTGAGGATTTTCTCCATTATAAAAATTTTGTTAATAAAATTGATGCGCTATCAATTACTCATAAAAGACTGAGAGTTAAGAGAGTAACTAAAGGCTTTTATTAACAAAAGAATGAAGGTCTGCCTCGAGTGGTCGACCGGTCCAGAAAATACAAAGGGCTGGGGAGCAGTCACCTTTATACTAGGACTTGTGGGAGGAGTCAGCCGAGGCATGTCCAGGCATGTACACAGTGGAATACAAACAGTGGTTTACCACAAATGCATTTTCGACTTGCTAAGAAAACACCAACCTTATTTTAACCCCATATATGGCCACTGCCCTTTAAAAAGTGGTCATATCCCTTTAATATTGAAGTGACATTTTAAAGCCTATTTACTTATCCAATTTCCTGCCCTCCCTCCATACATGGTTATACTTTCTATGCAAGGCATCAGCAGTGCAGGAATCTTATTTAATTCATAGAATAGTACAGCACAGAAGGAGGCCATTCGGCCCATCAAGTCTGCTCTGGCTCTTTCGTAGAGCAATCCAGTTAGTCCCACTCCCCGGCTCTTTCCCAGATCCTTGCAATTTTTTGCTCCTTGAAGTATTTATCCAATTCCCTTTTGAAGGCTGCTATTGAAGCTGTTTCCACCACCTGATCAGGCCGTGCATTCCAAATCCGAACCACTTGTTGCGTAAAAACGTTTCTCCTCATGTCACCTCTGGTTCTTTTGCCAAACACCTTAAATCTGTGCTCTCTGATTATCAACCCTTCAGCCATTGGAAACAGTTTCTCCTTATTTACTCTATCTAAACCCTTCATGATTTTAAACACCTTTATCAAATCTCCTCTTAGCCTTCTCTGCATTAAGGATAACAACCCCAAATTCTCCAGTCTATCCATATAAATGTAATCCCTTACCCCTGGAACCAATCTAGTAAATCTCTTCTGTATTCTGACAGATCTTTGGAGATCTGGTGAGTACGTTACACAACTTTGCAATTCACAAAGGACTCCTGGTTATTGCCTAGAGGAGGAAGAGGGTGGTGGACAGGCCAAAATGATGAGCAGGTAGCTAAGGCCCTGCTTCAATCAGTTGTTTCATACATCTGTAGGCAACACATTGGCCGGTGGATCATTGTGCTAGACTGAAAAGAGGCAAAGCCAAAGTTGAGTGCATGCTGATCGAGCCTTGTGGAGCCAATTCCCCATGGTCATTGACAGGTGTGCCAGTGCTTGTAGACATGGTTAGCAACATAGTGTAGGATTCGCAAAATTTCCACATTTCCCCAAGGTTATTAATAAAAGGGACCCTATGGACAATTTAAAAAGGGTACCCAAAGATGGCGTCCGCACCTCGTGACCAAAAGCCTGTAAGATTTTAAAAGCCTGAACTCTGCAACACAGAACAAGCAGCTTTGGGAAATCGAAACCTAAAATGCATTTCTGTGAAAAGGGCTTTTGTGTTTGGAGGGCCAGACAGCTAAGCAAACAATTGAATATGCATTTTCGTCAAATTGGAACAGATCAACCCAGTTAGGCCTAAACATGAGGCCATTAGTTTCTCTGCATAAATAATCGGAAACAGCTTAAGGAAGCCATCAAGGCTGGACAGGCCAATTAAAATGCATTAATGACAATACCGCCCGGACATCAGGCCATTAGGTGCGATAAACGGCCATCTAAAAACAGTTATTTTAACACAGCCCGCCAAAAGTGTAACAATGGACTGACCTGATTTGGCGCACAGATAAGGGCCATCGAAAGGAGTATAACTGTAGGCCCTTAGTAGTAATCGCTTTCTTATGTCTTGTCTCTCCATCTTGCTTGCTGCTCGCATGGGCTGCTGCCGCCCGCACTCGTGCCCTGGCCTCGTGGCGGGTTCTCTTCTCGCTCCCCGCATTGTGCAAGCAACCAAGGACATCCATACCAAACGCGGGAGAGGGGAACGAGACCCAAGTCCAAAGTCACCCAGGACACCCGGGCCACGAGAGAGGGCAGAGGAAACGAGGCGAGACAAACCGAGACGAAGAGTAAGGTAGACCCGACAAAGAGCAGAGAAGGGCAGCAGAAGACGTATTAATTAAGACCGAGCGCCGAGTTATAAGCTGACGCTCGGGGAAGAAAATATCTGAGGACAGTGAGACTAAGTTGGCTAGTTGAACACTGCAAATAAGCTGGCGTTAAACGCAGGTGTCCACGCCATAACGAATATGCTGGCGTTCTATGAATGGGTAGGAAAATCTAAGCAGTGAAGACTGCCAACCGTCTCGCTGATGCAACGTTACCGCCGACGACCGCCCGAGGGTGAAGAAGAAGAAAACCCATCGCGATGATATGACGACGGTAGCTGAGGAGAAGAAAGGTGTGTCGCAGCAGCAGCTCCAGCACCGCGCCCTGAGACCAAGTACCCCAAAGGACAGCAGCCCAGACCTCAAAACTCGCGATTGCTAAAACAACAAGTTTTGCTTTGGATTGGTGAGCATGAATTCCTGGCCCCTCATAGCTTAATCTAGTTAGGTATAGGGGTGGGATAAGGATAAGGGGATTGTTAAAGTAATTGTAATTTCCCTCGATGTGTCGTGTGTTCCCCATTCCCTGTATAAGTATAGTCGTAGTGTTATATGCCTGTAATTGTGTTCTCTACCAGTAATTTTTCTCATAAGACTGTGTTTTCGTTTCTGTTTTATTAAAATCTTGGTTTTCTTACACCAAACCACCTGTCTACTCGAGTCTTTCTGTATCGCCGCCTGTACATAAGTCCAGTGTCTAGAACCCAGGGGCGTGGGAGCGATTCGAACCGCTCACCAACAGTCAGGGGCATAACTGACTGGGCGCACATGCCAACCCGCCACCCCCTACAGAAAATGGTGACCACGGCAGGACACTGGCAACAGGGTTGTGATACAGTAAACAATGGTTCGGATGAGCAAACCATGACGGAGGAAAGGATTTCTGATTATGTGTTTAGCAAGGTGAATATCACTAAGAAGTGGATCACCACTCTGTTAAGGGCTGGGCATCTGGTAGATGCAGCAGCTAAGTGGACAGAGGGAAAGGAACACAAGAAGTCCTTAGCGAAGGCAGTCTGGCTGATGTGTTTCAAAAAGCAGGTCCAGCTTTTGGACAGGCTCGTTGCAGCACAGGCAGTCGAGTTAAGGGAGTCAGCCCTGGAAATCCAGGATAAGGCTCTAGCAGCGGAGAAGTTAATGGTAGCTTTGCAGGCCTTGAATCATGAGAGAGTGCTTTTAATGGGAGAACACAAGGCCCAGTTGGAATACCTACGGTGCCAAGTCACCGAGGCCAAGGGAAATGAGTTAAGGTTGCGGGAGAAGAACGCCCGCTTGGCAAGGCAGATTAGGGAACAGGAAGAGAAAGTACAGGAGGTAAAGGCAGCTTACAAGTTTGCGAGCGAACAGGGGTTTGAGGAGGCAGACCACGGCCCCCGTAAAGAGCGGATAGAAAATCCGGAAGGCAAAAGGCATGGTATGCCTCATAAGCCCAAAGGCAGGTCAGGCGGATTTTATGGGGAACGAGGGCAGGACAGTTCCAACGTCACCGGTAGTGCCCAGGGACGACCCGGTTGAGGGACAGGAGATCTCACGACCACCACCCGTAGCGCCAAGTTTCAGCGAGGTTTGGCAGCAAGGGGGGGGTGGAGCCAGAGGTGGAGGCGGAGGTGGAGCAACCCCCGCCAGAGAGGTCGGAGCCGGGACCGATGTGCCCAGCACGGCATCGGAGGTTCGGCCCACCCATCAATGGTGACGATGAGGGACCCCTCCAAAACCAGTTCGTATTACCCTATAGCACCCAACAGCTTAGGACTATGGTTAACCATATCCCAAGGCTGTCCGAAAAGGGGGACCCCTCAATCCACTTCAGGGACATAGAGCAGGCAGCCAGCGTCAACGACTGCGATTGCGCTGAGCAGGCCAAGATGCTGCTATTCTCCCTGGAGAGTAGTCTCCTCCAATCCCTCTCTGACGAGTGTAAGAGGGGGCAGAGCGGGTATGAGGAGCTCAGAGATGCAGTTCTGGAGGCCATGGGGATGAATGAGGGAAGTCCTTTCTCCCATGTGGAGAAGACGGTCCAGCTCGTAGGGGAAACCCCGCAGGCTTTCGCGGACCGGTTATGGCCGGGTGTACCAGAAGGCCTGCCCGGGAGCGCCGAATTGGGCGTTCCTGAACGGGGATCCCCTGGCCCATTGACTTCGTTGCTTGGTGACGAACAGCTTGCCACAGGTCCGGGCCAAGGCAGAAGTCTGGTTCGACCCCAAAAATCCCCAGACCACCGAACTTACAGTGATCAAGCAGCTCACTCTGGCCTATAAAAACGGTAGGGGAACCGATGCACACCCACCCAAGGGGAAGGTGCATGAGGTAAAACCCGGACCGGGCAGGAAAGAGTGGCACCAGGAAGGGAGTAACCCCCCCAACACAAAGACGAATTGTTACAGGTGCAGGAAGGATGGTCACTGGCGGAAGGAGTGCAAAAACCCTTGGAAAGATAACAAGGGAAAGAATTCCACAGCCTCAGCCCAAAAGGCGGGGACGGGAATCCCTCCCGCAGAGGTCGATTCACTTTTGGACACCATGAGGTCCTTATTGACTGGCCAGGGGAGAGTAGCAGCCGCTACCGGTGCTCTGACCCCATCAGCCCCATCCAACCCACAGCCATGACTAGAGCCAGCGCAGCCTGTTTACCTGTGTTCTCCCCGGAATGATGAATGGAAAAGACCCCTCTTGGAGGTGGAGGTAGAAAAGGTGACGGGGACCAATCTGTTGGACACGGGGGCATCATGCACCGTGGTCTACTCAGCTAACCCCGCCACCTCGCCTCTATCTAACGGGGTCCCATACAGTCTGTCGGAGTTCACAGGCAAAGAGCAGGCCGGCTCGTTTTCCATCCCGCTCGCCATTCGGTTAGGATCACTCCGTTCCAAGTGGACCTGTGTCCTGATGAAATGGGAAGTGGAGGGTGGAAGAGGGGTCCTGGGGGCCGACTTTATTGTAGGCCACGGGATCCTAGTAGATTTGAGAAATCATTGCCTGTGGGGGGCAGGTAAAGTAAAGAACGGTGAGGTAGTAGTGATCCCGGGAAAGGAAGGGAAGGGGACCCTGTGCACCATGAAGCCCAAAGAGGGTTATAACCTCGAGCTCATGGTCAGCAACACCCCACAAGAGTTCCAGGCATTTGTGCAGGCCCACCTGGCCACATTTGTCAAACACAAACATGACTGTGGTAGGGTCAACGGGTTTGAGGTCAGCGTAGACGGGGACCCCATGGCCCGACCACAGAAACAGTATAACTTCCCCAGGGAAGCGGAGCCAGACATGGAAGCAGCCATGTCCTCGTTAGTACAGCAGGGAGTTCTGAGGCCGATAGTCACCCACGTAAACTCTCCACTGTGGCCGGTTAGAAAGCTGGACAATTCCTGGAGGGCCACGGTGGACTATCGAGTGCTCAACAGTAACATCCCAGCCTGTGCACCCACGGTAGCAGCAGTTGCCAACCTGATAGGAAGTATTCCAGCATCCGCGACCACTTTCACGTTGCTGGATATTTCCAACGGGTTTTGGTCCATCGCTTTAAGGAGGGAGGATCAGTACAAGTTTGCCTTTACGTTTAAAGGGCAACAGTACACGTGGAACTGCTTGCCGCCGGGCTTCCACAACAGCCCCAGCATTTTCCATCAGTGTATGGCGCACAGTTTAAAGGATTTTAGCCAGCCCAGACAGTTGGTCCAATATGTGGATGACCTGCTCCTGTTCACTGATTCGAAAGAGGAGCATGGCCCACTGTTGGCCGAACTGCTGGAGCTGCTAGGGCAAAAGGGTTTTAAGGTTAACCCAAAGAAAGCGCAGATCGGCCAGCAGGAGGTAAAATTCCGAAGTCTGACCATCCGCGCTGGAGAAAGGGCCATAGATAAGGCTAGGAGGGAGGCGGTACAAGAGTTACCGGTCCCCAACACAGTAACGGGTGTGAGGTCGTTTCTAGAGCTAACCAGGTACTGTAGAGACTTTATTGAGGACTATGCAGCCACCGCAGCCCCTCTGCTCTGACTCCTACACAAGGGAGTGGAGTGGCTTTGGGATGAGGGTTGCCAGGCAGCATTCATCAGGCTCAAAAAGGACTTGCAGACCGCACCAGCTCTAGGGGCCATAGATGGGGGGAAAGAGTTTTTCCTGGAGGTAGCAGCCAGCGGGGACAGCCTGAGTGCTGTGCTGCTCCAAGAGCGGCACGGCCGGCTGAGGCCGGTGGTCTACTCCTCCCAGATACTCACGGATGTGGAGAGGAGCTACTCCAACTGTGAGCGGCACCTCTTGGCCACACATTGGGCTGTGAAGAGATCACTGATCTTCACAGGCACCTCTCCCATCACCCTCCTCACCCATCACACACCCACCCAGATGCTTCTGGATGGGAGGATCAAGGATAGAACAGTGAGCAGTGCCCGCATTGCCTGCTGGTCCTTGCTCCTCTCACAGATGGATCTTAAGGTGAAGGGTCTCTGCGAGCTGAGGCTCGCAGCCAACCTGGTATATCCTGGAACAGCCCACCATAAGAACATAAGAACATAAGAAATAGGAGCAGGAGTAGGCCAATCGGCCCCTTGAGCCTGCTCCGCCATTCAATAAGATCATGGCTGATCTGATCCTAACCGCCAATCCACTATCACAGAACCATCTCCTGAATCTAACAGAATTAGACACACGAAATAGGAGCAGGATCAGGCTACACGACCCCTGGGCCCGCTCCGCTACCCACAGGGCCATGACCGATCCGAACCTAGACTCATGTCCAAATTCCTGCCCGCTCCCCGTAACCCTTAATTCCCTTTACTTCAAGGAAACTGTCTATTTCTGTTTTAAATTTATGTAATGATGTAGCTTCTACAGCTTTTTGGGGCAGCATATTCCATGGACCTACCACCCTCTGAGTGAAGTAGTTCCTCCTCATCTCAGTTTTGAAAGAGCAGCCCCTTATTCTAAGACTATGCCCCCTAGTTCTAGTTTCACCCATCATCGGGAACATCTTCCCCGCATCCACCCGATCCGACCCCTTCACAATCTTATATGTTTCAATAAGATCGCCTCTCATTCTTCTGAACTCCAATGAGTAGAGTCCCAATCTACTCAACCTCTCCTCATATGTCCATCCCCTCATCCCCGGGATTAACCGAGTGAGCCTTCTTTGTACTGACTCGAGAGCAAGTATGTCCTTTCTTAAGTATGGACACCAAAACTGTACGCAGTATTCCAGGTGCGGCCTCACCAATACCTTGTACAACTGAAGCAATACCTCCCTATTTTTATATTCTATCCCCCTAGCAATGAAAGCCAACATTCCATTGGCTTTCTTAATCACTTGCTGCACTCCCACAGGTCCAAGCTCTCTGACCTGTGGGAGAGCAGCAGCGCGACCGGCGGCACTTAAAACCGGCGGATTCAGCAGAGGCGAGGTCAGAGAGCTTGGACCTGTGGGAGAGCAGCAGCGCGACCGGCGGCACTTAAAACTGGCGGATTCAGCAGAGGCGAGGTCAGAGAGCTTGGACCTGTGGGAGAGCAGCAGCGCGACCGGCGGCACTTAAAACCAGCGGGTTCAGCAGAGGCGAGGTCAGAGAGCTTGGACCTGTGGGAGAGCAGCAGCGCGACCGGCAGCACTTAAAACCGGCGGGTTCAGCAGAGGCGAGGTCAGAGAGCTTGGACCTGTGGGAGAGCAGCAGCGCGACCGGCGGCACTTAAAACCGGCGGGTTCAGCAGAGGCGAGGTCAGAGAGCTTGGACCTGTGGGAGAGCAGCAGCGCGACCTGCGGCACTTAAAACCGGCGGGTTCAGCAGAGGCGCACCAAATCAACAGCAGAGGAGAGAGGTAAAAAGTAATCAGAGTGTGACGTCACCAGGGAGCAGGTAAGTGATTGGTTGGTGAGTATTTCTCTTTTTTAAACTTAAACTCTGTAGTTTATAGTTACTAGGGTCTTTTCTGGTGTAGCAGGGACTGTTGGTAGACTATACAAGCGCCTTAGAGATATTTTTAATTGGTGATAGTAAATTAATTTAAATTAAGTAAAGGGAAGGTCATGCCAGGTGAGCCCAGCCCCGTGATATGCTCCTCTTGCTCTATGTGGGAATTCAGGGACACTGCCGGTGCCCCTGATGACCACGTGTGCCAGAGATGCATCCATCTGCAGCTACTAGCAAACCGCATTGAGGCGCTGGAGCTGCGGGTGGATGGGTTGTTGAGCATTCACGATGCTGAGAGGTTCGTGGATAACACGTTTAGTGAGTTGGTCACACCGCAGGGAAGGGCTGCACAGGAAGATAGGAAATGGGTGACCACCAGGAGGAGCAATAGAAGCAGGCAGGTAGTGCAGGAGACCCCTGTGACCATTCCCCTCTCAAACAGGTATGCCGCTTTGGATACTGTTGAGGGGGATGACTCACCAGGGGAAGGCAGCAGCAGCCAACTTCCTGGCACTGGGGGTGCTCCTGCTGCCCAGGAAGGGGGGAAAAAGAGTGGGAGAGCAATAGTGGTAGGGGATTCTATAGTAAGGGGAACAGATAGGCGTTTCTGTGGCCGTAGACGTGAATCCAGGATGGTTTGTTGCCTCCCTGGTGCCAGGGTCAAGGATATCACTGAGCGGCTGCAGGGCATTCTGGAGGGGGAGGGTGAACAGCCAGAGGTCGTGGTCCACATTGGTACCAACGACATAGGTAAAAAGAGGGATGAGGTCCTGCAGCAAGAATTTAGGGAGCTAGGTGAAGGATTAAAGAGCAGGACCTCAAAGGTTGTAATCTCTGGATTACTCCCGGTGCCACGTGCTAGTGAGTATAGGAATGGGAAGATAGAACAGATGAATGCGTGGCTAAAGGGATGGTGCAGGAGGGAGGGCTTTAGTTTCCTGGATCACTGGGTCTGCTTCTGGGAAAGGTGGGACTTGTACAAGTCGGACGGCTTACACCTGAACCAGAGGGGAACCAATATCCTTGCGGGGAGGTTTGCTAGCACTGCTGGGGGGGGGTTTAAACTAACTTGGCAGGGGGATGGGGTACAGAGTGGAGCTATAGCAGGGGGTGATTTACAGCCAAATACAGAGAAAAAAGCAAGGCAGAGCAAATATGCGAAGGCAAAAGGGAATATGGCAGGGCTGGAAGGCATTTATTTTAATGCAAGGAGTCTTGCAAATAAGGTGGACGAACTGAAGTTGTTGTTGAACACATGGGAGTACGATATTGTTGCTATCACGGAGACATGGTTGAGGGAGGGTCAGGACTGGCAGCTCAATATTCCGGGGTATAGAATCTTCAGGCGAGACAGAGGGGGGTGTAAAAGGGGAGGGGGTGTTGCAATATTAATTAAGGAGTCAATTACTGCTGTAAGGAGGGATGATATATTAGCGGGTTCCTCTAATGAGGCCATATGGGTAGAACTTAAAAACAAAAAGGGGGCAAGCACTTTGCTGGGAGTGTACTATAGGCCCCCAAACAGTCAGGGGGAGATAGAGGAACAGATATGTCGGCAAATCTCAGAAAAGTGCGAAAATAATAGGGTAATAATAGTGGGGGATTTCAACTTCCCCAATATAAATTGGGATAGTCAGAGTGTGAAAGGCTTAGAGGGTGCAGAATTCTTAAAGTGCATCCAGGAGAGCTTTTTGAGCCAACATGTAGAAAGTCCTACAAGAGAGGGGGCGGTACTGGACCTAATTCTGGGGAATGTAGCCGGGCAAGTGGTGGAAGTGTCAGTAGGAGAGCATTTTGGCGATAGTGACCGTAATTCGGTGAGATTTAAGGTGGTCATGGAAAAAGACAAAGACGGCCCGGAAATAAGGGTTCTAAATTGGGGGAAGGCCGATTTTAATATGATAAGGCAGGATCTGGCCAAAGTGGACTGGGAGCAGCTACTTATAGGAAAATCCACATCAAGACAGTGGGAGACTTTCAGAAGGGAAATAGAGAGAGTACAACGCCAACATGTTCCTGTAAAGGTCAAGGGTGGGACCAACAAGCAAAGGGAACCTTGGATGACAAGGGATATACAAAAATGCATTAGAAATAAAAGGGGGGCTTTTGGCAGTTACAAAAGACTAAAGACGGAAGAAGCCCTAGAGGAGTATAAAAAGTGCAGAGGCATACTTAAAAAAGAAATTAGGAGGGCGAAGAGGGGCCATGAAATAACACTGGCGAGCAAAATAAAGGAAAATCCTAAGATGTTTTATAAGTATATTAAGGGCAAGAGGATAACCAGGGAAAGGGTAGGGCCCATTAGGGACCAAAGTGGCAATCTGTGTGTAGAGCCAGATGATGTAGGCGGGGTTTTAAATGAATTTTTTGCATCTGTGTTCACTATGGAGAGAGACGATGCAGACATAGAAATCGGGCAAGGGGACTGTGACATACTTGAACATATTAGCATCGAGAGGGAGGAGGTGCTAGCGGTTTTAGCAGGCCAAAAAGTGGATAAATCCCCAGGCCCAGACGAGATGTATCCCAGGCTGCTGTGGGAGGCAAAGGAGGAGATTGCAGGGGCTCTGACACAAATTTTCAGAACCTCTCTGGCCACAGGGGATGTACCAGAGGACTGGAGAACAGCTAATGTAGTACCATTATACAAGAAGGGTAGCAGGGATAAACCAGGGAATTACAGGCCAGTGAGCCTAACATCTGTGGTAGGGAAATTATTGGAAAAAATTCTGAGGGACAAAATTAGTCTCCACTTGGAGAGGCAAGGATTAATCGGGGATAGTCAGCATGGCTTTGTCAAGGGTAAATCATGTCTGACAAATCTGATTGAATTTTTCGAGGGGGTGACTAGGGGGGTGGATGAGGGAAATGCTGTGGATGTGGTTTACATGGACTTCAGTAAAGCTTTTGACAAAGTCCCGCATAGGAGACTGGTCAAGAAGGTAAGAGCCCATGGGATCCAGGGTGCCTTGGCGCGTTGGATCCTAAACTGGCTGAGTGGCAGGAGGCAGAGGGTGATGGTCGAAGGATGCTTTTGTGACTGGAAGCCTGTGTCCAGTGGGGTACCTCAGGGATCGGTGCTGGGTCCCTTGTTGTTTGTGATCTACATAAATGATTTGGGTGAGAATGTAAAAGGTATGATCAGTAAGTTCGCAGATGACACGAAAATTGGTGGGGTGGTAAATTGCGAGGAGGAAAGCCTCAGGCTACAGGATGATATAAACGGGTTGGTCAGATGGGCGGAAAAGTGGCAAATGGAATTTAACCCTGAAAAGTGCGAGGTGATGCATTTTGGACGGACAAATAAGGCAAGGGAATACACAATGAGTGGTAGGACCCTAGGAAGTACAGAGGGTCAGAGGGACCTTGGTGTACATGTACATAGATCCCTGAAGGCAGCGGAACAGGTAGATAAGGTGGTTAAAAAGGCATATGGGATACTTGCCTTCATTAGCCGAGGCATAGAATATAAGAGCAGAGAGGTTATGATGGAGCTGTACAAAACGCTGGTGAGGCCACAGCTGGAGTACTGTGTGCAGTTCTGGTCGCCTCACTATAGGAAGGATGTGATTGCTTTGGAGAGGGTGCAGAGAAGATTCACCAGGATGTTACCTGGGATGGAGCGCCTCAGCTATGAAGAAAGACTAAACAGGCTGGGGTTGTTTTCCTTGGAGCAAAGAAGGCTGAGGGGGGACCTGATTGAGGTGTACAAAATGATGAGGGGCATAGATAGGGTAGATAAAGAGGAACTTTTCCCCTTAGTAGGGGGGTCAATAACAAGGGGGCATAGATTCAGGGTAAGGGGCAGGAGGTTTAGAGGGGATTTGAGAAAGAACTTTTTCACCCAGAGGGTGGTTGGAGTCTGGAACTCACTGCCTGAAAGGGTTGTGGAGGCAGGAACCCTCACAACATTTAAGAAGCATTTGGATGAGCACTTGAAATGCCACAGCATACAAGGCTACGGACCAAATGCTGGAATATGGGATTAGATTTGACAGGGCTTGATGGCCGGCGCGGACATGATGGGCCGAAGGGCCTCTATCCGTGCTGTATAACTCTATGACTCTATGACTCTATGACACCCGGGCCATGAGAGAGGGCAGAGGAAACGAGGCGAGACGAACTGAGACGAAGAGTAAGGTAGACCCGACAAAGAGCAGAGAAGGGCAGCAGAAGACGTATTAATTAAGACCGAGCGCCGAGTTATAAGCCGATGCTCGGGGAAGAAAATATCTGAGGACAGCGAGACTAAGTTGGCTAGTTAAACACTGCAAATAAGCTGGCGTTAAACGCAGGTGTCCACGCCATAACGAATATGCTGGCGTTCTATGAATGGGTAGGAAAATCTAAGCAGTGAAGACTGCCAACCGTCTCGCTGATGCAACGTTACCGCCGACGACTGCCCGAGGGAGAAGAAGAAGAGAACCCATCGCGACGAGACGACGACGGTAGCTGAGGAGAAGAAAGGTGTGTCGCAGCAGCAGCTCCAGCACTGCACCCTGAGACCACGTGGCGATGGAGTACCCCAAAGGACAACAGCCCAGACCTCAAAACTCGCAATTGCTAAAACAACAAGTTTTGCTTTGGATTGGTGAGCATGAATCCCTGGCCCCTCATAGCTTAACCTAGTTAGGTATAGGGGTGGGATAAGGATAAGGGGATTGTTAAAGTAATTGTGATTTCCCTCGATGTGCCGTGTGTTCCCCATTCCCTGTATAATTATAGTCGTAGTGTCATATGCCTGTAATTGTGTTCTCTACCAGTAGTTTTTCTCGTAAGACTGTGTTTTCGTTTCTGTTTTAATAAAATCTTGGTTTTCTTACACCAAACCACTTGTCTACTCGAGTCTTTCTGTATCGCCGCCTGTACCTAAGTCCGGTGTCTAGAACCCAGGGGCGTGGGAGCAATTCAAACTGCTCACCAACAGTCAGGGGCATAACTGACTGGGCGCACACGCCAACCCGCCACGCCCTACAGCCAGTGCTTGTAGACATGGTTAGCAACATCATGGTGGGTGTTGCTAATCTGGCTCTGGTGCCTGCCAATCTCCCTGGCGCATCTCCTATCTTTTAATTCCGCTTACAACATGAAATATTGGGGTTAGCCTACTTTCAAAGCAATGGCCAACATTAAGCTAACAGGGACTTGCCAAAGAGCATGACACTTTAGTTGGTTCCAATTGGATGCTGCAGCACACCCTAACGTGGAAGACAATTTACAGATCCCAGGGTAGGAATTCTAGTGCAAAGTCAGTGTAGGCACCAGAATTTGGGACAGAGACCTGAAAGATCTGCTGGGTGTCCAGGGAAACCTGCCAGATTTGCCTCATGATAGGTCCAGTGGTACCCACGTCTACTGAGAGCAGGTATAGGTGCATTCTGTGCCGCAAGTGGGCCTCACCAAGTATGAATCAAATGGATCCTAGAGGGACTGATTGCCCATCAATGTGGGCCTGCTAGTATGGGAGCAATCAGGTAAAGGGTTATTTCTCACCTTTCATTTTTGGCCCGACTAGCGTTCTGCACTCAATTTCAATTTCAATTTAAATCGCTTTATTGGCATGATAAGTTACATCTTATGTTGCCAAAGCATCAAAATACATTTATGGTTTAGCACATAAACGCAGTTCTATTCATACAGTGTATAAACAGGTATATCCCTGAGTGTATAAATATACATTCGCATTGTTTATATATATTTTTTTTCTTAGTTTACTGGTTGTCCCTCTGTTCATGGCAAGCTGTAACATAGTGCGCCGCCAGTGTTATACAGCTTCTCTCCTCTCCCAGTAGGAATGGGAGTTTTTGGTTGTCATTCAGATTTCTGAAATCAGGGCATATTTGTGAGAATTTTTGGTAGAAATTCTCCCTGATGCCCTGATATTTTCCACAAGCTGTGAGGAAGTGCATCTCTGTCTCCACCACTCCCTGACTGCAGTGAGAGCATATCCTGTCCTCTCTTGGCAGCCTGGTCTGCCTGTGTCTGCCTTTTTCGATCGCTAGGCTATGTTCGCTAAGTCTGTACCTTGTCAAGGTTCTTCTCAGTTTGTTATCCTTTACCATGGTCAGGTAATCAGCTATGTTGTATTGTCTGTTTAGGGCCAAGTAGCAATTGAGTTTGCTTTGGGTTTTTGTTGTTTCTGCCCAATATGTCAGATATTTTTCCTTTTGCTTAGCGACGATTGTGTTGGGTCGAATTCTTTGTGTTACCCTGTCACTGTCCTGGGGCTGGTTATTGTTAGTATTGTTAGTACTCACTCCCCTTAGAACATCAGGGTTTTATTTCACAAATGTTTCTATCCACGGAAGGGAAAACACAGAAAAAATACATTAAACTTTAGCAGGAAAAAATTACATTTATGTTTGAAACATTAGCTGAAACCTAAATTATTAAATCAATGCACTAAACATTTGCTGGAAAGTAAGATTTTGTTTCAGCTCCAAACTTTCAAAAAAAATACACTTTAAATCGTTTGTTTCTGTCCCTTTAAATTGGGACTTAATTACTTTCTCTTTAACAGCTGTTTACAATGGATGAAAGTGCTGCTAGAAGTGGGAGCAAGCCTGCTGAAGACCTTCATTAGCATGATGCTTGTATACATAAGTAGACTTCTGCTCACAATAGGCGGGTGTGAATAATGCAAGTGTGCAGCAAAAGCTGCATGTCCAGTGAGGACTGGGAGGGAGCGCTCGCCCGAACTCCAGTACCAATTTCGATACTGCTGGGCGAAAAATCACCTCTATGTTGTCCAGCCAGCCACTGTGAATAGATTATCCCATTACACCTGCTCAGTCAGAGTTTTGAATATCATTCATTGTATGTTCAGGGATACCAGGACTGTGTAATCCCTATAACATGGGTGGCGTAGCTTACTGAGCTGGCATTCTTCAATACAAAATCCCGAGGGATTGGATTTCAGCCTCAACCCCCTCCCACACTGTCCACTAGATGCTTCCTTGTTCATAGACCACCGAGTGAAAACTAATACCTATTCACTAGTCAACCATCAAGAACACAGCATCCCAAGCAGAAACATGAACTCATTTGAAAAAGAACAGCTACCTTTGTTGCTCTGGCTCCAGACGCTGAAAGGAGCAGAAGCCTCTGCCACTTCCTACCAGGGACGACAGCTGGAATCTGTTGTCCAGGTCTCGCCTGATCCAGACAGAACACCCGAACCTGTAATTGTGGTATGCGCCTTATGGCTTCACTTCCAACCACTTGAGGTTCTGATTTCAGTTTGTTAATGCCCAGTAGGTTAAAGATGCACTTAATCACAGCTAAGTTTATGGGAACGTTGCAAAATGCATAATTTTACACTGCCAGGGCTAGATCTTGACTGTGCAATAGTGCAAAACGGGTGATAGCGAGTCAGCAGTTCGTTTACATTTCTCCCAATTTTTATTCCCATTGACTTCAATCTATCGCACAAAGTTAAGTTCTACTCCCCTACCTGTTTGGATCTGACTTTTTCGTGCATTGATGCAACACAACATTGAATTGACATAGTGAGACATTTCATGTGTTGTCCAAGATCTGTAGACGTGGGGGGTGGGGGGCTGGTGAGGGGGGCGGGGGGGTTAAAAATGATAAAATGGGAAACCCGACCCAAACCCATCTCCAGTGTGCCCACTTCTGGTTTTAACGGAGGATGAATAACCTGCTCCCCAGAGGCTGGCCCTTCATTTAAATATTGTAATGAGGCTGCATGCCTCAGAGTTTATCTGTGTATCAGGTTTAACGCTGGCCGGCCAGGTTTCCCAGGCCTCGGAACTCTCCAACTCCCGACCATGCCGCTCCAGCCTTCGCCCCCCACCCCACCCGATCTCCAGCCCCTCCAATGTCCCCGACCCCCGACTGATCTCTGCAACCCACAACCTCCCCCCCCCCCGCCCCCGCCAAGTCCATCCCAATCTCTTCGGGCCAACCCTCTCCCTCTCCCCTCCAACCGATATCCCCCCCATCGACCCAAGTTGCCTCCCTCCCTCCCTCCCTCCTCGTCACTCCCAGGCTGCGGCCTGGTGCCACAGGCCTGCCCACCCGACAGCCAGGCAGCCTCTCAATCTGGCTGGCTGCAGCCGGGAAACCGAGTCCACAAATGTTAATCAGGTCCTGCTGTTAAATTCGGCAGGACCATCGGGAAACCTGTACTTCCGGGTTTCTCAGCTGCTAAACTTCCCCCCTCCCCCCCAACCCCCTCCCCACCCCGCTCTCTCCCAGCCTCTGGGTTATTGTCAGCCCACAGAGTCAGGTATACAAGAAGACAGACATATAGACATGCAGATGCTAAAGTTGTACCTTATCTCCATTAATTGCCTTTCCAGGTGGTCCTGCTTAAGATCAGGAACGCGTCATATGGAGAATCTGAGCTTTGAACCTACCCTCTCACTGCACAGTATAGCCCCCACTTATCTGGCATATTCCAGGATGTCACAGCTTTATGGCTTTTTCTGTGAAACTGACTGGGTGTGAATGAAGCTGTTGGACTATAACCTGGTGTTGTGTGATTTCTTACATTTGTCCACCCCAGTCCAACTCCGGCATCTCCACACCGTGAATGATATGACATTGCGTTCATACACTGGCCAGAAGTTCCATTTTCAGTGATGGAAAAGTGATTAACCAAGTGTGAAACCTGACCGTGTTGTCTTGTGCACATATTGTTCATACAGTGTGACCAGACACTGCCCGAATCAATGCAATTCCAGCTGTTTACGTATTTACCTGAAAATATTTACTTGATGGTAAGCATAAAAAGAATAGAAATACTTTGGGCATTAATGTTAATGCCCGCTCTACTTGAGCATCAATGGACAATAGTTTTGCGTATGCACCATAGCAAATAACTATATTCCCACTTTGCGACTGCAGTAAGATTGCTACAGTGAGGAAGTGACTACTGCGCAATGTAGAACATAAATCATGTGCTACACTAATTAAAGGGATCACTGCTTCTTGTTGGTCCATCACTCTGTTTTCGAGAGCCCCTATTTTGCACGTGTGCTACATAGGGAACTCATATTTGTAATGGCCATTGCAGCAATGCCTACACATTGCTTAGATTCATTACTAGATTCTTAGCACCGATTAGTTATTTTGACTTTCTGATACAATTTGGATGATTTTAACGAATACTCTTTGTTGTGTTTCTGTTACTTTTCCTTCCTCTATGGTCTCTTTTACAGTTCCTGTAATATTTTTCTTCTCTCTCTGTCGAGAGCCGTGCTCAAAAGGAGCATGAGTCCGAGAATTGGGGATACAGTGCTGTGGTCCTAGCTCTGGCCTGTGCTCCCTCGAAGTGTAGCTTCACCAGTGGGGCAGCAGCTTTACTGAATCTAGCCATAGGTATTGGCAGACGAGAAAGGTGTCAGGATGGAATTCCAGAGCTTAGGGCAGATGACACAAAGCTGGGTGGGAGGGTAAGCTATGAGGAGGATGTCGTGAAACTCCAGTACGATTTGGACAGGTTGGGTGATTGGGCAGAAACATGGCAAATGCACTATAATGTGGATAAATGTGAGGTTATCCACTTTGGTGGCAAAAACAGGAAGGCAGATTATTATTTGAATGGCAATGGATTGGGAGAAGGGGAAGTGCAACGAGACCTGGGTGTTCTTGTGCAACAGTCGCTGAAGGTAAGCATGCAAGTGCAGCAGGCGGTTAAGGGCCGAATGGCCTACTCCTGCTCCTATCTTCTAGAAGGCAAATGGTATGTTAGCCTTCGTAGCAAGAGGGTTCGAGTACAGAAACAAGGATGTATTGCTACAGTTGTACAGGGCCTTGGTGAGGCCACACCTTGAGTATTGTGTGCAGTTTTGGTCGCCTTACCTGAGGAAGGATGTTCTTGCCATGGAGGGAGTGCAGCGAAGATTCACCAGGCTGATACCTGGGATGGCAGGAATGACGTATGAGGAGAGATTGTGTCGATTGGGCTTATACTTACTGGAGTTTAGAAGATTGAGAGGGGATCTCATCAAAACCTATAAAATTCTGTCAGGCCTGGACAGACTAGATGCAGGAAGGATGTTTCTGATAGACGGGGAGTCCAGAACCAGGGGTCATAGTCTAAGGGTAAGGGGTAAGCCATTTAGGACTGAACTGAGGAGGAATTTCTTCACCCAGAGAGTGGTGAACCTGTGGAATTCTCTACCACAGAGGGCGGTGGAGGCCAGTTCATTAAATATATTCAAGAAAGAGTTGGATATATTTCTTGAGGCTAAAGGGATCAAGGGATATGGGGAGAAGGCAGGGACAGGGTACTGAATTTGGATGATCAGCCATGATCTCATTGAATGGCGGAGCAGGCTCGAAGGGCCGAATGGCCTACTCCTGCTCCTATCTTCTATGTTTCTATGTCCTGAAGGCACGGTCGCCAATGGTGGGTCAAAGGGGGTTTGAGGAACGTAGAGTGCTCAGAGGGTTGTAGGGCTGGAGAGGTTACAGAGATAGGAAGGGGCGAGGCCATGGGGGGATTCGAGCACGAGGATGCGAATTTTAAAATCAAGGCTTTGATGGACTGGGAGCCAATGTAGGTCAGAAAGCACAGGGGTGTTGGGTGAACAGAGTTTGGCGAGGGTTAGATTACGAGTAGCAGTGTTTTGGCTGAGCTCATGTTTATAGAGCGTGGAAGATGGGAGGCCGACTAGGAGAGCGTTGGAATAGTCGAGTCCAGAAGTAACAATGGCATGTATGAGGGTTCCAACAGCAGATAAGCTGAGGCAGGGGTGGAGGCAGGCGATGTTACGAAGGTGAAAGTAGCTGGTCTTTGTGATGGAGAGTATATAGGGTTGGAAGTTCAGCTCAGGGTCAAATAGGCTGCAAACAGTCTGGTTCAGCTTGAGACAGTGGTCAGGGAGGGGGATTGAATCGGTGGTGAGGGAAGTAAGTTTATGGCAGGGTCTGAAGACAATAGCTTCGGTCTTGTAAATGTTTAATCGGAGAAAATTGTTGCTCATCCAGGACTGGATATGGGAAAAGCAGTCCAGTAACAGAGAGGGTCGAGAGAGGTGGAGCTGGGTGTCGTCAGCATAAATGTGGAACCTGACATCATGGCTGCGAATTTAATTGACCTCAGAGGGCAAGTTTGGGGGCGGGTCTGTTGCGAAAATCGTAAAAACTGGGGGCGGGCTACGAACCCGCCTCCATCCTGCCTCCACGTGACTTTGGCAAGTGTCGGGTCAGCTGCTCTCAAACTGACCTGACGCCAAACGGCAGGAGAGGCAGTTAAGACAGTTAACAGCTCGTTAACTGCCTGGATAATCCTATTTTAAAGGCCTGATCTGAATTTGGAGGTTTTTCACCATGCTGCCCACCTTCATAAAAACACGCCAGGTGAATCGAGCCGGGCTGAGCGAGGACCTGAATTGTTGCCAGCTGCTCGAGCAGCTTAAAAGTGGTCATAGAATCATAGAAAGTTACAGCACAGAAGGAGGCCATTTTGGTCCATCGTGTCCGCGCCGGCCAACAAAGAGCTATCCAGCCTAATCCCACTTCCCAGCTCTTGGTCCGTAGCCCTGCAAGTTAGAGCATCCCAAGTGCACATCCAAGTACTTTTTAAATGTGGTTAGGGTTTCTGCCTCTACCACCCTTTCAGACAGTGAGTTCCAGACCCCCACAACCCTCTGGGTGAAGAAATTTCCCCTCAAATCCCCTCTAAACCTTCCACCAATTACTTTAAATCTGTGCCCCCTGGTTTTTGACCCCTCTGCTAAGGGAAATAAGTCCTTTCTATCCATTTTATCTAGGCCCCTCATAATTTTATACACCTCAAAAAGGTCTCCCCTCAGCCTCCTCTGTTCCAAGGAAAACAAACCCAGCCTATCTAGTCTTTCCTCATAGCTAAGATTCTCTACTCCTGGCAACATCCTTGTAAATCTCCTCTGTACCCTCTCTAGTGCAATCACATCTTTCCTGTAATGTAGTGACCAGAACTGCACACAGTACTCTAGCTGAGGCCTAACTAGCGTTTTATACAGTTGAAGCATAACCCCCCTGCTCTTGTATTCTATGCCACGGCTAATAAAGGCAAGCATTCCGTATGCCTTCTTAACCACCTTATCTACCTGGCCTGCTACATTCGGGGATCTGTGGACATGCACTCCAAGGTCCCTTTGTTCCTCTACACTACTCAGTGTCCTACCATTTAATGTGTATTCCCTTTCCTTGTTAGCCCTCCCCAAATGCATTACCTCACACTTCTCCGGATTGAATTCCATTTGCCATTGTTCTGCCCACCTGACCAATTTATTGATATCTTCCTGCAGTCTACAGCTTCCTTCTTCAGTATCAACCACACAGCCGATATTAGTATCATCTGCAAACTTCTTAATCATACCCCTATATTCCAGTCTAGATCATTGATATATACCACAAAAAGCAAGGGTCCTGCAATCTCTTATTCTTTCACATGCCACAAGTTAGTGCTTTGAGGTTTTGGAGACATTTTGCAGCTCTACTAATCTTGTGAGTGTTGAGGCTGAAATCCATCTGCTGTGTGACCTCCTTGGAATACCCTCTGGTCAGTTTGTTTGAGTGCACACACCTCCATTCCTCGACTGAGATATATACCAGCGGTATGTGGACGATTTATATCCTCTCATTCTGGTCATCAGATTCAGAGGAACAGCAACCGTGGAAAAAGATTGGTGAAGTCAAGCGTAGGTCCCTTGCAGTCAGGATCAGGGGAATTTATAATGGGGAACAAAGAAATGGCAGACCAACTAAATACATATTTTGGTTCTGTCTTCACAAAGGAGGACACAAATAACCTCCCAGAAATACCGGGGAACATAGGGTCTGATGAAAGGGTGGAACTGAAAGAAATCAGTATTTGTAGGGAAATGGTGTTAGGAAAATTGATGGGACTGAAGGCCGATAAATCCCCAGGGCCTGATAATCTACATCCCAGGGTACTTAAGGAAGTGGCCCTAGAAATAGTAGATGCATTGCTGGTCATCTCCCAGAACTCGATAGACTCTGGAACAGTACCCATGGATTGGAGGGTAGCTAATGTTACCCCACTATTCAAAAGAGGTGGCAGAGAAAAAGCAGGGAATTACGGACCGGTAAGCCTGACATCGGTAGTGGGGAAAATGCTAGAGTCCATTATAAAAGATGTAATAGCAGAGCACTTGGAAAACAGTGACAGGATCGGACAAAGTCAACATGGATTTACAAAAGGTAAATCATGCTTGACTAATCTACTGGAATTTTTTGAGGATGTAACTGGTAAAATAGATAAGGGAGAACCAACCAGTGGATGTGGTGTATTTGGACTTTCAGAAGGCTTTCGATAAGGTCCCGCATAAGAGATTAGCGTGCAAAATTAAGGCACATGGGATTGGGGGCAAGGTATTGACTTGGATAGAGAACTGGTTGGCGGACAGAAAGCAAAGAGTTGGAATAAACGGGTCATTTTCCGAGTGGCAGGCAGTGACTAGTGGGGTACCGCAAGGATCGGTCCTAGGACCCCAGCTGCTCACAATATATATTAATGATCTGGACGAGGGAATTGGATGTAATATCTCCAAATTTGCAGATGACTCAAAGCTGGGTGGGAGGGTATGCTGCGAGGAGGATGTCATGAAACTCCAGTACGATTTGGACAGGTTAGGTGATTGGGCAGAAACATGGCAAATGCACTATAATGTGGATAAATGTGAGGTTATCCACTTTGGTGACAAAAACAGGAAGGCACATTATTATTTGAATGGCAATAGATTGGGAGAAGGGGAAGTGCAAAGAGACCTGGGTGTCCTTGTGCACCAGTCGCTGAAGGTAAGCATGCAGGTGCAGCAGGCGGTTAAGAAGGCAAATGGTATGTTGGCCTTCGTAGCAAGAGGGTTCGAGTACAGGAACAAGGATGTCTTGCTACAGTTGTACAGGGCCTTGGTGAGACCGCACCTTGAGTATTGTGTGCAGTTTTGGTCACCTTATCTGAGGAAGGATGTTCTTGCCATGGAAGGAGTGCAGCGAAGATTCACCAGGCTGATACCTGGGATGGCAGGAATGACGTATGAGGAGAGATTGTGTCGATTGGGCTTATACTCACTGGAGTTTAGAAGATTGAGAGGGGATCTCATCGAAACCTATAAAATTCTGTCAGGCCTGGCCAGACTAGATGCTGGAAGGATGTTCCCGATGGTCGGGGAGTCCAGAACCAGGGGTCATAGTCTAAGGATAAGGGGTAGGACATTTAGGACTGAAATGAGGAGGAATTTCTTCACCCAGAGAGTGGTGAACCTGTGGAATTCTCTGCCACAGAGGGCGGTGGAGGCCAGTTCATTAAATATATTCAAGAAAGAGTTGGATATATTTCTTGAGGTTAAAGGGATCAAGGGATATGGGGAGAAGGCAGGGACAGGGTACTGAATTTGAATGATCAGCCATGATCTCATTGAATGGCGGAGCAGGCTCGAAGGGCCGAATGGCCTACTCCTGCTCCTATCTTCTATGCTTCTATGCTTCTAAGCAGCACAACCAGGCACAACAGCAGCACCAACAGCAGGAGTACCAACCTTCTCCTCAGCCACCTGAGGCTGCACAGGGCAGAGGGCATCAGCGCAGGCCTGCACCGCACAGCAGGAGATACCCCCAACACCGGCTTTACAGGCAGAGGATCAGCTTCCTCAACATGACTGAGCAGCAGTGCCAAAGAAGGCTGAGACTTCTGTGGGACATAGTCGCTGACATCTGCACAACACTGCACCAACACCTGGAGCCCAGAGGAGCGGGTGGACATTCCTTACCAGGTGCTGTCAAAGTCACCACCACACTCAAGCCCTTTGCTTCGGGCTCCTTCCAGGGATCAGCTGCAGACATCGGCAACATCTCCCAGTCGGCCGCACACGCCTGCATCACGCAGGTTACCAATGCCCTCTTTGCAAAGGCGCAAAATTACATCCACAAGGGTGCAGGGCGTTGTAGACTGTACACATGTGGCCATTAGGGCACCCCATCACAACCCAGCTGTATTGTTAACCGTAAGGGCTTCCACTCCCTTAACATCCAGCTGGTGTGTAACCACAGGAACATCATCATGCATGTTTGCGCCAAGTACCCTGGCAGTTGCCATGACTCCTTCATCCTGCGCAGTCTACTGTGCCTCAGCGCTTCAATCCGCCAACCCAACTTTCTGGATAGCTATTTGGTGACAAGGGCTAACCCCTGAAAAAGTGGTTTATGACACCGATGAGGAGGCCATCAAACAATGCTGAAGAGCGCTACAATGTGAGCCACATTCCCACCAGAAGCATCATAGAGCAAACCATTGGCTTTCTCAAAATGCGATTCCGATGCCTCGACAAATCTGGTGGAGCCCTGCAGTATGCACCAGCCTCGGTGTCAAGAATCATCATCTGCTGTGCACTGCACAACATCGCACAGCAGCGTGGCTTAGCGCTCCCTGAGGAACAAGTGGCTCAGCGCAGAGCACCCTCGAAAGAGGGGGAGATCGAGGAGAGGGAGGAGGAGGAGGAAGAGCATGAGGAGAAGCAGCAGGAAGAGGATGAGGGCGATTGGAGGAGGAGGAGGAGGCACGTCTTGCAGGGCCAGATGTGGCCAATGCAGCAGCACTCGAGCACATTGCTGGGCATCACGCAAGGGATGCACTCATCCATGCCAGTTTTGCATAAGCTTACCCTTCAACCACAGGTGTCTAGTATATGGTTATGAATGTGTGGACGACCTTCTTAAAACACCATACATCATCTCTCCAATAAACGGTGCTTTCCTATCACTCTCAGCATCATCATTACAAATGCAAGTCGCCCTGAGCCCTCAATGTGCAACTTGCATTTCCCAGAACACATAGGCCAGAACTTCAACTGTTTGCCGTTACTTTTGTTTAATAAAATCACAAAAGGATGACAATGGCAAATACACAACAGAACAAAACACCCAAGTGACCACCCTTGTGACTATTTGTGTGTTAGCTTCCTCTTACACGTGCTTCTACGTGATGCTTCCCCTGTGGCTTCAGCAGATGTAGAGGCACCTTGCTCACTTTGATGCTGCACCTGCTTAGACACCTTTGGCGGGCGCCCCCTGGGTTTGGGAGCCTAGGAGGCCTCCTCCACAGCCTGCTCTTCCTGCAGCTGTGCAGGGGCTGAGACGGCCATCTCAGTTTGGTCTGGAATGTGGGGCTCTAACCGTGGGCTCCGCAGTGGCATGGTCGTGTGAGCGCTTGGAGAGTTGCCCACACTTCCTTGTTGCCTGCCACCAACATCCCTCTCATGGGTCAGCCGCACTTCAGTGCTAGCAAGTGGCTGGAGAGCACCTTGCTGCACATCAGTGGGGCCATGAGGACCCGTCTCTGTACTGACAATCCTCATAATGGGGACGTCCATGCACCTCTGGTGTCTCTCCTCAATAGATGCCCATCTATCCTCCATAGCAGACCATCCATTTAGAAGAGTCACCATGTTCTCGTGTGCCTGGCGACTTATGTCCTCCAAGGAGGTTGCCACCCTCTCCATGGCGGCACGTTTATGCGCCATTGCCTCTACCAAGGCAGTGCTTATGTTGGAGATGGGCTCCTCCATTCTCTGCACACTCGCAGTTACCCTGGAGGCAAATCCTGTCAGAGACTCCTGCACTTGTTCCTGGAGTTCCAGCTGCAGAGGCTGCAGGTTCCTCTGAGGAGTTGTCCGGCTCTTCCTCCTGGATAGTGGGGAGGGGGGTGCTCGATGGTCCTGTGGGAGTGTAAAGGCATGAGTTAGACATCTGATATTTGGGTAGCAGACACATCCTATTGTGCAGATGATCCAAAGTCAATCTCTATGAACATCATATGCCATTGCAGTCAATCATGAAATCTAAATGCGAGAATCTATTCAGTCACCAGCTTCGTCTACTGCACCCGTCTCTCTGTCCCCCATTTCCAGCGCCTTGCCACCTCCCAGGATCTCGTGCGCAGCCTCCTCAGCACTTGCCAATGTCGCCAAAGATGGAGGCCCTCCTCCTGTCCTCCCTCTCTCCCTCTTATTGTGGGCTATCTTTTCCTGCAAGGAGGGGCACAAGTGGAGTTTCAGCAAGATTGATGGAGTGAGTGTGATGAATCCATAACATAGAAGCTTAGAGAGAGACCAAGATGGAGTGAGGTGGCAAGAGGAAGCTGACTCCCTGTGTGTTGTTAGTTGTTGTCATTGCATAACAGTGAGAGCAAGTGTGAAGGGTGCATAGTAGGATGGTGAAGTGATTCAGTACAGAGAGGTGGAGAGGTAAGGATGCAAAGGGTAAGGTGGGATGTGGAGGAGTAGGTTTACAATGCAGAGTGCTGGTGATGAGAAGAGAAGGGAAGCAGATTGAAGGTAAGTGTGATGTGATACTCACTTTTGCTGATCGCAGAAGATCATTGAACCATTTCTGACACTGGATCCAGGTGTGTGAACAAATGGACCTTGCACTCACCTCCTCAGCAATGCGCAGCCAGGCTGCCTTTGTCTGCTGAAGAGGCTTCCTCCGGCCATCAGGAGGGAACAGAATCTCCCTGCGCCCTCTTACTCCCTCCACAAGAGCTTGGAGGGAGTCCTCATTGAAACCTGGAGCAGCCTTCGGTTTTGCACCACTCATTGTGGCCTTAGCACATTCAAAGACCAGCAGAAACGATAAATGAAAGGCTGAGGCTGCATGGGCCCCTTAAAAACAACTCCAGCAATGACGTCATCAGAGGCAACTAACAGACCTAATCCCAGTCATTGGACCAGCCAGTGCGCACGACGGCACTTAATAGGCCAATTAAATTAAAATTTCAAATCCGGAGCAGCTGACACCGGAAGCAGGATTGGACCTCGCCCACCACGCAACCTGACTCCATCCCGCCTCCTCCATTAAATTTGCGGCCCATGTCTTTGGATGATGTCGCCAAGGGGCTGAAGCATGTAGATGAGAAATAGAGGGGGCCTAAGGATAGATCCTTAGAGGACTCCAGATGGGCTATGACTGAATAAGTAAGAGTGGAACCAAGCAAGGGCAGTCCCACACAGCTGGACAACAGAGGAGAGGCATCGTCGACTGTATCAAAGGCTGCAGACCGGTCGAGAAGGATGAGGGAGAGTGCACCATGGTCACAGTCACAGAGGATGTTATTTGTGACTTTGATAAGGCCCACCTCAGTGCCGTGGCAGGTGGAAATCTGATTGGAGAGGTTCAAACATGGAGTTGCTGGAATGATGAGCACGGATTTGAGAGCCAACAACATGTTAAAGGAGGTGTTTTTGCTCTTCAGTTTCATCCTGCCTCATCCCCCACCTCCTGTATTTTTTCAGTTTCACCGTTCTGCTGGTAAAACCACATTGTTTTGGATTAGGCCTGAAAACAGGCGGTGTCAAGAGCCAACGCCAGTTGAAAGTGGTCCAGGCAGCACGCAAATTTGTGCTGCCTGCTCATTATAATGATTGCAGCGCTGATCTCAGCGCTAAACGTGCTGCTGATTGGCTTAGCGCTGACCGGGGGGGGCCAATATCAGGGGCAGTCTAATGGCCAGTAATGTTTGGCCTAGGCTCTCTGCACTACTTAAAGGGGAGGTACTTTGTTGCAGCAGCAACAGTCAGCCTGAAGACATGGCTCAGCAACCCAGAGAGAGCGCACAAGTTTCCAGGTGCTGCACTTGAGGCCTTGGTAGTGGCAGTTCAAAGAAGGTGGGTTGTACTGTTCCCGCAGGGTGGCAGGAAGCCATCTGAGGCTACTAGTAGAAAGCTCTGGCAGGAGATAGCTATCGCCGTCACGGCCATCAATGCGGTCCCAAGGACATGGATCCAATGACGAAAGAAGTTTAATAACCTCACACGGCAGGTCAAGTTGAGTGAAGGCTTTAGCAAATGCCATATTCCACTATCTGCACCACAAGCCTCACACAAGCTCAATGCACCGGTTACACCCCCATTACTCACCTACCAACAATCTCTACCTTTCACCACTCAGACCTCACAATCATGGCTTCACTTCACCCTCACAACCTTACAACCTTACCACTGCTGCAACACTCACACCCACATCTCACACCTTGCACACACTGACAGCTATTCAACTGTGGCAGGCACATCACCTAAATACATTGCACCACACTCAGTGACACATTTCCCTTTCTCTTGCAGGCCAAGGTGGCTCATAACCGACGGGAACAACAGCAGACGGGAGGCGGCCAAGCTGCTGTACAGACCCTCAGCCACCTGGCGGAGTCTGTGCTCAACATCAGTGGAGGGGCAGTGACCGAGGCCGTGGCAACAGGAGAAGTTGAAGCCCTTGCTGATAATGACAGTATGGTCATGCCTAATCCTTCTTCTCACATCCCATTGCCCCCTCATCCCACAATCTCTTCTCACTTACAAGCTGCTGATGGAGTAGGCATGGATATCTTGCTTTACCCCCCTCACCACAACCCGACCCTTGTGTATTTCTCCTTTCAGATACCCAAGAACTGCCAGCAGCCCAGTCTGTCCCTAAAGTTCTGGAAATAAAAGAAAGACTTGCATTTATATAGGCATGGATAGCTTGCTTTCCCCCCCTCCCCTCACCACAACCCGACCCTTGTGCCTTTCTGCTTTCAGATAATCAAGAACTGGAGGAGCGTGAAGGAGAAGAAGAAGACACATGGGCATTGCATCTGACATTTGCAGACACCAGCTCAGAAAATGGCACTGCATGTACTTTAGAGGGTAGTATAGAGGCGGAATCTGCACGTGGTGAGTCACCGGGCACAAGTGGGCTGCAGCCAGGCCAGGGGGAAAAGGTAAATTGAGTGCCAGCTCCCCGGAGGGTGAGTTTGCGCACGAGTTCCACTGCACATGGCTGGGTTTACCACTGTCGAACAGGGCTTGCAGGGTGTCACAGCAGGCCAGCCATCTGTCCTCCACCAGATTGCTAGGAATGCTGAGGCACCATCCTGGGGGAGAGGCTTGCTGAGTCACTGTTCAACGGGATCGGGACAATCATTGTCGTGCCTACAGGATTCATCGTAAGCCTCAGCATGTATGATGGAGCTCGCAAACCATTCAGTTCTTACAGTGAGTGGATGGAGATGTTTTTTAGGGCCAATATTATTCTTGAGACCGATGCTTTTTTCATTTGTTTATGGGATGTGGGCGTTGCTGGCAAGGCCAGCATTTATTGCCCATCCCTAATTGCCCTTGAGAAGGTGGTGGGGAGCCGCCTTCTTGAGCCACTGCAGTCTGTGTGGTGAAGGTACTCCCACAGTGTTGTTAGGTAGGGAGTTCCACGATTTTGGCCCAGCGACGATGAAGGATCGGCGATATACTTCTAAGTCAGGATGGTGTGTGACTTGGAGAGGAACTTGGAGGTGGTGGTGTTCCCATGCGCCTGCTACCCTTGTCCTTCTAGGTGGAAGAGGTTGCGGGTTTGGGAGGTGCTCCCGAAGAAGCCTTGGCGAGTTGCTGCAGTACATCTTGTAGATGGTACACACTGCAGCCACGGTACGCCGGTGGTGGAGGGAGTGAATGTTTAAGGTGGTGGATGGGGTGCCAATCAAGCGGGCTGCCTTGCCCTGGATGGTGTCGAGCTTCTTGAGTATTGTTGGAGCTGCACTCATCCAGGCAAGTGGAGAGTATTCCATCACTCTCCTTACTTGTGCCTTGTAGATGGTGGAATGGCTTTGGGGAGTCAGGAGGTGAGACACTCGCCACAGAATACCTAGCCTCTGACCTGCTCTTGTTGCCACAGTATTTATCTGGCTGGTCCAGTTAAGTTTATGGTCAATGGTGACCCCCAGGATGTTGATGGTGGGGGATTCGGTGATGGTAATGCCATTGAATGTCAAGGGGCAGTGGTTAGACTCTCGCTTGTTGGAGATAATCATTGCCTGCCACTTGTGTGGTGTGAATGTTACTTGCCACTTATCAGCCCAAGCCTGAACGTCGTCCAGGTCTTGTTGCATGCGGGCATGGACTGCTTCATTATCAGAGGAGTTGTGAATGGCACTGAACACTGAGCAGTCATCAGCGAACATCCCATTTCTGACCTTATGTTGGAGGGAAGGTCATTGATGAAGCAACTGAAGACGGTTGGGCCTAGAACACTGCCCCGAGGAACTCCTGCAGTGATTTCCTGGGGCTATGACGATTGACCTTCAACCACCACAACCATCTTCCTTTGTGCTAGTTATGTCTCCAGCCAGTGGAGCATTTTCTCCCCAATTCCCATTGACTTCAGTTTTACTAGGGCTCCTTGATGCCACATTCAGTCAAATGCTGCCTTGATGTCAAGGGCAGTCACTCCCACCTCACCTCTGGAATTCAGCTCCTTTGTCCATGTTTGGACCAAGGCTGTAATGAGGTCAGGAGCCAAGTGGTCTTGGCGGAACCCAAACTGGGCGGCAGTGAGCAGGTTTTTGGTGAGTAAGTGCCGCTTGATAGCACTGTCGATGACACCTTCCATCACTTTGCTGATGATTGAGAGTAGACTGGTGGGGCGGTAATTGGCCGGGTTCGGATTTGTCCTGCTTTTTGTGGACAGAACATACCTGGGCAGTTTTCCACATTGTCGGATAGATGCCCATGTTGTAGCTGTAATGGAACAGCTTGGCTAGAGTCGCGGCTAGTTCTGGAGCACAAGTCTTCAGCACGATAGCCGGGATGTTGTCGGGGTTCATAGCCTTTGCTGTATCCAGTGCGCTCAGCCATTCCTTGATATCACATGGAATGAATTGAATTGGCTGAAGACTGGCTTCTGTGATGGTGGGAACCTCAGGAGTAGGCCAATATGGATCATCCACTCAGTACTTCTGGCTGCCGGCGGGTGGAAATTTCAGCGGCAGCAGTGGGGCTATAAAAGGCTCCAAGAGACCAGGTAAGCCTCACAGCATCGGCCGGAATTTCAGCGACGGCAGCGGGGCTATAAAAGGCTCCAAGAGACCAGGTAGGCCTCAGAGCGTCGGCGGGAATCTCAGCGGCGGCAGCGGGGCTATAAAAGGCTCCAAGAGACCAGGTAGGCCTCACAGCATCGGCGGGAATTTCAGCGGCAGCAGCGGGGCTATAAAAGGCTCCAAGAGGCTCAGGTAGGCCTCACAGCGTCGGCGGGAATGTCAGCAGCGGCAGCGGGGCTATAAAAGGCTCCAAGAGACCAGGTAGGCCTCACAGCGTCGGTGGGAAACTCAGCGGTGGCAGCGGGGCTATAAAAGGCTCCAAGAGGCTCAGGTAGGTTTACTAATCTCCAATCTCACAGAGAGGGTGAGAAGTAAAAAGTAATCGAAGTGTGACATCACCAGAAAGCAGGTAAGTGATTGGTTGGTGAGTATTTCTCTCTTTTTAAACTTTAACTCTGTGGTTTATAGTTTCTAAGCTCTCTGTGGTGTAGCAGGGACTGTTTGTAAACCAGGACCCTAACTGTAGTGAAATTGGTGAGATTGATTTGATTTAATTTAATTGCAATTAATTGAAGGGTAAGTCATGGCAGGACAGCCCGGTGCCGTGGTATGCTCCTCCTGTGATATGTGGGAACTCAGGGACACTTCCTGTGTCCCTGACAACCATGTGTGCAGGAAGTGTGTCCAGCTGCAGCTACTGGCAGACTGCATTGCGGCGCTGGAGCTGCAATTGGATTCATACTGGACCATTCGCAATGCTGAGGACGTCGTGAATAGCACGTTTGATCAGTTGGTCACACCGCAGGCAAAGGTTGGGCAGGCAGAAAGGGAATGGGTGACCAAAAGACAAAGTACTAGGCACAGGCAGGTAGTGCAGGGGTCCCGTGTGGACATCCCCCTCTCAAACAGATACACCACTTTGAGTACTATTCGGGGGGGTGGCTTATCAGAGGAAGGCAGCAGCAGCCAACTTCCTGGCACCAGGGGTGGTTCTGCTGCACAGGACGGGAGGAAAAAGAGGGGTAGAGTTATAGTAATAGGGGATTCTATTGTAAGGGGAATAGATAGGCGTTTCTGCGGCTGCAAACGAGACTCCAGGATGGTGTGTTGCCTCCCTGGTGCAAGGGTCAAGGATGTCTCAGAGAGGCTGCAGAACATTTTGGAAGGGGAGGGTGAACAGCCAGTAGTCGTGGTGCATATAGGTACCAACGATATAGGTAAAAAACAGGATGAGGTCCTAAAAGCTGAATATAGGGAGTTAGGAGGTAAATTAAAAAATAGGACCTCAAAAGGTAGTAATCTCAGGATTGCTACCAGTGCCACGTGCTAGTCAGAGTAGAAATAGAAGGATATTTCAGATGAATACGTGGCTAGAGGAATGGTGTGAGGGGGAGGGATTCAAATTCCTGGGGGAGGTGGGACAAGTTCAAACCGAACAGTTTGCACCTGGGCAGGGCCGGGACCGATGTCCTAGGGGGAGTGTTTGCTAGTGCTCTGGGGGAGGGTTTAAACTAAAATGGCAGGGGGTTGGGAACCTGAGCAGAGGGACAGAGGAAAGGGAAACAAGGATAAAAGAAAAAGATAAGAAGGAGAAAAACAAAAGTGGCAGTCAGAGAAATCAACAGTTTAAATCAAACATGGCCACAGTAAATAATAATTCTAATAGGTCTAAGAGCGTTAAAAAAACAAGCCTGAAGGCTTTGTGTCTTAATACTTGGAGCATTCGTAATAAGGTGGATGAATTAACTGCGCAAATAGAGGTAAACGATTATGATTTGATTGGGATTACGGAAACATGGCTCCAGGGTGGCCAAGGCTGGGAACTCAACATCCAGGGGTATTCAATATTCAGGAAAGATAGGCAAAAAGGAAAGGGAGGTGGGGTAGCATTGCTGGTTAAAGAAGGGATTAACACAATTGTAAGGAAGGATATTAGCTCTGATGATGTGGAATCTGTATGGGTAGAACTGAGAAATACCAAGGGGCAGAAAACGTTAGTGGGAGTGGTATATAGACCTCCAAACAGTAATGCGGAGGTTGGGGATGGCATTAAAAGGGAAATTAGAGAAGCGTGCAATAAGGGCACAGCAGTCATCATGGGTGACTTTAATCTACATATAAATTGGGCTAACCAAATTAGTAACCATATTGTGGAGGAGGAGTTCCTGGAGTGTTTACGGGATGGTTTCCTGGACCAATATGTCGAGGAACCAACCAGAGATCAGGCCATCTTAGACTGGGTATTATGTAACGAGAAAGGAATAATTAACAATCTTGTTGTACGAGGCCCCTTGGGTCGGAGCGATCATAATATGATCGAATTCTTCATTAAGATGGAGAATGAAGTTATTGACTCAGAGACTAGGGTCCTGAATTTTAATAAAGGAAACTACGATGGTCTGAGGCATGCGTTGGGTAGCATTGATTGGGGAATGTCACCCAAAGGGTTGACGGTGGATAGGCAATGGCAAACATTCAAAGACCGCATGGATGAAATACAGAATTTGTTCATCCCAGTTTGGCATAAAAATAAAACAAAAAAGGTGACTCAACTGTGGCAAACAAGGGAAATTAGGGATAGCATACGATCCAAGGAGAGGACATATAAATTGGCCAGAAAAAGCAGTAAACCTGAGGATTGGGAGCAGTTTAGGATTCAACAAAGGAGGACAAAGGTATTAATTAAGAAGGGGAAAATAGAATATGAGAGTAAGCTTGCAGGGAACATAAAAACTGACTGTAAAAGCTTTTATAGATATGTGAAGAGAAAAAGATTGGTGAAGTCAAGCATAGGTCCCTTGCAGTCAGAATCAGGGGAATTTATAATGGGGAACAAAGAAATGGCTGACCAATTAAATATATACTTTGGTTCTGTCTTCACAAAGGAGGACACAAATAACCTCCCAGAGATGTCGGGGAATATAGGGTTTGATGAAAGGGAGGAACTGAAAGAAATCAGTATTTGTAGGGAAATGGTGTTAAGGAAATTGATGGGATTGAAGGCCGATAAATCCCCAGGGCCTGATAATCTACATCCTAGGGTACTTAAGGAAGTGGCCCTAGAAATAGTAGATGCATTGCTGATCATCTTCCAACATTCGATGGAATCTGGAAAAGTACCCGTGGATTGGAGGGTAGCTAATGTTACCCCACTATTCAAAAAAGGTGGTAGGGAGAAAATGGGGAATTACAGACTGGTAAGCCTGACATCGGTAGTGGGGAAAATGCTAGAGTCCATTATAAAAGATGTAATAGCAGAGCACTTAGAAAACAGTGACAGGGTCGGACAAAGTCAGCATGGATTTACAAAGGGTAAATCATGCTTGACTAATCTACTGGAATTTTTTGAGGATGTAACTGGTAAAATAGATAAGGGAGAACCAGTGGATATGGTGTATTTGGACTTTCAGAAGGCTTTCGATAAGGTCCCGCATAAGAGATTAGCGTGTAAAGTTAAGGCACATGGGATTGGGGGCAAGGTACTGACTTGGATAGAGAACTGGTTGGCAGACAGAAAGCGAAGAGTTGGAATAAACGGGTCTTTTTCCGAGTGGCAGGCAGTGACTAGTGGGGTACCACAGGGATCGGTCCTTGGACCCCAGCTATTCACAATATATGTTAATGATCTAGACAAGGGAACTAGATGTAATATCTCCAAATTTGCAGACGACACAAAGCTGGGTGGGCGTGTGTGCTGTGAGGAGGATGCTGAGAAACTCCAGGATGATTTGGACAGGTTGGGTGATTGGGCAAAAGCATGGCAGATGCAATATAACGTGGATAAATGTGAGGTTATCCACTTTGGTGGCAAAAACAGGAAGGCAGATTATTATCTGAATGGCAATAGATTGGCAGAAGGGGAAGTGCAACGAGACCTTGGTGTCCTTGTGCACCAGTCGCTGAAGGTAAGCATGCAGGTGCAGCAGGCTGCTAAGAAGGCAAATGGTATGTTGGCCTTTGTAGCGACAGGGTTTGAGTACAGGAACAAGGATGTCTTGATGCAGTTGTACAAGGCCTTGGTGAGACCACATCTTGAGTATTGTGTGCAGTTTTGGTCGCCTTATCTGAGGAAGGATGTTCTTGCCATGGAAGGAGTTCAGCGAAGATTCACCAGGCGGTTACCTGGGATGGCAGGAATGACGTATGAGGAGAGATTGGATCGATTGGGCTTGTGCTCGCTGGAGTTTAGAAGAATGAGAGGAGATCTCATCGAAACTTATCAAATTCTAACAGGACTAGACAGACTAGATGCTGGAAGGATGTTCCCGATGGTCAGGGAGTCCAGAACCAGGGGTCACAGTCTAAGGATAAGGGGTAGGCCATTTAGGACAGAAATTAGGAGGAATTTCTTCACCCAGAGAGTGGTGAACCTGTGGAATTCTCTACCACAGAAGGCAGTAGAGGCCAATACATTAAATATATTCAAGAAGGATTTGGATATATTTCTCAAGGCTAAAGGGATCAAGGGGTATGGGGAGAAAGCAGGGACAGGGTACTGAATTTGGATGATCAGCCATGATCGCATTGAATCAAATTGGGCAGGGCAGCCTTGAAGAAGAGTTCATAGAGTGCATTAGGGACGGCTTCCTTGAGCAGTATATTACTGAACCAACCAGGGGGCAGGCAATTTTAGATCTGGTCCTGTGTAATGAGACAGGATTAATAAAAAATGTCCCATTAAAGGATCCCCTTGGAATGAGTGACCATAACATGGTTGAATTCCAAATTCAGTTGGAGGGTGAGAGAGTTGTATCTCAAACCAGCGTACTAAGCTTAAATAAAGGAGACTATGAAGGTATGAGAGCAGAGTTGACTAAAGTGGACTGGGAAAATAGATTAAGGTGTAAGACGGTACATGAGCAGTGGTGTACATTCAAGGAGATATTTCACAACTTTCAAGAAAAATATATTCCACTGAGGAAAAAGGGGCGTAAAAGAAAAGACAGCCATCCGTGGCTAAATAAAGTAATAAAGGATAGTATCCGACTGAAGACAAGGGCATATAAAGTAGCCAAATCTAGTGGGAGGATAGAAGATTGGGAAGCATTTAAAAGCCAGCAAAGAATAACTAAAAGATTAATTAAGAAAGGGAAGATAGATTATGAAAGTAAACTAGCAAAAGATATAAAAACAGATAGCAAGAGTTTCTACAGTTATATAAAAGTAAAAGGGTGGCTAAAGTGAATGTTGGTCCCTTAGAGGACGAGACTGGGAAATTAGTGGTGGGCAACATGGAGATGGCAGAAACGCTGAACAAATATTTTGTATCAGTCTTTACAGTAGAGGACACAAAAAATATCCCAACACTGGACAAACAGGGGACTATGGGGGAGAGGAGCTAAACACGATTAAAATCACTAAGGAGATGGTACTCGGTAAAATAATGGGACTTAAGGCGGATAAATCCTCTGGACCTGATGGCTTACATCCTAGGTGTAGTGTATGTACCTTTAAGAGAGAACTACTTTTACAGCTCCTGTATACTGTAGTACCGGCAGTGACCACACCTGTATATAAGCCTTGAGCATGCCTCTGTACTGTCAGTCTTTAGACTACCCTCCTCCAGTAAACACCTGTTGATTGTTAAGTTACAGCCTCCGTGTAGTTATTGGAAAACATCATACTTTAAGAATCACGGATTCAACACTAGGGTCTTGAGAGAAGTAGCGGTAGGGATTGCAGATGCATTGGTGGTAATTTTCCAAAACTCCCTAGATTCAGGAAAGGTCCCAGCAGATTGGAAAACTGCTAATGTAATGCCCTTATTTTAAAAGGGAGGTAAACAAAAGGCTGGAAACTATAGACCAGTTAGCCTAACATCTGTGGTTGGTAAAATGTTGGAGTCCATTATTAAGGAAGCAGTAACAGGACATTTGGATAAGCATAATTTAATGGTTTTATGAAGGGGAAGGCATGTTTGACAAATTTGCTCGAATTCTTTGAGGATGTAACAAACAGGGTGGATAAAGGGGAACCAGTGGATGTGGTGTATTTGGACTTCCAAAAGGCATTTGACAAGGTGCCATACAAAAGATTACTGCACAAGATAAAAAATCACGGGATTGGGGGTAATATACTGGCATGGGTGGAAGATTGGCTATCCAACGGAAAACAGAGAGTTGGGATAAATGGTTCATTCTTGGGTTGGCAATCAGTAACTAGTGGTGTTCCGCAGGGGTCAGTGCTGGGACATCAACTCTTTACAATCTATATTAACGATTTGGAGGAGGGGACCAGGTGCAACATATCCAAGTTTGCTGACGATACAAAGATGGGAGGGAAAGCAGTGAGTGAGGAGGACATAAAAAACCTGCAAAAGGACATAGACAGGCTAAGTGAGTGGGCAGAAATTTGGCAGATGGAATATAATGTTGGAAAGTGTGAGGTTATGCATTTTGGCAGAAAAAAATCAAAGAGCAAGTTATTATCTAAATGGAGAGAAACTGCAAAGTGCTACAGTACAAAGGGATCTGGGGGTCCTGGTACATGAAACACAGAAGGTTGGTATGCAGGTACAGCAGGTGATCAGGAAGGCCAATGGAATCTTGGCTTTTATTGCAAGGGGGATGGAGTATAAAAGCAGGGAAGTCTTGCTTCAGTTATACAGGGTACTGGTGAGGCCACACCTGGAATATTGCGTACAGTTTTGGTTTCCTTATTTAAGAAAATATATACTTGCTCTCGAGGCAGTTCAGAGAAGGTTCACTCGGTTGATTCCGGAGATGAGGGGGTTGATTTATGAGGAAAGGTTGAGTAGGTTGGGCCTCTACTCATTGGAATTCAAAAGAATGAGATGCGATCTTATCGAAACATATAAGATTGTGAGGGGGCTTGATCGGGTGGATGCGGGGAGGATGTATCCACTGATGGGTGAGACTAGAACTAGGGGGCATAATCTTAGAATAAGGGGCTGCCGTTTCAAAACTGAGATGAGGAGAAACTTCTTCACTCAGAGGGTAGTAAATCTATGGAATTTGCTACCTCAGAGAGCTGTGGAAGCTGTGACATTAAATAAATTTAAATGGAGATAGACAGTTTCCTAGCTGATAAGGGAATTAGGGGTTACGGGGAGCGGGCAGGGAAGTGGACGTGAGTCTAGGTTCGGATCAGCCATGATCCTATTGAATGGCGGAGCAGGCCCGAGGGGCCGTATGGCCTATTCCTGCTCCTACTTCTTATGTTCTTATGTTGAATGGTGGAGCAGGCTCGAGGGGCCGAATGGCCTACTCCTGCTCCTATCTTCTATATTTCTATGTTTCTGAAGATGGTTGTAAACGCTTGTCTTTTGCACTCACATGCTGGGCTCCACCATCATTGTGGATGGGGATATTCATGGAGCCTCCTCCTCCCGTTAGTTGTTTAATGGTCCACCACCATTCATGACTGGATGTGGCAGGACTGCAGAGCTTTGATCTGATCTGTTGATTGTGGGATCGCTTCGCGCCTCATTTTTCAGTATGCCTGGTGCTGCTCCTGGTATGCTCTTCTACACTCCTTATTGAACCAGGGTTGGTCCCCTGGCTTGATGGTAATGGTAGATTGAGGGATATGCCAGGCCATGAGGTTACAGATTGTGGTGGAATACAATTCTGCTGCTGCTGATGAGAATGTTCAAGCTCAAAATAAAGTAATTTGTGAACGGAAGAAAGCAATTTTTCTAACTGAGATCGGGCCAGATGTCTACGGAACATTGACAAACATACTCTCACCACGGAAAGCGAAGGGTACGTCATTTGAAGACATTGTCGAGAAACTCGAGAACCATTTTGACCCAAAGCCGTTAGAAATAGCAGAGAGCTATAAGTTTGGTACCATAAACCAAAAACAAAGTGAAACCATCAGTGAGTATATTGTAGCTCTTAAGAACCTGTCCTTGCATTGTAACTTCGGCACAGTTTTGGATCGTGTGCTGTGAGATAAGTTTGTGTGTGGACTGGTGGATGAGCTCACACAGTCCAAGTTACTGAACACTCCGAAGCTAATGTTTGACATACTATGCAAAATTGCCCTATCTATAGAGATGGCATCTAAGAATGCTACAGAGCTCTGTCCAACTCAAGTGACCAGTGCAGCTGAGGTCTACAGTCACAAAGCCACCGCCAAACTTAAAGCTGTGAGATTGGGTCAAAAGCATGTCGGTGAGAATTGTTATCGCTGCAATGGAAATCACTCACCACAGTCCTGCCAATGTGGAAAAGCGAAGTGTTTTCACTCCCAGAAGCAAGACCATATTTCAACAGCTTGCAGAGTTAGATCTAAAGCAGGAAGTAAGAACCATTCTAGTGGCAATGCAAAGCAGCGACAACAAAAGGGAGGAGTTCACAATAATGGCCCTGAAATTAGGATCGGGGGCTTGCCGCGCGTGCAAGCCCCCGATCTGCACTCACCCGGCGCGCTGACATCTGAAGCCTGGGCCTGCTTGCATTTCCTGTCCCTGGCCCGGTTCAGATGTCAGCGCGCAGTGCTTACCTGATCCAGCGGCGTAGTTAGTGCGATGTGCCGGCTGGGATCAGGTGAGCACTGTACAACCAATCAGGGGAGGGGAAGGTTCATTCATGAGTTTGAGAGTAATAGCTGTCAAACTCATGAAAACTACGGGGGCCCAAAACACTATTTAAACTTTAAATAAAAATTTAAAAAACATCCCAATCATTAAATCTATCTATATATATATATAAAAGGATCGATCTGTCTGTCTGTCTATCTGTCTGTCTGTCAGTCTGTCCTCCGGTGTGCGTCTGTCCGGTTATGCACTCGAAAGTTGTAGAGCGTACCTACACGTGCATTACGTCAAAAGAAAGCTTACCGTTCCAAAACGGTCGTAAGCGTATTTACGTTTCGGCCGGACAAAAATTGCGCCCGCGGTATCCAAAAAATGTTCAAAATTCCGCTCATTAACATCTCATTATCCGCTCATTAGCGATAGAGTGACCTCGAGGTCGACCAATCATACGCCGGGTTCCTGGCGCGTGCGGGCGGGCCCTCCTACAGTCGAGTGACGGGACGATTGACCAATCCTATGCTTCAGTGACCTGACGGTCGACCAATCGGTGCGTGTGTGGGCGGGCCTTATCGTTCTGAACCGAGGTGAGTGTCAGCCATCTTGATTCCATTCTTTTTCCCGCTTTCTGCGTTTTTCTTTTCAAACCTAAATTTCCAGCAAAAAAAATTGCTTTTATTAAATTGTTTTTAAAAAAACTTCATTCATTCGTAAATATTTTCTCTAACCTGAAGATTCTTTTTCCTACCTTTCCCCGTTTTTGTAAGGCCTCAGAACCTAGGCCTCAAAGCCTGGGCCTCTCCTGCCCAGCCACGCCCGAGCTAGGTAATTGTCCCACGGCTTCTGCTAAGCTCCCCCCTCCCCCGTCGTCACGTTACCCGGGGCAACGGCATCAGCCACGAGGGTCACGGGACATACACAGGGTGCGCGCGCAGCAGGAGTAGCTGAGACGCGGCGTCTCTCTCTGTTCCCCGCTCGGCTCAGGCGGGGGGGCGGGGCTCTCGGGAGTGCGGATCTCGGGCGGGGCTTGGAGAGCAGGAAGGGTTACCCCGGCAACCGGGCCCGCCGGCCATCTCTCAAAGCCGCAATTGGCGGTCTTGAAGCCAGCTCGGGAGGGCGGGGCTCCGGAGAGCGGCAGGCCGGTGCTCGGGAGGGCGGGGGGCGGTGCTCGGGACATCAGGGGTGGGGCTCGCGACATCGGGAGATCGGGGGATGGGAGATCAGGGGGCGGGACATCGGGAGATCGGGGGCGGGACATCGGGAGATCGCGGGGCGGGACATCGAGAGATCGGGGGGCGGGACGTCGGGGGATGGGGGGCGGGACATCGGGGGATCGGGGGGCGGGACATCGGGGGGGCGGGACATCGGGAGATCGGGGGGCGGGACATCGGGGGGTGGGAGATCGGGGGGCGGGACATCGGGAGATCGGGGGACGGGGGGTCGGGGGTCGGGGACGGGGGGGGGCGGGGGGTCGGGGCTCGGGGACTCCCCCTCTCCTTCCTCCCCCCCTCCTCCCCCCTCCCTCCCCCCTCCCTTCTCCCAGCTCCCCCCCTTTCCCCCTCCTCCCCCTCCCCTCCCCTTTCCCCCCTTCCCCCCTCCCCTCCCCTTTCTCTCTCTTCCCCCGTCGCTCTCTCTCTTCCCCCCAGCCGCTCTCTCTCTTCCCCCCAGCCGCTCTCTCTCTTCCCCCCAGCCGCTCTCTCTCTTCCCCCCAGCCGCTCTCTCTCTTCCCCCCAGCCGCTCTCTCTCTTCCCCCCAGCCGCTCTCTCTCTTCCCCCCAGCCGCTCTCTCTCTTCCCCCCAGCCGCTCTCTCTCTTCCCCCCAGCCGCTCTCTCTCTTCCCCCCAGTCGCGCTCGCTCTTCCCCCCAGTCGCGCTCTCTCTCTCTTCCAACAACAACATGCCCTTGAAAAAGCCTCGGCGCCGCCGGGCACTCCAGCTAGTTAAGCATAAATAAGTTTAAAAAAATAATTTAAACAATAATTTTTTCTTTGAAAAAAATAAATTTTTAATAAAAAGGGTCTAAAACTAAACTTACCTTATTGTAGATTCTTTAAAATAATAAACCTGTGGGAAAAAAAGATTCTAAATTGCACTAAAACACCACTTACCTGTAAAAATAAATACTTACGTGTGCTTTTTACAAGCGTAAAGACCGGAGGCCTTTACACATGCGCAAATTCCCCAAAACAGAGGAAATCCAAGATGCACGCGCTGCCCCCTACAGCGCACGCGCTAGCCTCTTCACCTCTTGGGTTAGAGGAGAGGAAATGCCGGTTTTCAGCGCATGCGCTGTGCATGCTGAAAACCGGTATTTCCTCCGGCCAGACGCGTGAGTACCCCTTCCGTACTCACGCGTTTGGGGAGGAATTACTGCCCCATTGAAGTGAACACACCTGATGTTGAAGAACTAGGCATCTACAGTATCTGTGTCACTAGCGGCAACATTAGCAGTCATGAGAAAGACTTCCATACAAAATTTTTGATCAACAAGCAATATATTGATATGTGTATCGGCACGGTGGCAGACTGCTCTATCATGAAGAAGGACACATGAGAGTAAATTTAATCAAATACCACTTACAAAGATTACTGCAGATTTAAAAACCTACTCCGGAGAAATCCTAGAGACATGTGGACAAATGGAATGTACAGTTCAACACAATGGTCAGTCAGTAAAGCTGCCTATTGTAGCGAGCTGCAACAACAGGCTAATCCTCATGGGCAAAGACTGGTTGAGAAAGTTAAAACTAGATTGCAGAAACATCTTCAGTGTAGATGCTTCAAAGAAGCAACTCGACACAATGCTGAACAAGTACAAAAGCATTTTCACAGACAGTTATGAAGGCAGCACTGAGTATGACGCGCATCAAGTCCAATGCGAAGCCTGTCTATTGTAAGGCAAGGCCGGTCCCCTTCGCGTTGAAAAGTCAGGTTGAGGAAGAGCTAGCAAAGCTAAGAGAGAACAGAGTTCTAGTAAAAACTGACAAAAGTGAATGGGCTACCCCAATTGTGGTAGTGCCCAAAGCAGACAAAACTGTACCCTTGTGCAGTGATTACAAAGTTGCTATCAACCTTCTCTTAGGCAGTTGACAATGAGCAGTACCCGTTAGCTACATCGCAAGATTTGTATACAGCACTCTCTGGGTCAAAGGTTTTCTCCAAGCTCGACCTGTCACACGCTTATGCTTAGCTGAATGTTGACAAAGAGAGTTAACAGTAGCTCACTATCAACACACACAAGGGACTGTACTCATACATCAAGCTGCCGTATGGTGTAAAGTCCTCCTCCAAAATCTTCCAGGCTACGATGGACAAGATATTGCAAGGAATTCCAAATTGCTTATACAATCAAGATGATGTGGCGATCACAACAAGCAGCAAGGAAGAAAATCTATAAGTGTTAGATGTAGTGCTTCAAAGGTTGAATGCCCACAATGTCAAATTGAAAAGAAGCAAATGTGCTTTTGTGCAGCCCAAGGTTGTGTACCTTGGTCTGAAAGTTGATGCAAATGGCTTGCAACCAGTGTTTCCAAAGCCACAGAACGTGTCTGAGTTAAGATCTTTCCTTGGAATGGTCCAGTACTACGCACGTTTCTTACCTGAGTTAGCGACCATGTTAGCTCCATTGCACAAGCTCCTCAAGGATGTCCAGTGGAAGAGGACAAAAGCGCAACAGGAAGCTTACAACTCTTGTAAGAGAAGTCCCTCTAGCGATGCTCTACTTGTGCACTACAACACAGTGCATGAGCTTAAGTTAGCGTGCGATGCTTCCAGTTACAGTGTAGGAGCTGTCATAAGCCACATAATGGATGATGGTCAAGAGAAACCAATCGCGTTCGCATCACGAACCCTCACAAAGAGTGAAAGAAATTATGTGCAAATTGAGAAGGAAGCACTCGCCATAGTGTTAGGAATCAAGAAATTTCAACAGTTCCTGATTGGCAGAAAGTTTACCCTGATAACCAACCACAAACTGCTCCTAGCAATATTGAGGCCCAAATCTGCCATCCCTGCAATGGCCGCATCAAGAATGTAACATTGTCTTGTCACAATATGACTACATGATTGAATATCGCACTTCAAAGCAGAACGCAATTGCAAATGTCTTGTCCAGGTTGCTGTTGTGTCTGTGTGTTGATAGAGACACTGAAGACAGGAGTTGGTTCATAGGTGTTTACTAAGCAAAGTCTGGAGGGGAACTAACGGATATAACACAATATACAGGCTTATATAGCCCGAGTGGCCATTACCGGCATTACAGCACACATGGGGCTCTTAAGGCACATACACTACAATTCCTCCCCTTTTAGCTAACCAGTACATAATATTTTAAGTAATTATTAATTACATGTTATAAGAAAAATAATATACACATTGCTGCAGTTAATTATAAGTCAGTCTCTCTGGAGGCTTCCTGACTCGGTCCGGATAACGCCTCGGTGGTGTAGTAGTTTCTGGTGCTGTAGTAGGTTCTTTTGGCAAGGCTGATTCGGCTTGAATGCCAGTGTCGGGTTCATCGGGTTCCAGTATCACCGGATCGGAGGTAGATATGGGTATCTCTACTTTATCGTTAGGTGTATAAAGTTGTGGTGTAGGTTGTCCCTTTTCGGATGACTCTATGATTTGGTCAGCATGACGCCTTATTACGCTTTCTCCGATGTCCACGGTATACATCAGTGGTCCTAGTCGTGTGCAGATAGTTCCAGGCTGCCATTTCTCGGTACGGTAGTCCCGGGCCAAAACTTGTTGACCTATCTGGAAGGTTCTAGTTGGTCTTTCATTCATGCCTTGAAATTGTCGGTTCTCCACGTCCCTTCTGATGTTGGGCTTGATCAAATCCAGCCGGCATCTTAGGTTTCTATTGAAGAACATCATGGTGGGAGTTTGGTTGGTAACCATATGTGTTGCATTCCTGTATGCGAACAAGAAGTTATCCACCTTCTGCTGAAGTTTTATGTCTTCATTACCCATGGCCTTTATGGCCTTCTTGAAGGTCTGGACAAACCTTTCAGCCAATCCATTGGTGGCGGGATGGTATGGGGCGGACGTGTAGTGCTTAACCCCATTGTTTTTTAAGAACTTCCTGAATTCTTCGGACACAAATTGCGGTCCATTATCAGAACAGATCTGTTCCGGCAGCCCATTCCTGGCAAATATGGTCCTTAATACTGTGATGGTTTTTTCCGTGGTGGTGGAGGACATTTTATTACCTCCGGCCACTTGGAGTGTGCATCAACCGCGATTAAGAACATTGAGCCCATAAATGGACCAGCAAAGTCGATGTGTACCCTTTGCCAGGGAGATGAGGGCCACTCCCATGGATGTAGAGGGGCTTGGGGTGGAGCGTTTTGGACCTTCTGGCATCCTAGGCAGCTCTTGGTCATTTCTTCTATGTCTCCATCGATACCTGGCCACCATACAAACGCTCTGGCTAGGTTCTTCATTTTCACTCCACACAGATGCCCCTCGTGAAGCTCCTTTAGCACTTTATCCTGGAGTTTGAGTGGAATCACCACTCTGGATCCACACATCAAGGTTCCTCGGCATACTGACAGCTGTTCTCTTCTTTGCGAGAATGCTGGCAACAGTGGTTCGCCATGTGCTGGCCATCCCTTCACCATTAAGTCGTAGACTCGTGAGAGAGTCGGGTCATTTCTCGCTTCCTTTTCAATGGCAGAATTTGTTACTGGTAGACATTCCACTATGGTAGAGTGGAACATCTCCACTGGGTCTACTCTAGGTGCCTCTTCTACCATTGGCAACGGTAGGCGCGATAAACCGTCAGCAATCCCATGCTGTTTTGATCCTTTGTATTCTATGTTGTATTGGTGTGCCCCTAGAAAAAGGGACCACCTCTGTAGCCTTTGTGCTGTCATAATGGGAACACCCTTTTTAGGGTTGAATATGGAGATGAGGGGTTGATGGTCAGTCAACAAGGTAAATTTTTGTCCGTGTGGGTAATGGTTGAATTTCTTCACTCCCCATACCAGGCTGAGTGCTTCCCTGTCGATTTGGGCATAGTTACGCTCAGCTGAGTTCAATGAGCGTGACGCAAAAGCTATCGGCCGTTCCGAGCCATCAGGGAATTTATGCGATAATACTGCTCCTATGCCGTAAGGGGATGCATTGCACACCAGTCTGATTGGCAGTGATGGGTTGTAATGAGCCAAAACTTCTTTGGATGTGATTAAGTCTTTGCATTTATGGAAGGCACGTTTACAGTCTTCGCTCCATTTCCAAATCACTCCTGTTTGTAGCAGTTCATTAAGAGGGTGTAGAAGAGTTGATAAGTTCGGTAAAAATTTATGATAGTAATTTATCAATCCCAGGAACGACCTTAATTGTGAAACATTTTCAGGTGCTGGGGCTTTTATGACCGCTTCAATTTTTTCAGGTGACTTATGCAACCCTTCCCTATTAATTATGTGGCCACAATATGATATTTGATTTTGGAAAAATTCACACTTGGGGCGATTTGCTCGTAGGCCCCGTTCTCTCAGTCTAGTGAGCACCTGCTCCAAATTGGCAAGGTGCTCGTTGTCGTTTTCTCCTGTTACAAGGATGTCGTCTAGGTAGCATTGAGTACCCGGAATCCCTTGGAGGACTTGCTCCATAGCTCTTTGCCAGATAGCTGGAGCGGATGCTACTCCGAAAACCAGTCGATTGTACTGGTACAGACCTTTGTGTGTATTTATCATGAGATATTTTTTAGTGGCCTCTTCAACCTCCATCTGTAGATATGCCTGTGCCAAGTCAATTTTGGTGAAACGTTTCCCTCCGGATAGTGAGGCGAAAATATCTTCTATCCTCGGAAGAGGGTACTGTACCATGTGAAGGACCGGGTTTACCGTCACCTTGAAGTCTCCACAGATGCGAATTTTTCTCTGTTCCTCAGATTTATCATTATTCAATGCTTTCTTCATGACTGGAACGATGGGTGTTGCCCACTCGCTCCAATCTATTTTGGATAATAAGCCTGCATTTTCCAAATTCTCCAGCTCTGCCTCGACTGCTGGACGAATTGCGTATGGCACTGGTCTTGCTTTAAAAAACTTGGGAATTGCTGCATCTTCCACTTTTATTGAGGCGGTGATGCCTTTCAAGGTTCCTAGTTTCTCTTGAAACACTTCTTTGGCGTTGGCCAAGATGTCTTTTAATCGTTCAGGTATGACGTCATCGTCGTTTTTTTTTCTTACTGGTCACCGTCAGTGCCTGAATGGAGTGCCAGTCTAAACGTATTTTCCTGATCCATTCACGTCCTAACAGCGGTGGGCCACCATCTTGTAGAATGTATAAATACAACTTTTGTATTTCCTTGCCGTTGTATACAACAGGCACCCTTCTTTTTCCTTTGGGGTATACTTTCTGCCCCATATATGTTTTTAAGATAATGGATGTGTCTTTTAAAGGTATATGCGGAAATAGCCTCTCGTAATCCCGTCGATTTATTACGGTCAGAGCTGATCCTGTATCTAGCTCCATTTTAACTGGGGACCCTGCTATCGGAGGGTAACCCAAATGGTCTGGTAATCATCTTTGGCAAGTACATTGTGTAATTTGAGACAGCTTAGTCTCTTCTTTTCGGAGTCGCTATCGCTCTTCTGGTCTTCGGAGCTACTGTCCGTCATCATTTGTACCTTTCTGTACTTTTCTTTATTGATTTTTTTTTCCTGTCTGTGGATTTATTTTGTCCAGATCGGCATACCCGTGCAATGTGTCCAATCTTTCCGCATTGCCTGCATGCTTTGTCCTTGAACCAGCAGTCCCTCTGGTCATGGGTGGATCTGCCGCAGCGATAACATCTCTCGAAACCCTGTGTTATTTCATGGGTGCCGAAGTCCGGTGTCTTTTGTTGTATTTCTGCAGCTCCTCTTGCGGCTGCTTCGTATGATACAGCCATACTGAAAGCCTTGTCCAGTGTTAAATCTTTTTCAGAAAGCAGCCTTTTCTGTGTTCCTTCACTTAAGAGACCGCAGACGAATTTGTCTCGAAGATAATCTGCTAGTCCTGCCCCGAATTGGCAGTGTTTTGATAGCTATCTTAATTCGGTGAGGTAACCAGCGTTACTTTCATTCTTGTGTTGATTTCTCTTGAAGAATTTGAATCGTTCCGCTATCAGCAGCGGTGTTGGGTTTAAGTGCTCCTGTAGGGTATCAACAATTTCTTTAAAATCCTTGTCCTTTGGTTTGGCTGGAGTGATTAAATTTCGTAACAGCCTGTATGTCTTTGCGCCCATTAGATTCAGCAGTACTGAAGCTTTTTTTTCATCTTCTATTCCATTTGCAGTGCAATATACCTCCACTCTTTCCACATATGTGGTCCAATCCTCTATCTCGCTATCAAAAGCATCAATATTGCCAGACTTAGGCATCTTAGAAAAGATATGGCGCTTCCCGCGCTTTTCTTTCTTTTCTGCAGAAAAGATATGGCGCTTCCCCGCCGCTGCTGCCGATGACAACGCTGTTTCCCGTGGTTTCCGTTCTTTTTTTATTTATTTATTTACAGTTGGAGACTCGTTCCCGCCGGACTTTCTCTCTAGGTCTGAACGCCGACCTTTTTGCAGTGCCGGCCATCTCCCGAGTGCTCCCTCCCCGTCTGTTACTGCTTGCCTCCGCTTTCGCTGCTTGGCCCAGCTGTAAAACCAGCCGCTGGAGCCCCAGCCTGACGCCCAGGAAGGATTAGCGCAGTACCTGCCACCAGCTTGGCCAGCTGCTGAAACCACAGCTTTTTCCACTTTCTTGATTCTTCTGGACGCCAGAGGAATCGATGTCCTTGAGGTGCTGCCGAATTGCAGGTAAGTCCGTTTCCACTTCATCGCCACTGTTGTGTCTGTGTGTTGATAGAGACACTGAAGACAGGAGTTGGTCCATAGGTGCTTACTAAGCAAAGTCTGGAGAGGAACTAATGGATATAACACAATATACAGGCTTATATAGCCCGAGTGGCCATTACCGGCATTACAGCACACATGGGGCTCTTAAAGGCACATACACTACAGTTGCCACATGAGGACTCGTGTGTTGGGAGTGAAGGTGCTATTTTCACGCTAGGTGCAGTTGACAAAGAATACAACTGAGATTGCAGATGAGACTCAAAAGGACTCAGTACTGAAAAGAGTGTATGAAAACACCTTGAATGGATGGACACAGAATTGAAACCATTCCATAACCATCATACTGAATTGTCTTGTGAGCAAGATTGTATTAAGTGGGGAAACAGAGTGGTGGTACCTACTTCTTTGAGAGATAGAATTCTGGCCGAACTTCATACTGAACATCCAGGGATCGTCAGTATGAAATCAATTGCAAGAAGCTTTGTTTACTGGCCTGGATTGGACTGTGATCTTGAATCACTTGTCAGCAAATGCAGCATTTGCCAAAATTGCAGAAACAAACCACCCAAAACTCCACTACAACCCTGGTCATGGCCAAGTAGACCTTTTCAGAGAGTACATGTAGACTTCTGTGAGAAAGCAAATGATTTTTTTCTGGTATTTGTAGATAGTCACTCAAAGTGGATTGAAGTGAAGCACATGGGTTCAAATACTACAACTGAACGCACCATAGATGTGTTGAGGTCTATCTTTGCATGTCATGGCTTACCTGAAGAGCTTATTTCTGACAATGGCCCTCAGTTCCATTCTGTTCTATTCCAAGAATTCATGAAATGAAACAGTATCAAACACACTCTCATTTCACCATATCACCCAGCTTCAAATGGAGCAGCCGAAAAGTCAGTCAGAATAGTAAAAGAAGCTCTGAAAAAGCAAGTGATGCAGGATTGTTCGGGACTCAGCATGAAGTAACATTTGACAAATTTCTTGCTGAAGTACAGAACCACTCCGCACACTACAACTGGATATACCCCAGCAGAACTCTTGATGAAGAGGAGATTGAAAACACGATTGAGTCTTGTTCAACCAAATTTGGCCTCAAGAGTTGAACAGAAACAGTTGAGTCAGAAACGTTATTATGATAACAATCAGAAAGAATACAGTTTCAAATAAAATGAGTGTGTTCCTGTTCTTAGTCATCCCCCTGGAAAATCGAGTTCACACAAGTGGGATGTAGGAATCATAATAGAGGTTGGTGGAACCAAGAGATATTTGGTTGAAATTGGTGATAACATCCGAAGTGTTCATGTAGATCAAGTGATCTCTGCTAGAGATGAACCAAGACGTGATCTTGAACCACTTGATCATGAACACATACTTGAGTTTGACTCAGTTCAGACTGAAGTACCAGATTCAAACAGATAGAAACAGGATCATCTTTGCGTTCAGAACCAAAAACAAAACAGCCCGAAAATTGGTTCAACACCAAAACCTTCTGTAAGGAGATCAGGAAGGCCTCGCAAACCTGTTATTAAATTGGATTTGTAGTTCAGTTAAAAGAAAAAAAGCCAGGAGTTTTTGTTATGTAGTACATGTAATGCTGGGAAAAGTGGGACCATAGTTTTGTTGTATTTGAGAGGGGAATACATACTTTTTTTTAAGGGGAAAGCAGTGCAATCATAAAATCATAGAATCATAGAATGGTTACAGCACAGAAGGAGGCCATTCAGCCCGTCAAGCCTGTGCCAGCTCTCTGCAAGATCACTTCAGCTAGTCCCACTCCCCCTCCCTTTCCCCATAACCCTGTAAAAAAAATTTCCTTCAGGTATGATGGGCCTTCAATAACCACAAAACTAGAAGTTATAGACTTAAACAAGTTGGCTTTTAATCACTAAGATCAGAGCTAACATCTCAACACGCCGACTGGTTCACAGGAATGAGTCATACAGATCCTGGGATCTTTATGTAAGAAAAGTCAGGGGTGGAGCCAAGAGCCAAGACCTGGAACCTCCCAGGTTAGTCGGGAAAGAGGAAGTGAAACTATACACAGTGGGGGAGGGTAATATACATGAGTGCAAAACGAATACAGGATCAAGACAAACAGATTTCATTACAAGGTACTTATCCAATTCCCCTTTGAACGCCACAATTGAGTCTGCCTCCACCACCCTTTTAGGCAGTGCATTCCAGATCCTAACCACTCGCTGTGTAAAAAAGTTTTTCCTCATGTCGCCTTTGGTTCTTTTGCCAATCACCTTAAATCTGTGCCCTCTGATTCTCAACCCTTCCGCCAATGGGAACAGTTTCTCTCTATATACTCTGTCTAGACCCCTCATGAGTTTGAATACCTGTATCAAATCTCCTGTCAGCCTTCTCTGCTCTAAGGAGAACAACTCCAGCTTCTCTAGTCTATCCACGTAACTAAAGTCCCTCATCCCTGGAATCATTCTTGTAAATCTTTCTGCACCCTCTCTAATGCCTTCACATCCTTCCTAAAATGCGGTGCCCAGAATTGGACACAATACTCCAGTTGAGGCCGAATCAGTGTTTTAAAAAGGTTCATCATAACTTCCACACTTTTGTACTCTATACCTCTATTTATGAAGCCCAGGATCCCGTATGCTTTTTTAACTGCTTTCTCAATCTGCCCTGCCACCTTCAACGATTTGTGCACATATACCCCCAGGTCTCTCTGTTTATGCACCCCCTTTAGAATTGTACTCTTTCGTTTATTTTGCCTCTCATTCTTCTACCAAAATGTATCACTTCGCACTTTTCTGCGTTAAATTTCATCTGCCACGTGTCTGCCCATTTCACCAGCCTGTCTATGTCTTCTTGAAGTTTATCACTATCCTCCTTACTGTTCACTATACTTCCAAGTTTTGTGTCATCTGCAAATTTTGAGCATGCTCAGTTGGCTCTGGCCTAATAAAGAAGCACATGGACTAGCAACTCATGGTGTCTCTGTCCTTCATTTCTTCTACCCACATATATTACACCAACAAATTGGCAGATGCAGAATATTTTGAAATGTATTTGTCCAAGGTTCTTCCTCTTTTTTTTTTACTTTGTCGAGTTATGTTTCCCATGTTTATATCCAATACTGCCTCCTGCTTTGTTGTCACAGTTTCTGTTTATTGAAAAGCAAAGTCAAAATTGTTCCTGCCTCAGGCAACCCAAAAACACAAGTTTTATTTACATTAAATTGTGCCATTTTACCATGGAAAACAATAGTTGAACTATGCAGTAATTTGGCTCTCATTTCCTACTACACACATGGAATTAGTGACAATCAAGCTGAATTACGGGAGGTATGTAGTTTTATCCTGTGGAATCAAGCATCTTGAATTTTGGTTGGGAATTCTGAAACTCATTTCATGTAGAGACCTGCTACAGCAGAGGAGAAAGTTTCTCAGTTGCTGAAGAGGTAGGAGGGAGTGATCTTGGCCTACAGAGCAAAGAGGGAGTACACATTTTACAATTCATTTACTTATCCATTTTTGCACACAGTACTCATGAAAAATAAATTGTGTCAACTTCTGAAATGTAACCAGTTCTCAAAGCTTCATCCAGCAAGAATTTCATTCTTGTAAGGTCATAAGGTATTGTATTAACTATATAACCAGTACAAAAATAGCATTTGCATACATTCCAATCTTCAAGGCTGTCTTTGACAAGTGGCATCTAATGCTTGGACCACATAAAAGCCAGGCAATGACCATCTCCAAAAGGAAAAAGCCCAGCCACCTCCCGCTGACCTTCAATGGCACTGCCATCACCTAGTCCCCCACCATCAGCATCTTGGTGGGGCGGGGGAGGGGTGTGTGCGAGGGCTTACCATTGACCAGAAGCTTAACTGCACCAGAGATATCAACACCATGGCTACAAGAACAAGGCAGATTCTGGGTGCAACAGGCGGCTCAGCTCTCAACCCCTCAAAGCCTCTCCACCATGTGCGAGGCATGTGATGGAATACTCAACACTGACCTGGATATGTGCAATAACACCAAAGAAGCTTGACAGCAGACAGAACAGCCCACTTGATCAGTGCCTCTGCCACTGGACTCAATATGTGCCCCATCCAGCACAGGCGCATTGTGGCTACAGTATGTACTATCCACCTTACACTGCAGCAACTCACCAAGCTTACCTCAACAGCAGATGTATGAGGAACCATCCATTGTATATTTTATTTCGGTGTAGGTACACACTCCTCTATCTGTTTCAGGTTATTTTCTCCTTCCCCACTCCCTTGATTTCTCCAGGTTATGCACTAACTGTGGTCCTGAGAAACTGTAAACAATTTGTTCCCAGGCTTTTAACTTTTATCCACTTTGAGCTGGGTCCCCTTTTATCGAACTGAACTTTGCCTTCTCTAGACCAGCACACTTATCTTTGACTCTTCATTGTCCTTTTCTATTTTTACACAGAATCTAACTATTCTGTGCTCACTATTTCCCAACTGTTCTTCTATTTTCACATTAGTTATTTCCCCCACCATTTCCCTGAACTAAATTGAGCAGTGTTCCTTTCATTAAGTGTGGATTAATTAAGGAAAGCCAGCACGGATTTGTTAAAGGCAAATCGTGTTTAACCAACTTGATCAAGTTTTTTGTTGAGGTAACAGAGAGGGTTGACGTGGTGTACATGAATTTCCAAAAGGCATTCAATAAAGCGCCACATAACAGGCTTGCCAGCAAAGTTGAAACCCATGGAATAAAGGGGACAGTGGCTACATGGATACGAAATTGGCTAAGTGACAGGAAACAGAGAGTAGTGGTGAATGGTTGTTTTCCGGACTGGAGGAAGGTATACAGTGGTGTTCCCCAGGGGATGGTTCTAGGACCACTGCTTTTCTTGATATATATTAATGGCCCAGAAATTTGGGTCGGAGGCTTCCCGCGGGTGCAAGCCTCCGACCGGCACTTACCAAGCGCGCCGGCCATTGAGCTGTGGGTCCGCGTGGGATTCTGATCCTGGGCCTCTCCAACTGCTGGCGCGCAGTGCTTGCGTATCCCAGGGGCGCAGTTAGTTCGATGCGTCCCCTGGGATCACGTGGGCCATGGAGAGCCAATGGTAGCAGGGAAATGCCCATACTTAAAATTGACAGAAAGAGCTGTCAAAACCATAAATACTATAAGCCCCAAAACATCACTAAATCTTCAAATAAATTTTTTTTTAAATCACATTTTTAAAATAACTATAAATTAAATAAAATAACTATTTTAAACAATAATTTAAATTTTTGAAAAAATTAATTACATTTTCTAACAGGGCTAAAAATAAACTTACCTTTAAAGTATTTAAAAATAATAAACCTATGGAAAAAATGTTTTAATTTTAATTAATTGACCACTTACCTTGTTAAAAGCAGGCCTTGTGCCTGCTTTTTATATATGTAACTCCTGGAGACTTACCCTCCCGGAAAAACCTGGAAATAAAATGTAAGTTCAATGCACACGCGCTGCCTCTCCGGCACACACGTTCCACCTCTGAACCCCTTCTTTCAAGGGAACGGAAGTTTCGGTTTCCCACGCATGTGCAGTGCATGCACGAAACCGGCACTTCCATTGGGCCTACGGGTGAGTACCCTGTGCGTACTCACCCGTGGAGACCCGAATTTCTGGGCCAATGACTTGGATGTGGGTGTACAGGGCACAATTTCAAAATTTGCAGATGACACAAAACTTGGAAGTATAGTGAACAGTGAGGAAGATAGTGATAGATTTCAGGAGAACATAGACAGGCTGGTGAAATGGGCGGATACGTGGCAGATGAAATTTAATGCAGAAAAATACAAAGTGATACATTTTGGTAGAAAGAATGAGGAGAGGAAATATAATCTAAAGGGTACAATCCTAAAGTGGGTGCATGAACAGAGAGAGACCTAGGGGTATATGTGCACAAATCGTTGAAGGTGGCAGGGCAGATTGAGAAAGCAGTTAGTTAAAAAAGCTTATGTGATCCTGGGCTTCATGAATAGAGGTATAGAGTACAAAAGTGTGGCAATTATAATGAAACTGTATAAAACACTAGTTCGGCCTCAATTGGAGTATTGTGTCCAATTCTGGGCACCACACTTTAGGAAGGATGTGTCGGTCTTAGAGAGGATGCAGAAAAGATTTACGAGAATGATTCCAGCGATGAGGGACTTCAGTTACGTAGATAGGCTAGAGAAGCTGGAGTTGTTCTCCTTAGAGCAGGGAAGATTGAGAGGAGATTTGATAGAGGTGTTTAAAATCATGAGGGGTCTAGACAGAGTAGATAGAGAGAAACTCGTCCTATTGGCAGAGGGGTCGAGAACCAGAGGACACAGATTTAAGGTGATTGGCAAAAGAACCAAAAGCAACCGAAGAAAACTTTTTAATGCAGCGAGTGGTTAGGATCTGGAGTGCACTGCCTGAAAAGGGTGGTGGAGGCAGACTTAATCACAGCTTTCAAAAGGGAGTTGGATAAGTACCTGAAGGAAAAAAAATTGCAGGGCTACAGGGAAAGGGCAGTGGAATGGGACTAGCTGAGGCGCTGTTGCAGAGAGCTGGCACAGGCTCGACGAGAAGAATGGCCTCCTTCTGTGCTGTAACCATTCTATGATCCTATGATTCTTGTCGGACGAGAAACATACTGATCTCGGGAGCAGTCCCGGATGCATTCCAAAAAGGTTTCCCACTTTGACCATATGCATTAGCTTTACTTCAGTCTATCTTGGGATAATTAAAATCACCCAATATTATTGCTCTGTTGTTCTTGCCTATCTCGGAATTGTCTGCAGATCTCCACCTCTATTGCATCTCCAATATTTAGGTGGCCTGTAATGCACAGCAAGAATTGTACAATTTTCCTTCCTATTTATTAGCTCTATCCATATACATTCTGTCTTAATGCAGCCATCTAGGACATCCTTACATTCTTTGGCTGTGATAGACTCCTTCACTAACACTTTCACACCTTTTTACCCTTCCTATCTGTCCTGAAAATGTTATAACCAGGAATATTAAGTTTACCGGTCCGGTCCGGACCAAACTTTAGCAGTTTTAGCTACTAAATCACTCTATAGTTATTAATGCTTCTAACTCTTCAATGTTGTTTTCAATGCTTTGTGCATTCAGATACATGACACTCAAACCTGACTCAATTTTTTTTGCAACATTAACCTTCCTTTTCCTGATTTTCTCATTAAATTTTTTGATATCCACTGACTCTTCTAGAACAGTGCTTTGATCTCTCACCACCTTATAGCCTGTTTCTTTCCTTTTCTCCTCTGATATTATAGAAGGTCAATCACCAAAGCCCCAGGACATCGCTGTAGGAGTTCCTCAGGGCAGTGTCCTTGGCACAACCATCTTCAGCAGCTTCATCAATGACCTTCCCTCCAACATAAGGTCAGAAATGGGGATGTTCGCTGATGACTGCACAGTGTCCAGTGCCATTCACAACTCCTCAGATAATGAAGCAGTCCATGCCCGCATGCAACAAGACCTGGACGACGTTCAGGCTTGGGCTGATAAGTGGCAGGTAACATTTGCGCCACAGAAGTGCCAGGCAATGACAACTCCAACAAGCGAGAGACTAAACACTGCCCCTTGACATTCAATGGCATTACCATCACCGAATCCCCCACCATCAACATCCTGGGGGGTCACCATTAACCAGAAACTTAACTGGGCCAGCCACATAAATACTGTGGCAACAAGAGCAGGTCAGAGGCTAGGTATTCTGCGGTGAGTGTCTCACCTCCTGACTCCCCAAAGCCTTTCTACCATCTACAAGGAACAAGTAAGGAGTGTGATGGAATACTCTCCACTTGTCTGTATGAGTGCAGCTTCAACAACACTCAAGAAGCTCGACACTATCCAGGACAAAGCAGCCCGCTTGATTTGCACCCCCTCTACCACCTTAAACATCCACTCCCTCCACCACCGACGTACCGTGGCTGTAGTGTGTACCATCTACAAGATGCACTGCAGCAACTCACCAAGATTTCTTCAGCAGCACCTACCAAACCCGCGACCTCTTCCACCTAGAAGGACAAGGGCAGCAGATGCATGGGAACACCATCACTTCCAAGTTCCCCTCCAAGCCACACATCATCCTGACTTGGAAGTATGTCACCGATCCTTCATCGTCACTGGGTCAAAATCCAGGAACTCCCTACCTAACAGCACTGTGGGAGTACCTTCACCACACGGACTGCAGCGGTTCAAGAAGGCGGTTCACCACCACCTTATCAAGGGCAACTAGGGATGGGCAATAAACGCTGGCTCTGTCAGTGATGCCCACACCCCATAAAAATGAATTTAAAAAAAAATTAGCGCACTATTTATTTCAGCTAAACTTTGTGCTTTCATTCAGTTTTATTAATCCTGTTCTCCTTCTCTAGTCTCAAAACAAGACTTTCCTCACCCCCTTGCCATATTATTTTAAATCCTTCCCCCCTACTCAATTCACCTTTTCCACAAAGAAATTGGTGCCATCTTGGTTCAGGTGAAAGTTGTCCATTCAGTACAGCCTTCCCTAGTTCCAGAAATCGCTCTGATGCCCCAAGAATGTGAATCCTTCCCTCTTGCACCAGCCCTGCAGCCACATGCTGTTTTTCCAAATCTTCTTCTCCTTAACCTGTCCGGTGCCTGGTACAGAAAGCAATCCAGACATTACCACCTCAAAGTCTTGCTTTCAATCTAGTGCCTAGCTTCTTAAACTCCCTCTGCAAGAACTTAAGCATACTTTTATTTATATCATTGGTTTCATTGTCGACCACAAATTTTGGCTGCTTTCCCTCCCTTTTCAGAAGTTCTTCCACATGTTCTGTGATGTCCTTTATCCTGGTACTAGGGAGGCAAGATACCATTCGGGACTCCTGGTCATGACTGCAAGAAACGCTGCCTATTCCACTGACTATAGAATCCCCACTACTACCACTCTAGCCGCTCTTGTATTCTTGCAGTCTACCTTTTTCTAACGCCACCCCATCCCTGGTAGTTCCTTGCCCAACTGTGCCACAACATTGCTCAAAACCACCCACATCTGAATCGATGTCTACCTCATACTTATCCAACATTCAGTATCTTTTGGACAGTTCCAGTAACCCAGAGGTTCCCTGCACTTATGAGTCCTGTCTTCCTTTGCTGCCTCTGCTATGGTCACCACTTCTCTCTTTCTACATGATCCTTGTATCCTGAATTGCCAAGCACTGCCTTTTGGGTGACTGCATTTTGGGGAATGCAATCCAGACACCCCTCATCCTCTCTGATGCTGCAGAGTGTGGCCAATTACAGAGAAGAACTGCTCCAGAGACTCAGGCCTCGATTTTAATGGAGGAGGCGGGATGGAGTCGGGTTGCCTGGTGGGCGGGTTTCGGACCCGCTGCCGGTTTCAGCTGCTCCCGATGTCCCATTTTGGTTCAATCGGACCAATTAGTCCCGTCGTGTGTGCTGCCTGCTGCAGTGAGTGGGAACGGGTCTGTTGGTCTGCACTGATGAGGTCATTGCTGCATTTGTTTTTAAGGGCTCCATGTAGCCTCAGCCTCTCATTTCTCGTTACTGCTGTAGCTTGAATGGGCCAAGGTGACCATGAGTGCTGCGAAAGCCAAGGCTGCTCCCTGATTCACTGAGGACTCCCTGCAAGCTCTTGTGGAGGGAGTAAGAGGACGCAGGGAGATTCTGTTCCCTCTCGATGGCCGGAGGAAGGCTCCTCAACAGACAAAGGCAGCCTGGCTGGAGATTGCTGAGGTGGTCAGCAGAAGGTCGCTATGTCCACGCACCTGGCTGCAGTGCCAAAAATGCTTCAATGATCTTCTGCAAACATCAAAGGTGAGTATCACATCACACTGACCTTCACTCTGCTTCCCTTCTCTTCTCGGCACCAGCACTCTGCATTGTCAGCCTCCTCCTCCACATCACACCTTACCCTTACTTCCCTTGCACTCTTACCTATCCCTCTCTCTCTCTGTACTGAATCACTTCACCATCCTACTATACACCCCTCACACTCACTCTCACTGCTTTGCAATGACAACAACTACACAGGGAGGCAGCTTCCTCTTGCCACCTCACTCTATCTTGGTCTCCCTCTAAGCTTCTAGATTTTGGATTCTTCACACTCACTCCATCACTCTTGCTGAAACTTGACTTGTGTCCCTCCTTGCAGGAAAAGATAGCCCACAATAAGAGGGAGACAGCAAAGAGAGGAGGAGGCACACCATCCCTAGCCACATTGACAAACGCTGAGGGGGCTGCTCATGACATCGTGGGAGGTGGCGAGGAGCTTGAAGTGGGGAACGGAGAGATGGGCGCTCTAGAGGAAGCTGGTGACAGAATGCATTTTCATCCCTCCCATTTACAATTCATGATTGACTGCAATGGCATATGTTGCTCATAGAGATTGACTTCTGATCATCTGCACAAAAGGATGTGTCGGCTACCTCCAAATCAGACATCTAACTCATGCCTTTACTCTCCCACAGGACCACTGAGAGACCCCTCCCCACTGTCCAGGAGGAAGAGCCGGACGACTCCTCAGAGGAACCTGCAGCCTCTGAGGGAGCAGCATCACTAGAACTCAGCGCACCCAGCGCAGAAATGCACACCTCGGTGGGGCCTTCGGGAGATAGATTAGTTTTGTCACCTGGTGTATCACAGCTCACAAGTGAGCATCAGCAGATGGTGGAGACAGGGACAGCAGTGGAGAGTCCTCGTCAGAGGCCGCGGCACTCTCCTAGCTCTGCTCAGCTGCATGTAGACGCTGTGCCTCTGGGGCCATCCAGAAAGAGAGCGGTGCTGGAACTTCAGGAACAAGTGCAGGTGTCTCTGACAGGGTTTGCATCCAGGGTGTGCAGAGAATGGATGACTCCATCTCTAACATGAGCACTGCCTTTGTGGAGGCAATGGTGCATGAACGTTCCACCATGGAGAGGGTGGCAACCGCCATGGAGGACATAATTCGCTAGACTAACGAAAACATGGTCACTCTTCAAAATAGATTGTCTGCAATGGAGGAGAGATGGGCATCTACTGAGGAGAGACACCAGAGCTTCATGGACATCCTTGTTATGAGGACTGTCAGTACAGAGAAGGATTCTCATGGCCTCCCTGATGTGCAGCCACTTGCTAGCACTGAAGTGCGGCTGACCCATGAGAGGGATGTTGGTGGCAGGCAACAAGGAAGTGTGGGCTCTTCTCCAAGTGCTCACACGACCATGCCACTGCGGAGCCCTCAGTTAGAGCCCCACATTCCACCCCAAACTGAGATGGCCGTCTCAGCCCCTGCACAGCCGCAGGAAGAGAAGACTGTGGAGGAGCCCTCCCAGGCTCCCAAACCCAGAGTACGCCCGCCAAAGGTGTCTAAGCAGGCGCAGCATCAAAGTGAGCAAGGTGCCTCTACATCTGCTGAAGCCACAGGGGAAGCACCACATAGAAGCACGCGTAAGAGGAAGTTAACACACAGATAGTCAGAAGGGTAGTCACTTGGGTGTTTTATTGTGCTGCAAAGTATCGAGTGTCCCCCTTTTGTGATGTCATTAAACAAAAGTGATGGCAAAGAGTTAAGGTTCTGTTCTATGTGTACTGGGAAATGGAAATTGCACAGTTAGGGCTCAGGGCTAATTCTATTTATAATGATGGAGGTGACAGTGATCAGAAAGCACCGTTTATTGGACAGATGATGTATGGTGTGTTAAGAATCTCAACCTTATATTTATCTCCATCTGCCAACCACCTGTGTTTGAAGCATAAGCTCACACGAATCTGGCATGGATGAGTGCTTCCCTTGCCTGTCGGCTGTGGTGTATGTAACCTGTTCCACCTCAAGAGAACTACCTTAAGAGATGAACTACTTTCTCTTGGCTGCTGTATACTGTAATACCGGTGGTGACCACACCAGTATATAAACGTTGTGTAGTGATTTGCTGGGCAGTTCAGCCCTGACCTCCGAATAGTAAAGACCTGTTAAAGTTATTCTTGTTGTCTGTGTCCAGTGATTTATAATAAACATAACTGGGACACACAGACTCAACAGTGGCGACGAGTCCGATCTTACCCTGCGGCAGTTTTACATCCAAGGCAGCTTCGTCCTCAGAACGGGCGTCGAGAAGAGGCATCCGCCCTCATCATCCTGCTGAGCACCACATCACACGGGAGGCATCGAGAGCCCGGGTTAAAAAGAAAAATTCTGACCACGAAGCCCTCCATCAGCGACAGGCAGTGATCATCCCTTCTACCACGGTGGTGGGTAAGCCGATCAGCGACACGAGCAGAAAGTCGGCCGCGTTGGCTGTGGAGTAGGGGAGGGAAAACGGAGGAAAAAGGGCGGAGAACTCGACCGCGGCCGGTGAAAAGGGCCGGGCTGCAATCGGGGCCGAGAGGCGCAGCGACTGGGGCAGCGTTAAGGCCACGAGAACTGTGGAGAACTCAACCGCAGCCGGTGTAAAGGACCGGCCTGCAAGTGGGGCGGAGAGGCGCAACAGCAGGGGAAGCGTGAATGCCCACGGGAACCGCGGGGGGAGCAAAAAAAGCAGCATCGGGGAATTGAGAACCGCTGGGGAGGCGAGAACGGCAGCAGCACGGCAATCGCCATTGCAGCCAGCGGGGGAAGAAGGCAAACGCGGGAAGCCGCCATTGTAGTCGGCGGGGGAAGAAGGCGAGCGCGGGAAAAACCGCCAAGCGCGGGAAGCCGCCATTTTAGTAGGCGGGGGAAGAAGACAAGCGCGGGAAGCCGCCATTTTGGGAAAAAGAAAATTTAAAGAAACTTGCAAGGATGCCTAAACATGGTAACATCAATGCTTTTGATAGCGATGTCGAAGATTGGGCCACGTATGTAGAACGCATGGAAGTTTATTGTAAAGCAAATGAGGTACCAGATGATAAGAAAGCACTAACCTTATTAAACTCAATGGGTGCGAGGACGTACGGGCTATTGAAGCACCTTGTATCACCAGATAAACCGGCGGATCAGACTTTCGCGAATATTGTTACTGTCCTGAAAAATCATTTAAACCCCACGCCGCTGCTGATAGCGGAACGATTTAAATTTTACAGAAGAACGCAGCTGAAAGAAGAAAGCAACGCTGAATTCTTAATTGAACTGCGTAAGCTATCAAAGTACTGTCAGTTTGGAACAGGACTAGCAGATGCGCTGAGAGATAAATTTGTGTGTGGATTGTTAAAAGAAGGAACACAAAAGCGACTGCTAGAAGAGAATGATCTTACGCTTGATAAAGCTGTCACTATTGCAGCATCGCACGAAGCCGCAGCGAGAGGCACTGCGGAAATGCAGCTAAGGTCATCGGAACTCAGCACCAATCAAATGGCCTTGGGTGCAGTAAAGTGTTATCGTTGTGGAAAGGCAACGCATGATCAGAACCAGTGCTGGTTCAAAAAATCAGGAATGCAGAAAATGTGGCAGGCTTGGTCACATAGCTAAAGTATGCCGGTCAGGAAAGAAGACCAGCAACAAAAAGTCACCGCAGGAAAAGTGCAGAAAGGTACACAAGGTGACAGAGAACAGTTCAGATGAACAGAAGTCAGATTCAGACTCCAGCAGTAAGGAACTGGGTTGTCTAAGAGTACACAATGTGGGTAATGAAGCAGACCTCCAAACTATCTGGGTCACACTTCAGATAGCAGGAGTCCAAGTGAAGATGGAATTGGACACTGGATCGGCATTGACGGTCATGAATAAGCAAGATTACAAAAAGGTTATTCCCACATATTCCCCTACGGGATACGGAGATTGTATTGAAAACATACACGGGGCAAAGAGTATACCCCATCGGAAAGATAAAGGTAAAGGTGGTCCACAAGGGCAAAGGAAGCCGAGGAATGGACTTATATGTGCTACCTGAGGGAGGTCCACCACTACTGGGACGGGAGTGGATCAGGAGAATAAATATGGACTGGCATTCCTTAAAAGCACTAACGGTAGATTCCGATAAAAAAGATGTCAAACCTAAACGATTGTCCAGAATATTGGACGATGCTAAAGAGGTTTTTCCAACAGGGACTGGGAACACTGAGAGGAATTACGGCAACCATCAAGGTTGAAGAACATGCAAACCCGAAATTTTTCAAAGCCAGACCGGTACCTTATGCGATACGACCTGCTGTGGAAGCTGAGCTGGAAGGGCTAGAACGTTCAGGAGTACTGTCTAAGGTGGACTGGAGTGAGTGGGCCACGCCCATTGTTCCTGTCATGAAGCGTTCATCGAGCAACAAGCCGGGGGAACCGGGGAAGGTTCGCATCTGTGGAGATTTCAAGATCACTGTTAATCCGGTGCTTCACACGGTGCAATATCCGCTTCCGCGGATTGAGGATATCTTCGCTTTGTTGTCTGGCGGGAAACACTTCACCAAGATAGACCTGGCGCAGGCGTACTTACAGATGGAAGTTGAGGAAGAGTCACGCCAGTATCTCACAATCAACACGCATAGAGGCTTGTATCGGTATAATAGACTGGTTTTTGGAGTGGCATCGGCTCCAGCAATTTGGCAGAGGGCCATGGAGCAGGTATTACAGGGAATTCCAGGCACACAATGTTACCTGGATGATATTCTGATTACAGGAGATGATGATGAGGAACATCTTGCAAATTTGGAACTGGTGCTCACCAGATTGAAAGAATATGGACTTCGAGTTAATCGCCAGAAATGTGAGTTCTTTCAGAAGCGGATCTCGTACTGTGGTCATGTCATTGACCAGGAGGGGCTTCATAAGTCTCCTGACAAGATCGAAGCTGTTGTGAAGGCTCCCGCTCCGGATAATGTATCCCAGTTGAGGTCGTTCCTAGGGTTGATTAACTATTACCATAAGTTTCTGCCAAATTTATCCACGGTGCTGCACCCGCTGAACGCTCTTTTGCAGAAGGGAGTACCATGGAAGTGGAGCGAGGACTGTAAGAGGGCCTTTCGCAAAAGCAAGGCATTGATCACCTCAGAGGAAGTGTTGGCTCACTTCAACCCAACGCTGCCTATTCGTTTGGCTTGTGATGCTTCTCCATATGGTATTGGGGCAGTACTCTCACAAGTTGCCAAATGGCTTGGAGAGGCCAGTCGCGTTCACATCCAGATCATTGACCTCCGCTGAGCGCAACTATGCTCAGATAGATAGGGAGGCTCTCAGCCTTGTGTGGGGAGTAAAGAAGTTTAATCATTACCTGCAGGGCCAAAAGTTTACGCTACTGACAGACCACCAGCCGTTGGTATCCATTTTTAACCCTAAGAAGGGTGTTTCGGTGATGACAGCACAGAGGCTCCAGAGATGGTCCCTTTTCCTAGGGGCACATCAATATCAGATTGAATTCAAAAGGTACAAAGCAGCATGGTAATGCTGATGGGCTGTCGCGCCTGCCACTACCTACAGCGGAGGAGGCACCGACGGTTGACCCTGTTGAGTTATTTCACTCGACCATCATCGAATGTTTACCAGTCACCAATGCAAGTATTGAAAGAGAAACCAGGAACGACCCGACACTGTCCCGGGTCTACGAATTGACAGTGAAGGGATGGCCAGCACATGGTGATCCACTGTTACCGGCATTCTCAGCAAGACGAGAACAGCTGTCCGTCTGTCAAGGAACATTGATGTATGGAACAAGGGTGATTATTCCTCCTAAGTTAAGAGAGAGAGTTCTAAAGGAACTGCATGAAGGTCATCTGGGGGGAGTCAAGATGAAAAGCCTTGCTAGGGCTTATGTGTGGTGGCCGGGTATCGACCAACAGATAGAGGATCTGATGAAAAGCTGCTCAGGGTGCCAAAAAGTTCAAAATGCACCTCCGATTGCACCGCTGCATCCATGGGAATGGCCTTCAACCCCATGGCAACGTGTACATATTGACTTTGCTGGTCCATTCATGGACTCCATGTTTTTAATTGCGGTGGACGCACATTCTAAATGGCCAGAAGTGATTAAGATGACTACCACTACCTCGGAAAAGACGATCGCGGTGCTAAGAACGATATTTGCAAGAAATGGATTGCCAGAACAAATATGTTCAGACAACGGACCGCAGTTCGTGTCAGAAGAATTCCAGAAATTCATGAAGAAGAATGGGGTGAAACATTATACCTCTGCCCCATATCATCCGGCTACAAACGGGTTGGCCGAGAGATTTGTACAAACGTTCAAAAAAAGCAATAAAGGCCATGAGCGAAGATCAGATTCCACTACAACACAAGGTGGACAATTTCCTACTGGCATATCGAAACGCCACTCATGCAGTGACAAACCAAAGTCCTGCCATGATGTTCTATAACAGGAGGTTGCGGTCCAGGTTGGACTTGTTAAAACCAAATGTGCGGAGGGAAGTCGAAAACAAACAGTTCCAGCATATAAATAACAAGACCACTCGGAGTTTCGAAATAGGACAACCAGTGTTAGCCCGGGACTATAAAAATGAGAAATGGCAATCTGGAACAATTCGGGCCAGACAAGGACCCCTGATGTACACGGTAGATATTGGTGAAAATGTAATATGACGTCATGCTGACCAACTGGTAGAATCGAGAACAAGGGTCGAACCCAGGGTTACGGCAGAGACAACCGTGGAAGAAGTTAGTGAACCTGAAGCATCTACCTCAGAAGTGAATGTACCTGATGATGATGTCCAATCCATAAGAGATCAACTAGATGAGTCACCCCAGCAACGAGAATCAGAGACCCCTGAAAGGTGTTATCCAACTCGGATCAGGAGGCCTCCTCAGAGACTGAATCTTTGAACTGTTTTGCATGAAGTTGTATATATATATATGTTATTATGTTATGTTAAATGGGGGATATACACTGTTAAGCTAAAAAGGGAGGATTGTGGTGTATGTAACCTGTTCCACCTTAAGAGAACTACCTTAAGAGATGAACTACTTTCTCTTGGCTGCTGTATACTGTAATACCGGTGGTGACCACACCGGTATATAAACGTTGTGTAGTGATTTGCTGGGCAGTTCAGCCCTGACCTCCGAATAGTAAAGACCTGTTAAAGTTATTCTTGTTGTCTGTGTCCAGTGATTTATAATAAACATAACTGGGACACACAGACTCAACATCGGCCAGCAATGTGTTCGCGTGCTGCTGCATTGGCCACATCTGGCCCCGCAAGGCGTGCCTCCTCCTCATCCTCCTCCTCCTCATCCTCTTCGTTGTCCTCTTCCTCATCCTCCTCCTCTTCTTCCGAGGAGTTTGTGTGCTGAGCCACTTGGTCATCTGGCAGCACTAAGCCTCGCTGCTGTGCGATGTTGTGCAGGGCACAGCAGACTACAATGATTCTGGACACCCTGGCTGGTGCATACTGGAGGGTTCCACCAGATCTCATCGGTGACATGACCCACTTTTTCAGGGGATAGCCCTTGTCGCCAAGTAGCCATCTGTAAAGTTGGGTTGGCGGATGGAAGAGCTGAAGCACAGTAGACCAGCGCAGGATGAAGGAGCCATGGCAACTGCCGGGGTACTTTGCGCAAACATGCATGATGATCTTCCTGTGGTTACACACCAGCTGGACGTTCAGGGAGTGGAATCCATTGCGGTTAACAAATACAGCTGGGTAATGATAGGGGGCCCTAATGGCTACATGTGTGCAGCCTGCCATATTTGCAAAGCCAACCGCACGCGCGGTCACACTTTCGCCATCTAAGGAGAAGTGGATGTAATTGTGCAACTTTGCAAAGAGGGCATCGGTAACTTGCGTGATGCAGGTGCGTGCGGCTGACTGGGAGATGCCGCTGATGTCTGCAGCTGATCCCTGGAAGGAGCCTGAAGCAAAGAAGTTGAGTGCTGTGGCGACTTTGACAGCCACTGGTAAGAAGTGTCCACATGCTCCTCTGGGCTCCAGGTGTTGGTGCAGCATTGCGCAGATATCAGCGACTACGTCTCTAGAAAGTCTCAGCCTCCTTTGGCACTGCTGCTCAGTCATGCTGAGAAAGCTGCTCCTCTGCCTGTAAACCCTGTGTTGGGGGTATCTCCTGCGGCGAGGTGCAGCTCTGCGCTGAGGCCCTCCACCCTGTGCATCATCAGGTGGGTGAGGAGGAGGTTGGTGCTCCTGGTGCTGGTGCTGTTGTTGTGGCTGGTTGAGCTGCTGCCATGGCTGCTCTTCCTCAGAACCTGACGACCAGGATGAGAGGATATAAATGGTTCCCATACGTTTGCTATAGATTTGAATTGAGGAAAGAAGCTTGTAAGCGCACAGTCAAAAGGGCCTGAGGATATTCCAAGCAGGTGACACTGCAGATGGCTCTCAGCTTGAACACTCACAAATTCAATAGAGTTGCAAAATCTTTGTCAAAACATCAAACAACAAAGTTGTGGCATTTGAATGTTAGCCATGTAGCAGGAGCACTTTTAAGCAGCTGCAGCAAATTCCAACAATTCATGACCTCGCGAAACCCGACTCATTGCAGCTGGTGTGTTTCTCAGAAGATGGGAAACATGGACAAAATGCACCAAAATCAGAAACCCCTATTAAAATAGGATTAGAAAGGCAGTTAACAAGCTGTTAACTGCCTTAAGTGCCTTCTCTGCCGTTTGGTGTCGGGTCAGTTCAGGAGCTGCTGACCCGACACTTGTGAAAGTAGCGTGGAGGCGGGACAGCGGTGGGTTCGCATCCCGCCGGCAGTTTTTCCAATTTTCGTTGCTGACCCGCCTCCAAACCCGCCCTCTCAGCTGAATTAAATTCACGGCCTCAAGTTTAAACACAAGCTCCACACCCGAAAGCTTAACTCATTTGTTCTCTCCACAGATGTTCGCTGACAAGCTGAATGTTTCCAGCATTTTCTGTTTTTGTTTATGCTTTCCAACACCTGCAGATTTTTGTTTTTTGTCTAACAAGAATTAAGCTCCACTTACTCACTTCACACAAGCACTAATTATATAGAAATACCTCCTGTCCAGCTGCACCTCAAGGCTAAACTTTCCACTGACGGAACACGGCTCCAGATTGAGCTCTCCACACTCAGCTCAATTTTACACCCTCTTCATTTACACAACAGCTTAACTGCCAATCAAAGAGCAGCTAATCACATCTCTTTTCTAACCAATTAATTTATATTACCTCTCAAACCAGCTCAAAGTTAAGGCGCCAAATTATCAGTTTTAAAAGGCTCCTAGGATGGAATGGCTAAAATGAAGTAAAAATCATATCAAAATACAAAATACAAGTCAATGAAAATTTCAGTTGTTATGGTTCAATCACTTCCACAGAGACTAAACTCCTCACTCTTCTGGCCTTCCACACTCTGTTGGTTTCTCATAGCTCTAGATTCAGCTAAGATTTATTGGGGGTGAAATTGTATCAGGTCCAAAAACAGCGGTGCAGGGAGCAATGTTCCCTCAAATTTTTTTTTGTACTGAGCGGGCCACGAATTCCTTTGAGCACAACCTCTTCGTCTGTGAGCAAATGTTATAACAACAACAACAACATTTACTGCAACAACTTTTACAACAACAACAGCAACAGCAACCACTTAAAAGCATATATGCAGTAATGCCATATTGCCACCCCACCATCTCAAATCATGAGACAATCAGACAAGGTTCTATACAAGTTTAACATAACTTCCCTGCTTTTGAATTCTATTCCTTTAGAAATGAGCCCCAGTGCTTTATTTGCACTTTGATGGCTTTTTTAACTTGCGTTGCTACTTTTAATGATTTGTGAATCTATACCCCTAGATCTATACCCCTAGCCCTCTACTCCATTTAGACTCTTTGGGCACGATCTTGCCAGCCCTGGGGAGGCGGGACTGCTGGGAAAATGGCAGAATTTGGGGGCGGATGCCCAGCCCACCCCCAACCAGCCTCCGTGCCATCTCCCCAGGAGGTGGGTAGCCGTCCTGCGCCGGGTCCCATCTCCTTGGAGGCGGGAAGGGATTAAAGCCTATTAACTGCCTGTTAACAGGTAGTTAACAGGCAGAAAATAGGATTATCCCTTTTTGCCCTCACAAGTGTGGGTTACCCGAAGGCTCTGAAACCCGCCAGGTCAGCGAGGCGAGTAGTGGGTCTGCCGGAGTCAGGGGGGTGCAACAGTGTGCTGTGAAGGTAAGTGATGGGTGCAAGTGTGGAGAGGTGAGTATCTGAGGTAAGTGCAAAGTGTTAGTAAAAGTGTACTTATCTTTGTTTCTTCCTGCAGGCTACAGTCGGTGTCTATGCGGAGAGTCTCGCAGCTCCGCATTGGAGATGACAGATGGCTGTTGAATTCACAAATGCAACAACCATCTAATTTCTGCAAAAGAAAGATGTTTGATGAGGTCTTGAATTCAAGACCTCATCAAACTACATTGAAGCATAGAAGATAGGAGCAGGAGTAGGCCATTCGGCCCCTCGAGCCTACTCCGCCATTCAATGAGATCATGGCTGATCATCCAAATTCAGTACCCTGTCCCTGCCTTCTCTCCATATCACTTGATCCCTTTAGCCTTAAGAAATATATCTAACTCCCTCTTGAATATATTTAATGAATTGGCCTCAACTGCCTTCCGTGGTAGAGAATTCCACAGGTTCACCACTCTCTGGGTGAAGAAATTCCTCCTCATCTCTGTCCTAAATGGCTTACCCCTTATCCTTAGACTGTGACCCCTGGTTCTGGACTCCCCGGCCATCGGGAACATCCTTCCTGCATCTAGTCTGTCTAGTCCTGTTAGAATTTTATAAGTTTCAATGAGATCCCCTCTCATTCTTCAACACTCCAACGAGTATAAGCCCAATCGACCCAATCTCCCCTCATACGTCATTCCTGCCATCCCAGGTATCAGTCTGGTAAATCTTCGCTGCGCTCCCTCCATGGCAACAACATCCTTCCTCAGATAAGGCGACCAAAACTGCCCACAATACTCAAGGTGTGGTCTCACGAAGGCCCTGTATAACTGCAGCAAGACATCCTTGTTCCTGTACTCGAACCCTCTCGCTACAAAGGCCAACATACCATTTGCTTTCTGAACCGCCTGCTGCACCTGCATGCTTACCTTCAGCGACTGGTGCACAAGGACACCCAGGTCTCATTGCACTTCCACTTCTCCCAATCTATTGCCATTCAGATAATAATCTGCCTTCCTGTTTTTGCCACCAAAGTGGATAACCTCACATTTATCCACATGATACTGCATCTACCACGCATCTGCCCAATCACCCAACCTGTCCAAATCATATTGGAGTTTCTCAGCATCCTCCTCACAGCACATACACCTATCCAGCTTTGTGTCATCTGCAAACTTGGAGATATTACATCTAGTTCCCTCATCTAGATTATTAATATATATTATGAATAGCTGGGGTCCTAGGACCGATCCCTGTGGTACCCCACTAGTCACTGCCTGCCACTCGCAAAAAGACCCGTTTATTCCAGCTCTTTGCTTCCTGTCTGCCAACCAGTTCTCTATCCAAGTCAGTACCTCGCCCCCAATCCCATGTGCCTTAACTTTACACGCTAATCTTTTATGCGGGACCTTATCGAAAGCCTTCTGAAAGTCCAAATACACCATATCCACTGGTTCTCCCTTATCTATTTTACCAGTTACACCCTTCAAAAATTCCAATAAGTCAAGCACGATTTATCTTTTGTAAATCCACGTTGACTTTGTCCGATCCTGTCACTGTTTCCCAAGTGCTCTGCTATTACATCTTTTATAATGGACTCTAGCATTTTCCCCACTACCGATGTCAGGCTTACCGGTCTATAATTCCCCGTTTTCTCTTTACCACCTTTTTTGAATAGTGGGGTAACATTAGCTATCCTCCAATCCATGGGAACTGTTCCAGAGTCTATAGAATTTTGAAAGATGACCAGCAATGCATCTACTATTTCTAAGGCCACTTCCTTGAATACCCTAGGATGTAGATTATCAGGCCCTGGGGATTTATCGGCCTTCAATCCCTTCAATTTCCCTAACACCATTTCCCTACAAATACTGATTTCTTTCAGTTCCTCCCTCTCATTAGACCCTATGGTCACCGACATCTCTGGGAGGTTATTTGTGTCCTCCTTTGTGAAGACAGAACCAAAGTATGTATTTAACTGGTCTGCCATTTCTTTGTTCCCGATTATAAATTCCCCTGATTCTGACTGCAAGAGACCTACACTTGACTTCACCAATCTTTTTCTCTTCACATATCTATAGAAGCTTTTACAGTCAGTTTTTATGTTCCCTGAAAGCTTACTCTCATACTCTATTTTCCCCCTCTTAATTAATCCCTTTGTCCTCCTTTGTTGAATCCTAAACTGCTCCCAATCCTCAGGTTTGCTGCTTTTTCTGGCCAATTTATATGTCTTCTCCTTGGATCTTATGCAATCCCTAATTTCCCTTGTTAACTACGGTTGATTCACCTGTTTTGTTTTATTTTTATGCCAAACAGGGTGTCGGTGGGAGGCGCGAGCGGGAAGCTTTAAAAAGCTTCAGAGACCCAGGTAAAGCCTCAGACCGCGGGTGTCGGCGGGAGGCGCGAGCGGGAAGCTTGAAAAAGCTTCAGAGACCCAGGTAAGGCCTCAGACCGCGGGTGTCGGCAGGAGGCGCGAGTGGGAAGCTTGAAAAAGCTTCAGAGACCCAGGTAAGGCCTCAGACCGTGGGTGTCGGCGGGAGGCGCGAGCGGGAAGCTTGAAAAAGCTTCAGAGACCCAGGTAAGGTGTACCAGTCTCCAGTCTCGGACCTCAGAGGGAAGGAGAGAGGTAAAAAGTAATCCAAGTGTGACGTCACCAGAAAGCGGGTAAGTGATTGGTTGGTGAGTATTTCTCTCTTTTGAAGCTTAAACTCTGTCATTTCTAGAATTGGGGCAGAGGGTATTTAAGAATAATATTAATAAATTTAAGTAATTACATAGAATGGGAGAACAGGTGATGTGTTGCTGCTGCAATATGTGGGAGCTGGTGGACACCATTGATGCTCACAGTGATCACATTTGCAGTAAGTGTTGGCTGCTCGAGGAATTTCGGCTACGTGTTGAAGAGCTGGAGTCCGAGCTTCAAACACTGAGACACATCAGGGAGGGGGAGAGTTACCTGGACTCTGTGTATCAGGAGGTAGTCACACCAATTAGATTAATTAATTCAGATGTAGTCCGTGGCCAGGGTCAGGATGGTGTGACTAGAAGTGAGGCAGGTACGGGGATCCAGGAGGTAGTGTTGGAGGAGCCGCAGCCCTTGCTCTTGTCCAACAGGTTCAAGGCTCTTACTCCCTGTGAGGATGGGAACAGGGACTGCGGGATGGATGAGCAACCCGGCCACAGCACCGTGGAGCGGGGGGCCATTCAAGTGGGGGGAGATAAAAGAAATGTTGTAGTGGTAGGGGATAGTATCGTTAGGGGGATAGATAGAGTTCTTTGCAGCCGAGAGCGAGAGTCCCGAAGGCTGTGTTGCCTGCCCGGTGCCAGGGTTAAGGACATCTCCTCTGGGCTGGAGAGAAACTTGGAGTGGGAGGGGGAGGATCCAGTTGTCGTGGTCCATGTTGGTACCAACGACATAGATAGGACAAGGAAGGAGGTTCTGCTGAGGGAGTTTGAGCAACTAGGGGCCAAATTAAAAAGCAGAACCACAAGGGTAATAATCTCTGGATTACTACCTGAGCCACGTGCAAATTTGGCTAGGGTAAATAAAATTAGAGAGTTAAATACGTGGCTCAAAGCCTGGTGTGGGAGAAATGGGTTTTGCTTCCTGGGACACTGGCATCAGTACCGGGACAGGAGAGAGCTGTTCCATTGGGACGGACTTCACTTGGCCAGTGCTGGGACTAGAGTCCTGGCGAATTGAATAACTAGGGCTGTAGAGAGGGCTTTAAACTAATTAGTGGGGGGGAGGTTTTAAGAGAGCGAAAAATAAAAATGACAGCGGAGAAGGCAATAGAGCAAGGTAGCAGTGGGGGAATTAAAAACCAGAGCGTGTCAGGAAGGGACAGAATGTATAATGATAAAGGTAAAGTAGTAAAAGGGGTAAAAGCAGGAATAAATTGTCAGAAAACATATTTGAAAGTTCTTTATCTGAATGCACGCAGCATTCGTAAAAAAGTTGACGAGTTGACGGTACAAATAATTACACATGGGTATGATCTGGTGGCCATTACAGAAACATGGCTGCAAGATAATCATGACTGGGAACTAAACATACAAGGGTATTTGACAATTAGGAAGGAGAGACAGGAAGGAAAGGGACGTGGGGTTGCTATGTTAATCAAGGATGGAATCACTGCAATAGTCAGAAATGATATTGGGTCAAAGGATCAGGATAGTGAAATAGTTTGGGTGGAGATAAGGAATAAGAAGGGGGAAAAGTCACCAGTGGGCGTAGTCTATAGGCCTCCTAACAGTGGCAACTCTGTTGGTCGGAGTATAAATCAGGAAATAGTTGGGGCTTGTAATAAGGGAACAGTTATAATCATGGGGGATTTCAACTTTCATATTGACTGGACTAATCAAATTGGGCATGGCAGCCTTGAGGAAGAGTTCATAGAGTGTATTAGGGATGGGTTCCTTGAGCAGTATGTAACTAAACCAACCAGGGGGCAGGCAATCTTGGATCTGGTCCTGTGTAATGAAACAGGATTAATAAAAAATGTCCCAGTAAAGGATCCCCTTGGAATGAGTGACCATAATATGGTTGAATTCCAAATTCAGTTTGAGGGTGAGAGAGTTGGATCTCAAACCAGCATACTGAGCTTAAATAAAGGAGACTATGAAGGTATGAGAGTAGAATTGACTAAAGTGGACTGGGAAAACAGATTAAAGTGTAAGACGGTACAAGAGCAGTGGTCTACATTCAAGGAGATATTTCACATATTTCAAGATAAATATATTCCACTGAGGAAAAAGGGGAGTAAAAGAAAAGACAGCCATCCGTGGCTTAGTAAAGTAATAAAGGATAGTATCCGACTGAAAACAAGGGCATATAAAGTAGCCAAACCTAGTGGGAGGATAGAAGATTGGGAAGCATTTAAAAGCCAGCAAACAATAACTAAAAGATTAATTAAGAAAGGGAAGATAGATTATGAAAGTAAACTAGCAAAAAATATAAAAACAGATAGCAAGAGTTTCTACAGCTATATAAAAAGAAAAAGGGTGGCTAAAGTGAACGTTGGTCCCTTAGAGGATGGGACTGGGAAACTAGTGGTGGGGAATATGGAGATGGCAAAGATGCTGAACAAATATTTTGTATCAGTCTTTACAGTAGAGGACACTAAAAATATCCCAACACTGGACAAACAGGGGGCAATGGGGGGGGGGGAGGAGCTAAAGACGATTAAAATCACTAAGGAGATGGTACTCAGTAAAATAATGGGACTTAAGGCGGATAAATCCCCCGGACCTGATGGCCTACATCCTAGGGTCTTGAGAGAAGTGGCGGTAGGGATTGTGGATGCATTGGTGATTATTTTCCAGAACTCCCTGGACTCAGGAAAGGTCCCGGCAGATTGGAAAACTGCTAATGTAACACCCTTATTTAAGAAGGGAAGTAGACAAAAAGCTGGAAACTATAGACCAGTTAGCCTAACATCTGTGGTTGGCAAAATGTTGGAGTCCGTTATTAAGGAAACAGTAACAGAGCATTTGGATAAACATAATTTAATAGGACAGAGTCAGCATGGTTTTATGAAGGGGAAGTCATGTTTGACAAATTTGCTCGAATTCTTTGAGGATGTAACATACAGGGTGGATAAAGGGGAACCAGTGGATGTAGTGTATTTGGACTTCCAAAAGGCATTTGACAAGGTTCCACACAAAAGATTACTGATCAAGATAAGAAATCATGGGATTGGGGGTAATATACTGGCATGGGTGGAAGATTGGCTATCTAACAGAAAACAAAGAGTTGGGATAAATGGTTCATTCTCGGGCTGGCAATCAGTAACTAGTGGTGTCCCGCAGGGGTCAGTGCTGGGACCCCAACTCTTTACAATCTATATTAACGATTTGGAGGAAGGGACCGAGTGCAACATATCCAAGTTTGCCGACGATACAAAGATGGGAGGGAAAGCAGTGAGTGAGGAGGACATAAAAAACCTGCAAAAGGACATAGACAGGCTAAGTGAGTGGGCAGAGATTTGGCAGATGCAATATAATGTTGGAAAGTGTGAGGTTATGCACTTTGGCAGAAAAAATCAAAGAGCAAGTTATTATCTAAATGGAGAGAAACTGCAAAGTGCTACAGTACAAAGGGATCTGGGGGTCCTGGTGCATGAAACACAAAAAGTTAGTATGCAGGTGCAGCAGGTGATCAGGAAGGCCAATGGAATCTTGGCTTTTATTCCAAGGGGGATGGAGTATAAAAACAGGGAAGTCTTGCTGCAATTATACAGGGTATTGGTGAGGCCACACCTGGAATATTGCGTGCAGTTTTGGTTTCCATATTTAAGAAAAGATATACTTGCTCTCGAGGCGGTTCAGAGAAGGTTCACTCGGTTGATTCCGGAGATGAAGGGGTTGATGTATGAGAACATAAGAACATAAGAACATAAGAAATAGGAGCAGGAGTAGGCCAATCGGCCCCTCGAGCCTGCTCCGCCATTCAATAAGATCATGGCTGATCTGATCCTAACCGCCAATCCACTATCACAGAACCATCTCCTGAATCTAACAGAATTAGACACACGAAATAGGAGCAGGATCAGGCTACACAGCCCCTGGGCCCGCTCCGCTACCCACAGGGCCATGACCGATCCGAACCTAGACTCATGTATAAATTCCTGCCCGCTCCCCGTAACCCTTAATTCCTTTACTTCTAGGAAACTGTCTATTTCTGTTTTAAATTTATGTAATGATGTAGCTTCTACAGCTTTCTGGGGCAGCATATTCCATGGACCTACCACCCTCTGAGTGAAGTAGTTCCTCCTCATCTCAGTTTTGAAAGAGCAGCCCCTTATTCTAAGACTATGCTCCCTTGTTCTAGTTTCACCCATCATCGGGAACATCTTCCCCGCATCCACCCGATCCAACCCCTTCACAATCGTATATGTTTCAATAAGATTGCCTCTCATTCTTCTGAACTCCAATGAGTAGAGTCCCAATCTACTCAACCTCTCCTCATATGTCCATCCCCTCATCCCCGGGATTAACCGAGTGAACCTTCTTTGTACTGACTCGAGAGCAAGTATGTCCTTTCTTAAGTATGGAGGTATGAGGAAAGGTTGAGTAGGTTGGGACTCTACTCATTGGAGTTCAGAAGAATGAGAGGCGATCTTATCGAACCATATAAGATTGTGAGGGGGCTTGATCGGGTGGATGCGGGGAGGATGTTTCCACTGATGGGTGAGACTAGAACTAGGGGGCATAATCTTAGAATAAGGGGCTGCGCTTTCAAAACTGAGATGAGGAGAAACTTCTTCACTCAGAGGGTAGTAAATCTATGGAATTTGCTACCCCAGAGAGCTGTGGAAGCTGCAACATTAAATAAATTTAAAATGGAGATAGACAGTTTCCTAGCAGATAAGGGAATTAGGGGTTACGGGGAGAGGGCAGGGAAGTGGACGTGAGTTTAGATTCGGATCAGCCATGATCCTATTGAATGGCGGAGCAGGCCCGAGGGGCCGTATGGCCTACTCCTGCTCCTACTTCTTATGTTCTTACGTTCTTATGAAAACATTCTGTAGTTCATCCATGCGATCTTTAAATGTTTGCCATTGCCTATCCACCATCAACCCTTTGAGTAACATTCCCCAATTAATCCTACCCAACTCGCGCCTCATACCATCATAGTTTCCTTTATTTAAATTCAGGACCCTAGTCTCTGAGTCAAATACTTCACTCTCCATCTTAATGAAGAATTCTATCATATTATGATCGCTATGCTCCAAGGGGCCTCGCACAACAAGCTTGTTAATTATTCCTTTCTCATTACATAATACCCAGCCTAAGATGGCCTGATCTCTAGTTGGTTCCTCGACATATTGGTCCAGGAAACCATCCCGTATACACTCCAGGAATTCCTCCTCCACAGTATTGTTACTAACTTGGTTAGCCCAATCTATATGTAGATTAAAGTCACCCATGATAATTGCAGTGCCCTTATTGCACACGTCTCTAATTTCCCATTTAATGCCATCCCCAACCTCCGCATTACTGTTTGGGGGTCTGTACACAACTCCCACTAACGTTTTCTGTCCCTTGGTATGTCTCAGCTCTACCCATACAGATTCTACATCATCAGAGCTAATATCTTTCCTTACAATTGTGTTAATCTCCTCTTTAACCAGCAATGCTACCCCACCTCTTTTTCCTTTTTGCCTGTCTTTCCTGAATATTGAATACCCCTGGATGTTGAGTTCCCAGCCTTGGTCACCCTAGAGCCATGGTTCCGTAATCCAATCATATCATATCCGTTTATATCTATTTGCGCAGCTAATTCATCCACCTTATTACAAATGCTCCTCGCATTAAGACACAAAGGCCTAGAAATTCACTTTGGGCCCGCCAGCTGGCGTGCGCCCAAAAGTTAGCGCTGAGCGCGGAGCCAGTTGCGACCGTCAGATATTCAGTTTTTGCGCCCCAAGTCGGAACCGGGCGCTATTCCAGGGTGTGCCCGCCCCCGCTTGGGGCGCTGAAACTGAATTTCAGCGCTCTAGACGCCGCTGCGCTACCCGCTGCGGAGCGGCAGGCTGCGGTACTGCAGGCCTCCTCCTTCTCTTAAGGGGGAGGTGCCTGCAACGGGGAGATCGCCGCTGCATAGTGCCGGCAAATGAGCCCGGCACCACGGAGAAGTGCTGGTGTTTGCGGAAAGCAGCCGGCAATGCCGCGGGGGGGAGGGTGGAGGAGGCCGGGGAAGGAGGTGCGGGCAGGCGGCCACCGAAAATGCGGCCGGCCGCACCTCCACCTTAAAGCGCCCCACTAAGGCTACAGTACGGCCCCGTTTTCTGATCGCTGTTTGCGGCCGCTGCGGAAGAGGCGGCCGCAACTCAATATGGGGGTCGGGCCGGTAGCGGGGCGGTAGCGGGGCACTGCGCACACCGATGACGTCATCGGTGCCGGCGCAGCGCTAACGGCTACCGCCGCCATTACCGCTGCGCTGAATATCAGCGCAAACTCCTCTATTGGCGCAGAAGCCCTCTTTGGGCGGTAACTGGCTGCAAAGCTGGCAGCGCCTTACTGAATTTCTAGGCCAAAGCCTTCAGGCTTGTTTTTTTAACACTCTTAGACCTTTTAGAAATATTATTTACTGTGGCCATGTTTGATTTAAACCCTTGATTACTCTGACTGACACTTTTGCTTTTCTCCTTCCTGTCTTTTGCTTCTATCCTTGTTTCCCTTTCCTCTGTCTCCCTGCACAGGTTCTCAAGCCCCTGCCATTTTAGTTTAAACCCTCCCCCACAGCACTAGCAAACACTCCCTCTAGGACATCGGTCCCAGTCCTGCCCAGGTGCAAACTGTCCGTTTTGTAGTCATCCCATTTGTAGTCATCCCACCTCCCTCAGAACCGGTTCCAATGTCCCAGGAATTTGAATCCCTCCCCCTTGCACCATATCCTTCTATTTCTACTCTGACTAGTATGTGGCACTGGTAGCAATTCTGAGATTACTACCTTTGAGGTCCTATTTTTTAATTTACCTCCTAACTCCCTATATTCAGCTTTTAGTACCTCATCCCGTTTTTTACCTATATCGTTGGTACCTATATGCACCACGACAACTGGCTGTTCACCCTCCCCTTCCAAAATGCTCTGTAGCCACTCCGAGACAGCCTTGACCCTTGCATCAGGGAGGCAACATACCATCCTGAAGTCTCGTTTGCGGCTGCAGAAATGACTTTCTATTCCCCTTAAAATAGAATCCCCTATCACTATAGCTCTCCCACTCTTTTTCCTCCCGTCCTGTGCAGCAGAACCACCCATGGTGCCAGGAAATTGGCTGCTGCTGCCTTCCTCTGATAAGCCATCTCCCTCACCAATATCCAAAGCGGTAGATCTGTTTGAGAGGGGCATGGTCATAGGGGACCCCTGCACTACCTGCCTGCGCCTGCTACTCTGCCTGGTGGTCACCCATTCTCTTCCTGCCTGTGCAGCCTTTACCTGCGGTGTGACCAACTCCCTAAACGTGCTATCCACGACGTCCTCAGCATCGTGAATGCTCCAGTATGCATTCATTCGCAGCTCCAGTGCCGCAATGCGGTCTGCTAGTAGCTGCAGCTGGATACACTTCCCGCACACATGGTCGTCAGGGACACAGGAAGTGTCCCTGATTTCCCACATAGCGCAGGAGGAGCATGCCATGGGACCGAGCTGTGCTGCCATGACTTACCCTTTAATTAATTCAAATTGGATTAAATCAAATCAATCCCACCAATTACACTACAATTAAATGATATACTCAAGGGCCCTTGTTTAACAGCAGTCCCCGCTACACAACAGAGACCCTAGAAACTATAAACCACAAAATTTAAGTTTGGAAAAAACGAGAAAGAGAGAAATACTCACCAACCAATCACTTACCTGCTTTCTGGTGATGTCACACTTCAATTACTTTTTACTTCTCTCTCCCGTTCTCAGAGCTCTGAGATTGGTAAACCTCTCGGGCCTCTCGGGCCTCGCTCTTTATATCCTCAGGCTCTCGCTCCCGCTCCCTCACAGGTCCGCTGCCTCCGCTCTCGGGCCTCTCGCTTTATATCCTCAGGCTCTCACTCCCGCTCCCTCGCAGGTCCACTGCCTCTGCTCTCGGGCCTCTCGCTTTATATGCTCAGGCTCTCACTCCCACTCCCTCGCAGGTCCACTGCCTCCGCTCTCGGGCCTCTCGGGCCTTGCTCTTTATATCCTCAGGCTCTCGCTCCCGCTCCCTCGAAAGTCCGCCGCCTCCGCTCTCGGGCCTCTCGGGCCTCTCGGGCCTCATTCTTTATATCCTCAGGCTCTCACTCCCGCTCCCTCGCAGGTCCACTGCCTCCGCTCTCGGGCCTCTCGGGCCTCTCGGGCCTCATTCTTTATATCCTCAGGCTCTCGCTCCCGCTCCCTCGCAGGTCCACTGCCTCCGCTCTCGGGTCTATTGGGCCTCGCTCTTTATATCCTCAGGCTCTCGCTCCCGCTCCCTCGAAAGTCCGCCGCCTCCGCTCTCGGGCCTCTCGGGCCTCTCGGGCCTCATTCTTTATATCCTCAGGCTCTCACTCCCGCTCCCTCGCAGGTCCACTGCCTCCGCTCTCGGGCCTCTCGGGCCTTGCTCTTTATATCCTCAGGCTCTTGCTCCCGCTCCCTCGAAAGTCCGCCGCCTCCGCTCTCGGGCCTCTCGGGCCTCTCGGGCCTCATTCTTTATATCCTCAGGCTCTCGCTCCCGCTCCCTCGCAGGTCCACTGCCTCCGCTCTCGGGTCTATCGGGCCTCGCTCTTTATATCCTCAGGCTCTCGCTCCCGCTCCCTCGAAAGTCTGCTGCCTCCGCTCTCGGGCCTCTCGGGCCTCTCTCTTTATATCCTCAGGCTCTCGCTCCCGCTCCCTCGCAGGTCCACTGCCTCCGCTCTCGGGCCTCTCGGGCCTCGCTTTTTATATCCTCAGGCTCTCGCTCCCGCTCCCTCGCTGGTCCGCTGCCTCCGCTGGGCGGGCTTAACAAGGTCAATCAAGGGAAAATAGCATGGGTTGGCCAGAAGTTGTTGGAGGCGGGACTACAACCCAACAAGTGGGAATCCCGCCTCCAAAAGCTCCCCATTGGCAAAATCACCCCCTTATTTTCCAAGGATCAGGTCGCCTCCTTATTCACCCTATCAAAATGCATCACCTCGTATTTATCTATATTGAAATTCATTTGTCATTCACATGCCCATTCTGCGAGTTTATTTACAGTAGAATTAATTAAAAACTTTTAGTTCTTCATGTATAAACTCTATTTAATAAAAAATTACTTGTTAGAAATGACTGGGATATAAATGAACTTCATAATAATGCATTAACACTTCAGAAATGTCACTCAGTTACATGGTTATGCATCGACAAACAATCCAAAAGCCCAAGGTGAGCTGAAAGGCATATCTATTCATGCAATTTGTATTAATTTTAAAGTTTTCGACTAATTAGCCCATCCCTCACGTCACTATAGCATTGGCTGCACAAGCAGCAGGAGCAGTGCCTGGCGCTAACTTTTCAAACATGTTTGACTTAGTGCCCCGAATGGCTCTCGTGGGGAATTTCTCCCCCGTGGTCTTCTTGAACTAGCACACCCGCCATGTAACATGTCAGAAATGCAGCACTTATTCACAAGTGCAGAAAAACACATACACAATTTGCGTCACCAAATTAAAAACAAAAAGCAGGAAAAGCTATGATTTAACAGAAATAAACATTTATCTTTCTTCCTGGACAGAAGAACCAATCAGACTGACTTGGAAATGTTTACTAATATGTTGACGTAAAGATGTTAATTTACGAATTTTGCTTCTAACGTTTTTCTCTCAGACATTCTCCACAATATTAATCCCTGCTCTTATCACGAAAAGTGTTGCATTATTTTAGGTACTTCCCAATTAAATAGTGGGAAACAAACTTCATTGTACTCTCAATTTTTAATCTCCTATTTCAAACATTTATACCAAATCAAAATTGTACATTATCAGTTTAATCGAAGTATTTTCTGTGTCTTTCTCAATAAACAAATAGTGGTTTCTTCTAAATAATAATAATAATAATAATAATAATAATTCAACTTTATTGTCATTGTACAATGCACAAGTACATGAACAACGAAATGTGATCTTGCAAGCTCCCATGAGTCCAGTACAAATAACATTAACATTAAACGTAAATAGCACCGTCCTGGGAGAAGCAAAGCCGCTGCGTCTGATCGCTCCGCCATTCCATTTCCACCATTCCTCCTGTCCGACAATCTTCAGCCCAACGCCCGGGCCTGCTCACCAGCCGCCCCTCCCGGGGCTCCTTCCGTGACCTTCTGCACCTGGTCTTCCCTGATGGTCACCCCTCCAAGTAGCTTCCTGCAATTTTTATACATCATTACATAACTCGTGTTTCTATTAACACTCCCATAAACGTTTAAGAGGAAATCTATATTTACATTATTCCTGGGACTTGTTAGACTATAGAACGACAGACAAAATAAAATGGTTTGTGTTTTTCCCCTTTTTTGTTTTTTTTTAAAAAGTCAATAAAAAGTAATATGTAACTCCTATAAATCCTCCCCAGCCTCTCCCTCCTCAACAGTATGGTTGTATGTTTGTGTGAAGCAACTCACTTCCGTTGATCATTCAAAATCAAATATTGAGAAATTTAAATTTTCAAATGTTTTAAGCATTTCAGAACCTCTTTAAAAGTATTTGGACTTCAAGATCTGGTTGAAACTTGTTTACATGAGGGGAAAATTGATTCTTGTTTCTGTTTCTTCCAAAATCATATTCATAACTTAAGGGGGAAAAAAGTGTTTTTAGCACTCATTTTTTGTGAAAAGTTCATTAAAAGTCTTTAAATTCTTTCAAGTCTCGTTGCAGCTTTGACAGAAGTTGCTCCAAGTTTCTCTTTCCCTCTTCAACACTCGTTAAACATACAACAACAAAAAATAAAAATAAACTCTAATTCCAAACGGAGCTCAATTAAGAAAGTGAATAAAGTGGTTAAACTTCCCGGGGACTGAGCAGCGGCCGCACTTTGGAACAACACAGGTGGAGGTGCAACACATGTACAATGGCCGCTGGAAGGAGGCTAAAGCAAACAAGTTTTGCGTCCCTGGTGGGTAGAACTTAAAAACAAAAAGGGGGCAAGCACTTTGCTGGGAGTGTACTATAGGCCCCCAAACAGTCAGGGGGAGATAGAGGAACAGATATGTAGGCAAATCTCAGAGAAGTGCGAAAATAATAGGGTAATAATAGTGGGGGATTTCAACTTCCCCAATATAAATTGGGACAGAGTGTGAAAGGCTTAGAGGGTGCAGAATTCTTAAAGTGCATCCAGGAGAGCTTTTTGAGCCAACATGTAGAAAGTCCTACAAGAGAGGGGGCGGTACTGGACCTAATTCTGGGGAATGTAGCCGGGCAAGTGGTGGAAGTGTCAGTAGGAGAGCATTTTGGCGACAGTGACCACAATTCGGTGAGATTTAAGGTGGTCATGGAAAAAGACAAAGACGGCCCGGAAATAAGGGTTCTAAATTGGGGGAAGGCCGATTTTAATATGATAAGGCAGGATCTGGCCAAAGTGGACTGGGAGCAGCTACTTATAGGAAAATCCGCATCAAAACAGTGGGAGACTTTCAGAAGGGAAATAGAGAGAGTACAACGCCAACATGTTCCTGTAAAGGTCAAGGGTGGGACCAACAAGCAAAGGGAACCTTGGATGACAAGGGATATACAAAAATGCATTAGAAATAAAAGGGGGGCTTTTGGCAGTTACAAAAGACTAAAGACGGAAGAAGCCCTAGAGGAGTATAAAAAATGCAGGGGCATACTTAAAAAAGAAATTAGGAGGGCGAGGAGGGGCCATGAAATAACACTGGCGAGCAAAATAAAGGAAAATCCTAAGATGTTTTATAAGTATATTAAGGGCAAGAGGATAACCAGGGAAAGGGTAGGGCCCATTAGGGACCAAAGTGGCAATCTGTGTGTAGAGCCAGATGATGTAGGCGGGGTTTTAAATGAATTTTTTGCATCTGTGTTCACTATGGAGAAAGTCGATGCAGACATAGAAATCGGGCAAGGGGGCTGTGACATACTTGAACATATTAGCATCGAGAGGGAGGAGGTGCTAGCGGTTTTAGCAGGCCAAAAAGTGGATAAATCCCCAGGCCCAGACGAGATGTATCCCAGGCTGCTGTGGGAGGCAAAGGAGGAGATTGCAGGGGCTCTGACACAAATTTTCAGAACCTCTCTGGCCACAGGGGATGTACCAGAGGACTGGAGAACAGCTAACGTAGTACCATTATTCAAGAAGGGTAGCAGGGATAAACCAGGGAATTACAGGCCAGTGAGCCTAACATCTGTGGTAGGGAAATTATTGGAAAAAATTCTGAGGGACAAAATTAGTCTCCACTTGGAGAGGCAAGGATTAATCGGGGATAGTCAGCATGGCTTTGTCAAGGGTAAATCATGTCTGACAAATCTGATTGAATTTTTCGAGGGGGTGACTAGGGGGGTGGATGAGGGAAATGCTGTGGATGTGGTTTACATGGACTTCAGTAAAGCTTTTGACAAAGTCCCGCATAGGAGACTGGTCAAGAAGGTAAGAGCCCATGGGATCCAGGGTGCCTTGGCGCGTTGGATCCTAAACTGGCTGAGTGGCAGGAGGCAGAGGGTGATGGTCGAAGGTTGCTTTTGTGACTGGAAGCCTGTGTCCAGTGGGGTACCTCAGGGATCGGTGCTGGGTCCCTTGTTGTTTGTGATCTACATAAATGATTTGGATGAGAATGTAAAAGGTATGATCAGTAAGTTCGCAGATGACACGAAAATTGGTGGGGTGGTAAATTGTGAGGAGGAAAGCCTCAGGCTACAGGACGATATAAACGGGTTGGTCAGATGGGCGGAAAAGTGGCAAATGGAATTTAACCCTGAAAAGTGCGAGGTGATGCATTTTGGACGGACAAATAAGGCAAGGGAATACACAATGAGTGGTAGGACCCTAGGAAGTACAGAGGGTCAGAGGGACCTTGGTGTACATGTACATAGATCCCTGAAGGCAGCGGAACAGGTAGATAAGGTGGTTAAAAAGGCATATGGGATACTTGCCTTCATTAGCCGAGGCATAGAATATAAGAGCAGGGAGGTTATGATGGAACTGTACAAAACGCTGGTGAGGCCACAGCTGGAGTACTGTGTGCAGTTCTGGTCGCCTCACTATAGGAAGGATGTGATTGCTTTGGAGAGGGTGCAGAGAAGATTCACCAGGATGTTACCTGGGATGGAGCGCCTCAGCTATGAAGAGAGGCTGGACAGGCTGGGGTTGTTTTCCTTGGAGCAAAGAAGGCTGAGGGGGGACCTGATTGAGGTGTACAAAATGATATGGGGCATAGATAGGGTAGACAAAGAGGAACTTTTCCCCTTAGTGGGGGGGTCAATAACAAGGGGGCATAGATTCAGGGTAAGGGGCAGGAGATTTGGAGGGGATTTGAGGAGGAACTTTTTCACCCAGAGGGTGGTTGGAATGTGGAACTCAATGCCTGAAAGGGTGGTAGAGGCAGGAACCCTCACAACATTCAAGAAGCATTTGGATGAGCACTTGAAATGCCATTGCATACAAGGCTATGGACCAAATGCTGGAAAATGGGATTAGACTGGACAGGGATGGATGGGCGGCGCAGACACGATGGGCCGAAGGGCCTCTTTCTGTGCTGTAAAACTCTATGACTCTATGACTCTATGACATATAATTTGGCCAGAAAAAGCAGCAAACCTGAGGATTGGGAGCAGTTTAGGATTCAGCAAAGGAAGACAAAGGGGGAAAATAGAATATGAGAGTAAGCCTGCAGGGAACATAAAAACTGACTGTAAAAGCTTCTATAGATATGTGAAGAGAAAAAGATTGGTGAAGTCAAGTGTAGGTCCCTTGCAGTCAGAATCAGGGGAATTTATAATGGGGAACAAAGAAATGGCAGACCAATTAAATACTTTGGTTCTGTCTTCACAAAGGAGGACACAAATAATCTCCCAGAGATGTCGGGGAACATAGGGTCTAATGAGAGGGTGAAATTGAATGAAATCAGTATTTGTAGGGAAATGGTGTTCGGGAAATTGATGGGATTGAAGGCCGATGAATCTCCAGGGCCTGATAATCTACATCCTAGGGTACTTAAGGAAGCGGCCCTAGAAATAGTAGATGCATTGCTGGTCATCTTCCAAAATTCTATAGACTCTGGAACAGTTCCCACGGATTGGAGGATAGCTAATGTAACCCCACTATTTAAAAAAGGTGGTAGAGAGAAAACGGGGACATCGGTAGTGGGGAAAATGCTAGAGTCCAATATAAAAGGTGTAATAGCGGAGCACTTGGAAAACAATGATGGGATCGGACAAAGTCAACATGGATTTACAAAAGATAAATCATGCTTGACTAATCTACTGGAATTTTTTGAGGATGTAACTGGTAGAATAGATAAGGGAGAACCAGTGGATGTGGTGTATTTGGACTTTCAGAAGGCTTTTGATAAGGTCCTGCATAAGAGATTGGCGTGCAAAGTTAAAGCACATGGGATTGTGAGTAAGGTACTGACTTGGGTAGAGAACTGGTTGGCAGACAGGAAGCAAAGAGTTGGAATAAACGGGTCTTTTTCCGAGTGGCAGGCAGTGACTAGTGGGGTACTGCAGGGATCGGTGCTAGGACCCCAGCTATTCACAATATATATTAATGATCTAAACGAGGGAACTAGATGTAATACCTCCAAGTTTGCAGACGACACAAAGCTGGGTGGGCATGTGTGCTGTGAGGAGGATGCAGAGAAACTCCAGTATGATTTGGACAGGTTGGATGATTGGGCAGATGAATGGCAGATGCAATATAACGTGGATAAATGTGAGGTTATCCACTTCGGTGGCAAAAAGAGGAAGACAGATTATTATCTGAATGGCAATAGATTGGGAAAAGGGGAAGTGCAACAAGGCCTGGGTGTCCTTGTGCACCAGTCGCTGAAGGTAAGCATGCAGGTGCAGCAGGCGGTTAAGAAGGCAAATGGTATGTTGGCCTTCGTAGCGAGAGGGTTCGAGTACAGTAGCAAGGATGTCTTGCTGCAGTTGTACAGGGCCTTGGTGAGACCACACCTTGAGTATTGTGTGCAGTTTTGGTCGCCTTATCTGAGGAAGGATGTTTTTGCCATGGAGAGAGTGTAGCGAAGATTCACCAGACTGATACCTGGGATGGCAAGAATGACGTATGAGGAGAGATTGGGTCGATTAGGCTTATATTCGCTAGGGTTTAGAAGAATGAGAGGGGATCTCATTGAAACTTGTAAAATTCTAACAGGACTAGACAGACTAGATGTAGGAAGGATGTTCCAGATGGCGGGGGAGTCCAGAACCAGGGGTCACATTCTAAGGATAAGAGGTAAGCCATTTAGGACTGAGATGAGGAGGGATTTCTTCACCCAGAGTGTGGTGAACCTCTGGAATTCTCTATCACACAAGGCAGTTGAGGCCAATTCATTAAATATATTCAAGAAGGAGTTAGATATATTTCTTAAGGCTAAAGGGATCAAGGGATATGGGGAGAAAGCAGGGACAGGGTACTGAATTTGGACGATCAGCCATGATCTCATTAAATGGCGGAACAGGCTCGAGGGGCTGAATGGCCTACTCCTGCTCCTATCTTCTATGTTTCAATGTTCCCATCCCCCTCTCTCCCTCTGTCCCTTTCTCTCTCTCTCTCTTTGTCCCTCTCTCTCCGTCCTCATCCCTCTCTCTCTCCAACCCTCTCTCTTTAACCCAGTCTCTCTCTCTCCCCCAGTCTCTCTCTCTCCCTGCCAATCTCTCTCTCTCTCCCCAGTTTCTCTCTCTCTCTGCTCCAGTCTCTCTCTCTCTTCCCGCCAATCCCTCTCTCTCTTCCCATCGCTCTATCTCTCCCCAGTCTCTTTCTCTCTCCCCAGTCCCTCTCTTCCCAGTCTCTCTCTGTCCCAGTCTCTCTCTCCCCAGTCTCGCACTCTCTCCCCATCTCTCTCTCTCTCCCCCCAGTCTCTCTCTCTCTCCCTGTCTCTCTCTCCCCCAATCCCTCTCTCTCTCCATCCCCCTCTCTCCCCCAGTCTCTCTCTCTCTCCCAGTCACTCCCTCTCCCCCGCAGTCCCTTTCTCTCTTCATCCCTCTCTCTCCCCAGTCTCTCTCTCTCTCACTCTCCCAGTCACTCTCTCTCCCCCCAGTTCCTCTCTCTCTCTCCATCCCTCTTTCTCTCTCCCCCAGTCTCTCTCTCTCCCCCAGTCTCTCTCTCCCCAGTCTGTCTTTCTCCCCCAGTCTCTCTCTCTCTCTCTCCCAGTCTCTCTCCTCCCAGTCCCTGTCTCTTTCTCTGTCCCTCTCTCTCCCCCCAGTCTCTCCCTCTCCCCCCGTCTCTCTCTCTCTCCCAGTCTCTCTCTGTTCCCCAGTCCCTCTCTCTCTCCACCCCTCTCTCTCTCTCCCCACCCCTCTCTCTCTCTCTATCCCTCTCTCTGCCCCAGTCCTTCTCTCTCTCTCTCTGTCCCTGTCTCCCTCCCCAGTCTCTCTCTACCCCAGCCCCTCTCTCTCTCCTCAATCTCACTCTCCCCAGTCTGGCTCTCTCTCTCTCCCCGTCTCTCTCTCTCTCTCCCTCCAGTCTCTCTCTCTCTCCTAGTCTCTCTCTCTCTCTCTCTCTCTCTCCCAGTCTCTCTCTCCCCGAATCCCTCTCTCTCTCACTCCATCCCTCTCTCTCTCTCCCCCAGTCTCTCTCTCTCCCAGTCGCTCTCTCTCCCCCAGTTCCTCTCTCTCTCTCCATCCCTCTCTCTCTCTCCCCATCTCTCTCTCTCCCCCAGTCTCTCTCTCCCCAGTCTCTCTTTCTCCCCCAGTCTCTCTCTCTCCCTCTCCCAGTCTCTCTCCTCCCAGTCCCTGTCTCTGTCTCCGTCCCTCTCTCTCCCCCAGTCTCTCCCTCTCCCCCCGTCTCTCTCTCTCTCTCCCAGTCTCTCTCTGTCCCCCAGTCCCTCTCTCTCTCTCCATCCCTCTCTCTCTCCCCCCATCCCTCTCTCTCTCTCTCTCCATCCCTCTCTCTCCCCCAGTCCCTCTCTCTCTCTCTCTGTCCCTGTCTCTCTCCCCGTCTCTCTCTTCCCCAGCCCCTCTCTCTCTCGTCAATCTCACTCTCCCTAGTCTGTCTCTCTCTCTCTCTCCCCCAGTCTTTCTCTCCCCAGTCTCTCTCGTGAACCGGTGCTGAAGGCTGAAAGGCAATTAAACAAAACGCAGAGGATTCTCCCGCTGTCCAGCTGAAAGGTCAAAGTTCAAGTGAGAAAACCAAACCCCTCTCGGTGTTACACAGCAACCCATCAACCATCAGAACACACACATCAAGAGCTGCAATTGGGATCGGCCCTGAGGTCGCAAGACTCGCAAACAAGTCTGTCTGCATTCCCGGGGCCATGGTGAATTGAGCCCCTCCCCCGGGGCCATTGTGTTGGGCCCCTCCCCCGGGGCCACTGTGAATTAGGCCCCTCCCCGGGGGCCACTGTGAATTAGGCCCCTCCCCCGGGGCCACTGTGTATTGGGCCCCTCCCCCGGGGCCACTGTGTATTGGGCCCCTCCCCCGGGGACACTGTGTATTGGGCCCCTCCCCCGGGGCCACTGTGTATTGAGCCTCTCCTCCCAGGGACACTGTGTATTGGGCCCCTCCCCCGGGGCCACTGTGTATTGGGCCCCTCCCCCGGGGCCACTGTGTATTGGGCCCCTCCCCTGGGGCCATTGTGTATTGGGCCCCTCCCCCGGGGCCCCTCCCCCAGGGCCACTGTGTATTGGGCCCCTCCCCTGGGGCCATTGTGTATTGGGCCCCTCCCCCAGGGCCCCTCCCCCAGGGCCACTGTGTATTGGGCTCCTCCCCCGGGGCCATTGTGTTGAGCCCCCCCCCGGGGCCATTGTATATTGGGCCCCTCCCCCAGGGCCATTGTGTATTGGGCCCTTCCCCTGGGGCCATTGTGTATTGGGCCCTTCCCCCGGGGCCATTGTGTATTGAGCCCTTCCCCCAGGGCCATTGTGTATTGGGCCCTTCCCCCGGGGCCATTGTGTATTGAGCCCTTCCCCCGGGGCCATTGTGTATTGGGCCCTTCCCCCGGGGCCATTGTGTAGTGGGCCCTTCCCCCGGGGCCATTGTGTATTGGGCCCTTCCCCCGGGGCCATTGTGTATTGAACCCCTCCCCTGGGGCCCTTCCCCCGGGGCCATTGTGGATTGGGACCCTCCCCCGGGGCCATTGTGTATTGGGTCCCTCCCCCGGGGCCATTGTGTATTGGGCCCCTCCCCTGCCCCAGCCACTGTCCAGCTCTCTGTGCGGCATTTCAAATCAACTGCGCGTGAGCTTGGGATCAGTGCACGCACGTGCACCCGCGCACCTTAACGGAACAGTGGCAGGGAGCATGCAAACTTCGTGCTGCCTGCTCATGAGCTCAGTGCTAAACACGCTGCTGGTTGGCTCAGCGCTGAAGGCGGGGGGCCAATATCGGCTGCAGTCTGCTGGCCAATAAGGTTTTGTCTAGGCGCTCTGCACTTCTTAAAGGGGAGGTGCTTTGTTGCAGAAGCAAGTCATGGTCACTGTGGATGCAGCCGTGTCACAGCAGGGAAGAGAAAGGGTACCTTGCTTCTCAGATGCAGCATCGGAGGCCTTGATCCAGGAGGTATACAGAAGAAGGCAGATCCTCTACCTTCAAGGGGGCAGGAGGCTTTCGAGACAGAGCGCCAGAGAGCAGTGGGAAGAGATAGTCAGTGCCAGGAGTGTTGTGCCCAGGACCTGGAACCAGTGCCGAAATAAGTTTAATGACCTCACACGAGTGGGCAAGGTGAGTGAATGCATCTTCAAATGCCATATCCCACCAACTGCACCACTAGTCTCACAGACTGCTCAATGCACCACACCCCCATCACTCATCTACCAACAATATCTATCAATCACTACTCATACCTCACAATCATAGCTTCACTGCACCCTTACACACTTACCACTGGTGCAAGATTCACACTCACATCTCACACCTTGCACACAATGTCAGCTATTCAACCATGGCAGGCACATCACTCAAACACATTGCACCGCACTCACTGACACACTTCCCTTTCTCTTGCAGTCCAAGGTGGCTCACAACTGGTGTGAGCAGCAGACAGGTGGGAGTGAAGTACGTCTGCAGAAGCTTACTGCGCTGGAGGAGACTGTGCTGGAGATAATTGGAGGGACCATCACTGAAGCCGCAGTGATCTGCAAGGCTGAAAGCATTACTATGATGGTGTGTTCATACCTAATCCTTCTTTTCACATCCCACTTCCCCCTCATCCCACAATCTCTTCTCACTTACAAGCAGCTAATGGTGTAAGTATGCACATCTTGCTTCCTCCCCACCCCACCTCACCACAACCCAACCCATGTGCCTTTCTTCTTTCAGAACTGCCAGCAGCCCAGCCAGTCCCCAACCAACTAGAGGAGGAGAGTGATGCAAAGAAGAGGCAACGTCACTCGATCTAACACTCCCAGGCACCAGCTCAGAAAATAGCACTGCGCGTACTTTAGAGGGTAGTATGGGACGAAATCTGCACATGGTGAGTCACAAGGCACGAGTGGGCTGCAGCCAGGCCAGGGTGAAAGGGTAGCCCAGATGTCAGCTCCCTGGAGGGTGAGTTCACACACAAGTTCTGCTGCATAGGACTCACATGAGGACATTGATGGGGCAGCCTTCAGAAGAAGGGTGATGGGCATGCACACAGAAATGCTTGGTGCAATGGCAAGCCTGCCAGAGAGCTTGCTGACACACAAGTTCAGACTGATGCCATTGTGGCTGGGTTTAAGAGTGCAGAAAGGGACTTGCAGGGTCTCACAGCAGTCCAGCAATCTGTGCTCCAACAGATTGCTAGAATAAAAACAGAAAATGCTGGAAATACTCAGCAGGTCAGGCAGCATCTGTGGAGAGAGAAACAGAGTTAACGTTTCAGGTCTGTTTAAACATATTTCTCGGCCAATGGTTGTACCACATTCCCCTCGAGTGAGCCAAGCACTAAAGAGCCTCATAAGCTCTGGGAATCCATCAGGTGCTTAGGCAATCAGATGTCTCACACCAGTTGACTTGCAGGGAATCCACTAATCAGGTGCTTGGGTGACGTTCCATGAACTGCAGACCCACGATTAGCACTGATAGTTTGCCTATTCAATGCTTATGAGGTCTGACTGAAAATAGGTCCAGGCCCAACATTACTAGTAAAATGAGGCAGGGGAGGGTATTCAGGTGCCCTTGATGAATATTCTTGCCAGGGTATCAGTCCCAGTGTTTTTACATCATGTATGCTTTAGTGTACCAGGTTCCTCTCAAGCAAGCCTGGCACCTCCAGAAATGGAATGTAAACGTAAATTGAATGAATTAACTCCTTCTTGCAGTTTTCAAAGAAGAAGTCAGAAAACAAAGTCATGAACTAACAACTGTTTATTAACCTTAGAGTCATAATTAGCAGTGCTTAAACATAAACTTACAAATAATTAGTAGATGAACATAAGAACATAAGAAAATAAGAATTGGGAGCAGGAGTGTACCATACGGCCCCTCGAGCCTGCTCCACCATTCAATAAGATCATGGCTGATCTTCGACCTCAACTCCACTTTCCTGCCCGATCCCCATATCCCTTGATTCCCCTAGAGTCCAATAATCTATCTATCTCAGCCTTGAAAATACTCAATGACTCAGCATCCACAGGCCTTTGGGGTAGAGAATACAAAGATTCACAACCCTCTGAGTGAAGAAATTCCTCCTCATTTCAGTCTTAAATGGCCAACCCCTTATCCTGAGACTATGCCCCCTAGTTCTAGACACTCCAGCCAGGGGAAACAACCTCTCAGCATCTACCCTGTCAATCTCCCTCAGAATCTTGTATGTTTCAATGAGCTTACCTCTCATACTTCTAAACTCCAGTGAGTATAGGCCCAATCTATTCAATCTCTCCTCACAGGACAACCTAATCCCAGGAATCAACCTAGTGAACCTTTGTTGCACCGCTTCTAAGGCAAGTATATCCTTCCTCAGATAAGGAGACCAAAACTGTGCACAGTACTCCAAAGCCCTGTACAACTGAGTGCAAGTCATCAAAGAGTGCTGTGAGTTTGGGTAAGTGTGAGAGTTCTTTCATTGTTATTTCTCTTTAAATCATTCTTGATAAGATTACTTAAGCAGTTTAAGTAAAGGGGAAAAGTTAAATATTTGGGATTCTGTTGGTTTAAGAAGAGTAAAACAAGGTTACACTGCAGTAGGAGTAAATTGGCACAGCAGGCAGTGGAAACCAGTTTTCTAACCAATCAGCAGGGGTGACTCATTTGGCTGTAAACAAACAAACAGTATAAAAAGACCAGTCCTAGTGTGAGCAAGCACTGAGTGCGAGTCATCAAAGAGTGCTGTGAGTTTGGGTAAGTGTGAGTTAGGGTAAGTGGGGTGTTAGGTGCTCTTTTCAAACTTTAACTCTGTGGGTTGTAGTTAATAAGGCCTTTCTGGTGCAGAGTGACTGTTGGTAAACCATTTAACTGGTGTAACTAGAGGGATTGATTTAATTTAAATCCAATTAATTAAAGGGGATACTAGCATCTAAAATCGGGCAGAGGGTGTCCATAACTAACAATAAAAAATTTAATTAATTACGTAGAATGGAGCAGGTGATGTGTTACTGTTGCGAGATGTGGGAGCCGGTGAACCCCATTGAGGCTCACGGTGATTACGTCTGTGACAAGTGTCTGCTGCTACAGGAACTCCAGCTCCGTGTTGATGAGCTGGAGTCTGAGCTTCAGACACTGCGACACATCAGGGAGGGGGAGAAGTACCTGGACTCTGTGTATCAGGAGGTGGTCACACCTATGAAGTTAATTAATTCAGATGTAGCCCATGCTCAGGGACAGGACGGTGTGACTACAAGTGAGGCAGGTACGGGGATCCAGGAGGTAGAGCTGGAGGAGCCGCAGCCCTTGCTCTTGTCCAACAGGTTCGAGGTTCTTACTCCCTATGGGGACAGGAGCAGGGACTGCAGGGAGGATGAGCAACCTGGCCACAGCACCGTGGAGCAGGGGGCTATTCAAGAGGGGGGAGTAAATAGAAATGTTGTAGTGGTAGGGGATAGTATTATTAGGGGGATAGATAGAGTTCTCTGCAGCCGAGAGCGAGAGTCCCGAAGGCTGTGTTGCCTACCCGGTGCCAGGGTTAAGGACATCTCATCTGGGCTAGAAAGAAACTTGCAGTGGGAGGGGGTGGATCCAGTTGTCGTGGTCCATGTTGGTACAAACGACGTAGATAGGACTAGGAAGCCGGTTCTGTTAAAGGGGTATGAGCAGCTAGGGGTCAAATTAAAAAACAGAACCTCAAGGGTAATAATCTCTGGATTATTACCTGAGCCACGAGCGAATTTGGCTAGGACAAATAAAATTAGAGAGTTAAATGCGTGGCTCAAAGACTGGTGTGGGAGAAATGGGTTTTGCTTCCTGGGACACTGGCACCAGTACTGGGGCAGGAGGGAGCTGTTCCATTGGGACGGGCTTCACTTGGCCAGTGCTGGGACTAGAGTCCTGGCAGATCATATAACTAGGGCTGTAGAGAGGGCTTTAAACTAACTAGTGGGGGGGAGGTTCCTAGAGAGCAAATAATAAAAATGACAACAGAGAAGGTCATAGAATAAGGTAGCAGTGGGGAAATTAAAAACCAGAGCATGTCAGGAAGGGGCAGAAGGTATGGAGTAAAAGGTAAAGTAATAAAAAGGGCAAAAGCAGGAACTAAGTGTCACAAAACATATTTGAAAGTTCTCTATCTGAATGCACGAAGCATTCGTAACAAAATAGACGAGTTAATGGCACAAATAACTATATATGGCTGCAGGGTGACAATGCCTGGGAATTAAACATACCAGATTATTTAACGATCAGGAAGGACAGGCAGGAAGGAAGGGGAGGTGGGGTGGCTATGTTAATAAAGGAAGGAATCACTGTAATACAGAGAAATGATATTGGGTCAAAAGATCAGGATAATGAAACAGTTTGGGTGGAGGTAAGGAATAATAAGGGGAAAAAAACACTAGTGGGCGTAGTTTATAGGCCTGCGAACAGTTGCAACTCTGTTGGACGGAGTATCAATCAGGAAATAGTTGAGGCTTGTAATAAGGGAACATCTATAATTATGGGGGATTTTAACTATCATATTAATTGGACAAATCAAATTGGGCAGGGCTGCCTTGAGGATGAGTTCATTGAGTGTATTAGGGATGGGTTTCTTGAGCAGTATGTAACTGAACCGACCAGGGGGCAAGCAACCTTAGATCTGGTCCTGTGTAACGAGACAGGATTAATTAAAAATGTCCGAGTAAAGGATCCCCTTGGAATGAGTGACCATAACATGGTTGAATTCCATATTCAATTAGAGGGTGAGAAGGTTGGATCTCAAACAAGCGTGCTAAGCTTGAATAAAGGAGACTATGAAGGTATGAGAGCGGAATTGAGTAGAGTGGATTGGGAAAATAGATTAAAGGGTATGACGATACATGATCAGTGGTGTACATTTAAGGAGTTATTTTACAACTTCCAAAAAATATATATTCCACTGAGAAGAAAAGGGTGTAAAAGAAAAGACAGCCATCCGTGGCTAAGTAAAGAAGTTAAGGGTAGTATTCGACTAAAAACAAGGGCATATAAGGTAGCCAAATCTAGTGGGAGGATAGAGGATTGGGAAAACTTTAAAAGACAGCAAAAAATAACAAAAGGATTGATTAAGAAAGGGAAGAGAGATTATGAAAGTAAATTAGCAAAAAATATAAAAACAGATAGTAAGAGTTTTTATAGTTATATAAAAAGAAAAAGGGTGGCTAAAGTAAATGTTGGTCCCTTAGAGGATGAGACCGGGAAATTAATGGTGGGAAATATGGAGATGGCAAAAACACTGAATGAATATTTTGTATCAGTCTTTACAGTAGAGGACACTAAGAATATCCCAACACTGGAGAAACAGGGGGCTATAGGGGGGGAGGAGCTAAACACGATCAAAATCACTAAGGAAGTGGTACTCGGTAAAATAATGGGACTCAAGGCGGATAAATCACCTGGACCTGATGGCTTACATCCTAGGGTCTTGAGGGAAGTGGCGGTAGGGATTGTGGATGCATTGGTAATAATTTTCCAGAACTCCCTGGACTCAGCAAAGGTCCCGGCAGACTGGAAAACTGCTAATGTAACACCCTTATTTAAAAAGGGCAGTAGACAGAAGGCTGGAAACTATAGACCGGTTAGCCTAACATCTGTGGTAGGTAAAATTTTGGAGTCCATTATTAAGGAGACAGTAACAGGACATTTGGATAATCATAATTTAATAGGACAAAGTCAGCATGGTTTTATGAAGGGGAAGTCATGTTTGACAAATTTGCTGGAGTTCTTTGCGGAAGTAACATATAGGGTGGATAAAGGGGAACCAGTGGACGTAGTGTATTTAGACTTCCAAAATGCATTTGACAAGGTGCCACACAAAAGATTATTGCTTAAGATAAAAAATCACGGGATTGGGGGTAATATTCTGGCATGGATAGAGGATTGGCTATCTAACAGAAGGCAGAGAGTTGGGAAAATGGTTCATTCTCAGACTGGCAATCAGTAACTAGTGGTGTTCCGCAGGGGCCAGTGCTGGGTCCGAAACTCTTTCCAATCTATATTAACGATTTGGAGGAGGGGACCGAGTGTAACATATCAAAGTTTGCAGATGATACTAAGATGGGAGGGAAAGTAGTGAGTGAGGAGGACATAATAAACCTGCAAGGGGACATAGACAGGCTAAGTAAGTGGGCAGAGATTTGGCAGATGGAATACAATACTGGAAAGTGTGAGGTTATGCACTTTGGCAGGAAAAATCGTAGAGCAAGTTATTATCTTAATGGCAAGAAACTGGAACGTACTGAAGTACAAAGGGATCTGGGGGTCCTGGTGCACGAAACTCAAAAGGTTAGTATGCAGGTGCAGCAAGTGATTAAGAAGGCCAATGGAATGTTGGCTTTCATTGCTAGGGGGATAGAATATAAAAATAGGGAGGTATTGCTTCAGTTGTACAAGGTATTGGTGAGACCGCACCTGGAATACTGCATACAGTTTTGGTGTCCATACTTAAGAAAAGACATACTTGCTCTCGAGTCAGTACAAAGAAGGTTCACTCGGTTAATCCCGGGGATGAGGGGATGGACATATGAGGAGAGGTTGAGTAGATTGGGACTCTACTCATTGGAGTTCAGAAGAATGAGAGGCGATCTTATTGAAGCATATAAGATTGTAAAGGGGTTGGATCGGGTGGATGTGGGGAGGATGTTCCCGATGATGGGTGAAACTAGAACTAGGGGGCATAGTCTTAGAATAAGGGGCTGCTCTTTCAAAACTGAGATGAGGAGGAACTACTTCACTCAGAGGGTGGTAGGTCCATGGAATATGCTGCCCCCAAAAGCTGTAGAAGCTACATCATTACATAAATTTAAAACAGAAATAGACAGTTTCCTAGAAGTAAAGGGAATTAAGGGTTACGGGGAGCGGGCAGGAATTTGGACATGAGTCTAGGTTCGGATCGGACATGGCCCTGTTGGTAGCGGAGCAGGCCCAGGGGCCGTGTAGCCTGATCCTGCTCCTATTTCGTGTGTCTAATTCTGTTAGATTCAGGAGATGGTTCTGTGATAGTAGATTGGCGGTTAGGATCAGATCAGCCATGATCTTATTGAATGGCGGAGCAGGCTCGAGGGGCCGATTGGCCTACTCCTGCTCCTATTTCTTATGTTCTTATGTTCTTAAGGGGAAGAAGGAAAAGCGCGGGAGGCGCCATTTTATTCCATTGGGGAAGAAGAAAAAGCGCGGGAGGCGCCATTTTAATTCACCCAAGATGCCGAAAAGTGGCAGTGTCACTGCTTTCGACAACGAGGTAGAAGACTAGACCACGTATGTGGAAAGAATTGAAGTGTACTGCAAGGCAAATGAGGTGGCTGATGGAAAGAAGGCATCGGTATTATTAAAGTTGATGAGCGCGAGAACTTACGGCCTATTGCGGAATTTAATTACCCCAGCTAAACCAATGGAGAAAAGTTTTGAGGAGATTGTTAATATCTTACAGGAACACCTAAACCCTACACCGCTGCTGATAGCAGAAAGATTCAAGTTCCATAAAAGAAACCAGCACAAAGATGAGAGCAATGCTGACTATCTTACGGAACTACGCAAGTTATCGAAGCACTGCCAGTTCGGAGCAGGACTGGCAGACACTTTACGGGATAAGTTTGTCTGCGGGCTCCAGAGTGAAGGAACCCAGAAACGACTACTTTCGGAAAAGGACCTGACGCTAGAACAGGCTTTCAGCGTGGCAGTATCCTACAAAGCAGCAGCACGGGGAGCTGCGGAAATTCAACAGAAACCACAAGAATACAGCGCTAACGAAATGGCATATGGAGCAGAAAAGTGCTATCGCTGCGGCAGAACAACCCATGATCAGAAGGACTGCTGGTTTAAGGACAAAGTATGCTGGCAATGCGGGAAAATGGGACATATAGCAAGAGTCTGCACGTCGGGAAAGAAAACCAACATTACAAGAACTACTAAGGAAAAGTACAAGAAAGTAATAAAAATGACAGACAGTAGATCAGAAGATCAGGAGAGTGATAACGACTCCGGGAGCAGGAGATTAAGTTGTCTAAAGTTACACAACGTGATCGCAAAGGAGGATCACCAAACCATTTGGGTCACCCTCATGATAGCAGGGTCCCAAGTAAAGATGGAATTAGATACAGGATCAGCCCGAACTCTCATGAATCGACTAGACTATGAGCGGCTATTCTCACACATACCCTTAAAGGACACGTCCATTGTATTGAAGACATACACGGGGCAAAAAGTCTACCCCAGAGGAAAAATAAGGGTGCCAGTTAAATATAACGGCAAGGAAACACAGAAACTGTATCTATATATACTACAAGATGGAGGACCACCATTATTGGGACGTGAATGGATCCGAACAATACAATTGGATTGGCATTCCATTCAGGCGCTAACTGTGACTGACAAAAAGGATGATGACGTCGCACCTGGACGTCTGTCACAAATTCTAACTGACGCGAAAGAGGTGTTCCAACAAGGACTTGGGACTCTAAAAGGAGTAACGGCAATGATAAAAATCGAAGATAACGCAAACCCAAAATTTTTTAAGGCCAGACCGGTGCCATACGCGATCCGCCCAGCCGTCGAAGCAGAACTGGAGGGTCTGGCACGTTCGGGTATGCTGTCCAAGGTGGATTGGAGCGAGTGGGCCACACCCATCGTTCCTGTAATGAAGAAATCATTGAGCAGCACGCCTGGGGAGCCGAAGAAGGTTCGCATCTGTGGGGACTTCAAGGTAACTGTGAACCCAGTCCTGCACACAGTACAATATCCACTTCCACGGATAGAAGATACCTTCGCCTCACTATCTGGAGGGAAACGCTTTACGAAGATTGATCTGGCCCAAGCGTATCTACAAATGGAGGTGGAAGAAGCATTTAGGAAATACCTCACGATAAACACTCACAAAGGCCTTTACCAATACAATCGACTGGTATTCAGGGTAGCATCAGCCCTATTTGGCAGAGGGCAATGGAACAAGTCCTGCAAGGGATCCCAGGGACCCAGTGTTATTTGAATGACATCCTGGTGACGGGCGAAAATGACAGTGAACACCTTGCCAACCTGGAACAGGTGCTCACTAGATTGCAGGAATATGGGCTACGAGCCAACCACCCCAAATGCGAGTTCTTCAGGAGACAAATCTCGTATTGTGGCCACATGATTGATGAGGAAGGGTTGCATAAGTCGCCAGACAAGATTGAGGCTGTAGTCAAGGCTCCAGCACCGGAAAATGTGTCGCAACTGAGGTTGTTTCTCGGGCTGGTGAACTACTACCATAAGTTCTTGCCGAATTTATCTACAATTCTGCACCCACTGAACGCCCTGCTGCAAACTGGAGTAACATGGAAATGGAGTGATGAGTGTAGGCGTGCCTTTCAGAAATGTAAATGCCTAATCACTTCAAAAGAAGAATTGGCCCACTACAACCCAACACTACCGATTCGGTTGGCATGTGATGCGTCTCCCTACGGCATTGGAGCGGTGCTGTCACACAAATTCCTTGACGGTTCAGAGAGGCCAATAGCCTTTGCGTCGTGCTCGTTAACCTCAGCCGAGCGTAATTACGCCCAGATTGACAGGGAGGCCCTCAGCCTGGTGTGGGGGGTGAAGAAGTTCAATCACTATCTGCACGGGCAGAAATTGACCCTATTGACTGATCATCAGCCCCTGGTCTCCATTTTTAACCCAAAGAAGGGCGTTCCGGTGATGACGGCACGACGTCTGCAAAGATGGTCACTTTTTCTAGGGGCACATCAGTACGACATAGAATACAAGGGTACGAAGCAGCATGGAAACGCTGATGGGCTCTCGCACCTACCGTTGCCTACGGTAGAGGAAGCACCTGCAGTGGACCCTGTTGAGATATTCCATGCGACCATAGTCGAATGTCTGCCTGTTACAAACTCAAGTATAGAGAAGGAAACCTGAAATGATCCGACACTCTCTCAGGTCTATGATTTGACGGTGAAGGGATCGCCAGCACATGGCGACTCACTGTTGCCAGCATTCTCGCCAAGGAGAGAACAGCTGTCAGTGTGCCGGGGGACCTTGATGTGTGGATCCCGAGTGGTAATTCCACCCAAGTTGAGAGACAGAGTGCTCAATGAGCTTCATGAAGGTCACCTGGGAGGGGTAAAAATGAAAAGCCTAGCCAGGGCTTATGTGTGGTGGCCGGGAATCGACAAACAAATCGAGGACCTGACCAGGACCTGCTCAGGATGCCAGAAAATCCAAAATGCACCACCACAGGCCCCTCTACACCCATGGGAGTGGCCCTCATCTCCATGGCAACGGGTACACATTGATTTTGCTGGTCCATTTATGGACTCAACGTTTCTAATCGCCGTGGACGCCCATTCGAAATGGCCAGAGGTTATCAAAATGTCCTCCACCACCACGGAGAAAACTATTGCAGTCCTACAGACCATCTTCGCCAGGAATGGCTTGCCAGAACAGATTTGCTCCGACAATGGGCCACAGTTTGTGTCCGAGGATTTCCGGAGGTTTCTGAGGAATAATGGGGTGAAACATTACACATCTGCCCCATATCATCCAGCCACAAATGGATTGGCTGAAAGGTTTGTTCAGACCTTTAAAAAGGCAATAAAAGCGATGTATAACGACGACATACCACTACAACACAAGGTAGATAATTTCTTGTTTGCTTACCGGAATGCGACACATGCAGTCACCAACCAAGCTCCAGCCATAATGTTCTTCAACCGAGGGCTAAGATGTCGCCTGGATTTGCTCAAACCAAACATAAGACGAGATGTTGAGGATAAGCAATTCCAGCACATCAACGAGAAGCCAACCAGGAGCTTCAAGATAGGACAACCAGCTTTGGCCCGCGACTACCGAACAGAAAAATGGCAGCCAGGAACGATATGCACACAGCAGGGACCACTAATGTACACAGTGGACGTTGGAGAGAGCATCGTGAGATGCCATGCTGACCAGATTTTAGAGTCACAGGAACAAGCCAAACCTATACCACGAGCATATGCACCTGGTAATGAGCCCAAAGTACAGATTGCGTCTACCTCAGAAGCAGTGGTATTGGAAGCTGATGAACCAACCAATGACAATGAGCCAGAATTGACTCCACCGCAAGAACAGGATACTCGAGAAAGGCGCTATCCAGTCAGGATTAGGAAGCCTCCTCAAAGACTGAACTTATAAATGATTATTTCAGTTGATGTATAAAGTACCGAGAAAATTGTAATTGCAATTAGTTATTATTTAGTTGTTAAATGAATGTTATGTACTGTTTATCTAAAAGGGGAGGAATTGTTGTGTATGTACCTTTAAGAGAAGAACTGATTTTATACTGCAGTACCGGCAGTGACCACCCCGGTATAAAAAGGCCCTAGCAGGCTTCTGCACTTCAGTCTGACGTTCCCCTCCTGTTCAGACCTCATTCTCAGCATTGCTGGCTGTGCAGCTGCCTCAGTCAGCAGGAGGAGAAGGAGCAGCCAAACCAGGAGAGTGGAGAGTGGAAAGTGGTGGTCTCCTGACCAGGAAGAGGAGGACAACGATAGGTCACCACCACCACCTCCACCATCATCATCACAACAACAGAGGTGCCTGGAGAGAGAGGACAGAGGAGGAGAAGGAGAAAGGAGGCCTGCAACAACATCAACCAGGGGAGAGGCCTTTCCCATTACTGCCTCCCCAAATTGGCCTCCACTTCAGGAGAGGAAGAGAGGGGAGAGAAACCACCATCAACCAACACCAACTGTTTGGAAGGAGGGAGGAATATCATCTTTCAGAACATCTACAGGTGGGTGTTATTTGGGGCACTCTCCCAAAGACTTTGTATTTTAGGTGGGGGGAGAAAAGAAGAAACAAGGCCGGGTCATCAAGGGGTGTCTGTGTGTGTGTGTGGCTCTTGTTAAAAACTAGGCCACACACACCACTAATAAGCACCCCTTCTATTGCCTGACCTGGGACAGCTGGAGCTGCCTAGGTAAAGTCCAATTTCATTTATTACATTGTTAAGACCTGGTGTGGGACTGAGCCTGGGGCATTTCCAGCTTTCCCAGGTGAAGACATCTTCTCCCCCTGCCAGAAGACCACCACCATCAAAGACTTTAAATTTCCATCGGAGAGTGCACCCCTGCCAACACCCACCCACCCACCATCCTGAGTGGCAACCCTGCCATTGTGGCCTCCCTCCTTCCCACTCCCCCTCTCTCTCTCTCTTTGTCTCTCTCTGCCTCTTTCTCTGAGGCACCTCAATTTCATCTCTATTTATTAATTGCCTATTGAGCAGAGGGGAGAAGGCCCCTCTCCCAATTTCAATCAATAAGGGGAAAGGTGTGCCTTCATTTTAAACCGCTCCCTCTGCTCAATAGAGGACCAAAAAAATACCTTAGGCCATTAACACCTTCAGGCCTGTGACTTGGGGTGAGTGCAGCCCTTATAAAAACACCCCATAATGGCGACTGCATCTTCGCCGGTGGCGGGGCCAGCCAGGACTTATGCGGGAGTGGCAGCCACAGCCACAGCTGCTCCCGCTGCTTCTGCTGCCCCGTCACCTTTTAAACTCATGACAAAAAAGCTTGGGGTGAAGAGCTACACTCACCCCACTAGGACCATTGAGGCCTGCGTTAAAGCCATGGCTGGGGTTGTCGGCCCCTCAGCCATCGTCGCGACCTCAAAAATGTATGGGAAGGCTGTGTTCTTCCTGGGGTCGGAGCGGGCGGTGTCCCTGGCCGTTGCCAAGGGGCTCACCGTGGGCGGGACCTTCTTGCCGGTGGATCCTCTCGAGGCCACCGCGCAGAGGATCATCATCTCTAACGTCCCGCCCTATGTTCCTGGTGAGCTCCTCCTCCCCGATTTATGCCAACTTGGGGAGGTGAGGTCGGGGATCACGCCCATCCCGCTCGGCTTCCGGGAAGCCAGCCTTCGCCACATCTTCTCCTTCCGGCGCCAGCTGTTTATCCAGCTGGCGCGGGAGGAGGACACCGACAGGGCGTTCGTCGTCCACCACGAGGGGACCGCCTATCGCGTCTTCTGGACGTCGGACGGTGTGCGGTGCCACGCCTGCAAGGAGGTGGGGCACATTCGGAAAAACTGCCCTGCCTCCAAGGCCGCCAGATCATCTAGTGTGGCCGAGGCTGGCGCCGTCGCCGCTTCTCCCCCCGGATCTGCCCGCGTGTCGGGAACCGCTGATGCGCAGTCGACGTCGGAGGCCGATGCCACCAAGGCCTCCGGCAGGGGGGGAGGGAGCGCGTCCGGCCGGAAGGAAGGCGTGGCAAAAATCAAAACACCTGAGGGCGGGTCCCCCCGTGGAGGGCCAGCCCTTGCCCCTTAAGCCCCCTACACCCACGCTCCTCGCGGAGTTAATCGGGGCAGACGCGAGTGGGAGGGGCCTCGTGCCCGAGCCTGTGGCCGCAACCGCCGTAGCGGAATCACCAATACCTGCGGCTGGGCTCGGGCCCGAGGAACCTGACAAACCTGCTCCACCGGAGGGAGCAGAGGAGGAGGCCTCTGCAGACATGGAGGTCTCCCTCGCTCCCTCCGTGCTAAAAAGAAGGCGCGACCCCCTGGAAGAGGAGGAGGACCGGGAGGAGGAAGGTCCCTCCGAGCAGGGGGATTCGTCGCCCGCCGTGGATACTGCGCCCCCCCCCGCTGTCATCACCACCGGCGATTGGCAGGGGTCGCCTGTCCCTCGGGAGGCTGAGGCAGATGTGTCTGTCCGGCACGTGCCTCCCGAAAATGGGGACGAGACCCTGCCCGTGGGGGTGGGCGCGGGACAACCTGCAGCGGAGATTGACATTTTATCGGTGCCGTTACCTCTCGCCGGGTCGGGCTGCCTGGGGTCTGGGTCGGGTGACCTCGAGGAAAATGAGCTCGCCCAATTTTCTCGAGCTCACCCAATGCGACCCGGACATCTCCCAGGGGCTGCTCGTCCTGGTAGAGGTTTTAATTCAAAACACGCCATCCGCTGGGTCGGAGGTTGGTGGCGGGGAGGAGGATGGCCCCCTGGCTGCGTCTCTGGTGCCGGACGTACTGGAGGAGCTGGGAATTGTTCTCTCCCCAGTTTCTCCGGTTGTTCTGGCGTCTGAGGCGGGGGGGACTCCAAACCGCCGCCATCTTCTGGCCCGGCGCCCCTAGAGGAGCCCAGGGAGGAATCCTCTGCCGCCGATCCTGGGGGTGGGATCTGGGCGGAGGCGGGGCCGGCTGGTGTGGCTGAGCCGTTCGCTGCGCACTGCGCGACGGACGGGTCGGCCGCTGGTGACGAACCCCTGGAGGAGGATGGGGACTCGGTGATGGGCATGGAGGACGATTTGGACTCCAGCACCGACGAGGTGCTGGATGACCTCGTGCCCCTCGCCGAGTTTCCCCTCATTCCCGTAAAGGAACTCCGGGACTTTATGGCCACGTGCCTGGGTCGGCACAATAAGATCCGGCTGGCCCTCGACAGGTGGTCGGAGCTGGCGCTGCTCATCGTGTCCGTCTGCACCGCTGTTAAAATCTTGGGCGCAGACGAGGGCGTGAACCCGCTCGAGCTGCGTCGGCTCAGAACGTTCCTCACTGGGCTGCTGAGGAAGTGGCGGCTGACCAGCGGCTGCGCTCCCTCCCCCCATTAGGTGTAGGTAGAGGTTGCACTATGCTTCTGACATGAAGATAACCATAGCCAGCCTCAACATCAACGGCAGCAGGGAGGCGCGCCGCAGATTCAACAATTTCTCGGTCCTTCGGGACGGGAAGTATGCGGTGTGCTTCCTGCAAGAAACCCACACCGTTCCGGGAGACGAAGCCACGTGGCTCCTGGAGTGGCAAGGAGGGGTCAGCATGAGTCACCTCTCCAACAATTCCAGCGGGGTGGCTATCTTGCTGGCCCCGCAATTTCAGCCGGAGATCTTGGGGGTCAAGTAGCACGTGCCGGGCCGCTTGCTCCAGGTCACTGTTCGCCTGGGGGGCGTGCCGCTCCATCTAGTGAACGTGTACGCCCCTCAGGCCGGTGCGCAGCAAGTGCGCTTCTTCGAAGAAGTGTCCGCTCTTTTGGGCTCCGTCGACGTGGGCGAGTGCGTCATCCTCGGGGGGGATTTTAACTGCACCCTCGAGGCGAGGGACCGTTCGGGTCCCCCGCGAAGCCCGGCGGCGATGGAGAAGTTGAGGGACCTGCTCGGGTCCTTCGACTTGGTGGACGTCTGGCGAAATCTCCACCCCGACTCCAGCGCCTTCACTAGCGTGAGGTCTGGGGGAGGACGGTCCAGAATCGACCGCCTCTACATTTCCCGGGCGTACGCCTCCTGCGTTCCGGCGGCTTCCATGCGGCCGGTGCCATGCACGGACCACCACCTGCACAGTACTCCAGGAGTGGTCTCACCAAAGCCCTGTACAATTGTAGCAAGACTTCCTTACTCTTGTACTCCAACCCCCTTGCAATAAAGGCCAACATGCCATGTGCCTTCCTAATTGCTTGCTGTACCTGCATGCTAACTTTGTGTTTCCTGTACGAGGACACCTAAATCTCTCTGAACACCAACATTTAATAGTTTCTCACCATTTAAAAATATTCTGTTTTTCTATTCTTCCTACCAAAGTGAATAATATACCACATTATATACCATCTGCCACCTTATTCCCCACTCACTTAACCTGTCTATATCCCTTTGCAGGCTCATTATAGGGCTAGAAATTAGGTATCGCCCCGGTTGGGGCGCTAAAATTTAAAAAGTTGAAGAATTAGTGCTAGGCGCTAATCATTGTCAACTCCCGCAAAATTCGCTGCACTTCCTTCCTGGAGCGGTGAAGGACGCAGGTGGGATGGTAGTGGTGCAGCACTGCACAATGTCCCATGTAGCGATGCCAAGATCCGAGGCTCCTTCCCTCCCTTAAAGGGAAGGGCCATCGCTGCAGGCTGTGTATTGGGGCCAGTTAGCTGGTCCCCGACATCAGCCGCGATCTGCCCCAATCAGCCCCATGCACTCCAGCAGAGTGCCTGGCTGATCGATTGCGGCCAAAGAGAAATGGGAAAAATTGAAATCATGCATTGCAACAATTTTTCTACTTAGCGCACCAACATCCCCTTTAACTTGCGCCCCTGAAGCACCCGGCCTCCCGAACAACGCCTCCTGCAGCTGTCAGTGTTGTCACCCGGCGATGCTGCAGGGGGCAGAACCGAAGTTTGGGTGCGGGGCACTACCAGGGCGATGCACAGGACAATAATATCATGATCTCTGGACGCAGGAGATTGTGCTGCAATGTGTCACTGCCGCTGCAAACCTCTCGACCAATTTAGCAGGGGTTGTTCATTTCACCGGGCCTGGTCGGTAAGTCCATAGCGCCCCGTTAGCGCCCCTGGAGGCGATAATAGGAGGCGCTAAGGAGGCCAATTTCTCAGCCTTTGTGTCCTCCTCACAGTTTACTTTGCCACCTAGCTTTGCATAGTCAGCTGAGGCCCAAGCACTGAACACCTAGAGAGAGAGAGAGAGAGCCAGCATGGATCTGTGAAAGGTAGGTCATGCCTGACAAATCTGATTAAATTTTTTGAAGAGGTTGTAGTGTATGTACCTTTAAGGGGAGAACTACTTTTTACAGCTCCTGTATACTGTAGTACCGGCAGTGACCACACCTGTATATAAACCCTGAGTAGGGATCTGTACGCTTAGTTTTAGAGTAACCCTCATCCAGTAAATACCTGTTGATTGTTCCTGCAGTCTCGTGTCTAGTTATTGAAGGGCACACAACATCAAAAATACACGGAGCTAACAGTGGCGACGAAGCAGATTCGAACCTACCTGCAACTCTGCATTACCTCCCAGGGATTCGCTCCTGGAGAACAGTGGAAGAAAGTTGAGGCCAGAAGCACGGGCGTCGACAACGAGCAACCGCCCAGTCATCCAGCAGAGATTTGAGCATCGCAGGGGAGGCTGTTGAGAGCTGGGCTTGGTGCTCCAGTCACGGTGGTCCAGCGAAACGGGCTGGCAACAGGTATGGCGCAGACCCTTCCCGGACAGCGGCGGCTAGAGCCGACCGACGGCACAGAAAAGGCCAAGCAGCGTCGACGGGAGAAGAGAGAGGGTAGAGCACACAGGGCGCAGCCGGTGTTCAGGACGGAGCGGCGTCGATGGGAGAAGAGAGAGGGTAGAGCACACAGGGCGCAGCCAGTGTTCAGGACCGAACAGCGTCGACGGGAGAAGAGAGAGGGTAGAGCACACAGGGCGCAGCCGGTGTTCAGGACCGAACGGCGTCGATGGGAGAAGAGAGAGGGTAGAGCACACAGGGCGCAGCCGGTGTTCAGGACCGAGCGGCGTCGACGGGAGAAGAGAGAGGGTAGAGCGCACAGGGCGCAGCCGGTGTTCAGGACCGAACGGCGTCGACGGGAGAAGAGAGAGAGGCGCGAAGGAAAACACGCAGAGCGCAGCCAGTGTTCAAGGGACGAGCAGCGTCAGCGGGGAAGAAAGGGAAACGCGCAGAGTGCAGCCGGTGTTCAAGGGCTGAGCAGCCGCAGCGGAGAAGAAGGGAGAGCGCGGGAAACGCCATTTTGAGCCGCAGCGGAGAAGAAGGGAGAGCGCGGGAAAACGCCATTTTGAGCCGCAGCGGAAAAGAAGGGAGAGCGTGGGAAAACGCCATTTTGAGCTGCAAGAAGAAGGGAAAATGCGGGAAAATGCCATTTTGAGCCAGTCTAAACACACCCAGGGATGCCGAAGAGTGGCAGTATCACAGCGTTCGACAATGAAGTCGAAGATTGGACGACATATGTCGAACGCATAGAAGTGTACTGCAAGGCGAATGAAGTGCCAGATGAGAGGAAAGCGCTGGTATTGTTGAATTCCATGGGTGCAAAAATGTATGGCTTACTGCGAAACCTAGGCCTAGAAATTCAGTTGCGTTCGCCAGCCGTTAACGCCATAAGAGGGGTAGATTTCCAGCGCTAGGCACTTAGCGCCCGGGCGCAGAACGAACTGCGCCTACGCCCAACTTCAGTTGTCATTTAGCGCCGGCGCAAAGTGTTTGCGCCCGCTCAGCTGCGCGCGCAGCTTATGACGTCATTTCGTCGTGCAACGCTGTTTGTGCGCCCCAAACCGGAAATTCAGTGGCGCCCGCCCAATGTGGGCGTGGCGCTGTTAAGAACTGTGAAGTGGAACGCAACAGAGGCCCTGCGGGCCTCGGGGAGCGCTAATTAAAGGGCACTTACACTGACCTATAAAGCGCAGCCATTTTGCTGCAATGACTTTAGTGCTTTGGATTTCTGGACAGAGACCAAGGAACAGAGCTTACTGATTTGGGCCAACATAGGAGAGGTATTTTTGGCTTCTGGCCAGAGCTTGGAAATTTGATTCATTGTGATTTCACTGTTTGCAAGTTTATTATGGGGGCTGTATGGGGTGGCAACCCTCAGTTGCAGCATTATGTGCGAAGGGCTCGCAGGCGCTGTGTGAGAGGGCCAGCCATGCCTAGACGCAGAGGGGCCATCAGGCGTCGGCAACGTAGGCCTTACCCACTCAGGGAATACCGGCAGCAGGTGTCCTATCTCACCATGACTGCCGCGCAGTGTGTTAAGAGGCTGCGCTTCAGAAGGGAGGTGGTTGCAGAGATCTGCCAGCTGCTTCACCGAGATCTGCGTCCGCAGCTGATGTGCAGGACGTTTCTCTCGGTGGAAGTGAAGGTCACGGTGGCTCTGAACTTTTATGCAAGCGGCTCCTTCCAAGCCGCTGCTGGGGACATAGCGAACATCTCCCAGTTCGCCGCGCATCGCTGCATCCGGCAGGTCACCGATGCCCTTTTCGCGAGGAGACACCAATTCATCTCCTTCCCCATGACCCTAGAGAGGCAGGAGCAGTGTGCAGTCGGATTTGGCAGGATCGCGGACTTCCCCATGGTGCAGGGCGCCATTGACTGCACGCATGTGGCTATGCGGGCACCTATCGACAATGCTGAGGATTACCGCAACCGGAAGGGCTACCATTCCCTCAATGTACAGCTGGTGTGTGACCACAGGCAGCGCATCCTAGCTGTCAATGCCCGCTTTCCAGGAAGCAGCCACGATGCATTTATCCTGCGCCAGACTACTGTGGCTGACATGTTCGAGGCACAGCCTCCACCAAGAGGATGGCTTATTGGGGACAAGGGCTACCCTTTGTGTACATGGCTCATGACCCCGCTCCGCGCGCCCAGGACCCCTGCAGAGGAGGCATACAATGAAAGCCATCAAGCCACAAGGAACATCATAGAGCAAACGATTGGCGTCCTCAAGCAACGGTTCCGCTGCCTGGATCGCTCCGGCGGATCTCTACAGTATTCGCCGGATAGAGTCTCCCAGTTCGTCGTCGTTTGCTGCATGCTGCACAACCTGGCTATCCGCAGGACTCAGGCACTGCCACCTGACGTAGCACCACCACCTCAGGAGGACGCGCAGGAGGACCATGAGCAGGAGGAGGAGGAGGAGGAGTACCAGGCCAGGAGGGAGCCACAAGGTCCAAGGGCCGTCCGCCGGCGGCTTATTGAACGACACTTCTAGGCCCCCTGTCAGGGAATGGCTTGTGGCAATGAACGCACCTGAATGCAGCCGCTCCGCAAGCCCTCAGCCGCTTAACGCAACAACCACTGGAAACATGACACCTGGACAAGCTGAATAAATAAAAAGCTTTATTTAACAAACTCAGGGCCCTTCCCACATGAAACAGAAAAACAGACAACACCCCGCAAAAAACTGTGCAAAGAATATCTCACTCCCACAACCTGGGGAGGAATAGCAAAACTTGCCCATCCAATTGGCCTTCATCCTCGGCCTTACCAAAAGAAGCCCCCCCACAACAGAACACACACACCCCCATGTAAAAAACCATTGGCTTTCATCCTCGGCCTTACCAAAAGAAGGCCCCCCCACAACACAAACACCCCCATATAAAAAACACCGTTGCCACCATACTCTACTGGGTGTGCCGAGAGGGCGAGTCCTTGTGCAGCCTTGTGCGGCCCCTGCCCGACCTGTTGCTCCGCCTCAACCTGGGCCCTGTGGGTGTTGCAAGGCTGGGGGAAGGCTCCTGAGGGGCAGAATGCGTGACGGCAGATGCCCTTGGGGGTCGGCTTAGACGAGGTCCGGCCCTGGAGGGGCCGGCTGCTGACTGCTGCAGCTGTGGCTGCGCAGCATCAGTCTCTGCAGCAGCTCGTCGCACCTTGGCTGGGGGAGTTGCAGTGGCGGCTGCAGCAATGGGGGCAAGCTGGTTGATGGCACGCGCTCGCTGTTCGCCAGAGACACTGGCACTCGGCCGGGCTGGCAGTGCAGCAAGCGCAGCAATCTGGTGGAGGCCAGACCGCTGTACTGCAGCAGGGCGGCGGGTGCCCTGGCGATGCTTCCGCGACACAGCGAGTGTGGCAGAAGTGAGTGCCCGAACTGCCCTAGTCTGTGCCCGCATCAGATCAGTGAGTGTCTGCACGGCACCACTCATGAACTCGCGACTCGCGTCCTGCGCTGCCGCGAGTTGGTGGACACCCCTGTCCTGCGCTGCCGCGAGTTGGTGGACACCCCTGTCCTGTGCTGCCGCGAGTTGCTCGACAACCCTGTCCTGTGCTGCCGCGAGTTGGTCAACACCCCTGGCGTGTGCTGCCGCGAGTTGGTCAACACCCCTGGCGTGTGCTGCCGCGAGTTGCTCAACACCCCTGGCCTGTGATTCCCCGAAAGCGGCCACACTATGAGCCAGGGACTCAATGGGCTGAGGCAACTGTCCCACAACCCCCATGAACTCCTTGTGGCGCCGTGCCGAATCCGCCGACATTTGATCAAGGAGGCGCACCTCCTGGGCGAGGTCCGTCTCCGGACTGGAGGCCGGACTCTCCCTCTGGGGAGAAGGCCGCCGAGCTGGCCGACCCTTCCCGCGTGCCTGGATGCCACTGGGCCCAGCAACTGCCCTCCCCTGCAACGCTTCCCCCCTCTGGGGAGAAGGCCGCCGTTCTGCCCGACCCTTCCCGCGTGCCTGGACGGCACTGGGCCCAGGAGCTACACCCCCCTGCAACACTTCCCCCTGGCTCTCCTCCAGGCAAGACGTGTCCCCTCCATTGCCATCCCCTGGCGCAGATGATGCTTCCCCCGATGTGCCGCCTTCCTGTTGGTCCTCGTCATGCTCCTCTTCCGAGGGTCTGGCACTCTCTGCTTCAGGGACCTCCTCCTCACCAGCTGAAAGCAGGAAGGCACAAGAGTAGCTTTACAGTGAGGACAGGGCGTCAGCGAGGGAGGCATGAGTGGTGGCATTCAGCGCATTGGTCGGACAGTGGCAAAGGATGTAGATCTGATGCGCTAGGGGAACGAGAGAGGTCCAAACGGTCATGTCCTTATCATTGGGTCGCAGCACAGGGTCGGCATCTCCAATGGCAACAGGGCCAACCACCCGGCCACGCATGAGTCGAGCCACGCTCTCCTCCAGCTCACTGAGCTCCTGGAACTGGGCACGGCCTCCCCCGGTGAAATTCTGGCTCTTCAAATTCCGGGCCATCTTGGCCTGCAAGAGAAAGGACGGCCTCTAAGTACATTGTGGTGGCCTGTTGTTGTGTGCACTGCCTCCCATGGTGGAATAGCTTGGCCAGTGTGGTGGCCTGTTGTTGTGTGCACTGCCTCCCATGGTGGAATAGCTTGGCCAGTGTGGTGGCCTGTTGTTGTGTGCACTGCCTCCCATGGTGGAATGGCTTGGCCAGTGTGGTGCCCTGTTGTTGTGTGCACTGCCTCCCATGGTCGAATAGCTTGGCCAGTGTGTTAAGTGCAGAAAGTGCTATTGAGGATCATGCCAGTGCCATAGCTGCGGGAGGAGGGCTGGCCATTAGGCCTTTGAGGTCCCTTTGCCCATAATGTGAGGTGCACATGCAAGGATGAGGAGGACACTGGAAAGGGTACTCACCTTGACCATCCGAGTGAGGTCGTTGTACTTCTTGCGGCATTGGTCACCAGTCCTAGGGACATCGCTGTTGACTGACACCCTGTGGGCGATTTTCCTCCAGGCTCTCCTGTACTGTCTCCTGGGAGCCTTCTTGCCACTGTCCGGGCACAAGATCTCTTTGTACCTTTCCAACCCCCTAACCAGCACCCTCAAAGCATGCTGGGAGAAGCGCTGCGCTCGTTCACGGGCCTTCTCCATGGCTTCAGGCGCTATTTGGGTCCACCAGCAGTGTTCAGGCCTAGCTGCAGGGCTCCACTATCCAGGGCGTGGCTGCAGACAAAGTCAACCCTTCCCCCTTTAAGAGCTGGCCGGCGTCAGGGTGTCTGCTGTCAATCAAAACATGACCGCACCTGCGCTGCGCCCGGCCTCGGCGTTATCAGTCCGCACCGCCGGCTTAGCGCCTGAAGATAGGAGTGCAACGCCAGTTTCAGCGCTCGCCCAAACTCTTGGCCAGATCTACTGAATTTCGGCGAAGTGACCTGCAGTTTCCGGCAGGCGCTAACTTTAGCGACCGCCCGACTTTACCGCCCCAAAAGTGGCTATACTGAATTTCTAGGCCCTAGTAACCCCAGAGAAGCCAATGGTCAAGGATTTTGGAAACATAGTGTCAATCCTACAGAACCACTTAAACCCCACACCGCTGCTGATAGCAGAAAGATTTAAGTTTCACAAAAGGAACCAGCATAAAGATGAAAGTAATGCTGAGTATTTAACGGAACTGCGCAAGCTATCGAAACACTGCCAGTTTGGAACGGGACTAGCAGATACTTTAAGGGACAAGTTTGTGTGTGGGCTTCAAAGTGAAGGAACCTGTAAAGTCCGCGCCTCAATAATACACGGACTTCGGGCGAACAATTAAACAGGTATTTTACTGAACAGAGGGTACTCTTTTGTTTGGACCCAAAAAACCCCCAAAACAAATTGGACTGTAAATTAACAAAAGTTCAACTAAAAATTAACAAATCAAATTAAAATGTGGTTTTCCGGGTTGATGATGCACTCCAGTCCCCGTGGCGCCCACCGGTCGCGGAAATACTCAAGCGTGCCAGCGGACACCGTGTGCTCCATCTCCAGGGCCACCCGGGCGCGAACATGCTGTGGAAGAGAGGCAGGCAATCCGGCCGGACGACCCCCTCGACCGCCCGCTGCCTGGACCAATTGATGGCTCTTTTAGCCAGGCCCAGGAGCAGGCCTACAAGGAGGTCCTCCAACCTGCCCGCTCCCCTCCGCACCGGGTGACCGTAGATCAAGAGCGTGGGACTGAAGTGCAACCAAAAATCGAGGAGCAGCCCCTTCAAGTAGTGAAAGAGGGGCTGCAACCTCTCATACTCGACATAAGCATGAAACACGGACTCCTCCAGGCCGCAAAAAATGCAGGCAGCCTGGGAGTCCGTGAACCTACTTAAAACCATATTGCACGGGACCGCTCCATGCAACACCCTCCAGGCCAAGTCCCCGATGGAACAAGGGAGGACTCCCGCGTAGAGAGCCCTCCATTGGGGACCTCCGCCTCCGCCGGTCGGCAAGACGCCACGCCAAGGCGTGTCCGGACGGCAGACGAAGATGGCAAAGTGGAGAGTGTGCAGGAGCAGCCCGTACAGGAAACCCCTCCGCGCGGAATGAAAAGGCACGGAGGGTATTTCCTCAAGACGGCTCAAGTTGTGAGGCGCCGGTTCCCGAGCGGAGTTTCGGGGCCGGGCGCCGATGAGGAATTCCGTCCGAACGGGGGTAAGCTCGGACGGGATCTCCCCACGTGCTTGAGCTGCCTCGATACACCTAGTGGAGTTGGGGCCCAGTGCCACTTTCACCGACTCGATGGCTTCGACCACGAGCCGGACGTTAGCCCAGGACAGGCGCCGCGCCAGCTCATCTGGCACCATCCAGCCCGCTCCTCCGCCATTGAGCAGGTCCCCAACTCTGGTCACCTTGCCAGGCACAGCCCTGCCCTCCGCCAGCCGCCCAAACCCGCGGTCGTGGAGGTGCGGATTCCTGAGCAGCGGCTCCCGAAGGAGAGCCGCCGCTCCTGACGGGGGAGAGCTCCGCCTGGAAGCGACGTAGTTCCAAACCAATAGTAGTTCCTGGTAGAAGACAGGCAGCTCCCGCAGGTCGGCACACCTGCTGCCCACTTTCACAAACAGGAGCTGCGTGTCGTAATTGAGGCCGTGCAGCTGGCGGAAGAAATACGTCGCCAGCGCACACCATCTCGGAGGATTCTCGACGTACAGGTATCTCTGCAGCGTCTGAAGACGGAAAGTTGCAGCCTGGGTGCGAAGGCACACCAGTGCCTGACCGCCCTCCCTAAGTGGGAGACTCAGAACCGCGGCAGAGACCCAGTGCTTCCTTTTGTCCCAGAAGAAGTCGATGAGCTTCTTCTGCATCTTGGTGACAAACGCAGGGGGAGGGATCAAAGTGACCAACAGGTACCACAACATGGCGGCCACCAGCTGGTTTATGACCAGCGCTCGACCCCTGTAGGACAACACTCGGAGCAGTCCTGTCCAGCGTCCTAGGCGAGCGGTGACTTTGGCCTCCAGCTCGTGCCAGTTCGCCGGCCAGGCGTCCTCGGCAAGGCTAAGGTAGACTCCCAAATAGAGGAGGTGCGTGGTGCTCCAGGCGAAAGGCCTGAACTCCTCCGGCAGGGAGTCCACCCGCCACTGACCCACCAGGAGTCCGGAACATTTCTCCCAGTTGATCTTGGCGGAGGATGCGTCCGAGTAAATCTGCTGGCATTCCCGCATCCTCTGCAAGTCAGCGGGATCCGTGACTGTGAGGAGCACATCATCGGCGTAAGCCGAGAGGACCACCTCCACGCCCGGCCCTTGCAGAGCCAGTCCCGTCAATCTCTTCCGCAAGAGGCGCAGGAAAGGCTCCACGCAAACGGCGTATAACTGACCGGACATGGGGCATCCCTGATGCACCCCGCCTCCCGAAGCGAAAGGGTGCCGTTAAGGACCCGTTAACTTTAATCAGACACTCCGCGGCGGCGTACAGAAGTCGGATCCGGGCGACGAAATGCGTCCCGAACCCAAATGCGCGCAGAGTCCCGAAGAGATACTCGTGATCTACCCTGTCGAACGCCTTCTCCTGATCCAGGGAAAAAAAGGCGACCGACAGACCAGCCCTCTGGGAGTGGTGGACAAGGTCCCGGACCAGATGGATGTTATCGTGGATGGTCCGGCCCGGGACCGTGTAGGACTGGTCGGGGTGGATCATGTGGGCCAGCACGGTGCCAAGGCGAGCAGACATGGCCCTGGCAAAGATTTTATAGTCCGTGCTGAGGAGGGAGACCGGGCGCCAGTTCTTAAGGAGGCGGAGATCGCCCTTCTTAGGCAGCAGGACAATGACCGCCCTGCGCCAAGAGAGGGGCATCTCCCCGGTCGCCAAACTTTCCCTCAGGACCCGCGCGTAGTCACCCCCCAAGACGTCCCAGAACGCCCTGTGGAACTCCACGGACAGCCCGTCCAGCCCCGGGGACTTTCCCCTGGAGAGCTGGCAGAGGGCGCCGGTCAGCTACGCCAGGCTTAGCTGAGCGTCCAATTTTTTGGCGCCCTCCGGGCTGACCTTCGACAGGTCCTCCCACAAAACTCTGCGCGCATCCTCGCTGGACAGATCCGGAGAGAACAGAGCCCCGTAATAGGCGCGGGTCTCCACACTGATTCCCTCCGGATCCGAGACCAGAGATCCGTCGTCAGCCAGCAGCCCCAAGAGCTGCTTACGGACCCCCCGTCTTTTTTCCAGCGAGTAGAAGAAGGGGGAGCCGCGGTCCAGGTCCCGCAGGAGCTGGATCCGTGACCTCACGTACGCGCCTCGGGACCCGACGAGCTGCAGGTCCTTCAGCGCGCCCTTCTTCTCTTCGTACACCTTCCGCAGGGCCGGGTCCTCGACGACCTGACCGAGACGGGACTCCAGGTCGAGCACCTCCTTCTCCAACCGCCCGACCCGGGCCTCCCGCCTCTTGGTCGACCCCTTCGTGTACTCCTGACAGAAGAGACGGATGTGAGCCTTGTCCACGTCCCACCATAGCCTCAAGCAGGGGAAGCCCCCCAGCTTCCTTCTCCAGTCGGCCCAGAACCGACAAAATGAATCCCGGAACCGCGTGTCCTCCAGCAGCAGGTTGTTAAAATGCCAGTATGCGGACCCCCCCCCCGCGTGCGCAGCGGAGCGAGCTCCGCCCACACCAGGTGGTGGTCCGTGCATGGCACCGGCCGCATGGAAGCCGCCGGAACGCAGGAGGCGTACGCCCGGGAAATGTAGAGGCGGTCGATTCTGGACCGTCCTCCCCCAGACCTCACGCTAGTGAAGGCGCTGGAGTCGAGGTGGAGATTTCGCCAGACGTCCACCAAGGCGAAGGACCCGAGCAGGTCCCTCAACTTCTCCATCGCCGCCGGGCTTCGCGGGGGACCCGAACGGTCCCTCGCCTCGAGGGTGCAGTTAAAATCCCCCCCGAGGATGACGCACTCGCCCACGTCGACGGAGCCCAAAAGAGCGGACACTTCTTCGAAGAAGCGCACTTGCTGCGCACCGGCCTGAGGGGCGTACACGTTCACTAGATGCAGCAGCACGCCCCCCAGGCGAACAGTGACCTGGAGCAAGCGGCCCGGCACGTGCTACTTGACCCCCAAGATCTCCGGCTGAAAACGCGGGGCCAGCAAGATAGCCACCCCGCTGGAATTGTTGGAGAGGTGACTCATGCTGACCCCTCCTTGCCACTCCAGGAGCCACGTGGCTTCGTCTCCCGGAACGGTGTGGGTTTCTTGCAGGAAGCACACCGCATACTTCCCGTCCCGAAGGACCGAGAAATTGTTGAATCTGCGGCGCGCCTCCCTGCTGCCGTTGATGTTGAGGCTGGCTATGGTTATCTTCATGTCAGAAGCATAGTGCAACCTCTACCTACACCTAACGGGGGGAGGGAGCGCAGCCGCTGGTCAGCCGCCACTTCCTCAGCAGCCCAGTGAGGAACTTTCTGAGACGACGCAGCTCGAGCGGGTTCACGCCCTCGTCCGCGCCCAAGATTTTAACAGCGGTGCGGACGGACACGATGAGCAGTGCCAGCTCCGACCACCTGTCGAGGGCCAGCCGGATCTTATTGTGCCGACCCAGGCACGTGGCCATAAAGTCCCGGAGTTCCCTTACGGGAATGAGGGGAAACTTCGCGAGGGGCACGAGGTCATCCAGCACCTCGTCGGCGCTGGAGTCCAAATCGTCCTCCATGCCCATCACCGAGTCCCCATCCTCCTCCAGGGGTTCGTCACCTGCGGCCGACCTGTCCGTCGCGCAGTGCGCAGCGAACGGCTCAGCCACACCAGCCGGCCCCGCCTCCGCCCAGATCCCACCCCCAGGATCGGCGGCAGAGGATTCCTCCCTGGGCTCCTCTAGGGGCGCCAGGCCAGAAGATGGCGGCGGTTCGGAGTCCCCCCCGCCTCAGACGCCAGAACGACCGGAGAAACTGGGGAGAGAACAATTCCCAGCTCCTCCAGTACGTCCGGCACCAGAGACGCAGCCAGGGGGCCATCCTCCTCCCCGCCACCAGCCTCCGACCCAGCGGATGGTGTGTTTTGAATTAAAACCTCGACCAGGACGAGCAGCCCCTGGGAGATGTCCGGGTCGCATTGGGCAAGCTCATTTTCCTCGAGCTCACCCGACACAGACTCCAGGCAGCCCGACCCGGCGAGAGGTAACGGCACCGATAAAATGTCAATCTCCGCTGCAGGTTGTCCCGCGCCCACCCCCACGGGCAGGGTCTCGTCCCCATTTTCGGGAGGCACGTGCCGGACAGACACATCTGCCTCAGCCTCCCGAGGGACAGGCGACCCCTGCCAATCGCCGGTGGTGATGACAGCGGGGGGGGATGGCGCAGTTTCCATGGCGGGCGACGAATCCCCCTGCTCGGAGGGACCTTCCTCCTCCCGGTCCTCCTCCTCTTCCAGGGGGTCGCGCCTTCTTTTTAGCACGGAGGGAGCGAGGGAGACCTCCATGTCTGCAGAGGCCTCCTCCTCTGCTCCCTCCGGCGGAGCAGGTTTGTCAGGTTCCTCGGGCCCGAGCCCAGCCGCAGGTATTGGTGATTCCGTTACGGCGGTTGCGGCCACAGGCTCGGGCACGAGGCCCCTCCCACTCGCGTCTGCCCTGATTAACTCCGCGAGGAGCGTGGGTGTAGGGGGCTTAAGGGGCAAGGGCTGGCCCTCCACGGGGGGACCCGCCCTAAGGTGTTTTGATTTTTGCCACGCCTTCCTTCCGGCCGGACGCGCTCCCTCCCCCCTGCCGGAGGCCTTGGTGGCATCGGCCTCCGACGTCGACCGCGCATCAGCGGTTCCCGACGCGCGGGCAGATCCGGGGGGAGAAGCGGCGGCGGCGCCAGCCTCGGCCACACTAGATGATCTGGCGGCCTTGGAGGCAGGGCAGTTTTTCCGAATGTGCCCCACCTCCTTGCAGGCGTGGCACCGCACACCGTCCGACGTCCAGAAGACGCGATAGGCGGTCCCCTCGTGGTGGACGACGAACGCCCCGTCGGTGTCCTCCTCCCGCGCCAGCTGGATAAACAGCTGGCGCCGGAAGGAGAAGATGTGGCGAAGGCTGGCTTCCCGGAAGCCGAGCGGGATGGGCGTGATCCCCGACCTCACCTCCCCAAGTTGGCATAAATCGGGGAGGAGGAGCTCACCAGGAACATAGGGCGGGACGTTAGAGATGACGATCCTCTGCGCGGTGGCTTCGAGAGGATCCACCGGCAAGAAGGTCCCGCCCACGGTGAGCCCCTTGGCAACGGCCAGGGACACCGCCCGCTCCGACCCCAGGAAGAACACAGCCTTCCCATACATTTTTGAGGTCGCGACGATGGCTGAGGGGCCGACAACCCCAGCCATGGCTTTAACGCAGGCCTCAATGGTCATAGTGGGGTGAGTGTAGCTCTTCACCCCAAGCTTTTTTGTCATGAGTTTAAAAGGTGACGGGGCAGCAGAAGCAGCGGGAGCAGCTGTGGCTGTGGCTGCCACTCCCGCATAAGTCCTGGCTGGCCCCGCCACCGGCGAAGATGCAGTCGCCATTATGGGGTGTTTTTATAAGGGCTACACTCACCCCAAGTCACAGGCCTGAAGGTGTTAATGGCCTAAGGTATTTTTTTGGTCCTCTATTGAGCAGAGGGAGCGGTTTAAAATGAAGGCACACCTTTCCCCTTATTGATTGAAATTGGGAGAGGGGCCTTCTCCCCTCTGCTCAATAGGCAATTAATAAATAGAGATGAAATTGAGGTGCCTCAGAGAAAGAGGCAGAGAGAGACAAAGAGAGTGAGAGAGGGGGGGTGGGAAGGAGGGAGGCCGCAATGGCAGGGTTGCCACTCAGGATGGTGGGTGGGTGGGTGTTGGCAGGGGTGCACTCTCCGATGGAAATTTAAAGTCTTTGATGGTGGTGGTCTTCTGGCAGGGGGAGAAGATGTCTTCACCTGGGAAAGCTGGAAATGCCCCAGGCTCAGTCCCACACCAGGTCTTAACAATGTAATAAATGAAATTGGACTTTACCTAGGCAGCTCCAGCTGTCCCAGGTCAGGCAATAGAAGGGGTGCTTATTAGTGGTGTGTGTGGCCTAGTTTTTAACAAGAGCCACACACACACACAGACACCCCTTGATGACCCGGCCTTGTTTCTTCTTTTCTCCCCCCACCTAAAATACAAAGTCTTTGGGAGAGTGCCCCAAATAACACCCACCTGTAGATGTTCTGAAAGATGATATTCCTCCCTCCTTCCAAACAGTTGGTGTTGGTTGATGGTGGTTTCTCTCCCCTCTCTTCCTCTCCTGAAGTGGAGGCCAATTTGGGGAGGCAGTAATGGGAAAGGCCTCTCCCCTGGTTGATGTTGTTGCAGGCCTCCTTTCTCCTTCTCCTCCTCTGTCCTCTCTCTCCAGGCACCTCTGTTGTTGTGATGATGATGGTGGAGGTGGTGGTGGTGACCTATCGTTGTCCTCCTCTTCCTGGTCAGGAGACCACCACTTTCCACTCTCCACTCTCCTGGTTTGGCTGCTCCTTCTCCTCCTGCTGACTGAGGCAGCTGCACAGCCAGCAATGCTGAGAATGAGGTCTGAACAGGAGGGGAACGTCAGACTGAAGTGCAGAAGCCTGCTAGGGCCTTTTTATACCGGGGTGGTCACTGCCGGTACTGCAGTATAAAATCAGTTCTTCTCTTAAAGGTACATACACAACAATTCCTCCCCTTTTAGATAAACAGTACATAACATTCATTTAACAACTAAATAATAACTAATTGCAATTACAATTTTCTCGGTACTTTATACATCAACTGAAATAATCATTTATAAGTTCAGTCTTTGAGGAGGCTTCCTAATCCTGACTGGATAGCGCCTTTCTCGAGTATCCTGTTCTTGCGGTGGAGTCAATTCTGGCTCATTGTCATTGGTTGGTTCATCAGCTTCCAATACCACTGCTTCTGAGGTAGACGCAATCTGTACTTTGGGCTCATTACCAGGTGCACATGCTCGTGGTATAGGTTTGGCTTGTTCCTGTGACTCTAAAATCTGGTCAGCATGGCATCTCACGATGCTCTCTCCAATGTCCACTGTGTACATTAGTGGTCCCTGCTGTGTGCATATCGTTCCTGGCTGCCATTTTTCTGTTCGGTAGTCGCGGGCCAAGGCTGGTTGTCCTATCTTGAAGCTCCTGGTTGGCTTCTCGTTGATGTGCTGGAATTGCTTATCCTCAACATCTCGTCTTATGTTTGGTTTGAGCAAATCCAGGCGACATCTTAGCCCTCGGTTGAAGAACATTATGGCTGGAGCTTGGTTGGTGACTGCATGTGTCGCATTCCGGTAAGCAAACAAGAAATTATCTACCTTGTGTTGTAGTGGTATGTCGTCGTTATACATCGCTTTTATTGCCTTTTTAAAGGTCTGAACAAACCTTTCAGCCAATCCATTTGTGGCTGGATGATATGGGGCAGATGTGTAATGTTTCACCCCATTATTCCTCAGAAACCTCCGGAAATCCTCGGACACAAACTGTGGCCCATTGTCGGAGCAAATCTGTTCTGGCAAGCCATTCCTGGCGAAGATGGTCTGTAGGACTGCAATAGTTTTCTCCGTGGTGGTGGAGGACATTTTGATAACCTCTGGCCATTTCGAATGGGCGTCCACGGCGATTAGAAACGTTGAGTCCATAAATGGACCAGCAAAATCAATGTGTACCCGTTGCCATGGAGATGAGGGCCACTCCCATGGGTGTAGAGGGGCCTGTGGTGGTGCATTTTGGACTTTCTGGCATCCTGAGCAGGTCCTGGTCAGGTCCTCGATTTGTTTGTCGATTCCCGGCCACCACACATAAGCCCTGGCTAGGCTTTTCATTTTTACCCCTCCCAGGTGACCTTCATGAAGCTCATTGAGCACTCTGTCTCTCAACTTGGGTGGAATTACCACTCGGGATCCACACATCAAGGTCCCCCGGCACACTGACAGCTGTTCTCTCCTTGGCGAGAATGCTGGCAACAGTGAGTCGCCATGTGCTGGCCATCCCTTCACCGTCAAATCATAGACCCGAGAGAGTGTCGGGTCATTTCAGGTTTCCTTCTCTATACTTGAGTTTGTAACAGGCAGACATTCGACTATGGTCGCATGGAATATCTCAACAGGGTCCACTGCAGGTGCTTCCTCTACCGTAGGCAACGGTAGGTGCGAGAGCCCATCAGCGTTTCCATGCTGCTTCGTACCCTTGTATTCTATGTCGTACTGATGTGCCCCTAGAAAAAGTGACCATCTTTGCAGACGTCGTGCCGTCATCACCGGAACGCCCTTCTTTGGGTTAAAAATGGAGACCAGGGGCTGATGATCAGTCAATAGGGTCAATTTCTGCCCGTGCAGATAGTGATTGAACTTCTTCACCCCCCACACCAGGCTGAGGGCCTCCCTGTCAATCTGGGCATAATTACGCTCGGCTGAGGTTAACGAGCACGACGCAAAGGCTATTGGCCTCTCTGAACCGTCAAGGAATTTGTGTGACAGCACCGCTCCAATGCCGTAGGGAGACGCATCACATGCCAACCGAATCGGTAGTGTTGGGTTGTAGTGGGCCAATACTTCTTTTGAAGTGATTAGGCATTTACATTTCTGAAAGGCACGCCTACACTCATCACTCCATTTCCATGTTACTCCAGTTTGCAGCAGGGCGTTCAGTGGGTGCAGAATTGTAGATAAATTCGGCAAGAACTTATGGTAGTAGTTCACCAGCCCGAGAAACGACCTCAGTTGCGACACATTTTCCGGTGCTGGAGCCTTGACTACAGCCTCAATCTTGTCTGGTGACTTATGCAACCCTTCCTCATCAATCATTTGGCCACAATACGAGATTTGTCTCCTGAAGAACTCGCATTTGGGGTGGTTGGCTCGTAGCCCATATTCCTGCAATCTAGTGAGCACCTGCTCCAGGTTGGCAAGGTGTTCACTGTCATTTTCGCCCGTCACCAGGATGTCATTCAAATAACACTGGGTCCCTGGGATCCCTTGCAGGACTTGTTCCATTGCCCTCTGCCAAATAGGGCTGATGCTACCCCGAATACCAGTCGATTGTACTGGTAAAGGCCTTTGTGAGTGTTTATCGTGAGGTATTTCCTAAATGCTTCTTCCACCTCCATTTGTAGATACGCTTGGGCCAGATCAATCTTCGTAAAGCGTTTCCCTCCAGATAGTGAGGCGAAAATATCTTCTATCCGTGCAAGTGGATATTGTACTGTGTGCAGGACTGGGTTCACAGTTACCTTGAAGTCCCCACAGATGCGAACCTTCTTCGGCTCCCCAGGCGTGCTGCTCAATGATTTCTTCATTACAGGAACAATGGGTGTGGCCCACTCGCTCCAATCCACCTTGGACAGCATACCCGAACGCGCCAGACTCTCCAGTTCTGCTTCGACGGCTGGGCGGATCGCGTATGGCACCGGTCTGGCCTTTAAAAATTTTGGGTTTGCGTTATCTTCGATTTTTATCATTGCCGTTACTCCTTTTAGAGTCCCAAGTCCTTGTTGGAACACCTCTTTCGCGTCAGTTAGAATTTGTGACAGACGTCCAGGTGCAACGTCATCATCCTTTTTGTCAGTCACAGTTAGCGCCTGAATGGAATGCCAATCCAATTGTATTTTTCGGATCCATTCACGTCCCAATAATGGTGGTCCTCCATCTTGTAGTATATATAGATACAGTTTCTGTGTTTCCTTGCCTTTATATTTAACTGGCACCCTTATTTTTCCTCTGGGGTAGACTTTTTGCCCCGTGTATGTCTTCAATACAATGGACGTGTCCTTTAAGGGTATGTGTGAGAATAGCCGCTCATAGTCTAGTCGATTCATGAGAGTTAGGGCTGATCCTGTATCTAATTCCATCTTTACTTGGGACCCTGCTATCATGAGGGTGACCCAAATGGTTTGGTGATCCTCCTTTGCGATCACGTTGTGTAACTTTAGACAACTTAATCTCCTGCTCCCGGAGTCGTTATCACTCTCCTGATCTTCTGATCTACTGTCTGTCATTTTTATTACTTTCTTGTACTTTTCCTTAGTAGTTCTTGTAGTGTTGGTTTTCTTTCCCGACGTGCAGACTCTTGCTATATGTCCCATTTTCCCGCATTGCCAGCATACTTTGTCCTTAAACCAGCAGTCCTTCTGATCATGGGTTGTTCTGCCGCAGCGATAGCACTTTTCTGCTCCATATGCCATTTCGTTAGCGCTGTATTCTTGTGGTTTCTGTTGAATTTCCGCAGCTCCCCGTGCTGCTGCTTTGTAGGATACTGCCACGCTGAAAGCCTGTTCTAGCGTCAGGTCCTTTTCCGAAAGTAGTCGTTTCTGGGTTCCTTCACTCTGGAGCCCGCAGACAAACTTATCCCGTAAAGTGTCTGCCAGTCCTGCTCCGAACTGGCAGTGCTTCGATAACTTGCGTAGTTCCGTAAGATAGTCAGCATTGCTCTCATCTTTGTGCTGGTTTCTTTTATGGAACTTGAATCTTTCTGCTATCAGCAGCGGTGTAGGGTTTAGGTGTTCCTGTAAGATATTAACAATCTCCTCAAAACTTTTCTCCATTGGTTTAGCTGGGGTAATTAAATTCCGCAATAGGCCGTAAGTTCTCGCGCTCATCAAATTTAATAATACCGACGCCTTCTTTCCATCAGCCACCTCATTTGCCTTGCAGTACACTTCAATTCTTTCCACATACGTGGTCCAGTCTTCTACCTCGTTGTCGAAAGCAGTGACACTGCCACTTTTCGGCATCTTGGGTGAATTAAAATGGCGCCTCCCGCGCTTTTTCTTCTTCCCCAATGGAATAAAATGGCGCCTCCCGCGCTTTTCCTTCTTCCCCTTAAGAACATAAGAACATAAGAAATAGGAGCAGGAGTAGGCCAATCGGCCCCTCGAGCCTGCTCCGCCATTCAATAAGATCATGGCTGATCTGATCCTAACCGCCAATCTACTATCACAGAACCATCTCCTGAATCTAACAGAATTAGACACACGAAATAGGAGCAGGATCAGGCTACACGGCCCCTGGGCCTGCTCCGCTACCAACAGGGCCATGTCCGATCCGAACCTAGACTCATGTCCAAATTCCTGCCCGCTCCCCGTAACCCTTAATTCCCTTTACTTCTAGGAAACTGTCTATTTCTGTTTTAAATTTATGTAATGATGTAGCTTCTACAGCTTTTGGGGGCAGCATATTCCATGGACCTACCACCCTCTGAGTGAAGTAGTTCCTCCTCATCTCAGTTTTGAAAGAGCAGCCCCTTATTCTAAGACTATGCCCCCTAGTTCTAGTTTCACCCATCATCGGGAACATCCTCCCCACATCCACCCGATCCAACCCCTTTACAATCTTATATGCTTCAATAAGATCGCCTCTCATTCTTCTGAACTCCAATGAGTAGAGTCCCAATCTACTCAACCTCTCCTCATATGTCCATCCCCTCATCCCCGGGATTAACCGAGTGAACCTTCTTTGTACTGACTCGAGAGCAAGTATGTCCTTTCTTAAGTATGGACACCAAAACTGTATGCAGTATTCCAGGTGCGGTCTCACCAATACCTTGTACAACTGAAGCAATACCTCCCTATTTTTATATTCTATCCCCCTAGCAATGAAAGCCAACATTCCATTGGCCTTCTTAATCACTTGCTGCACCTGCATACTAACCTTTTGAGTTTCGTGCACCAGGACCCCCAGATCCCTTTGTACTTCAGTACTTTCCAGTTTCTTGCCATTAAGATAATAACTTGCTCTATGATTTTTCCTGCCAAAGTGCATAACCTCACACTTTCCAGTATTGTATTCCATCTGCCAAATCTCTGCCCACTTACTTAGCCTGTCTATGTCCCCTTGCAGGTTTATTATGTCCTCCTCACTTACTACTTTCCCTCCCATCTTAGTATCATCTGCAAACTTTGATATGTTACACTCGGTCCCCTCCTCCAAATCGTTAATATAGATTGTAAAGAGTTTCGGACCCAGCACTGGCCCCTGCGGAACACCACTAGTTACTGATTGCCAGTCTGAGAATGAACCATTTTCCCAACTCTCTGCCTTCTGTTAGATAGCCAATCCTCTATCCATGCCAGAATATTACCCCCAATCCCGTGATTTTTTATCTTAAGCAATAATCTTTTGTGTGGCACCTTGTCAAATGCATTTTGGAAGTCTAAATACACTACGTCCACTGGTTCCCCTTTATCCACCCTATATGTTACTTCCGCAAAGAACTCCAGCAAATTTGTCAAACATGACTTCCCCTTCATAAAACCATGCTGACTTTGTCCTATTAAATTATGATTATCCAAATGTCCTGTTACTGTCTCCTTAATAATGGACTCCAAAATTTTACCTACCACAGATGTTAGGCTAACCGGTCTATAGTTTCCAGCCTTCTGTCTACTGCCCTTTTTAAATAAGGGTGTTACATTAGCAGTTTTCCAGTCTGCCGGGACCTTTGCTGAGTCCAGGGAGTTCTGGAAAATTATTACCAATGCATCCACAATCCCTACCGCCACTTCCCTCAAGACCCTAGGATGTAAGCCATCAGGTCCAGGTGATTTATCCACCTTGAGTCCCATTATTTTACCGAGTACCACTTCCTTAGTGATTTTGATCGTGTTTAGCTCCTCCCCCCCTATAGCCCCCTGTTTCTCCAGTGTTGGGATATTCTTAGTGTCCTCTACTGTAAAGACTGATACAAAATATTCATTCAGTGTTTTTGCCATCTCCATATTTCCCACCATTAATTTCCCGGTCTCATCCTCTAAGGGACCAACATTTACTTTAGCCACCCTTTTTCTTTTTATATAACTATAAAAACTCTTACTATCTGTTTTTATATTTTTTGCTAATTTACTTTCATAATCTCTCTTCCCTTTCTTAATCAATCTTTTTGTTATTTTTTGCTGTCTTTTAAATTTTTCCCAATCCTCTATCCTCCCACTAGATTTGGCTACCTTATATGCCCTTGTTTTTAGTCGAATACTATCCTTAATTTCTTTACTTAGCCACGGATGGCTGTCTTTTCTTTTACACCCTTTTCTTCTCAGTGGAATATATTTTTTGGGGAGTTGTAAAATAACTCCTTAAATGTGCACCACTGATCATGTATTGTCTTACCCTTTAATCTATTTTCCCAATCCACTCTACTCAATTCCACTCTCATACCTTCATAGTCTCCTTTATTCAAGCTTAGCATGCTTGTTTGAGATCCAACCTTCTCACCCTCTAATTGAATATGGAATTCAACCATGTTATGGTCACTCATTCCAAGGGGATCCTTTACTAGGACATTTTTAATTAATCCTGTCTCGTTACACAGGACCAGATCTAAGGTTGCTTGCCCCCTGGTCAGTTCAGTTACATACTGCTCAAGAAACCCATCCCTAATACATTCAATGAACTCATCCTCAAGGCAGCCCTGCCCAATTTGATTTGTCCAATTAATATGATAGTTAAAATCCCCCATAATTATAGATGTTCCCTTTTTACAAGCCTCAACTATTTCCTGATTGATACTCCGTCCAACAGAGTTGCAACTGTTCGGAGGCCTATAGACTACGCCCACTAGTGTTTTTTCCCCTTATTATTCCTTACCTCCACCCAAACTGTTTCATTATCCTGATCTTTTGACCCAATATCATTTCTCTGTATTACAGTGATTCCTTCCTTTATTAACATAACCACCCCACCTCCCCTTCCTTCCTGCCTGTCCTTCCTGATCGTTAAATAACCTGGTATATTTAATTCCCAGGCATTGTCACCCTGCAGCCATGTTTCTGTAATGGCCACAAGATCATACCCATATGTAGTTATTTGTGCCATTAACTCGTCTATTTTGTTACGAATGCTTCGTGCATTCAGATAGAGAACTTTCAAATATGTTTTGTGACACTTAGTTCCTGCTTTTGCCCTTTTTATTACTTTACCTTTTACTCCATACCTTCTGCCCCTTCCTGACACGCTCTGGTTTTTAATTTCCCCACTGCTACCTAAGTCTATGACCTTCTCTGTTGTCATTTTTATTATTTGCTCTCTAGGAATCTCCCCCCCACTAGTCAGTTTAAAGCCCTCTCTACAGCCCTAGTTATATGATCCGCCAGGACTCTAGTCCCAGCACTGGCCAAGTGAAGCCCGTCCCAACGGAACAGCTCCCTCCTGCCCCAGTGCTGGTGCCAGTGTCCCAGGAAGCAAAACCCATTTCTCCCACACCAGTCTTTGAGCCACGCATTTAACTCTCTAATTTTATTTGTCCTAGCCAAATTCGCTTGTGGCTCAGGTAATAATCCAGAGATTATTACCCTTGAGGTTCTGTTTTTTAATTTGACCCCTAGCTGCTCATACCCCTTTAACAGAACCGGCTTCCTAGTCCTATCTACGTCGTTTGTACCAACATGGACCACGACAACTGGATCCACCCCCTCCCACTGCAAGTTTCTTTCCAGCCCAGAGGAGATGTCCTTAACCCTGGCACCGGGTAGGCAACACAGCCTTCAGGACTCTCACTCTTGGCTGCAGAGAACTCTATCTATCCCCCTAATAATACTATCCCCTACCACTACAACATTTCTATTTACTCCCCCCTCTTGAATGGCCCCCCATTCCATGATGCTGTGGCCAGGTTGCTCATCCTCCCTGCAGTCCCTGCTCCTGTCCCCACAGGGAGTAAAAACCTCGAACCTGTTGGACAAGAACAAGGGCTGCGGCTCCTCCAGCTCTACCTCCTGGATCCCCGTACCTGCCTCACTCGTAGTCACACCGTCCTGTCCCTGACCATGGGCTACACCTGAATTAATTAACTTCATAGGTGTGACCACCTCCTGATACACAGAGTCCAGGTACTTCTCCCCCTCCCTGATGTGTCGCAGTGTCTGAAGCTCAGACTCCAGCTCATCAACACGGAGCTGGAGTTCCTGTAGCAGCAGACACTTGTCACAGACGTAATCACCATGAGCCTCAATGGGGTTCACCGGCTCCCACATCTCGCAACAGTAACACATCACCTGCTCCATTCTATGTAATTAATTAAAATTTTTATTGTTAGTTATGGGCACCCTCTGCCCGATTTTAGATGCTAGTATCCCCTTTAATTAATTGGATTTAAATTAAATCAATCACTCTAGTTACACCAGTTAAATGGTTTACCAACAGTCACTCTGCACCAGAAAGGCCTTATTAACTACAACCCACAGAGTTAAAGTTTGAAAAGAGCACCTAACACCCCACTTACCCAAACTCACAGCACTCTTTGATGACTCGCACTCAGTGCTTGCTCACACTAGGACTGGTCTTTTTATACTGTTTGTTTGTTTACAGCCAAATGAGTCACCCCTGCTGATTGGTTAGAAAACTGGTTTCCACTGCCTGCTGTGCCAATTTACTCCTACTGCAGTGTAACCTTGTTTTACTCTTCTTAAACCAACAGAATCCCAAATATTTAACTTTTCCCCTTTACTTAAACTGCTTAAGTAATCTTATCAAGAATGATTTAAAGAGAAATAACAATTAAAGAACTCTCACACTTACCCAAACTCAGAGCACTCTTTGATGACTCGCACTCAGTGCTTGCTCGCACTCGGACTGGTCTTTTTATACCAGTCTTGGTACCCTTGCTGCCACACTGCTCCTAGCGTTCTACAGGGTAATGGCGGCGACCTGCGGCTTCGGCGCGTCTCACTTTTCCTTCCCCTCATTTATTTTCTCTTCGCTGCCTGGTTCTTGAGCACCGACCGCGCCCTGTGCGCTCCACCCTCTCTCTCTCTCTTTTCTCCCCTTTTGTAGAGCCACTCGATCGAGCTCGAGCCCGCCGCAGTCCAGAAGGGTCAGCGCACTACCTGCTACCAGCACGATTTGCTGGAACACCTTGACTGGGGAGCCACGCTCAGCTCTCCACAGCCTCTCCCGCAATTCTCCGAACACCGATGGATCCTTGGGCGGTTGCCCGCGGTCGACGCCCGCTGCTCTGACTTCGACCTCCAAGAAACTTCTTCTCAGGGAAAGGTCCCCGTGAGGTGATGCAGTACTGCCGGTGAGTTCGAACTTGCTCGTCGCCACTGTAAAGTCCGCGCCTCAATAATACACGGACTTCGGGAGAACAATTAAACAGGTATTTTACTGAACAGAGGGTAACGTCAGACTGAAGTACAGAAGCCTGCTAGGGCCTTTTTATACAGGGGTGGTCACTGCCGGTACTGCAGTATAATATCAGTTCTTCTCTTAAAGGTACATACACAACAGAACCCAGAAACGGCTTCTGTCAGAAAAGGATCTTACGCTGGACAAGGCTTTCAGCATGGCAGTATCACACGAAGCAGCCGCACGGGGTGCTGCAGAGATACAACGGAGACCGCAAGAATATGGCACAAATGAAATTTCATACGGAACAGTGAAGTGCTATCGCTGCGGCAGAACAACACACGACCATAATGATTGCTGGTTTAAGGACAAAGTGTGCAGACAGTGTGGAAAAGTAGGACACATAGCAAGAGTCTGCAGGTCGGGAAAGAAAACCAGCAGCAAGAAATCTCCACAGGAGAAGTACAAGAAGGTACATAAGGTGACGGAGAGTAGTTCAGATGAACAGAAAAGTGATACAGACTCCGGAAGCAAGGAGCTGGGTTGTCTGAAACTGCATAAGGTGATCCAAACGGAGGATCATGAAACTATCTGGATCACGCTCAAGATAGCTGGAGTCCAAGTGAAAATGGAATTGGACACAGGATCAGCCCTAACAGTCATAAACCGAAGGGACTACAAGCGGCTATTCTCACATATACCCTTGAGAGATACAGAGATTGTCTTGAAGACGTACACGGGGCAAAAAGTCTACCCCAAAGGAAAAATAAGGGTGAACGTTGTATATAACGGTAAGGAAACACCAAAAATGGACCTATACGTATTGCCAGATGGAGGACCAGCACTACTAGGATGTGAATGGATCCGGAAGATACAGCTAGATTGGCATTCCATACAAGCACTGACTGTAGATGCCAAAAAGGATGACGACGCCACACCTGGACGACTGTCAAAAATGCTAACTGACGCACAAGAAGTGTTCCAGGAGGGACTTGGAACACTAAAAGGCATAACAGCGATGATCAAAATAGAGGAAAATGCAAGCCGAAAGTTTTTTAAGGCCAGACCGGTGCCTTATGCGATCCGCCCAGCCGTCGAAGCAGAGCTGGAAGGTTTGGAACGTTCAGGAGTACGGTCCAAAGTGGACTGGAGCGAGTGGGCCACACCCATCGTTCCTGTAATGAAGAGGTCGTTGAGTAATACGCCTGGGGAACCAAAGAAAGTTCGCATCTGTGGGGACTTTAAGGTGACAGTGAACCCAGTCCTTCACACGGTACAATATCCGCTTCCGCGGATTGAAGATATTTTCGCCTCGCTATCTGGAGGGAAACGTTTCACTAAGATTGATCTGGCCCAGGCGTACCTGCAAATGGAGGTAGAAGAAGCCTCGAAACAGTACCTCACGATCAACACTCATAAAGGTCTCTAACAATACAACCGGCTGGTGTTCGGGGTAGCATCAGCTCCGGCTATTTGGCAAAGGGCAATGGATCAAGTCCTGCAAGGGATTCCAGGGACCCAGTGTTATTTGGACGACATCCTGGTCATGGGCGAAAATGACAGTGCTCACCTTGCCAACCTGGAGCAGGTGCTCACTAGATTGAAGGAATATGGGCTCCGAGCAAATCGCCACAAATGCGAGTTTTTCCAGAAGCAGATCTCGTATTTTGGCCACGTTATTGATGAAGAGTGGTTACATAAGTCCCCTGAAAAGATTGAGGCAGGAGTCAAGGCTCCAGCACCGGAAAATGTGTCACAACTGAGGTCGTTCCTCGGGCTGGTGAACTACTACCATAAGTTCTTGCCGAATTTGTCTACAGTACTACACCCACTGAACACCCTACTGCAAACGGGGGTACCATGGAAGTTGAATGATGAATGTAAATGAGCTTTCCAGAAGTGCAAAGAATTGATCACATCAAAAGAGGTGTTGGCTCATTTCAACCCAGCACTACCAATTCATTTGGCGTGTGATGCATCACCTTATCGCATTGGAGCGGTGCTGTCACACAAGTTCCCGGACGGCTCGGAGAGGCCGGTAGCCTTTGCGTCTTGGTCACTAACCTCAGCCGAGCGTAACTACGCCCAGATTAACAGGGAGGCCCTCAGCCTAGTGTGGGGAGTGAAAAAGTTCAACTACTATCTGCACGGGCAGAAGTTCACCTTGCTGACGGACCACCAACCACTTGTCTCCATCTTTAATCCAAAGAAGGGCGTGCCGGTGATGACTACGCCACGGCTACAACGATGGTCACTTTTTCTAGGGGCGAACCAATATGAAATCGAGTATAAGGGCACGAAACAGCATGGAAACGCTGATGGGCTATCACGCCTGCCACTGCCTACTGCGGAGGAAGCACCAGCAGTGGACCCTGTCGAAATATTTCATTTGACTATAATTGAACGCTTGCCAGTAACTAACGCTGATATAGAGGAGACCCAAAATGACCCGACACTGTCTCGGGTATATGACTTGATGGTGAAGGGATGGCCAACACATGGCGACTCACTGTTGCCAGCATTCTCATCCAGAAGAGAACAGCTGTCAGTATGCCAGGGGACCTTGATGTGTGGATCCCGAGTGGTAATTCCACCCAAGTTAAGGGAGAGAGTGCTCAATGAGCTTCACAAAGGCCATCTGGGAGGGGTGAAAATGAAAAGCCTTGCTAGGGCTTATGTGTGGTGGCCGGGGATCGATCAGCAAATCGAGGACCTGAAAAGAGCTGCTCAGGATGCCAGAAGGTCCAAAATGCACCACCACATACCCCTCTACACCCATGGGAGTGGCCCTCATCTCCATGGCAACGGGTGCATATTGATTTTGCTGGTCCATTCATGGACTCAATGTTTCTAATAGCCGTGGATGCGCACTCGAAATGGCCTGAGGTGATCAAAATATCGTCCACCACCACGGAGAAAACTATCGCAGTCCTACGGACCATATTTGCCAGGAACAGCTTGCCAGAGCAGATTTGCTCTGATAACGGACCATAGTTTGTGTCCGAAGAGTTTCGAAGATTCATGAAAAGGAATGGGGTAAGGCATTATACATCCGCCCCGTATCATCCAGCCACAAATGGATTGGCTGAGAGGTTCGTACAAACCTTTAAGAAAGCAGTAAGGGCCATGTGCGATGACGACATTCCACTGCAGCATAAGGTGGACAATTTCCTGTTAGCCTACAGAAATGCGACACATGCAGTCACGAACCAGACCCCGGCCATGATGTTCTTTAACCGAAGGTTGAGATCTCGTCTGGATTTGCTCAGACCAAATGTACGAAGAGATGTTGAGAATAAGCAATTCCAGCACATTAATGAGAAGCCGACAAGGAGCTTCAATGTAGGGCAACCAGTCTTGGCCCGCAACTACCGAACAGAGAAATGGTAACCAGGAACGATATGCACACGGCAGGGGCCACTAATGTACACAGTGGATGTTGGGGAGAACAATGTGAGACGCCATGTCGACCAGATCCTAGAGTCACAGGAACGAGTCAACCCCATGTCTCGCGCACCTGGTGATGAACCCGACATACAGGTAGCATCTACCCCAGAAACAGTAGCATCGGAAGCTGATGAACCAACTGACAACAGGGGGCCTCCGCACCAAGAACAAGACACTCAGGAAAGGCGCTATCCAGAAAGGATCAGGAAGCCGCCCCAAAGACTGAATTTATAAATGGACTATTTTCAGTTAATGTGCATGTTAAAAGTGTTAATTGTTAAATGAATGTTATGGTACTGTCAATCTAAAAGGGGAGGAATTGTAGTGTATGTACCTTTAAGGGGAGAACTACTTTTTACAGCTCCTGTATACTGTAGTACCGGCAGTGACCACACCTGTATATAAACCCTGAGTAGGGATCTGTACGTTTAGTTTTAGAGTAACCCTCATCCAGTAAATACCTGTTGATTGTTCCTGCAGTCTCGTGTCTAGTTATTGAAGGACACACAACATCAAAAATACACGGATCTAACAGAGGTGACTAAAGTAGTGGACAGGGGAATGTCTATGGATGTTATTTATATGGACTTCCAGAAAACATTTGATAGAATCTCACATAAGAGACTGTTAACTAACGTACAAGCCCATGGAACTGAGGGCAAATTATTGACCTGGCTAGGAAATTGGTTGATCGACAGAAGGCAGAGAATAGCGATAATGGATAGGTACTGAAATTGGCAGGATGTGCCTCGTGGTGTCCCACAGGGATCTGTGTTGGGGCCTCAACTATTCACAGTATTTATTAATGATTTAGATGATGGCATAGAAAGTCATATATCCAAATTTGCCGATGACACAAAGATAGGTGGCATTGTAAACAGTGTAGATGGAAGCATAAAATTACAAAGGGATATCGACAGATTAAGTGAATGAGCAAAACTGTGGCAAATGGATTTCAATGTAGGCAAATGTAAGGTCGTCCACTTTGGACCTAAAAAGGATAGAACAGGGTACCTTCTAAATGGTGAAAAGCTAAAAACAGTGGAGGTCCAAAGAGACCTGGGGGTCCAGGTACATAGATCATTAAAATGTCATGAACAGGTACAGAAAATAATCAAAAAGGCTAATGGAATGTTGGCCTTTATATCTAGAGGACTAGAATACAAGGTGGTAGAAGTCATGCTGCAGCTATACAAAACCCTGGTTAGGCCACACCTGGAGTACTGTGAGCAGTTCTGGGCACCACACCTTAGGAAGGATATATTGGCCTTGGAGGGAGTGCAGCGTAGGTTTACCAGAATGACCTGGACTTCAAGGGTTAAGTTACGAGGAGAGATTACACAAATTAGGGTTGTATTCCCTAAAATTTAGAAGGCTAAGGGATGATCTGATCGAAGGGGAGCAGATAGGGTAGATAGAGAGAAACTATTTCCACTGGTTGGGGATTCTCTGTTTCTGTCTGTTAACCAATTCTCTATCTATGCTAATAAATTACCCCATCCCCATGAGCCCTTATTTATCATAACAACCTTTTTTGGGGCACCCTATTGAATGCCTTTTGGAAATCCAAATATACTACATCCACTGGTTCCCCTTTATATAAACTGCTAGTTACACCCTCAAAAAACTCTATTAAATTTGTTAAACACAATTTCCCTTTCATAAAAGCATGTTGACCCTGTCCAATCATATTATGATTTTCTAAGTGCCCTGCTACCATTTCCTTAATACTGGATTCCAGCATTTTCGCGATGACTGATGTCAAGCTAACTGCCCTGTAGTTCCCTGTTTTCACTTTCCCTCCTTTCTTGAATAGTGGGGTTACATTTGCTACCTTCCAATCTGCTGGGACTGTTCTAGAATTTGGGAATTTTCCACTATCTCTGCAGCCACCTCTTTTAGAACCCTAGGATGTAGGCCATCAGGTCCCAGGGATTTTTCAGCTATTAGTCCCATTACTTATTCAAATACTTTGGGGGAAAAATTCAGTTGCTTGCGCCTCCCGTTAGCGCCTTAAGAGGGCATTAATGGGGCGCAAAGCAACTAGCGCCCGGGCGCGGCGATGTTTGTGCCACTCGTGAAATTAACTAGACATTTTGCAGCAGCGCTAAACACTAATGCCACGATCTCCTGCGCCGGCAGATCGTGACGTCAGTTGAGTGCACAACGCCCTGGTAGCGCCCCGGACCGGATATTGAGTGGCGCCCCCTGCCTTACCGCCTGCCGCTAGCAACGACAGGTTGAGGGGAGCGATTTGCAGTCAGGAAGGGACTGGGGGAGCGCTATTTAAAGGGGACCGCTTACTGCCTTTTTTTGTTGGTGACATTTTTGCACCACGCATTCTGAGCGAGAGAGAGAGACTTCTGGAGAGATTCAACGCTGTGTGAAGGAGTTTTGGGTACTGAGCAGCACTTTGCAGGTTCATTTTGATTTGCTCTTCCTTACTTCGCCAGCGCTCTGAGGTAGCGCCTCGCTCCTCGGCATTTGCGCCTTAAGACAGGTGTGAAGCGCCTGATTTAGCGCTCCAATCACCTCCAGGGGCAATAAAAGCCAAGTTTGCCATCGGAGGCGATAATTAGCGCCAGGCGCTAAACTTTGCGCACGGCCGATAATGGCGCCCCAAACAGGGCGATACTGAATTTTTCCCCCATAGTGTCATAGGGGGAAAAATTCAGTTGTTTGCGCCTCCCGTTAGCGCCTTATGAGGGCGCTAATGGAGCACAAAGCAACTAGCGCCCGGGCGAGGCGATGTCTGCGCCTCTCACGGAATTGACCGGACATTTTGCGGCGGCGCTAAACAATACCTCCCGATCTCCTGCGCACGCAGGTCTTGACGTCATTCAAGCGTGCAACGCCCTTGTGACGTCCCAGAACGGAAATTGAGTGGCGCCCCCCTCCTTTCCGCTTGGCGCAACCAACAACAGGTAGACTGGAACGCTTCCCAGTCGCTGCAGGGCTGGGGGGGCGCTATTTAAAGGGGGCCTCTTCCTGGCTTTTTCTGTGTTAGCCATTTTTGCACCACTCGCTCTGAGAGAGAGAGAGATTTTGAGAGAGAGAAAGGGAGACTTCTGCATTTAGTCAATGCTGTCTGAAGTAGTTTTGGCTTCTGACCATAACTTTGCAGGTACTTTGGTTTTTGACCTTCATTACTTTGATTGCCAAGATACTATGGGGGCTGCAATGAATGGGGGCGTCATCCTGCACCATCAGATTCGAAGGGCACAGAGACGCAGAGAGAGAGTGGCAATCATGGCCAGATGGAGGAGGGCCAACAGGCCTCTGTGCAGGAGACCTTACCCTCCCAGAGTATTTCGCAAACAATTCTCCTGCATTAATATGTCTGAGGAGCAGTGTTTGCGAAGGCTGCGCTTCAGCAAGGAGGTGGTCACTGAGCTCTGCCACCTGCTGCAGCCAGATCTGCAGCCTCAGCTGAGGAGCAGGACGTCTCCGTCGGTGGCAGTGAAGATAACAATGGCTCTCAACTTTTATGCCACCGGCTCATTTCAATCAGCTACTGGGGGCATCGCCAATATCTCCCAGTTCATGGTGCATTGCTGCATCCGTCAGGTCACAAATGCCCTCTATAAAAGGAGACAAGAGTACATCTCTTTCCCCATGACCCCGGACAAGCAGCAAGAATGCGCAATGGGCTTTGCTAGGATAGCGGGCTTCCCCATGGTGCAGGGCGCCATTGACTGCACGCATGTGACTTTGCGTGCTCCGCATGAGAATGCAGAGGATTTCCGCAACCGAAAGGGGTTCCATTCCTTAAACGTTCAGTTGGTCTGTGACCACAGACAGCTGATACTCGCTAACAATGCCCACTATCCTGGCAGCAGCCACGATGCCTTCATCCTGTGCCAGACTACTGTGGCAGAACTTTTCCAGGCACCGCATCACCCAGGTGGTTGGCTTCTCGGGGACAGGGGATATCCACTGTGCACCTGGCTGATGACACCGCTCCGTACGCCCAGCACCCCTGCTGAGCTGCGGTACAACGAGAGCCATCAAGCTACCAGGAACATCATTGAGCACACAATCGGCGTGCTCAAGCAACAGTTCCACTGTCTGGACCATTCTGGAGGAGCCCTGCAGTACTCGCCTGAACGAGTCTCCCACTTCGTTGTTGTGTGCTGCATGCTGCATAACCTGGCAATCCTCAGGACCCAGACAATGCCACCAGGCCTTGGAGCACCACCAGAGGAGGAGGAGGAAGAGGAGGAGGTAGATGAGGAGCATGATCATCAGCAGCACCAAGGCGAGAGGGAGGCCCACAATGTAGAAACTGGAAGGGCGGTCCATCAACGGCTGATAGCAAGCCTCTTCTAAGCCCCTGCTGAGGAAAAGGCTTCTGCCATTGAGAACAACATGAATGAAACCAACCCGCAACCCCTAAGCTGGCCAAGGCAACAATGATTGCAAAGACCAAACATGTACATTTTGATTACAAAAAGGTATTTATTTTACACACTCGGTGTGTGTCATTTCCGCATGACAAACTAATAGAAAGAAACACAAAAAAAAGTCAATAACATAACTGGTTCTCACAACCTGGAGATAATGTCCAAAACACTGAACAAAATTTGACCACGAACATCTTTCTGCCTTTAATAAAAAAATGAATAACATTTTGTCATACCTCCTACTTTTTGCCCTTCGAGGGTGATCTCCTTCCCTTGCGCACTTCCTCCCTTCCCACCCTACTGCTCCTCCATAATGGGACCCCAGTGACTGCAGCAAGGCTGGTGGAAGGCTGCTGATTGTCACAACCTGAGACTGCAGATGCCCTTGAAGGACGGCCTCGACCAGCTCTGGACCTGGAGGGCCCGGCTGCAGACTGCACCAACTCTGCATGGACAGCAGCAGTCTGTCCTACAGGCAGTGGCAAGTGCAGTGGAGAAGTGACAGTGGTGGCAGCAGGAATGCTGTCATCTTGAGAGAGGACAGCAACTCCCTGCTCGACCAACACACTGGCACTCCCACGGGGCAGCACTTCAGCATCCGGAGCCATCTGCTGGAGCACAGATTGCTGGCCTGCTGCGGCGCGGTGAGAGCCCCGGGGAAATGTGTCCGAACCAGCGAGGATGGCAGCGACTCAATGCAGAAATCTCTCTTTCTCTCTTTGTCTCTCTCAAAATCTCTCTCTCTCTCAGAACGAGTGGTGCAAAAATGGTTACCACACAAAAGCCAGGAAGAGGCCCCCTTTAAATAGCGCCCCCCCAGCCCCACAGCGACTGGGAAGCATTCCAGTCTACCTGTCGCTGGTTGCGCCAGGCGGAAAGGAATGGGGCGCGACTCAATTTCCGTCACGGGGCGTCACAAGGGCGCTGCACTCTCGAATGACGTCAAGACTTCTTTCGCGTCAGTTAGGATCTTTGACAGTCGCCCAGGTGTGACGTCGTCATCCTTTTTGTCAGCCACAGTCAGTGCCTGTATGGAATGCCAATCCAGTTGTATTTTCCGGATCCATTCACGTCCCAGTAATGGTGGTCCTCCATCTTGTAATACATACAGGTCTAGTTTTGGTATTTCCTTACCGTTATATGTAACGGTCACCCTTATTTTTCCTTTGGGGTAGACTTTTTGCCCCGTGTACGTCTTCAAAATAATTTTTGTGTCTCTCAAGGGTATGTGTGAGAATAGCCGCTCGTAGTCCCGTCGGTTTATGACTGTTAGGGCTGATCCTGTGTCCAATTCCATCTTTACCTGGACTCCTGCTATCTTGAGAGTGACCCAAATGGTTCGGTGATCCTCCGTTGTGATCACATTATGTAGTTTCAGACAACTCAGTTCCCTGCTTTCAGAGTCGTTATCACTCTTTTGTTCGTCTGAACTATTCTCCGTCATCTTATGTACCTTCTTGTACTTTTCTTTGGTAGGTTTCTTATTGCTGGTTTTCTTTCCTGACCTGCAGACTCGTGCTATGTGTCCTACTTTTCCACACTGTCTGCACACTTTGTCTTTGAACCAGCAATCATTCTGGTCGTGTGTTGTTCTGCCGCAGCGATAGCACTTCTCTGTTCCATGTGACATTTCGTTTGTGCCATATTCTTGCGGTCCCTGTTTTATCTCTGCAGCGCCCCGTGCTGCTGCTTCATATGATACCGCAATGCTGAAAGCCTTTTCCAGCGTAAGGTCCTTTTCAGATAAAAGCCGTTTCTGGGTTCCTTCACTTTGAAGCCCACACACAAACTTGTCCCTTAAGGTATCTGCCAGTCCCGCTCCAAACTGGCAGTGTTTTGATAGTTTGTGCAGTTCTGTTAAATAATCAGCATTGCTTTCATCCTTATGCTGGTTCCATTTGTGAAACTTGAATCTTTCTGCTACCAGCAGCGGTGTGGGGTTTAAATGTTCCTTTAGTATCGTTACTATGTCTTCAAAACTCTTTTCCATTGGCTTCGTTGGGGTTACTAGATTTCGCAATAACCCATACGTCTTTGCACCCATTAAATTCAACAATACCCATGCTTTCTTGTCATCTAACACCTCATTTGCCTTGCAGTACACCTCTATTCGTTCGACATATGTAGTCCAATCTTCGACTTCATTGTCAAATGCAGTGATACTGCCACTCTTCGGCATTTTGGGTGTGGTTTAAAATGGCGTCTCCCAATGGCTTAAAATGGCGTCTCCCGCGCTTTCCTTCCTCCCCCGCTGCTGCCGGTTCTCGTGGCAATGGCAGCGCCCTGTAGGTTTCGCGCGCTTCTCTCTCCCTCTCTCCGACGCTGCTCGGCCCCTGAACACCGGCTGCACCCTGTGCACTCTGCCCTCTCTCTCTCTCCCCCGTCGACACTGCTCGGCCCTTTGCTGTGCCGCTCGGTCGGGCTCTAACCCGCCGCTGTCCGGGAAGGGTCTGCGCACTACCTGTTGCCAGCCCGTTTCGCTGGACCACCTCGACTGGAAAGCCAAGCCTGGCTCTCGACAGCCTCCCCCGCAATTCTCGAGTCTCTGCTGGATGACTGGGCGGTTGCCCGTGGTCGACGCCCGAGTCTCTGGCCTTGACCTCCAATCCACTGATCTTCAGGAACGAATCCCCGGGAGGTGATGCAGAGTTGCAGGTAGGTTCGAACCTGCCTCGTCGCCAATGTTACGTCCATGTATAATCAGACACAGACTGCTGAGAACGGTACAAACGGTGTTTACTCAACGTGGCTCAGACTGCAACTGATCTCTACAGATTACTACTCAACGTTATATACAGGTGTGGTCACTGCCGGTACTACAGTATACATGAGCTGTAAAAACTAGTTCCCCCTGTTAGATCCGTGATTCTGAGAGTATGATGTTTTTCAATAACTACACGGATGCTGTAACTTAACAATCAACAGGTATTTATTGGAGTAGGGTAGTCTCAAGACTGGGGGTACAGAGGCATGCTCAAGGCTTATATACAGGTGTGGTCACTGCCGGTACTACAGTATACAGGAGCTGTAAAAGTAGTTCTCTCTTAAAGGTACATACACTACACCCCCCCTTAAAGGTACATACATTACAGCAGCCCCTATTGCCGGGCAAAGCTCCAATGAGTCAAATCAGCAATGATGTAAAGTAACAATAAAAAATGTTATTTATATTACAAACTCTGTCTTATTTATTCAGGACAAACAATTAGAAACAAACCCAACAATTCATAAACTAACAAAACTCGTTCTCACAACATCGAGATACGCAGCAAAACAGTAAACAAATATATTAAGATGAACATCAAACTTTCCCACAAACATTCCCCCCATTTATTAATAATTTTTACTTTTCTGCCTTCGAGGGTGATCTCCATCCCTTGCGCACTTCCTCCCTTCCCACCCTACTGCTCCTCCGTAATGTGGCCCCAGTGGCTGCAGCAAGGCTGGTGGAAGGCTGCTGAATGTTCGATCCAGAGACTGGCGATGGTCTTGAAGGACACCCTCGACCAGCTCTGGGCCTGGAGGGCCCGGCTGCAGACTGCACCAACTCTGCATGGGCGGCAGCAGTCTGGGTTGGCTGTGTTAATGGGGAAGTGGCAGTGGTGGGAGCAGGAATGCTGTCAACCTGAGAGAGGACAGCACCTTCCTGTTCGACCGACACACTGTCACTCCCACGGGGCAGTATCTCAGCATCCGGAGCAATCTGCTTGAGCACAGATTGCTGGCCTGCTGCGGCACCGTGAGATTCCTGGGGGACTGTGGGCGATCCAGTGAAGATGGCAGTAGTCAGGGCTTGCGTGACATCAATCTGAGACTGCATGAGAGCAGTCTGAGACTGATGGCACCAGCCAATGACTCGATTGCAGCACTAAGTCGTTGCGTTGGCCTGTGCTGCAATAGATGCTGCCACTTCACCCATTATACGCGGCATGAGCTCTGGTTCCCCACGGTCTCCCTGCAATTCAACCATCCTCTGCAACGAGACAAGGATGGGTTCAAGGGTTTGCGCATAGATGACAGCTGTGCTAGCGGTGGACTCCTCCACGCTCCTAGCCAGTGCATCCATGCTGTCGGGCACCCATGCCATGAGCTCAGTGTGCATGCTCAAGGCCTGCGTGTTCATGGCCGCGATGTCAAGGTCCTCATCTGAGTCCTGTGCAGCAGAACTCGTGCGCACACTCATCATCCGGGGAGATGGCCCCCGAGCTTCCCTTCCCCCATGGCGTTGCTGCAGCCCGCTGGGTCCAGGAGCTTCACCCATCAGATCCTAACCCACTGCTCCCCTCCAGGGAAGGCGTGGCCCCAGTGTCGGATGTGTCACCCTCGGGAGATGCAGGCGGTGAGGCTCCGGCTTCCTCTTCCTCCTCCTCTGGTGCGTTGCTGCCACTGGCAGGCTGGTCTGCTGGTGGTTCACTATCTGAAAGCAGGAAGGCACAAGTGTGGCTTTAGCATGAGGGCAGGGGGGCAGGAAGGGAGCAAGGACTAAAGGCAGTTAGTTAGATTGAAAGTGTAAAAGGCTGGTGTTGTGAGGGGAAAGTGGTATGAGAGAGGAGAGAAAGCTGATGAACGTACCATTGCTGTCCCCAAGAAGGTTGACCTCTCCACCAGCCACGGCACCTATGACCTGGCTCGCAATCAGCCTGTGGACTTTGTCCTCCAACTCAGTGAGGGGGTGTAGGTCCGCCTGTCCTCCTCCCGTCCGCTGGGTCTCTCGGCTGTTATGTGAAAGTTTGGCCTACAAGAAAAAGGACAGTGTGTGAGTGAGTGTGCAGCCATGTGTTTGGCAGATGTGCCTCTCATAGTTGAATAGCCGTTAATGTCTACAAGGTGTGGGATGTGCATGTGAGTTTTATGAGATAGCCATAGTTGTTGGATGAGTGTTGGGCATTTGGGTATTTACACCGTCTGGGCACAGAGTGAGGTTGAGATGGAGGGATGTAGAGGTATTGAAAAACAGGTACTCACCCTGACCACCCGAGTGAGGTTGTTGAACTTCTTCCGAGACTGAGTGTGAGTCCTCGACACCAGGCTCCTCGAGGGGACACGCTGAGCTACCTCCCTCCACACGCTTTGGAATTCCCGGGACAATGGCCTCCTGCCACTCTCTGGGAACAGCACTGCCCATCGCCGTTCAACAGCGCCAACCATAGCCACCAATGCCTGGTCGTTAAAGCGCTGAGCTCTTTCCCTGGGCTTATCTATCAGAACTTTCAGCACAATGGTGCTTTAGGTCTTTCCAGCCCGAGATTCAATGCTGCAATGAGCAGGGTATGGCTAGGCAGCAAGATGGCCCCTCCCCTTTAAGAACTGGACGGCGCCTGTCTGTCTGGGTTCCATGGTAACTGACATCGCCTGAGCTTTGGTAGGCACATTTGCCAAAGCACCACACCCCCAGCACTCACCCACCAACAATCTCCACCTACCAACATTCACACCCACATCTCACACCTTGCACACAATGACAGCTATTTAACTATGGCAGGCACATCTCCCAAACACATTGCTCCACACTCACTCACACACTTTCCCTTCTCTTGCAGGCCAAGGTCGCTCACAACAGGAGGGAGCAGGAGCGCACAGGCAGGGGACAAGCCGACACCCAATCACTTTCTGACCTGGAGGAAAGAGTGCTGCAAATCATTGGGCGCCAGGTGGTAGGCACCATGGCCACCGGCGACGTTGACTCCCTTGGAGACAATAACGGTATGGTCATCCCTACTCCTTCTTCTCACATCCCACTTCCCCATCACCCCACAAGCCTTTCCCACTTTTCAGCTAATCATACTGTAAGCATGCCTTTCTCCTTTCCTGCCCCCCTCCCCTCACCTTAATCCGACTCTTGTGCCTTTATGCTTTCAGGTAATGAGCAAGCAGCTGAGCAACCTGTCCCTGAGGGTACCGTAGAGAGCGAGGCGGGAGAAGAGGAGGAGGAAGAACACACCACGTCACTGTATGTCTCACCCGCAGGCACCAGCTCAGATACCAGCACTATGCGTTCTTTAGAGGCTAGTATAGGACCTCAAACCCGGCACTAAGCTCATGGTCTACAGAGCAGCAGTGATACCCGCCCTGCTGTATGCCTCAGAGACATGGACCATGTACAGCAGGCACCTCAAAGCACTGGAGAGGTACCACCAACGCTGCCTCTGCAAGATCCTGCAAATCCATTGGCAGGATAGGCGCACCAATGTCCGTGTTCTTGCTCAGGCCAACATCCCCAGCATCGAAGCTTTGACCACACTCAATCAGCTCCGATGGATGGGTCACATTGTCTGCATGCCCGATACGAGACTCCCAAAACAAGCGCTCTACTCGGAGCTCCGACACGGCAAGAGAGCCCCAGGTGGGCAGAGGAAACGCTTCAAGGACACCCTCAAAGCCTCCTTGAAAAAGTGTAACATCCCCACCGACACCTGGGAATCCCTGGCCCAAGACCAGGTGAAGGAGAAGCATCCGGGAAGGCGCCGAACACCTCGAGTCTCTTCGCCGGGAGCAAGCAGAAGCCAAGCGCAGGCAGCGCAAGGAGCGCACGTCAACCCAAGCACCCCACCCACCTGCCCCTTCAACCACCGTCTGCCCCACCTGTGACAGAGACTGTAGGTCCCGCATTGGACTCATCAGTCACCTGCGAACTCATTTTTAATGTGGAAGCAAGTCATCCTCGGTTCCGAGGGACTGCCTAAGAAGAAGAAGAGTATAGTAGCGGGATCTGCACAGGTTGATGCACCGGGGACGAGCGGGCTGCAGCAAGGCCAGCGGGAAAGGGTAGCTCGGGAGTCAGCAACTGGAGGATGAGTTCATGCTCGAGTTCTGCTGCACAGGACTCAGATGAGGACCTTGATGGGGAGGCCTTTAGAGGAAGGGTGATGGTCATGCACACGGAGATGATAGGTGCAATGGCAAGGGTGCCTGAGAGCCTCTCGGCAATGGTAAGGAGCGTGGAGGAGTCCACCTCCAACATTGCACAAGGCTCTGCACACACCATGGAGCCCATCATTTCCAGTCTGCAAAGGATGGTGGACTTCCAGAGAGACCGCGGCGACCCAGACCTGATACCGCGTGTGATGGGCGATGTCGCAGCTTCCATTGCAGCACAGGCGGAAGCGACACAACGTCTTAGTGCTGTAATGCAATCTATGCTTGGTGCCACCAATTCTCAGACTGCTACCATCATGGCAGGGTTGACCACCGTTCACCGGGGTTTTCACAGTGTCGCAGCAGACCAGCAATCTGTGCTCCAACAGATTGCTAGGGATGCTGAGGTGCTGCCCTGGGGGAGTGGCAGTGAGTCAGTGGAGCAAGAACCTGCAGTCCTCTCTCAGGATGACAGCATTCCTGCTCCCACCTCTGCCACTCTGCCATTGCCCTTGTTGCGGCCTGTCATCCAGCCAGCCCAGACTGCTGCCGCCCATGCTGAGGTGGTGCAGTCTACAGCCGGGCGTCCTGCAAGGCCAACTGAAGTCTCCCGCAGGGACACTCAGCAGCCTTCCACTCCTCATGCTGCAACCACTGGGCGAACACTTCGTAGGAGCACTAGAGTAGGCAAAGGCACTGTAACATGAGGCACTAAGGGATTGCAGAAGGGTGAATAGCTAATGTTGTTGTAAATATGTGTTCACTGATTATTGATAAATGTATTAATTGGCTTTAGATGATTTTGTGGTGTGTCTCATTTCAGCTTTGCGCTGTGATATGGCCTGCGACAGGGATGGAATGATGGGGATGTGGTGAGCAATGGGGATCTGGGGTTTAATTTATTGGAACCGCAGTCTGATGAGGCGGTCATGGCCCGCCCTTCCAGAAGGCCGATTGACTGGCTGTCTCCTCCCTCGCTTCTGTTTCTCCTCCTCTTCCTCCTCCTCCTTGTCTTCCTCTTCCGCCTCGTCCTCCTGCTTCTCTCCCTCTTCCTCCTCCTGAGGTTGTCCCGCAATCCCTGGTGGCAAGGGCTGGGCCCTCATGATGGCCAAGTTGTGGAGCATGCAGCAGACCATGACGAAATGGGACACCTGTTCCGGCGAGTACTGGAGGGCTCCCCCCGAGCAGTCAAGGCAGCGGAACCGTTGCTTGAGCACCCCAATGATCTGTGCGATGATGTTCCTGGTGGCAGCATGGCTCTCATTATATGAGTGCTGGGCAGGAGTGTTGAGGTTGCAGAGGGGAGTCATGAGCCAGGTGGAGAGAGGATACCCCTTGTCTCTGAGCAGCCAGCCGCGAGCTTGATGTAGTGCTGGAAGAGTGCTGGCACTGTCTGATGCAGGATGAAGGCATCGTGACTGCTGCCAGGATAGTGGGCATTCACATTGAGGATTCGCTGTCTGTGGTCGCAAACCAACTGCACATTAAGTGAGTGGCAGCCTTTGCAGTTATGGAAGACCTCAGGATTGTTATGCAGTGTCCGCAAAGCCACGTGGGTGCAGTCAATGGCGCCCTGCACCATGGGGAAGCCCCCTATCCTGGTAAACATAAGAACATAAGAACATAAGAAATAGGAGCAGGAGTAGGCCATACGGCCCCTCGGGCCTGCTCCGCCATTCAATAGGATCATGGCTGATCTGAATCTAGACTTACGTCCACTTCCCTGCCCTCTCCCCGTAACCCCTAATTCCCTTATCTGCTAGGAAAATGTCTATCTCCATTTTAAATTTATTTAATGTTGCAGCTTCCACAGCTCTCTGGGGTAGCAAATTCCATAGATTTACTACCCTCTGAGTGAAGAAGTTTCTCCTCATCTCAGTTTTGAAAGGGCAGCCCCTTATTCTAAGATTATGCCCCCTAGTTCTAATCTCACCCATCAGTGGAAACATCCTCACCGCATCCACCCGATCAAGCCCCCTCACAATCTTATATGTTTCGATAAGATCGCCTCTCATTCTTCTGAACTCCAATGAGTAGAGTCCCAACCTACTCAACCTTTCCTCATACGTCAACCCCCTCATCTCCGGAATCAACCGAGTGAACCTTCTCTGAACCGCCTCGAGAGCAAGTATATCTTTTCTTAAATATGGAAACCAAAACTGCACGCAGTATTCCAGGTGTGGCCTCACCAATACCCTGTATAACTGCAGCAAGACTTCCCTGTTTTTATACTCCATCGCCCTTGCAATAAAAGCCAAGATTCCATTGGCCTTCCTGATCACCTGCTGCACCTGCATACTAACTTTTTGTGTTTCATGCACCAGGGCCCCCAGATCCCTTTGTACTGTAGCACTTTGCAGTTTCTCTCCATTTAGATAATAACTTGCTCTTTGATTTTTTCTGCCAAAGTGCATAACCTCACACTTTCCAACATTATATTGCATCTGCCAAATCTCTGCCCACTCACTTAGCTGTCTATGTCCTTTTGCAGGTTTTTCATGTCCTCCTCACACACTGCTTTCCCTCCCATCTTTGTATCGTCAGCAAACTTGGATATGTTGCACTCGGTCCCTTCCTCCAAATCGTTAATATAGATTGTAAAGAGTTGGGGTCCCAGCACTGACCCCTGCGGAACACCACTAGTTACTGATTGCCAGCCCGAGAACGAACCATTTATCCCAACTCTTTGTTTTCTGTTAGATAACCAATCTTCCACCCATGCCAGTATATTACCCCCAATCCTGTGATTTTTTTTATCTTGATCAGTAATCTTTTGTGTGGAACCTTGTCAAATGCCTTTTGGAAGTCCAAATACACTACATCCACTGGTTCCCTTTTATCCACCCTGTATGTTACATCCTCAAAGAATTCGAGCAAATTTGTCAAACATGACTTCCCCTTCGTAAAACCATGCTTCTCTCTGGTGATGGGGAAGGAAATGTAGTCCCTTCTCCTACTGTAGAGAGCATCTGTGACCTCCCAGATGTAGTGATGGACGGCGAACTGCGAGATATTCGCTATATCACCTGTTGCGGACTGGAAGGAACCGCTGGCGAAGAAATTGAGGGCAACGGTGACCTTGACTGCCACAGAGAGAGCTGTGGTCGACCTGACCTGAGGCTTGAGATCTGGTGGCAGGAGGTGGCAGAATTTCTCCCCCTATGTCTGTCAAAAATATTAAACAGGGTCTAACATTGCAGTGAAACCCTGCAAGGCTAAGTCAGTTTATCATAAGCAGACTCAACATAAATGCCACTGTAGGTGTCTTCACACTACTACGAAAATACTGTGGTTGAAACTGACAGTTAAACAAACGTGGTTTAATGTACTGAAACAGTTATAAACAAAAGAACGCAGGAGAAACTCCAAACAGGTCTGTACACAGGCTGGATCCACGAGGACTGAACAGAAACGCCCTACCCCCCTGACGTCATGACGTCATCACGTTTCCCGCCGTTGGGAACGTCATGTGACCCGCGTGATGACGTCATCGCGTCAGATCGCGATTTTTATCGATCCTGCGCTGTTTAAACAGCGCACACACTTAAAGGTAACAACTATGATTAAAGACAATTATAAACGTTACTGCAAGAGTCTCTTGATGGCTTTGCCACACCACAATATTTTGTTATTGTACATTCCCTTTGCCTGCTTAGGTAGCTGCCTGCCCATTGCTAGTCTTCCCTTCATGTCTTCCTACACATAATCCCAACACTTCAGCCATCATCTTCCATATGGTCATTCCACCACAATCTAAGGGTACAGACTTCAACTACATGACACCCATGTCCTTCCCATAACAATCTTCCTGTTGTAACACATTCTGTTAGTACAAGCAGGACACTTCCCATTATTTCAGTGCTATTCAATTTGTTCTGCCAACCGGTACTAAAAATTCTCCTTGCATAGCGAATTCCAGAAGCATCTGGCCTGTGCTTGTGCAGGTCCTTTACCAGGTTCCATATAAAAGTTTACTTTGGACAATGAGGGGAAGGGCAGTTGAATCTGAGGAGGTGGACAGAGAACCACAGAATGAGTTGGATAAAATATTTAAGCGGGCAGAAGAGTGCTAAATTAAATCTAATATTGACAAATATAAAGTATTGTACATAGGAAGAAAAATTGCCACATTATGTAGTCCTGGAATAGTGTCAAAAGAGCTGAGGGTGAAACTGAAAGAGGTCTAATGATATTAATAGACTTAACACTTAACAGGGTAGATTTTCCTCTGCTCTTTTGCCAAATAGCACCTGAAAAATAAGTTCAACGCAGTAGAAAAATAGAGGCTAATCCTTGTCCTGCATTCTGTGCTTTAATAGCATTGCCCCTGAACTTCTTCTATGGCTTTTTGGTGTCTGCACCTGACTGTGCATGAAGAGGGCACGGCAATGTAACTCACCTGCTAATGGGCATCAAATGCTCATAAACGCGCTTTAGTAGTATCAGATGCAGATCAGTGGTGGATCACCCTGATAAAAATTTGGTGCGACTGCTTCTTGAGCTGCCATTTTTACTTCAGTGCCAGAATGCCACAAAGGCTTGAATTGCACAGCAGCTTCTGGGAAATTTAGCTGGGAAAAGGGACTTTGCATGTGTGTTTTGACTACAAATTAGTATTTAAAAAACACGTTAGGGTCGATTTTCCTGAGCCCCCCACTGCCCAGGCACTAAACAGGATCAACAAACCCGAAGTGTGCTGCGTCTGTCCAGCACTAGGATTGCTCCTATTTCTTGTTTTGAACCATTTAAATGGATTGGGGGAACCCCTGGTCCAGGTAGTCAGATGATCCCAATTGAAGTGCAAACTTCTAGGGAGTGGAACCAACAAAGATATTATAGCCTACCTGCCAATCTTTGACCCATCTGGGATCCTCAAGCACTTTGCAGTCAGTGTGAGGTTCAGGGACAGGCCACAGCATCAGGTTTTTCTCAGCACCTCTACTATGCTTGTGTGCGACCAGCAACTGGTACAAGCGGAAATAGAGACGAGAGTCCAGGAGCACTCCCTCCTGCCTCATTAACAGGGTGCGACTTGGCCTGCGCCATCCACTCCAACAGGACATCACAGAGAAGCACAGACACAGCAATCTGGATCTTTTTTTAAAATTAGTTTTTATGGGATGTGGGCATCGCTGGCAAGGCCAACATTTATTGCCCATCCCTAATTGCCCTTGAGAAGGTGGTGGTGAGCCGCCTTCTTGAACCGCTGCAGTCCATGTGGTGAAGGTACTCCCACAATGCTGTTAGGTAGGGGGTTCCAGAATTTTGACCCAGCGACGATGAAGGATCGGCGATATACTTCTAAGTCAAGATGATGTGTGACTTGGAGGGGAACTTGGAGGTGATGGTGTTCCCATGCGCCTGCTGGCCTTGTCCTTCTAGGTGGAAGAGGTCGCGATTTGGGAGGTGCTGCCGAAGAATCCTTGGCAAGTTGCTGCAGAGCATCTTGTAAATGGTATACACTGCAGCCAAGGTACGCTGGTGGTGGAGGGAGTGGATGTTTAAGGTGGTGGAGGGGGTGCCAATCAAGCGGGCTGCTTTGTCCTGGATGGTGTCAAGTTTCTTGAGTGTTGTTGGAGCTGCACTCATCCAGGCAAGTGGAGAATATTCCATTGCACTCCTTACTTGTGCCTTGTAGATGGTAGAAAGGCTTTGGGGAGTCAGGAGGTGAGACACTCGCTGCAGAATACCTAGCCTCTGACCTGCTCTTGTTGCCACAGTATTTATGTGGCTGGTCCAGTTAAGTTTCTGGTCAATGGTGACCCCCAGGATGTTGATGGTGGGGGATTCGGTGATGGTAATGCCATTGAATGTCAAGGGGAGGTGGTTAGACTCTCGCTTGTTGGAGATAGTCATTGCCTGGCACTTCTGTGGCGCGAATGTTACCTGCCACTTATCAGCCCAAGCCTGGTCATCCAGGTCTTGTTGCATGCGGGCATGGGCTGCTTCATTATCTGAGGAGTTGTGAATGGTACTGAACACTACGCAGTCCTCAGCGAACATCCCCATTTCTGACCTTATGTTGGAGGGAAGGTCATTGATGAAGCAGCTGGAGATGGTTGGGCCTAGGACACTGCCCTGAGGAACTCCTGCAGCGATGTCCTGGGGCTGTGATGATTGACTTTCAATCACCACAACCATCTTCCTTTGTGCTAGGTATGACTCCAGCCAGTGGAGAGTTTTCCCCTCGATTCCCATTGACTTCAGTTTTACTAGGGCTCCTTCATGCCAGACTCGGTCAAATGCTGCCTTGATGTCAAGGGCAGTCGCTCTCACCTCACCTCTGGAATTCAGCTCTTTTGTCCCTGTTTGGACCAAGGCTGTAATGAGGTTGGCAGGCGAGTGGTCTTGGCGGATAGATGCCTGTGTTGTAGCTGTACTGGAACAGCTTGGCTAGAGGCACGGCTAGTTCTGGAGCACAAGTCTTCAGCACGATAACCGGGATGTTGTCAGGGCCCATAGCCTTTGCTGTATCTAGTGCGCTCAGCCATTTCTTGATATCACCTGGAGTGAACCGAATTGGCTGAAGACTGGCTTCTGTGATGGTGGGGACCGCAGGAGGAGGCCGATATGGATCATCCACTCTGCACTTCTGGCTGAAAATGGTTGCAAATGCTTCAGCCTTGTCTTTTGCACTCATGTGCTGGGCTCCACCACCATTGAGGATGGGGATATTCATGGAGCCTCCCCTTCCCGTTAGTTGTTTAATGGTCCACCACCATTCATGACTGGATGTGACAGGACTGCAGAGCTTTGATTTGATCCGTTGATTGTGGGGTCGCTTAACCCTGTCTATAGCATGCTGCTTCCACCTTGTAGCATGCATGTAGTCCTGTGTTACAGCTTCCCCAGGTTTGTGCCTCATTTTTCAGTATGCCTGGTGCTGCTCCTGGTATGCTCTTCTACACTCCTTATTGAACCAGGGTTGGTCCCCTGGCTTAATGGTAATGGTAGAATGAGGGATATGCTGGGCCATGAGGTTACAGATTGTGGTGGAATGCAATTCTTCTGCTGATGATGGCCCACAGCGCCTCATGGATGCCCAGTTTTGAGCTGCTAGATCTGTGCTGAATCTATCCCATTTAGCCCCGGTGGTAGTGCCACACAACACGATGGAGGGTGTCCTCAGTGTGAAGCATCTCCACCCCTTTCTCCTGGTCCTTGCGTCTGTAGAATACTCAGTTGCCAGGCATGAAAGCCAGGAAAAGAGGCCCTATTTGAGTGAAAGATCTATGCTTCTAAAATCATTACCTATACAGGTTCTTATGATTTGTAAGATACCTGTAGTAGATACCTTTAAGGCCCAGAAGTTCCTGGATACCGTCTGTGCTGTGGGCCAGCACCCAATAGTGCAGCCCCATGTGTGCCTAGCATGGCCCTGCATTATTTAAATTACACCTGAGAGGACGTTCGAGTGCTGAGGCCCTGGTTGCAGTCGTGCACTCTTCCAGTGCACTCTGTTCAAATTGCCCCTGCACAGCACCGGTAGAGGAAAATCAGTGTTAACCTGTCCAAACACTGCAAAGCAACAATCAACAATGCAAATAGAATGTATAACTGTATAGCCAAAATAGTTAAGTACAATTTAGGAGGAAGTCATACTTAAACTACACCTTGTCCAGCTCTGGCCATCTAAACACAAGGGAAACATTAAGTTTTGACAAAGGGTGCGCAACCGAAACTTCAACATGCCTATTCTCTCCACAGATGCTGCCTGACCTGCTGAGTGTTTCCACCATCTTCTATTTTTGTTTCAGTTTTCCAGCATTTGTAATATATTCTGTTTTGGAAACATTCAAACCCTGGATTTGGCACTGGGAAGAGACACAAGACTGATCCCTAGCTTCAGAGTACTGAGTTATGAGAAGGCAACTGGAGAAACGTGGACTATTGATCCATGAAAACAGACAGCTGAGAAGGGACTTCAGCGAGGTACATAGGATAACAAAGGGTATAGGAAAGCTAGATCTAGCAAAGAAAGTGATCAAACAAGCTAAAACAGAAAATATGGTTAGGATAGCAGGGAATATTAAAAGAAATGTTTAGCATTTCTATAAATATATTAAGAACAAGCAGCTACAAACATAAATGTCATTGAAAGTTCCCAAAAGTTATTGGATGTCAAGTGACCAAGGGATAGCAAATATAGTAAATACATTTTTCTTTTCAATTTTCACAAAGGAGAACATGGGAATCCCCACCGCCCCCCGATCATGCAAGTTGAATTTCTCGGTGGGGGAGGAGATGGAGGGAGCACTGAAATAAAGTTTGCAAGTTAAAAGAAGACAAGGCACCAGGTCCAAGTGAACTTTATACAAGGGTACTTAAAAAATAACCAGTAAAGTCACTCACAACTTTTACCAGAATCTTTAGGGAATGATTAGAAATGGGAACAGCACCTGAGGATTGGAAAATAGCTAACATAATACCACTTTTTAAAAAGAGGCATGTGGATGACCTTGGGAATGACAGGCTAATAAGAATAACAACTGGATAAAGTATTATGAGGCATCCTGAAACAACCAGATAGGTTAAAGGAAGTCAGTGTGACCTCATCCAAGGTATATCTTGCCTAACAAATTTACTGCAGATCACCAAGGAAATTATGGATCTTGCTAACTACGGAAAGTCCATGGATGTGATACATTTAGATTTCAGCAAAGATTTTAATACTATGCCACACAAGAGTAGTCCACAGGGTAATAAGAGGCAAGCTTCTCATGTGAATTAAAAATTGGCTAAACCAGAGAAAGCTAAGGGTAGTTGTGAATTATATATGTTAACATAACAAGTAGGGTGCCACTGGGATCATTGCTTGGGGCATTGTTGTTTACAGTATCTATATATATAAATGATTTAAAGCTGGGGACAGACACATAGATGTCTAAGTTGGTAGATGACATCTAGGACCACTCGGCTCTCGACATCATTACAGCCTTGGTCCAAACATGGACAAAGGAGCTGAATTCCAGAGGTGAGGTGAGAGTGACTGCCCTTGACATCAAGGCAGTGTTTGACCGAGTCTGGCATCAAGGAGCCCTAGTGAAACTGAAGTCAATGGGAATCAGGGGGAAAACTCTCCACTGGCTAGAGTCATACCTAGCACAAAGGAGGATGGTTGTGCTGGTTGAAAGTCAATCATCACAGCCCCAGGACATCGCTGTAGGAGTTCCTCAGGGCAGTGTCCTAGGCCCAACCATCTTCAGCTGCTTCATCAATGACCTTCCCTCCAACATAAGGTCAGAAATGGGAATGTTCCCTGATGACTGCACAGTGTTCAGCGCCATTCACAACTCCTCAGATAATGAAGCAGTCCATACCCATATGCAACAAGACCTGGATGACGTTCAGGCTTGGGCTGATAAGTGGCAGGTAACATTCGTGCCACAGAAGTGCCAGGCAATGACTATCCCCAACAAGCGAGAGTCTAACCATCTCCCCTTGACATTCAATGGCATTAACATCGCCGAATCCCCCACTATCAACATCCTGGGGGGTCACCATTAACCAGAAACTTAACTGGACCAGCCACATAAATACTGTGGCAACAAGAGCAGGTGAGAGGCTAGGTATTCTGCAGCGAGTGTCTCACCTCCTGACTCCCCAAAGCCTTTCCACCATCTACAAGGCACAAGTAAGGAGTGTGATGGAATACTCTCCACTTGCCTGGATGAGTGCAGCTCCAACAACACTCAAGAAGCTTGACATCATCCAGGACAAAGCAGCCCGCTTGATTGGCAACCCACCCACCACCTTAAACATTCACTCCCTCCACCACCGGCATACCGTGGCTGCAGTGTGTACCATCTACAAGATGCACTGCAGCAACTCGCCAAGGCTTCTTCGGCAGCACCTCCCAAACCCGCGACCTCTTCCACCTAGAAGGACAAGGGCAGCAGACGCTTGGGAACACCACCACCTCCAAGTACCCCGCCAAGTCACACACCATCCTGACTTGGAAATATATTGCCTATCCTTCATTGTCGCTGAGTCAAATTCCTGGAACTTCCTACCTAACAGCACTGTGGGAGTACCATCACCACACGGTCTGCAGCGGTTCAAGAAGGTGGCTCACCACCACCTTCTCAAGGGCAACAAGGGATGGGCAATAAATGCTGGCCTTGCCAACGACGCCCAGATTCCATAAACAAATAAAAAATTTAAAAAATTGGTGTGTGTTTAAACTAAAGGGAAGAGGCAAACCAATTACAAAAGGATCTAGCTAGGTTGGGAAGGTGGACTGATGAGTAGAAAATGATAATTTAATGTGGACAAAAGCAAGGTAATGAGACTGGTAAAGAGAAATAGTGCGAATATAAACTAACTGGTTCTAGACTACAGGAAGCAACACAGAAAAGAAAAAAGAAAAAACCTTACTATAGCACCTTTCAGATGTGATTCCAGAACACTTTACAGCCAATTAAGTAATTTTGAAGTTAATTTTGCAGCCCATTCTGAGGGGGGAGGGTGAACAGCCAGAGGTCGTGGTCCATATCGGTACCAACAACATAGGTAAAAAGAGGGACGAGGAAAGAGGCAGATTTTAGGGAGCTAGGAAAGAGATTAAAAAAGCAGGACCTCAAAGGTGGTAATCTCCGGATTTCTCCCGGTGCCACGAGATAGTGAGTATAGAAATAGGAGGATAGAGCAGATGAATGTGTGGTTGGCGAGATGGTGCAGGAGGGAGGGCTTTAGATTCCTAGGACATTGGGAGCGGTTCTGAGGGAGATTGGACCTCTACAGGCCAGATGGGTTGCACCTCAACAGAGCTGGAACCAATGTCCTCGCAGGGGGGGTTTCTAGTGCTGTTGGGGAGGGTTTAAGCTAATTTGGGAGGGGGATGGGCACCAGGATGTAGCATTAGAAAGGTGAAGCAAAGTGCACAAAGGATTGGGAGAGACAGATAACACTAGAGTAAGAAATAGTAAGGTATTATGTGGGGTCAGACTAAGTGAGAATACAAGAAGGTCTAAGATAGGTTTACAGTGCATCTGTGTAAATGTACGAAGCGTAGTAAATAAGGATGAAATTTGCTAAGTGACAGGAAAGTGAGAGCAGTGGTGAACGGTTGTTTTTCAGACTGGAGGAAGGTATACAGTGGTGTCCCCCAGGGGTCAGTACTAGGACCACTGCTTTTCTTGATATATATTAATGACTTGGACTTGGGTGTACAGGGCACAATTTCAAAATTTGCAGATGACACAAAACTTGGAAGTATAGTGAACAGTGAGGAGGAGAGTGATAGATTTCAAGAAGACATAGACAAGCTGGTGAAATGGGCGGGCACGTGGCAGATGAAATTTAACGCAACAGAGTATGAAGTGATACATTTTGGTAGGCAGAACGAGGAGAGGCAATATAAACAAAAGGGTACAATTCTAAAGGGCGTGCATGACCAGAGATATATATGTGCACAAATTGTTGAAGGTGGCAGGACAAGTTGAGAAAGCAGTTAAAAAAGCATACAGAATCCTGGGCTTTATAAATAGAGGCATAGAGTACAAAAGCAAGGAAGTTATGATGAATCTTTATAAAACACTGCTTCGGCCTCAACTGGAGTATTGTGTCTATTCTGGGCACCGCACTTTAGGAAGGATGTGAAGGCCTTAGATAGGGTGCAGAAAAGATTTATGAGAATGATGATTCCAGGAATGAGGGACTTCAGTTACGTGGGTAGACTGGAGAAGCTGGGGTTGTTCTCCTTAGAGCAGAGAAGATTGAGAGGAGATTTGATAGAGGTATTCAAACTCATGAGGGGTCTAGACAGAGTAAAAAGAGAGAAACTGTTCTCATTCGTGGGTCGAGAATCAGAGAACACAGATTTAAGGTGATTGGCAAAAGAACATAAGGAAAAACTTTTTTATGTCTTGAGTGGTTAGGATCTGGAGTGCACTGCCTGAAAGGGTGGTGGAGGCAGACTCCAACATGGCTTTCAAAAGGGAGTTGGATAAGTACCTGAAGGAAAAAGAATTTGCAGGGCTTCGGGGAAAGGGCGGGGGAGTGGAACTAGCTGAAGTGCTCTTGCAGAGAGCCGGCATGGGCTCAACGGGCTGAATGGCCTCCTTCTGTGCTGTAACCAATCTATGATTCTATGATTCTATGAAGTGTAGTCACTGTTGCAATGTAGGAAACTCGGCAATTTGCACACAGTAAGGTCCCACAAAAAGCAATGAGATAATGACCAGTTAATCTGTTTTTAGTGATGATGGTTGAGGGATAAATGTTGGCCAGGACACCGGTAGAACTCTCCTGCTCTTCTTCGAATAGTACTGTGGGATCTTTTACATGCACCTGAGAGGTTTAACATCTCATCCGAAAGATGACAAATCCAACAATGCAGAACTCCCTCAGTACTGAACTGGTGCGTCAACCTGAATTATGTGCTCATGACTCTGGAGTGGGACTTGAACCCACAGCCTACTGACTCATAGGTGAGAGTAAACAAAAGAGGGATCCAGGAATTTTGCCATATAGTGCACTGAAGCAACAATGCAGTATGCGGCAGCAGTAAGGGAAGAAAACTGGAATTTGTGATGTACATACGGAGGGATAGAGTATAAATACCACCAGATAATAATGAGGCTATACAAGGCAGTGGTATGGAGTACTGTCTACAATTCTGGTTACTGTACTGAAGCAAGGCAGTGGAGAAAAGGGCAACCAAACTGGCTTAGAGAAAAGATTGGCGAGCCTGGTATTGTTTACTCTGGAGACGAGAAGGCTCCAGGGAAATGGTATTCAACAACCTGAAGGGAATAAATAACTTGAACCCTCATAATATGGTTGAGATTGCCAGAAACTTTAAAACCAGGGGACATGGGCTCAAGATTATGCAGAGGGCACTGAACATGTGGAACAGACTCCCTAGGGTGACAGATACTGTGGAAAAGTAGAGGGAGAATTGGAGAGATATTTGAGGGCCAGGTGTACCTATATGATCCTATGTATTTCAAATTAGACCATGACACTAGGACAAAGAGGCACAAGCATCATATTGGCAAAATGCATATTTAGGATTGATATCAGGAAATTCTTCACCACAGAAAGAGTGATCTACACATGGAATGGATTAATCGGTAGGCTAGGAGAGGCAAAAACGATGGAATAATTTTAAGAACATGCTGGATTGCTGTAATACTGTAATGCAGTTCCCCCCAACTGTGGGTTTCGGGATGGATGAGTAGGATTGGCAGAACAACCTTCCTCCTTTAAATCTAACTTGTAACAAATTAGTAAATTGGCATGTTAATACAGTTTGTGACATTTACGTCTTGTTTGTCGCCATTTGGATAACATGAATACATTACACACAGTGGCCAGAAACCACGATTGAAAATAAACTTGGTCCTGTTTTAAGTGGGAAAGAATCCAGAAGAGCTCAACATCATTTTCATCGCAACGGTGTTAAACTCAAAGAATACAAGTCTTTGCAATATTAGAGGAACGTAAATGGTGTCTATTGAGTACAAATACTATTCTGATGAAGGGTTATACTTAAATATTAACTCTTTCATATTTTCACTTACGGTTGTGTTTTTACTTTATTGTGTTTTCTATGTTGCCAAACACAGGAGGGGAAAAAGCTCTTCAAAAACTTTACAGGGGCAGCAATGGCCCTTTAAGGTGAGCTCAGCATCATCCGATCTTATGAAATCACTGTTTTCACCATTGCAATGAGGCTATGCAGCCTCTTAAAAAATACTCAGTAAATAGCTTCGTGTTGTTTCTCTTGTACAGCCAGTTCTAAATTAGATTTTTTTGTTATATGTATGCATTATGTGAAATTTCCCATCGTTATACTGGATTTGTAATATCTGCTAGAGAAGCATTTTTTAAGGTAGACAGTGTCCCTTTAATTTAAATTGCCGGCGTCGCATTGCGTGCGTCAGCTTTCTGAGCTATAGGCTGGGTATAATGAGCAGCCGTAGCCGCGCAGGGAGGGAGCCAGGGACACGCTCCGGGAGTCAAGCAAGAGCCCCACCAAGATCTCATCTCATTGCAGATCGCGAGCATTGCAAATCCCAAACACGGTGAGCAATTCGTGCACCCGATCTTTGGTATGTCTTTGTTTTGTATTTGCGAAATTTCAAACCTAAGTTTCGATTGCAGTTGAATGTTGAAATTGGAAGGCCCTGGATGCAATGAAGATGTAGTAGGTATTAGTGGGTGGGTAAACGGCTGGATTTAAGGATTGGTGTGTAAATCGGCATGGAGCATGCGCTTTTAACAACAGCGGGGATAACAAAACCAATGAGACATGGTCGACATTCCAGCACTGAATATCGTTGTGGGGCGGGACGTCCAAGATGGAAATTGGTGTTTGGAAGACCCTTGGCCAACAGGTGTATAGAGCATAATCGTTTAATTATAAAGCTATGAAATAGTTGGATAATATTTTGAGGAATTATTGCAATAATTTTGATGAAAAAATCCTCTTTGTTACCAATCATAATATAATCCTCTTGTGCCATTTTCTGTACAAGTATAATCTGATTGTTCACTTACCCATTTTAGAAAGAAAAAAGGGGTCAAGATGTGATTGGATTGTGAAATGTATGTCCTGTACTTTAGGTTGCAAAAAATATGTGGGATGGCACTAATACTTTAATATTATTAGAACTAATAAAGGGAGCCATAGCTGAATATGTGCTTTGCAGCTCAAAAGAGTGGACTTATACATTATCTGAACATTGACCTATTTATATCATGGAGCGGGTGGATGGTAGCTTGAGAAACAATTAGAACAGGGTTGTGAGTTGGTTGGTCCTTCTGAAGAAACTTCTGCACACAGTAATTGGTGTGCTTTGCAGACTGGTTTAAGTAATGTTACCAATAACGAATGGCTATGGGACTTACATTATGAGATTGTCATTGGTACTGTATAAATTTGTTAGGAAGGAATTGATGTAAAAAAAATTATGAAAGATTATATCTTGCCTTTTTTCAATAACTTTTTTATGTTCAGTAAAAGAAATCTGAGGAAGTGGCTGATGGAAAATGTTTTAGTAATTGCAATTGACCTGCATAACAATTGGTAATGTGGTGGGGTGGAAACTAAACTAAACTAAACTACTATTAGTATCTTGACACCATGCCAAACCTCTGAGAAAATGTGAATCCAACATTTTTTATGACTATACTCAGCATATATGTACTAGTACTGCATAAATAAGGTTATATAACTATGTTGTTTTCTAAATTTTAAATCAGTAGTTGAGCACACTTTTTGGAATAATTTAAGGCCAGTATGATTTTGTTCAGATTTGTTTTATGCTGCCTTATTTTAAATTTTTATTCTTTTTCTATGTTTCTTTTAAGATGATTTAAAAGAGTTGATGGGCTAGATTTCCTCTGTTGTGGGGAGTCCAGAATGAGGGGCATAACCTTTAAAATTAGAGCTAGGCCGTTCAAGGGTGATATCAGAAAGCACTTCTTCATGCAGAGTAATGAAAATCTGGAACTCTCTTCCCCCAAAAAGGCTGTGGATGTGAGGGAAAATTGGAGCTTTCAAGACTGAGATTGATAGATTTTTGTCAAATAAGAGTATCAAGGGATATGGAGCAAAGGCAGGTAAATGTAGTTGAGGTACTTATCAGCCATGATTCAACTGAACAGTGGAGCAGCTTGAGGGGCTGAATGCTGTACTCCTGTTCCTATCATTTTTTTAGGTTGGAACACAATTAAAGAAGTAAAGGTGTGTTTTTTTTACAATGTTAGACGTGTTATAACACCAGATAAGAATTTAAGACTAGAAAGTGTTAAACCTCAGAAGAGTAACTAACTTATTCAGTGGGCGCTGAGAAATCACACCTGTGTGTAACTATCACGTTCAGTCTCCATTAGCCCCTGTTCTGTGAAAGGGCCTCGGGGAGTGAATGGCCTACTCCTGTTCCAATCATTTTTTTTATTAGGTTGGAAAACAATTAAAGAAGTAAAGGTTTTTTCTGTGTTCCTGTATGGAATGTGTGGGTAAGTGGCAGAGTGGTGCTGCCTCCGACCTCCTGTTTGATGGTTGGCAAAGTGGATGTGCTGTTGCTTGAGGTAGATGCAAAGAAGATTTCTCTCTTTGGAGCTCTTGGACACTCTGCCCAGAGGACAGCAGTGCTTGGGGTGGGTGTCCTGGCTGCTGCAATTTAAAATTGCAGTCTGCCAGATTGGGGTTGGAAAGGAGTGAGTAAGTCCCCAGCTCTTTTAACTGACCCCCTGCCTGGTTTCCGCCAGGCGGGGTGAGTTAAAATCGATCCTCTAGTTTTGGCATCAAGCACTCCCAGGTCAGGTTGAATACTGTTGACTGTAAAATAAAGCCCCATTCACTTTGCTCCAGTAATGTGCCTGAGCTCCAGCCTCAAAAGGGCTTCTTCCCTCTTCTGTTCCACTAGTGTGATATAGTTCCTTTACCCATAACAACCATCCAATGGATGGTAGGTGGTGAACTAGATGGACCTTGGTCTTTCTTCGTCTAGCAATTTCTATGAATAGTGTAGAAGTAGCTAAAGGTGAGGTGGAGAGAGAGCTTGAGGGTATTAGTGGACTCTACTTGTGATGTTACTGAGGCGCTGCAAAGTATGGTGAACTCTATTGCCCGATCAGAAGAGCATGAAACTATAATATGCTGGTCAAACCACATTGCACAAACTTTTTTTTTTCCACCCCTTTGTTTTGGGCCTTCCCTTCCCCCCCCCCCCCCCCCCCCCTTTCCTTTTTCTCTCTCTCTCCCACATGGCAGCTGTCTCTCATCCTGCCTGTACACTTCACACCTAATCTGAGCCGTCTTTTGTCTCCACTATCCTATTCCCATCTCGTCTGGTTTTGAATACCTCTTTACTTTTGTTCTATCGCAGCCCTGCCTTCGATCTATTTTATTTCCTTTCCAGTTTTGAAAAAGGGTTAGACCCGAAACGTCAACTCTAATTTCTCTCCACGGATGTTGCCTGGCCTGCTGAGTTTTTCCAGCATTTTCTGTTGTTATTTTGCACAAACTATGGCCAGTTCTGGTTATTAAGACACATGGGAAACATTTGAGGCCTGGAGGTAGTGCACCACAGAGCCGTGGGACTCATCCCCAGCATCAGAGGGCTGAGCTATGAGGTAAGGCTAGACAAACTGAGGCTCTTTAGCTTTGTAAGAAGGTGACTGAGAGGGAACCTTCATAGAAGTAAACAACCATTTTGTAGAAATTGCTGACCAGCTGCAGGTGTGGATATGGCCACACCATTTTAGCCATATGCACAAATTTTAGTAGAAAATACCTTAATTCGCATATCCTACGGGTAAATGTACTTCACACATGTATATTTTCTAAACAAACAAGACAGATTTAGATCAGATGTTAGGATGATTGTATTCACTCAAGACAGTAATCAGCACTTGGAATAGGTTTTTGAATAGGGTAATGGAGGCAAAACCTTAATCATTCAAGAGCCAGTTGGAGGCTGTGATGAAGACACTGGGTTCTTTCTGGATGTATGAGCTAGGACAGCCTTTCTCATCTGTGTTTATCTTGGTTTAATGTAGGAAGTCACACAACACCAGGTTATAGTCCAACAGCTTTATTTGAAATCACAAGCTTTCAGAGCGCTGCTCCTTCGTCAGGTGAAGTGAAGAGAAGCATACAGGCACAGCATATATAGTCAGAGAAAACTGCCAGATGATTACAGGTAATCTTTCTAACTGCCCTTTATCACACCTCGGCAGAGAGATAATCACAGCAATCAAAGGTGTGAATGGTGTCCAAACAAGTCAGTCAGGGAAACATTACATCAAAGAACAATGAGGTGGGTCACAAGGGGTTAAATGTTGCAGATGCTGGGGTCTGTATGAAAAACAGAAAAAACCCAAAAAACTTTGCTGGAAATCACAGCAGGTCCGGCCGCATCTGTGCCGAGAGAACAAGCCAACGACGACTCGAGTCTGGATGACTCTACGTCAGGTGGGGTTACATGTAGCGTGACATGAACCCAAGATCCCGGTTGAGGCTGTCCTTGTGAGTGCGGAACTTGGCTATCAGTTTCTGCTCGACGATTTTGCGTTGTCGTGTGTCTCGAAGGCCGCCTTGGAGAATGCTTACCCGAAGATCGGAGGCTGAATGTCCTTGACTGCTGAAGTGTTCCCCAACTGGGAGGGAACACTCCTGCCTGGTGATTGTTGTGCGGTGTCCGTTCATCCTTTGTCGCAGTGTCTGCATGGGCTCGCCGATGTACCATGCTCCGGGGCATCCTTTCCTGCAACGTATGAGGTCGACAACGTTGGCCGAGTCACATGAGTATGTACCTGGTGGGTGGTGTCCTCACGTGTGATGATGGCATCTGTGTTGATGATCTGGCATGTCTTGCAGAGGTTGCTGTGGCAGGGTTGTGTGGTGGCATGGTCGCTGTTCTCCTGAAAGCTGGGTAATTTGCTGCGAACGATGGTCTGTTTGAGGTTAGGCGGCTGTTTGAAGGCGAGTAGTGGTGGCGTGGGGATGGCCTTAGCGAGGTGTTCGTCGTTGTCGATGACATGTTGAAGGCTGCGGAGAACATGGCGTAGTTTCTCCGCTCCGGGGAAGTACTGGATGACGAAGGGTACTCTGTTGGTTGTGTCCTGTGTTTGTCTTCTGAGGAGGTCTATGCGATTTTTCGCTGTGGCCCGTCGGAACTGTCGATCGACGAGTCGAGCGTCATATCCTGTTCTTACGAGGGCGCCTTTCAGCGTCTGTAGGTGTCCATCACGTTCCTCCTCGTCTGAGCAGATCCTGTGTATTCGCAGGGCTTGTCCATAGGGGATGGCTTCTTTAACGTGGTTAGGGTGGAAGTTGGAGAAGTGGAGCACCGTGAAGTTGTCCGTGGGCTTGCGGTAGAGTGAACCATATCTTGGTTTAGTTACTGCGTGCATACATCCACAAGTAAACAAATGTCTCTCTAATTGGTCTTATTGCTGGAGTGTCCTGTTTTTGAATTTGAAAAAGCCAGAATAAATGCTTCCCTACCCAAAAGATGTTAATTAGAGTTGGAAATCCAGATGCTTATTTGCACATGAATGCAATCTGTTGCTAACGTGCGTGTAGGGATCAGTGTGGTGTGATTTTAAAAATAAATGATTGTCCTGGTGCAAGTTGTTGTGTTAGTTCATAGTGACAATTTATAATCCTTCATGTACAAAGTCAGAGTGTAATTGCTTCTGACAGGGGTATGTCATAACCAGCAGCAATTGCTTGACAGCTGAGTGTTTCATTTTATAAAGCTTGGCATGGCATGTCAAGATTATTTTTATTTAGAATTGTGTTTTTTTGACTTGTTGGATGTGTACACATTTCCTACGTTACAACAATGACTACACTTCTAAAGTACTTCATTGGCTGTAAAGCGCTTTGGGACGTCCTGAGGTCGTGAAAGACGCTATATAAATACAAGTCTTTTATAAAACAGACCATAGCCAAGCTAGTCCTGGTATAGTGTGAATATACAGTGTATAATGTAGTTTTTAGGCTTCAGGTTGTGATTCTCCAAATGATAATTAGTTTAAGGTAGTATATTGTATGCCAAGTCCTACCTTCTTATCAACTCAGGGCCAAAGGAATTGTGTTTGAGTCAACAAGGCTGAGCTTCACTCCAGTTATGTATGATAAATAATTCTTGTGCACAGAAATACTCAAGGTCCTAATGTTTGTTATTTAATTGCAAGAATTTTTGTTCATGAAGCTATACTCTGCTGTTTCATCAGCTTGTAAAGATGGGTTTTACTCATTATGATTAGTTGGTCAAGTCCAGATACTGTAGTACAAAAGAAAGGAGAAATTGACATGTTCTTCTGTGTGAATTTTTGTTAAATTCAAATTCAAATTCAAATTCAAATGCTTTATTGGCATGAAAGTTTACAGAGAACCATATTGCCAAAGCTTACATAGCAAAAAGGTACATTTTCAAACATTCTGTAGGTGTCAATCGATTTGACATTTGTTGGGTACATACAATATTACTTTTAAACAATATTAATTTTAAACAGTCTTTGTACTTCATTTGGTACGTTCAATATTAATTTTAAACAGTCTTAATTTTAAACAGTCCTCAGGTTGTGACATGTTGTTACATATTTGGCCCCAAGGTATGGTCTGTCTCCTTCTCCCAGGACTAATCTCAATTTTGACAGGTCATCCAATTCCTTGAAATCTGGGGTTGTTTGGCTTAGCTTGTTGAATAATATGTTTCTTGATGTGTTGAATTTTTCGCATTTTAGGAGGAAATGCATTTCTGTTTCAACCTCGCCGGCCAGACATTGATCGCATATTCTATTCTCTCTAGGCTGCCAGGATTTCTTGTATCTGCCTTTTTCAATTTCCAGTTGGTGGTCGCTTAGTCTGTACCTGGTGAGGGTCTGTCTCTGTTTTGTGTCTCTGATGGTCGTGAGGTAGTCTGCCAGTTTATATTCTCTTTTTAGGGCCCGGTAACATTTTATACTTAACCCATGCTGTTTTCAAAACTTAATCCCTAATGTAATCAGCCCTGGAAATGCATCAATACAGTATTTGAATAGAATTACCAATTCTTTGGTGATTCTGACTGACCATATTGAAGTTTGTATGACCATGGAATTAATGCAGGCTGGTAAAATGAATAACCTATTAAATCTGGTTCCATAGTTGAGCAATCATTAATCTTGGCTAGTCCTGAACGGGAGCCTTGTGCCCAATTCGAGTTCAGGAAATGAGCTTGACTTTCTGTTTTTGTACGTTACATGCTCTGAGGGACCCTTCAAAGTACGTTTAGACATTAGCCTTGTGTCTTGTAAGGAGCCAGCAGTTGAATGTTGCTACTACTGGAGAGGTGCTTGGACCTGTTCTGAAACCTGGAACTTATTTTATGGTATAACAACAGAAAATGCTGGAAAACTCAGCAGGTCAGGCAACATCCGTGGAGAGAAATTTGAGTTGACGTTTCGGGTCGAACCCTTCTTCAAAACTGGAAAGAAAAGAAAATAGATCGAAGGCAGGGCTGCGATCGGACAAAAGAAGTGAAAGAAACAAAAGAGCTAGACGAGATGGTAATAGGCTGAGATTAGGTGTAAAGTGTACTGGCAGGGCAAGAGATAGCTGCCAGGTGTGTGAGAGAAACAAAAGGAAAGGCGGGGGGGAAAGGAGTGGAAAAATTACAAGAAAAAATGTGTAATGGGGGCCGAGGTTATGATCTGAAATTGTTGAACTCGATAGAGAGCCCGGAAGGCTGCAGAGTGCCTAATCGGAAGATGAGGTGCTGTTCCTCGAGTTTACGTTGCGCTTCCGTGGAACAATACAAGAGACCAAGGACGGTGAGGTCCGAGTGGGAATGGAGCGGTGAATTAAAATGACAGGCGACCGGAAGCTCGGGGTCACCCTTACGGACTGAACTGAGGTGTTCCGCAAAGCGGTCACCCAATCCGGAAAGGTGACCCCAAGCTTCCGGTCGCCTGTCATTTTAATTCACTGCTCCATTCCCACTCGGACCTCACCGTCCTTGGTCTCTTGTATTGTTCCATGGAAGCTCAACGTAAACTCGACGAACAGCACCTCATCTTCCGATTAGGCACTCTGCAGCCTTCCGGACTCAATATCGAGTTCAACAATTTCAGATCATAACCTCGGCCCCTATTACACATTTTTTTTCTTGTAATTTTTCCACTCCCTTCCCCCCCCCCCCCCCCCCTTTCCTTTTTGTTTCTCTCTCACACCTGGCAGCTATCTCTTGCCCTGCCAGCACACTTTACACCTAATCTCAGCCTATTACCATCTCGTCTAGCTCTTTCTTTTATTTCTTTCACTTCTTTTGTCCGATCGCAGCCCTGCCTTCGATCTACTTTTCTTTCCAGTTTTGAAGAAGGGTTCGACCCGAAACGTCAACTCAAATTTCTCACCACGGATGTTGCCTGACCTGCTGAGTTTTTCCCAGCATTTTCTGTTGTTATTTCGGATTTCCAACATCTGCAGTATTTTGCTATTGTACTTATTTTATGGTGGTTTATTTGACAGGAAAGGTGAGGAAATACTAGCTCTTTTGCCTCCACTGTCCTATTACCATCTCATCTGGTTTTGAATACCTCTTAATGTCTTTTGTTCTATCGCAGCCCTGCCTTCGATCTATTTCATTTCCTTTCCAGTTTTGAAAAAGGGTTCACCCGAAACATCGACTATAATTTCTCTCCACGGATGTTGCCTGGGGGAGGTGGAAGGACTTGTTTGGAGACATTGCAGATGAGCACTGGAAATGTATAATCCTCTGAGGAGTTATTTTAGTGAGTTTTTTGGACTGGGGTCGGGGGTGGAAACAAAAGGCTTTGTATGGCATAAAGTGTGGTTCCTCTAATTGGTACCTTCTGTAGTGTGGACAGTTTTCACCAATTACCAGGTGCTTCTGAAGTTAACGTGCTGCATAACAGTCCTCTCGCACTGTTATGGACTTTTAATGAATCATCAACTAGGGCATCTAGATCCCTCTCTTGATCTGTACCCTTTAGTAGCTACCACTGCATGATATAAAATGCTTGATATTTCCCAAACCCAAATACTACACTTATCTACATTGAAGGACTTCTGCTACATATGGACCCATTTCCCTAATTTACCTATATTGGCTTGTAATCTAATGATTTGGTCTAAACTCCGAAACCCTGTGCACGTTTTTCTGTCATCAAACTAATACGATTCAGCTGGCTGACTTTGGTTCTAAGTATGAACTCACTATGTTTTTCTGCATGATTTTCTCCATCTTCACGAGGACTTTAACAAGCAATTTTCTTTTCACTAATTTTGCACATATTTTAACATGGCAGGAAGAACTTAGGACAACAGAGGGGCAAGGTCTGGTTGAACTTCCTAACCACCTTGCTCCCCTGTTTAATTACATGTGCATTTCTTGCTACTATAACAGAGAGGAAAATATAGCTCTTAGTATTCTTCATTGGTTACATACAATCAAAATTAATTGACCCCAAAAGTATTTATTACATTGCAGCAGAATAGAGTATTCTAAATAAAAATAAACACAAGTTCATTGTAAAAGGAATACACTTAATTGCGGGGGAAATACAAAATTACTGAGGAATTAAGAGGTTTTAACTGGAGTAAGTACCAGTTTAGTGGCAATTAATTGACTTGATCTCAGCAACATATGGTGCTTCTTTCACGTCTGTCAAACCTAGTTCAAATCCTTGAGGAAAAATATATGGTCTACTCTGACTTGTATTAAAGGATCTACTGTATTGGGAATGAGATTGGCTTCCCTGCCTATCGGTATGCACCACAGTAAGTCGATGGGTTCCCAAACCAAGCATTTTCAGCTCCAAGAGATCAGGTTTAAATGTTAGAGAATGGCAATGTCACACTAGTTCATTCTAGCAGCAGGGACAATGGTCCCAGAAGATGGAGGGGTTAGTAACCATGAGACAGGTCATTGCAAACAAAATGAAAAGTTGACCTGTCATGCCTTATCTCAAAATAGAAATATAATTGCTCTGTCATGAGCAATCCCATAACTTGCTGTACCTGAATCATAGTGCATCAATGCAGAAACAAGTGCTTTCATGTTCTCTATTATCTGTCAAACATAGTATTACTCCGTTCCATTTAAGCATTTAACTAGTTCCTTGGTCAAACCCCAATTGTTTTTGAACACCTTTTAAAACACGTGATTGGAAAGATTATTCCTAATTCATTATGGATATCCTATCAATATAAAAGAAATAAAACCTGGTTAATGTACTGTCTTAGACAACTGATCTTAAAATATTTTCCATGACTTGTTCAGGTTTAGATGAGCTTAAAACATATTAATTGTTTTGAAAGATAGGTTATGGAGTTACATGTTGGATAGTTCCCCTCTGTGTAGTCCAGCCACTATCTGATGATAGTCCAGCCACTATCTGATGATAATCCAGTGTGGCACTGTACTTTATTACAGTAACACTCCTACACATATGCACTAAATTGATTTTTTATTAAAAAGAAAAATTGGTCTATTTCTATTGGATTATGCAGCACATGGACAGCTGCTTCAGTGGGAGATTCTATCCCATTGTTTTTATAAGTTTAATTTGAAATAAGTTACATAGAAGTACACAAACTTACACAGTATTTACAGCACAGAAACAGGCCATTCGACTCAATTGGTCATGCTCCACACGAGTCTCCTCCCACCCTTCTTTATCTAATCCTATCAGCATATCCTTGTATTCCTTTCTCCCTCATGTATTTATCTAATGTGCTTCGATGTGTGGAGCATGTTTTATTTACTTTTGCAACAACATAATGACCAAGTTGGTAAATAAGGAAGAAGCATTTGAATGTACAAAGGATTCTTTGCTAATTCAAAATTATGATGGTGTACTACATTAAAATTAAACATTTTAAGGGGTAGAGGTTATGGCAGGAAATCAGCAGAACACCTGCAGAAATTCTACCCTAGTGTGTTGAAATTATTAGGAAATGCTGTAGTTACTCAGAATGACCTATTGGCATCCAGAAAAACAACTCTTTGCCTTGAGAAGCTGTCTTGCTCCCGTAAGTTGAGTTGTATTTTAATTATTTTGTTTGTTAGGATCAATGCCACTTTCTGCATTTTGCTGAGTTTTTTAAAATTCCTAACGTATAATTAAAGTGCAAATGTGAATGTCCAGCAACCATTTTCAGAGAGACATACATTAGGGCATAGACAGCAGGGGAGTGCATGATAAGGGAGAATACGAAGAGATTAGGAGAGAAGTCAAAAAAACAATTAAGGAGGCAAAGAGGAACTATGAAATTAAATTAGCAAGGAACATAAAATAAAATAATAAAATATTTTACAGGCACATCAATTTTAAAAAAAAAAAAAAAAAAGGAAGGCTGGGATGGGAATAAGGCCATTAAGGGATAGACCGGATAATACCACCGGTAACGATAAAGAGATGGCAGAAATATTAAATAATTTTGCTTCAGTATTTACCAGGGAGATAGAACAGGTGGACATGACATTTGAGTTTAGTAATGAGATAAGTGCATTTAAAATAAGAGGGGATATATTAAATAAACTAATCAAACTCAGAGAATAAAACCCCTGGTCCGGATGGATTGCATCCACGCATTTTAAAAGAATCTAGGGAAGAGATAGCAGAGGCATTACTACACATTTAATAATTCGTTAGAAAAAGCTGTAGTGCCAGAGGACTGGCGGATAGCTAACCTAATACCTATATTTAAGAAGGGGTGTTAGAACATGTCCAGGGAATTCTAGGTCTACATTAATGATTTGGATGTGAATGTAAAAGGTATGATCAGTAAGTTTGCAGGTGACACGAAAATTGGTGGGGTGGTAAATAGCGAGGAGGGAAGCCTCAGGCTACAGGACGATATAGATGGGTTGGTCAGATGGGCGGAGCAGTGACAAATGGAATTTAACCCTGAAAAGTGTGAGGTGATGCATTTTGGATGGGCTAACAAGGCAAGGGAATACACAATGAATGGTAAGACCCTAGAAAAGACAGAGGATCAGAGGGACCTTGGTGTGCATGTACATAGATCCCTGAAGGCAGCAGAACAGGTGGATAAGGTGGTTAAAAAGGCATATGGATACTTGCCTTCATTAGCCAAGGCATAGAATATAAGAGCAGGGAGGTTATGATGGAGCTGTAAAAAGCGCTGGTAAGGCCACAGCTGTGTGCAGTTCTGGTCGCCACACTATAGGAAGGATGTGATTGCTTTGGAGAGGGTGCAGAGGAGATTTACCAGGATGTTACCTGGGCTGGAGCGCTTCAGCTATGAAGAAAGACTGGACAGGCTGGGGTTGTTTTCCTTGGAGCAGAGAAGGCTGAGGGGAGACCTGATTGAGGTGTACAAAATTATGAGGGGCATAGATAGGGTAGATAGAAGGGAACTTTTCCCCTTAGTAGAGGGGTCAATAACAAGGGGGCATAGATTCAAGGTAAGGGGCAGGAGGTTTAGAGGGGATTTGAGGAAGAACTTTTTCACCAGAGGGTGGTTGGAATCTGGAACTCACTGCCTGAAAGGGTGGTAGAGGCAGGAACCCTCAACATTCGAGAAGCATTTGGATGAGCACTTGAAGTGCCATAGCATACAAGGCTACGGACCAAATGCTGGAAAATGGGATTAGATTAGACAGGACTTGATGGCCGGTGCGGACGCGATGGGCCGAAGGGCCTCTTTCTGTGCTGTATGACTCTGAGGCCAGTCCGCTTAACATTGGTGGTAGAAAAATAATGGAATACCTACTAAAGGAGAAAATAGAAGAACATCTAGAAACCAAAATCATAGTAATGAATAGTCAGCATGGATTTCAAAAGGGAAAGTCTTGCTTGACCAACCTCATTGAACTTTTTGAAGAGGTAACAGAGAGAGTAGACCATGGTAATGCAGTAGATGTAATTTATCTAGATTTTCAAAAGGCCTTCGATAAGGCACCCTATAATAGACTGATGAACAAGGTCAGAGAATGCAGAGTCGAGTGACAAGTAGCAGAATGGAGAGCTAGCTGGTTTCAAGACAGAAAGTAGAGGTAAAAGGTAGCTACTCACAGTGGCAGAAGGTGGGTAGTTGTGTTCCACAAGGATCAGTGCTGGGGCCGCTGCTGTTCACAATTTACATTAACGATTTAGACTTGGGAATCAAAAACACAATTTCTAAATTTGTGGATGACCCCAAATTGGGGGGGATAGTCAATACTGAGGTGGACTGCAACAAATTACAGGAGGACATTAATAAACTTGCAGAATGGGCATATAATTGGCAAATTAAGTTCAACACAGATAAATGTGAGGTGTTACATTTTGGTAGGACGAATAGGGAGGCCACTTATTACTTGGAGGGTGCGAGTCTAGGTGGGGTAGAGGAACAAAGGGATCTCGGAGTACAAATACACAAATCACTAAAAGTTGTGACACAGGTTACAAGGCCATTAAAAAAAGCAAACCAAGCACTAGGGTTTATTTCTAGAGGTATAGAATTGAAAAGTAGGGAAGTTATGCTAAACCTGTATCGAACCTTGGTTAGACCACACTTGGAGTACTGCGTACAGTTCTGGTCGCCATATTATAAAAAGGATATAGAGGCAGTGAAGATTTACAAGGATGATACCAGAAATGCGAGGGTATACATATCAGGAAAAGATAAGCTGGGTCTCTTTTCTCTTGGAAAAAAGAAGGCTGAGGGGTGACCTAATAGAGGTCTTTAAAATTATGAAAGGTTTTGATAGAGTGGATACAGAGAGTATTTCCACTTGAAGGGAAGAGCATAACTAAGTCACCAAGAAATCCAATAGGGAATTCAGAAGAAACTTCTTTGCCCAAAGAGTGGTGAGAATGTGGAACTCACTGCCACAGGGAGTGGTTAAAGCGAATAGTATAGATGCATTTAAGGGGAGGCTAGACAAGCATATGAGGGAGAAGGGAATAGAGGCTTATGCTGAAAGATTTAGATGAGGAAAGATGGGAGGAGGCTCGAGTAGAGCATAAACGCCAGCATGGACTGGTTGGGCCGAATGGCCTGTTTCTGTACCGTATCTCCTATGTAATCTTATGATTGTCCAATAACATGTTCTGGTTCTTTTGGTGCAATTTTGTCAGTGGAGCTTAAGAATACAGAGGGGCGAGGCCATGAAGGGACTTAAACTCGAGGATGAATACTTTCAATTGGAGGTATTGGGGGACCAGGAGCCAATGTAAGTCTTCGTTGTAAATTGCCTTGTCTTTCTCTGTTTCATTGATCCAACTGTGATCAGTACTTCTCTGAACTTTCCCCTCTTGTTCCTCTTAAACTGCAACTATGTCACCTACAGATGATTCATTCCTCACTCTCGCTGTGTTGAAATCAAGATTTATCACACTGTCTTTAATGTTTTCAACTACCTCCAAAGTGCCGCCTTCCTACAATCTCTACGGGCTTTGAAACTCAGATTTGCCCTTATCTAGTCATTTCCTCTTACCTTGGCTTTTCTCCTACTGTTTTCAACCTTGGTTCATCGTCATTAAGCTTCTCAATTTAAAAAATAAAAAGTATTTTAATTTCCTCCAACATCTCATAACACTTAATGCAGTCTCTCTCTACGCCTACAAGTCTGATATACCTTCTGAACCGTTTCTAATACTGTTGCTCTGTTGCTGAATTCATGTCACACAGGATTGTGGTCCAGCTAATATGTTGGTTGCATTTTATATTTGTACTGCAACCATTCTTCACTCAGAAATCCCATTAACCTCAGTGGTGGAGTCTTTGGTACTGTCCACCCTGTGATCAAGGCTTGCATATCATGCTGTTGCACCAGTAAATTTTCTTGGAAGGCAAACCCACTGACTTTCTTGCCCATTTTGACCTATTTATGTAGCTGGAATAGATTTCTCCAATCTGCTTTATTCTGCTGATCGTGCTTCTGTGCCAGTTGAGTTCATTTCCTTTCTGTCTCAGCATATTTCCAAAACTAGTCATGGAAGTATGGCAAAAATGGTAATCGCAGATGGGAGACCATCTAGTAGTAAACTTTTGAGAATTTTCAATATAGTGATTTATTTTATTTCACAGATGAGTCCATTTTAGGCCTTTGTCCTCACATTTTCTATTTAATGTTAAATTGATTTTGAGATTCTTCATTGACCTGCACTTTGCATGTTTCATCTTTACATACAGTAAGCTCTTGGCAAAACAGTCTGGTAGAGCGAGCAGGATGGTTGAAGTGGGGTACCATTTCTTGGTTGTATACCTGGGCACAGTGGATCATCTGGGCCCAGAGAATACAGGAATATCGAGCAGGGAGGGGCCCATGTCCATATTGGAGCCCGTCTGATTTTTTTCCCCCTTCACAATCAGTAAGTGTGTATTTTATGAGCTCTACCCTCACAGACGTAACATGACTCTGAATTAACAAATTCCCTTAATTGCAGTAAAGTGCACTCTTGAGTTTTACATATGTATCCACTTCCTTCAAAACAGCGGAAGTATTAAGCCCAAGACAAGAGGTCATACAGCCAAAAATAATTCGTGTATATTTTAAAATTAAACAGAATGAAGCATGAGGAAAATAATTTTATCCAACTTTACTGATCAAAGCCAAATACCCTTTTGTCGGGAGCACAAGGGGTTAGTTTATCTTCTCCTGAGGTTCTACTACCACAGAACTTGCTACATTATCTTTCATATATGTTGAAAATAAAGAATAGTCCTCTAACAATATCTTTCAGATTGAAAGATTTCTCGCGTGTGTGGTAAACAACTGTTATAGTTATCACTGTATATTGTTCTCGCTGTTCTCACTGTCACATCACTACACGAGGTCGCCTCTTGTCGCACTGTTATACCTGGGCTGACCACCTCCGACTCCGCCCATTACCTGCCCAGGTATAAAGGTAGCTGACTGGCTAGTATTCCTCCCTGTTGGATCGGATCACCCACGAGGGTGGGCTCTGTTATTTAGCCAATAAAAACCTTCAGTTACGTTCTTAACTCGTCGCCTTTTATTGGACTAATTGATAGGCATATCAATTTTATTGGCTAAATTTTAAAGATGTCTGATAATGAACAGCAACAGCAAGGAGCTCACCCAGCAGCACAGTAACAGCAGCCTCCAGACAACGGGCCACACCAGCCGGCTTGGCTGCAAGCCTTGAAACCACCATACCTGGATCTAAACCCACAGGCACCAAACTCAGCCAACGACTTCAAACACTGGCTGGACTGCTTCGAATCGTACCTGGAGGAAGCCGTCGTCCCTCAGAGATCCAAACTAAGAGTCCTGAAAGCCCAAGCGAGCCCGAGAGTATATACACTCATCCAGGACATGACTACGTACGACGACGCCATCAACCTACTGAAACAGCAGTACCGGAGCCCGGTAAACTACATGTACACTAGGCATCTCTTAAGATCTCGCCAGCAACAGCCAGGAGAATCGATAGCTGAATTTTCACGAGCGCTGAGACAACTCGGCAGGAACTGTGACTTTAAAGCGGTGACGGCTACTGCGAACATGGAAGACAATGTCCGCGACGCCTTGGTGAGAGGCCTACGTTCCGACTACACACGGCAAAGACTGCTTGAAGCTAAGGACATAGACCTGGACAAGGCCGAAGCCCTCGCCCTCACCCTAGAGGCCACCCAGCAAGACCAGGAAGCGTTTGCCAGGTACTATTCGCGACCCTGGGACTCGGGCCCGACCCCCACCCCACCACCCTTCACAGCGCTGCCCCCGGGACCTACCTCAGCGTCTGCATCACGGATCCGACCGGGCCCGACATCAGGCAACCCCGATCGGGCCGCTGGCTGCTTCTTTTGCGGCCAGGAGAAGCATCCGAGGTCGCGCTGCCCAGCCAAAAACTCGACCTGCAAAACCTGCCTCAAGAAAGGCCACTTCTCCAAGGCCTGCAGAAGCAAATCCTCAGAAGCCAGCAGTGCCTCATGCGAACCCTGGGGGCGGCCATCTTTGTGCGGGGCAGCCGAAGCCTGCAGAGCCTCATGGGAAAACCAGGGGCGGCCATCTTTGTGCGGGGCAGCCGAAGCCTGCAGAGCCTCATGGGAACAGCAGGGGCGGCCATCTTTGTGCGGGGCAAACGATTTAAACAGAGCCTCATGTGAACTCGAGAGTATATGAGATCTTGTACCGGCCCGGTAAACTGAACGACCCCCCTGATGCTCTTTCACGCATTACATGCGCCAGCGCGCAAAGTGATAGACTTCAGACCCTCCACAATGACCTCTGCCACCCCGGAGTCACCAGACTCTACCATTTCATTAAGGCCCGCAACCTGCCATACTCCATCGAGGAGGTCAGGACCATGACCAGGAACTGCCAGATCTGTGCTGAGTGCAAACCGCACTTCTATAAGCCGGACAGAGCAAGCCTGATCAAGGCCACCCGCCCCTTCGAGCGTCTGAGCATCGACTTCAAGGGGCCCCTACCGTCATCCGACCGTAATGTGTACTTCCTCAACATCGTTGATGAGTACTCCCGTTTCCCCTTTGCCTTCCCCTGCCCAGACATGACCAGTAACACGGTCATTAAATGCCTGAACAAACTCTTCGCCTTGTTCGGGTTCCCGAACTATATACATAGTGACCGGGGCGCCTCCTTCATGAGCGAGGAACTCCGTCAGTTCCTATTGGAGAGGGGTATTGCAGCAAGCAGGACCACCAGCTACAACCCCCGAGGGAACGGCCAGGTGGAAAGAGAGAACGCGACGGTATGGAAGGCCACCCTCTTAGCCTTAAAGTCTAAGGGCCTCCCAACCTCCCGCTGGCAAGAGGTCCTCCCGATTGCGCTGCACTCCATCCGGTCACTACTTTGCACTGCCATTAACACCACCCCCCATGCTCGAATGTTTGTCTTCCCCAGGAAGTCGACTACGGGAACCACCCTACCAACCTGGCTGACCTCTCCGGGACCCGTCTTGCTGCGAAAGCACGTGAGGGCCCATAAAACGGACCCCCTGGTCGAGAAGGTGAACCTCCTGCACGCCAACCCCCAGTACGCCTATGTGGCTTACCCAGACGGACGGGAGGACACTGTCTCCTTACGAGACCTCGCACCCTCACCCCCCCCCCTCCCAACCCCCCCGAGTCCAGCCGAGGTAGACGGCATGCCGGAACCCCACGAGCCTTTGCCGACTACGCAGACACCAGCTTTAACACCGGATAATGTAACACCGCCGCTGCGACGATCGGAGAGGCTAACGAAGCCTCCGGACAGACTGACATACCAGAGCTGGTAATACACTTCACCCCGCCGGACTCTAATCTAAACAAGGGGTGAATGTGGTAAACAACTGTTATAGTTATCACTGTATATTGTTCTCACTGTCACATCACTACACGAGGTCGCCTCTTGTCGCACTGTTATACCTGGGCTGACCACCTCCGACTCCGCCCATTACCTGCCCAGGTATAAAGGTAGCTGACTGGCTAGTATTCCTCCCTGTTGGATCGGATCACCCACGAGGGTGGGCTCTGTTATTTAGCCAATAAAAACCTTCAGTTACGTTCTTAACTCGTCGCCTTTTATTGGACTAATTGATAGGCATATCAGCGTGCATATAACAGCAGCATATATTGTGGAACTCCTCCACCTCAGAATTTGGAATGAATTAAGGATCTGCAGATCCCTGTCCAATTTTAAATTCAGTTTCTCTTTGAATTGGAGACCCACGTGAATCTTAATGACATTGTTCATCAAAAGCACTGGCTGCCGTCAAGGCTAATTCATGAGAAAAAGATTGGTGAAGTCAAGTGTAGGTCCCTTGCAGTCAGAATCAGGGGAATTTATAATGGGGAACAAAGAAATGGCTGACCAATTAAATACATGTTTTGGTTCTGTCTTCACAAAGGAGGACACAAATAACCTCCCAGAGATGTCAGGGAACATAGGGTCTGATGAAAGGGAGGAACTGAAAGAAATCAGTATTTGTAGGGAAATGGTGTTTGGGAAATTGACGGTATTAAAGGCCAATAAATCCCCAGGGCCTGATAATCTACATCCTAGGGTACTTAAGGAAGTGGCCCTAGAAATAGTAGATGCATTGCTGATCATCTTCCAGATTCGAACAAATGTTGGAACAGTACCCATGGATTGGAGGGTAGCTAATGTTACCCCACTATTCAAAAAAGGTGGTAGAGAAAACGGGGAATTACAGACCGATAAGCCTGACATCGGTAGTGGGGAAAATGCTGGAGTCCATTATAAAAGATGTAATAGCAGAGCACTTGGAAAACAGTGACAGGATCGGACAAAGTCAACATGGATTTACAAAAGATAAATCGTGCTTGACTAATCTACAGGAATTTTTTGAGGATGTAACTAGTAAAATAGATAAGGGAGAACCAGTGGATGTGGTGTATTTGGACTTTCAAAAGGCTTTCGATAAGGTCCCGCATAAGAGATTAGCGTGTAAAGTTAAGGCACATGGGATTGGGGGCAAGGTATTGACTTGGATAGAGAACTGGTTGGCAGACAGAAAGCAAAGAGTTGGAATAAACGGGTCTTTTTCCGAGTGGCAGGCAGTGACTAGTGGGGTACCGCAGGGATCAGCCCTTGGACCCCAGCTATTCACAATATATATTAATGATCTAGACGAGGGAACTAGATGTAATATCTCCAAGTTTGCAGACGACACAAAGCTGGGTGGGCGTGTGTGCTGTGAGGAGGATGCCGAGAAACTCCAATATGATTTGGACAGGTTGGGTGATTGGGCAGAAGCATGGCAGGTGCAATATAACGTGGATAAATGCGAGGTTATCCACTTTGGTGTCAAAAACAGGAAGGCAGATTATTATCTGAATGGCAATAGATTGGGTGAAGGGGAAGTGCAACGAGACCTGGGTGTCCTTGTGCACCAGTCGCTGAAGGTAAGCATGCAGGTGCACCAGGCGTTTAAGAAGGCAGATGGTATGTTGGCCTTCGTAGCGAGAGGGTTGGAGTACAGGAACAAGGATGTCTTGCTGCAGTTGTACAGGGCCTTGGTGAGACCACACCTTGAGTATTGTGTGCAGTTTTGGTCGCCTTATCTGAAGAATGATGTTCTTGCCATGGAAGGAGTGCAGCGAAGATTCATCCGGCTGATACCTGGGATGGCAGGAATGACGTATGAGGAGAGATTGGGTCGATTGGGCTTATACTCGTTGGAGTTTAGAAGAATGAGGAGAGGGGATCACATTGAAACTTATAAAATTCTGACTGGACTCGACAGACTAGATGCAGGAAGGATGTTCCTGATGGTCGGGGAGTCCAGAACCAGGGGTCACAGTCCTAAGGATAAGGGGTCCATTTAGGACAGAGATGAGGAGGAATTTCTTCACCCAGAGAGTGGTGAACTTGTGGAATTCTCTACCACAGAAGGCAGTAGAGGCCAATTCATTAAATATATTCTAGAAGGAGTTGGATATATTTCTTCAGGCTAAAGGGATATGGGGAGAAAGCAGGGACAGGGTACTTAATTTGGATGATCAGCCATGATCTCATTGAATGGCAGAGCAGGCTCGAGGGGCTGAATGGCCTACTCCTGCTCCTGTCTTCTATGTTTCTATCTGATTTTGTTTACCAGTTAAAGCTCACAGTGCTATTCAGTGCATTACACCCAATACAATGGTTGAGACCTCTGCTCTGATTGTAACACTTTTTTATTAAAACAAAATATGAAAAACTGAATTGAAATGTGTTATAGTACGCACAAATCACCAGCTACCTGCAACGGTAAAACGTGTGTGTGCTGGGAGAGAGACGGTGCGCCATGCTGAGATTTGTCAGATACATTGACTGACGCCAAGTAACCATTATTTGCATTTCAGATCAACCAAAATTAAATTAAGAGTAAACTGGAGTGAGCAGTCTAGTTCCCCCAGTCTGCTAGCCATCTTCAGTTTAAGAAAGAAACCAAGTTTAATTTTATTATTCTAGTTGAAAAGCATAAACATTTTAAAGAAATTTACGGCACAGAAGGAGGCCATTCGGCCCATCGTGTCTGTCGGCTGAAAAAGCGCTATCCAACCTAAACCCACTTTCCAGCTCTTGGTCTGTAGCCTTGTAGGTTACGGCACTTCAAGCACATATACAAGTACTTTTTAAATGTGATGAGGGTTTCTGTCTCTACCACCCTTTCAGGCAGTGAGTTCCAGGCCCCCACCACCCTCTGGGTGAAAAACTTTTACCTCCACTCCCCTCTAATCCTTCTACCAATTACTTTAAACCTATGCCCCCTTGTTATTGACCTCTGCTAAGGGAAATAAGTCCTTCCTATCCACTCTATCTAGGCCCCTCATAATTTTATACACCTCAATCAAGTCTCCCTTCAGCCTCCTCCGGATCCAAAGAAAACAACCCCAACCTATCCAATCTTTCCTCATAACTAAAATTCTCCAGACCTGGCAACATTCTCGTAAATCTCTGTACCCTCTCTCGTGCAATTACATCTTTCCTGTAATGTGGTGACCAGAACTGTACACAGTACTCTAGCTGTGGCCTAACTGGTGTTTTATACAGTTCAAACATAATCTCCCTGCTCTTGTATTCTTATCTATCTGTCCTGCTACCTTCAGGGACCTGTGGACATGCATTCCAAGGTCCCTCTGTTCCTCTACACTTCTCCGTATCCTACCATTTATTGGCCCAGAAATTCGGGTCTCCACGGGTGAGTACGCGCTGGGTACTCACGCGTGGGCCTGATGGAAGTGCCGGTTTCCTGCATGCACTGCGCATGCGTGGGGAAACTGGCACTTCCGTTCCTCTGAATGAAGGGGTTCAGAGGTCGAACGCATGCGCTTTGAATTTACCTTTTTTTTACAGGTTTCTCCGGGAGGGTAAGTCTTTAGAATTTAGAAATGTAAAAAGCAGGCATAAGGCCTGCTTTTTACAAGGTAAGTGGTCAATTAATTAAAATTAAAACATTTTTTCCACAAGTTTATTATTTTTAAATACTTTAAAGCAAGGTAAGTTTATTTTTAGCCCCGTTGGAATATAAAATTATTTTTTTCAAAAATTTAAATTATTGTTTAAAATAGTTATTTAATGTAATTTATAGTTTATTTAAAGTGTGTTTTAAAAAAAAAAATTATTTGAAGGTTTACTGCTATTTTGGGGCTGTAGTATTTATAAGTCTTTGACAGGTCTTCCTGTCAATACTTATGAATGGAGCATTCCCTGCTCCGATTGGCTGCCCATGGCCCACGTGATCCCAGGGGAAGCATCGAACTAACTGCGCCCCTGGGACACGCAAGCACTGCGCGCCGGCAGCTGGGTCAGGCCCCGGATCGGAATTCCACGGGGCCCTACAGCTCAACTGCCGGCGCGCAAGGTAAGTGCAGGTCGGGGGCTTACACCCGCGGGAAGCCCCCGACCCGAATTTCTGGGCCAATTATGTATTCCCTTGCCTTGTTAGCCCTCCCCAAATGCATTACCTCACAATTCTCCGGATTGAATTCCATTTGACACTTTTCTGCCCCTCTAACCAGTCCATTGATATCTTCCTGCAGTCTACAGCTTTCACTATCTACCACATGGCCAATTTTTGTATCATCTGCAAATTTCTTAATCATGCCACCTACATTTTGAAGTTTAAATTATTGATATATACCACAAAAAGCAAGGGACCTAGTACTGAGCCCTGCGGAACCCCACTGGAAACAGCTTTCCAGTCACAAAGACATCCGTCGACCATTACCCTTTGCTTCCTGCCACTGAGCCAATTTTGGATCCAACTTGCCACTTTCCCCTGGATCCCATGGGCTTTTACTTTTCTGACCAGTCTGCCATGTGGGGCCTTGTCAAAAGCCTAGCTAAACTCCATGTAGTCTACATCAAATGCACTACCCTTATTAACCCTCCTTGTTACCACCTCAAAAAAATTCAATCAAGTTAGTCAGATACCACCTTCCCTTAACAAATCCATGCTGACTGCCCTTGATTAACTTGTGCCTTTCTAAATAACAATTAATTAATACTGTCCCTCAGAATTTTTTCCAACAATCTTCCCACCACCGAGGTTAGGCTGACTGGCCTGTAATTACTCAGTTTTATCCCTTTCTCCTTTTTTTAAGCAATTGTACAATGTTAACAGTCCTCTAGCACCACACCTGTAGCCAGAGAGGATTGAAAAATGATGGTCAGAGCCTCTGCTGTTTTCTCCCTTGCTTCTCTTAACAGCCTGGGATACATTTCATCCGGTCCTGGGAAATTTATCTACTTTCAAAGATGCTCAACCCCTTAATACTTCCTCTCTCATTACTGGACATAGATTCAAACTCTTGTCACTGACATTTTCCTGATACTGACAGTTCTGAATTGTTATTCTTGAATCTTGATAGTTAATTTTAAAACTTTGTCAGGATATTTTTGTTATAGTGTGATAAAACTGATGAGCCCAGCCAGTCATTACAGCAAAGTGTTCATCGCTTTATCTCTCCTCCATTTTGCTCTGCTGCAGGTGCTGACTTGTGGTGGGGCATGGTCTATGAGTGCTAGCTGTCCTCCGGCACCTTGCCAAAATGCACTTTGCTCATTTTGTGAGCCTAGAGAGTGAGTGTTGCCAGACTATTTAACTGTGGAAGTTACACAGCTGGGCCCCTGTTTTAACTTAATAGATACACATTCCAGCAAGCATTACCAGGTAGCAATCAAAAAAGGGAACCCTGGTGAGTTTTTTCTTCTTCTATCCCTCCTAAATGTAAGGGTGCTGAGGCCAATTGTGATGTCCTGACTTGGCTTGGAACAAGTAATGGCACAGACCAGGAATCGAACCTGGGACCTTGCTGGCCAGTGGACTTGGTACCACAGTGCATTTAATTGGGGGACAAACTGTTTTATCTTCCCTAAGGCCAACACTTTAGCCGTTTCCCAGAACAGTATGTGTAATATGTTGCATTAATTTTGGGGAAAAAAGAGCTATTAATGGAATGTACTCCTGAATAAATTCCTTTTGGCATTTTATGATACTTGGCACAGTTTCAGAACAAAAGCTAGTTTTAAAGAGTATCCTGTGATTATTTTCAGCACATAGCCTTGGACTACTTGTTCGGGTAGTCTGACACTGATAATGTGTATCAAAACGTTGCTTTTAGTAAAATACACAGTGTATTAACACCACAGTGTACGTGCACATATAAATTAGGTGCCATTCCCAGCTGTTTATCGTGCTGATCTGTATTACTCTTTTTAAAATTGTTTAGCACACTATATACCCATGCTGTCAATGTTTCTTGTGAACTCCCAAACCCGCGACCTCTACCACCTAGAAAGATTAGGGCAGCAGCCGCATGGGAACACCAGCACCTCCAAGTCACACACCATCCTGAGTTGGAAGTATATCGTTGTTCCTTCATCGTCACTGGGTCAAAATCCTGGAACTCTCTCCCTAACAGCATTGTGCGAGTACCTTCGCCACACGGACTGCAGCGGTTCAAGAAGGCGGCTCACCACCACATTCTCGAGGGCAATTAGGGATGGGCAATAAATGAATTATTTTAAAAAAACTAGACTAAGCCTAAATGGTACATCTGAAAATTTGCTGTTTCATCCAACTTTCTCCCTTTTCCACCCCTCCCCCCCCCCCCCCCCCCCCCCTCCCCCAAAGCCACTGAATATTAGTGGGGTACGAGTTTAAAGTCCCTGAGTACCTTCTGCTAAATTGAAATTATACACGTGTTTATTTGTAGCTTATATAACAATGGTGTGCATCATAGCCATCCCCAACCCGGTCCTCGCCTTGCATGCACATACGCTTTGTAGCAAGCATCACTGGATAGTGTTGAGGAACCAGAAGCTGGTTGACATTTTTTATTCTCTTTCCTCTCAAGTCTGAAGGTGCTGAGGCCAATTACGCCTTTATCTCCATTGTAGCTGAGATCAGCTAACTTTGCACAGACCAGGGAGAGAACCTGGCACTTTCCTTACCTGAACGGCCCATTGGTTCCTGTTAATATTTTGTTGACTAGTTTTGTGTGCTGTCTTGGAATATTAGCTACGGAGTTTCCCACCAGCTGTTCTACACCTGAAGCCAGAAAACCCATTACAGTAGTTTGAGCAACTTGGATTCCATGATTTATCAATACCATGTGAGCAGCCAATTTTGTTGGCAATTTTTTTATGATGAGATTACAAACCAATTCTTAGCCATTTACTTATACCATTAGACCAAAATTAGCCTTTGTGTGTTTGACGTTGATTTTTGAAAATCAGGTTAGAACAATAACAATCAAATGGAGATATGACTCTTAAGGGGTTTTATTGAGTACTGCTGTATGTGTATATACCAGCAGATGTTGTGAATACCAATGTCTGGTTGTCTCTTTTTCAGGACTTGTCTTGTGCTCTCTTTTTTTGCCTTCAAGTGGTTGGCATACTTTCAAATAAAAGGGTTAGCTGGTTTTTGAGTAGTAACGAGAAAGTGTCTATTTGTGACACCAAATTCTTTCCCTCAGGATTTGGGTAGTGCTTTGCTTGAAGGTACATAGCTGTGGTCCTGGTGGCATAATGCGAGCTGAAGTTGTGTCCTTGTTTGGGGTTCGGACTGGAAGAGATCAGAAACATTGTGTTATTGGTGAAAGTTACTTGGAGATAAGATTTCAAAAATGCCTATTATTACTACATTTGAACTGGGAATGATCTTTGGGAAAGCTTTGTTCAGATGTCACAAGGACAGCTGGAAAACTTGCTAAGTTGTGATTGCCTTGGCTACCATTGGGGACAAACCCTTGTATAAAACTGGTGAAAGAGCTCACTTGTGCCTCATCATGATGCTGCTATCACATCCTAGTTACTTACTTAAATCACCCTACCATCTTACCTGTAGGACACAGGTGACACAATAATGCCTGGGTGAGGAAAACCAAGCTATTCAAGCCCTCAAACAAACAATGGTTTAATTCTGGTTAGACCACACCTGGAGTACTGTATGCAGTTCTCAGCACTGCACCTTAGAAAATATATATTGGCCTTGGAAAGAGTGCAGCACAGATTCACCAGAATGTTACCAGGGTTCCTAGTGTTAGATTATGTGGAGAGATTACATAAAATAGACTTGTATGCCTGAAATATAGAGGTTAAATTGTGATTTGAGGTTTTTAGGCTTTTGAAAGGCATTGATAGGGTAGATAGAGAAACTTTTTCTGCTGGTGGGGGAGTCTAGGTCACGGGGACATAACCTTAAAATGAGAGCCAGGCCATTCAGGAGAGAAGTTGGGAAATAATTCTTCATGCAAAGGGTGGTAGAAGTGTGGAACTCTATTCCACAAAAATCAGTAGATGCTAGCTCAATTAATAATTTTAAATCTGAGATCAATAGATTTTTGCTAGCCAAGGGTATTGGGGGATATGGGGCCAAAGTGGGTGGATGGAGTTAGGATCAGCTGTGATCTTATTGAATGGCAGAACAGGCTCAAGGTGCTGTATGGCCTACTCCTGTTCCTTTGTTCTCTTGATGACCTAAATACTGAGCCATACAGACTAGCAGGTCCCCGGTTCAATTCCTGCTCTGTGCTGAGCTACCAGATCTCTGCTGAAGTCTCCCTATTGCTGCTATAATTGGACTCTGGGGTCCTGGGCTAAGAGAGTGGAAGGTGTACAACCTGATGAGCATTAAGCATTTATCCCTTTGAGCAATATAGTACAAACACACTGGTGAAATAAGGCTGTCGGCTGTAAGGATGCTATATTCTTCTGCTGGAACTCTTGGGCTCCAAGGTCTCAGGACTGTTAGCCAAAGTTGAATTGAGGCTTACTAATTTGCTGTTTAATGTGGTGTACTCCTTGCTTTACTTCTGTGTTTGATAAACTATTCAACTGAGGTCTGTGTCTAGTACTGACTTTCTGTCAGTGTTTACTGATGGACCAGGCTGCTTTTATTAAAGCTTTTTCTTTTTGCTTTTTTGCCCATCAAATTTCCTGTTTTAAATCTATGGACTTTAGCCACACACTTAGGAATTTATTTCAATTGAAGTAGATGTTGTCTTAGCGGATGGAAATGTTGAAGTATTCAAATGGTGTAGGTTTAGCAGAGAACCTTTTTCTCTCTGAAATGTAGTGTGTCGGTGGGATAGTTATATATGCCTGTCCAGTGTGGAGCATAAACACCAGCACAAACCTGTTGGGCTGAATGGCCTATTTCTGTGCTGTAAAACTTGATATAACTCATCACTTTCACTAAGCAGATGTGGGACTGGTATTTTTACTTGTTGGCTATTATTCCCCCTCGTGTAGTTAAATTTAAATACATTTTTGGTATTCTTATAACGCTCCATATATCTGGGCACCTTTTTAGTGACTTTGGTTTTGAAGTGCAGTAAATATTAAATTCCACTGTATCTCCATTTATCTCAAAACGCAAATTAAATCTGGAAATTATCACATTTTTCAATAAAATAGTTTTGGAAAACAGTAAAAATAATGTCTGGCATTTCTGCTTTTGAAAGTGATTCACCATGAGGAAACCCTTTTTGCCAATCAAATGCTTGCAAAGAATTATAATTAATTTAAATGTTTTTGAATGTTATTTCAGTGAGCCTTGAAACCCATCTTAGCAGTTTCCAGGATTCTCCAGTTCTGCCAGTATGAGTGAAGTTGCACCAGTTTATCGTCCTTGCCCAGTTACACACAATATAAGAACTTTGACACTTTGAATCTTTTCTCCTAAAAGGGGGTTCTTTTGATAGTCTTAAAAATAACTTGACCTAGGAGACCTCGCAATCTTTGGGTTGCCTATTTTTATTGTATGGTGTGATGTAGTGATTACAATCCTTATTGTAGAGGCAGTAGGTCTCTAACTGGAGAATTTTTTTTTTGTAGTGTTGACCGCTGCTGCTAGGCCTGGTGTAGAATCTTGTTCATATTTAGTTTAAAATTATACACCAAGTTTCCGCTTTGGGTGCAGTTGACGATCTGAGCGAAAATTGCGCTAGTTTTCAGAAGTGTTTTTTTTATACAAATGAGTTTCCGCTCAACTCATTTGCATATTGCCAAATGTAAAACCTTCCAAAAACCAGCGCAATCGGGCAGCGTTTTAGAGTGTAATGTAAAAAGAAATTGCACTCGCAATGGCAATTAATTCGATTTGTGGGTGTGCCTGGCTTCCAGCATGATGTTTTTGAAACTAGTGCTTGAAACAGCCAGTTCTAAATGTTTACATTATTTAATTTATGACTAAGACATAAAAACTAGTGCCCAATGTGATCAACAGCAATATCATCATTGCACACTCCTCCGATTACAAACTGGGTTAAATCTTTCAGTGGGCCCAGTTTGCACACTGCACTCGAGTCTGGAGACCTGTGTGTGCGCATCCCCTAATCACACAGTAAAATTGTCTGTCTCTGTCGCTCTGGCTCTCTGTCGCTCGCGCCCTGGCTCTCTTGTCGCTCGCTCGCTCGCGCGCGCCCTGGCTCTCTGTCGCTCGCTCGCGCGCGCCCTGGCTCTCTGTCTGTCGCTTGCTCGCTCGCGCGCGCCCTGGCTCTCTGTCTGTCGCTCGCGCGCGCCCTGGCTCTCTGTCTGTCGCTCGCTCGCGCGCGCCCTGGCTCTCTCTCTGTCGCTCGCTCGCGCGCGCCCTGGCTCTCTGTCTGTCGCTCGCTCGCGCGCGCCCTGGCGCTCTGTCTGTCGCTCGCTCGCGCGCGCCCTGGCTCTCTGTCTGTCGCTCGCTCGCGCGCGCCCTGGCTCTCTGTCTGTCGCTCGCTCGCGCGCGCCCTGGCTCTCTGTCGCTCGCTCGCGCGCGCCCTGGCTCTCTGTCTGTCGCTTGCTCGCTCGCGCGCGCCCTGGCTCTCTGTCTGTCGCTCGCGCGCGCCCTGGCTCTCTGTCTGTCGCTCGCTCGCGCGCGCCCTGGCTCTCTCTCTGTCGCTCGCTCGCGCGCGCCCTGGCTCTCTGTCTGTCGCTCGCTCGCGCGCGCCCTGGCGCTCTGTCTGTCGCTCGCTCGCGCGCGCCCTGGCTCTCTGTCTGTCGCTCGCTCGCGCGCGCCCTGGCTCTCTGTCTGTCGCTCGCTCGCGCGTGCCCTGGCTCTGTCTGTCGCTCGCTCGCGCGCGCCCTGGCTCTCTGTCTGTCGCTCGCTCGCGCGCGCCCTGGCTCTCTGTCTGTCGCTCGCTCGCGCGCGCCCTGGCTCTCTGTCTGTCGCTCGCTCGCGCGCGCCCTGGCTCTCTGTCTGTCGCTCGCTCGCGCGCGCCCTGGCTCTCTGTCTGTCGCTCGCTCGCGCGCGCCCTGGCTCTCTGTCTGTCGCTCGCTCGCGCGCGCCCTGGCTCTCTGTCTGTCGCTCGCTCGCGCGCGCCCTGGCTCTCTGTCTGTCGCTCGCTCGCGCGCGCCCTGGCTCTCTGTCTGTCGCTCGCTCGCGCGCGCCCTGGCTCTCTCTCTGTCGCTCGCTCGCGCGCGCCCTGGCTCTCTCTCTGTCGCTCGCTCGCGCGCGCCCTGGCTCTCTCTCTGTCGCTCGCTCGCGCGCGCCCTGGCTCTCTCTCTGTCGCTCGCTCGCGCGCGCCCTGGCTCTCTCTCTGTCGCTCGCTCGCGCGCGCCCTGGCTCTCTCTCTGTCGCTCGCTCGCGCGCGCCCTGGCTCTCTCTCTGTCGCTCGCTCGCGCGCGCCCTGGCTCTCTCTCTGTCGCTCGCTCGCGCGCGCCCTGGCTCTCTCTCTGTCGCTCGCTCGCGCGCGCCCTGGCTCTCTCTCTGTCGCTCGCGCGCGCCCTGGCTCTCTCTCTGTCGCTCGCTCGCGCGCGCCCTGGCTCTCTCTCTGTCGCTCGCTCGCGCGCGCCCTGGCTCTCTCTCGCTCGCTCGCGCGCGCCCTGGCTCTCTCTCTGTCGCTCGCTCGCGCGCGCCCTGGCTCTCTCTCTGTCGCTCGCTCGCGCGCGCCCTGGCTCTCTTTCTCTCGCTCGCACGCGCCCTGGCTCTCTGTCTGTCTCTCGCTCGCGCGCGCCCTGGCTCTCTCTCTGTCGCTCGCTCGCGCGCGCCCTGGCTCTCTCTCTGTCGCTCGCTCGCGCGCGCCCTGGCTCTCTGTCTCTCGCTCGCACGCGCCCTGGCTCTCTGTCTGTCTCTCGCTCGCACGCGCCCTGGCTCGCGCTCGCTCGCTCGCGCCCTGGCTCTCGCTCGCTCGCGCCCTGGTTCTGTCTGTCGCCCGCTCGCTCACTCTGTCTGTTAGGTTAGAACCACAATGCATGTGTAAGTGATTTTTGTCTAAACAGGCAGATTTTGAGTTCGTCCATTTTAATTTATGCATTTTAATTTGTGCTTGTGTGTGTATATATATAATATTCTTCAAATAGTAGACTAATAACTGTGGCAAATAAGGTTCTTAATTATATATGAACCTCTTGGAGAAGTCTCACTAAACAGTGAATGAATGAAACACTGGAAGATACTGGATAGGAAAAAATGGTTGTGCTGAAAAATGGCCTTGGAAGAGAATGAAAGTAGAACTTTGCAGTACCTGTATTTACAAAACATGTAGCTGGATTTTCCTTCTGTGACCATGTTTGTTACTGGGATTCCTACCTTGCTCCACTGAGATTGTATTCTTGCTCCTAGTGATGTGGTACCACAGAGAAGATTGTAATCGGCTTTGAGGAGATTATGGTGTGGCTGAAATGACTTTTGTGTTTTCTTCAGTTAATTTAGTCAGACAAATTCTTAATGCAACCAGCTGAAACCTTTTTGTGTCAACTGTGGCTCATTGGTAGCACCTTTGAATCTGAGTCAGAAGATTGCGAGTTCAAGTCCCACTCCAGAGATCTGAGCACAAAATCTAGGCTGACCCTTCAGTGCAGTATTGAGGGAGTGCTGTCTTTCAGGAGGCCCTGTCTGCCCCCTCAGGTGGGTGTACATGATCCCATGGCACTATTTTGAAGAGGAACAGGGGAGTTCTCCCTGGTGTCCTGGCCAATATTGTGTTCCAGATTATGGGGGGTTTTGATAGAGTAGATAGGGAGAAACTGTTTCCACTGGCAGGAGGGTTGGTAATCAGAGGTCACGGATTTAAGATAATTGGCAAAGAACCAGAGGGAAGATGAGAATATGTTTTACACAGCAAGTTGTTATGATCTGGAATGCACTGCCTGAAAGGGTGGTGGAAGCAGATTCAATGGTAACTTTCAAAAGGGGAAAAAGGAGATATATTTGAAAAGAAAAAATTTGCCGGGCAGTGGGGAAAGAGCAAGGGAGTGGGACTAAATAGATAGCTCTTTCAAAGAGCTGGCACAAGCATGATGGGCCAAATGGCCTGTTTCTGTGCTGTATCATTCTGTGATTCTTTACTTTTAATTATCTCCTTTACATAAATCTTTAGTTTTTGTGATCTTGATGTTTTAGTTTTGCAAAAATAGTATTTTTAAATTCATTTGGGGGTGGTGGGACAATATTCCTCAAGTTACTATTTTCAAGGAACTATTGGTTACAGGAATGGATATAAATGTTTCTGGGACATCCTTTTGTCTGACATTTTAGCAGAGGTGTTATCCTGTTTGTTCTAAAATGCATTAACATGGAGGGCAAAAAAATGTCCCATGAATGTGTTAAACTTCTTTTGAATATTGCCAATGGTCATTTCTAAATTGCTATCTCTTGAACCTGGTAATGTATCATGAAGTGTCCTTTTTTAAATGTTACTACTTTTGTTTCACAATTGATGTGATCTTCATAACATTTAGGCGGAGGGTGGGTGGGAATCCACTACTTAAATAGGTTATTTACTCCAAGGAAGTGCCTACGAAAACATCTATGCTCTTATGTGCTTTTTCCTGAGGATGGGGCATGTATTTACTCCTCTTTCTGTATCATGTGACTGCCTCTGTCTCTAGACTCTCTCTCATGCAGGCTGTCATTTGGATTCAACAGAGCAGTGATTCTCAGTGCTGGTTAATAGATGGGTTTTTTGCTCTCTGCATCTAAATGATGGTTCATGTTTTGTCTGGTGCTTTCCTGTGTGGACTGCACCAGATACATACAAACACACTTTTTGGCTTTATATAAGACCTGTACTTCCTGTTACTTGTACACTGATATTGGGGCCAGTATTGTTTTTTGCAGCCTCTCCTGAGAATTTGCAAGTGTGCGTGCGCACACAGCTTTTTCCATCTGAATGCTCAAGGACTGCAATCGTGCCACTGGCAGCATTCCGCCTGCTCAGCCCAGAGATCTTTGAACCAATAGCAGCTGGAACTTGAGTGCACTTGAATGGCTGACATCTATTTGAATTGACAGTCGTGTTGTCCAGATGATCGGAGCATTGGACTTGCTTAGGCAAATAGCCGGCAAAAAGAAACGAAATGGAGTGAGAGCAGACAAGTTGCAGGCTAAACGTCTCGTGGATTCGTGCTACCTGCTCTGAACAGCTCCCTGTTTAGTTTATTTAAGATGTGATGGAAAGGTGGTTTGGATTTTTCTGATCTAATCCTTTGGATTTGGAACGTCCTTTTTAAGGATAATTTCTCTCTGGAGCTTTATTTTTAAACCCGTGAAGCATCCAAAAGGTACGGAACTTTACCATAAATAATCATGGATGTGATTCTGAATACATACAAATGCTGAATTTGAGCCGTATACTTAAAGGGATGTTCTCGCCTAGTCGAGTGCCACCTTTTTAGAGTTCTTTGGTTGTTGCACTTGCACTGATGGCTCAGTGGATAGATGCACTACATGCTGTATTACTGAGCCGTTCAGACTAGCAAAGTCCTAGGTTCGGCCCTAGTCAGTGCTGACGTAACCCATCTCCCATTTGAATTTGTTGTAGAAGCAGCAAATTTGGCTTCAGCATCCCTGGGCTCGAGTAAAAAAACAGCCACGGCTCTTGTTCCTGTCCCTTTTCAGTGACTCCCCGCTGCAAGTGCGTGTGCTTGATGAAGACAGGATCAGACTCTCTGTCCAATGGCCCGGGGCTAACTAGCCCACTGAGACCTGCTGTATAGGTTCAAATTGTCATTTGGTCAAGATACAGAAGAGCTGCTCATTTCCATGGAACAGTATCCCAGCATGAGTCGTCATCTTCAGGGTGAGAGGGAATAAGGGGGGGGAGTGAGGAAATTTTACATGTACAGTGTTTTTATGGGCTTGTGTTGTTATAGCTGACAGCAAGATAGTAACATTTAGGTAAATATTTCCCCCCCCCCTCCCAATTTTCTGAATTTCTTCGACTTGTATCCACTCATGAAAATAAAAGAGCCGCTTGCAGTGATGAGGGAGTGCTGTACTGTCAGAGGTGCTGTCTTTCAGAAGAGACATTAAACCAAAAAGTCGTCTGCCTTCTCGGGTGGAAGTAAAAGATCCCTTGACACTATTTAAAAGACGAGCTGGGGAATTATTCCAGCGTCCTGGCCAGCATTAATGCCCCAATCAATGCTGCCAAAAAGAGATTATCTGGTCATTTTTCTCATTGCTGATTGTGGGACCTTGCTGTGTGCAAATTGGCAGCTGCGTTTCCTACATTACAACAGTGACTGCACATCCAAAAGTAATTCATTGGCTTTGAAGTGCTTTGGGATGTCCTGAGGTCATGAAAAGCACTATATGAACAACGTTCCTGCTAAGCTGTGTGGCCGGGTGGTCGCACTGCTGTCTGAGGTCTCGCGTAGCCCGGGACCGGATTTTGAATGAGAGATGCACGAAATTTTGAATGGTCCGCGCGCCAAAAAAAAAATTTGGGGAACATTGTATATAAATGCAAGCTCCTTCTTTTGTGGCAGCCCAGAGGCTATAGAAAGAGAAAAGAAAAACTTGTGTTCATATTGTGACTTTACATTCCTGGGCTCTCCCAAAGCACTTCTCAGCTATTGAAATATAGTCAGTGTTGTTTTGTAGGCAAAGGTCTCACAAACAGCAATGAGATGAATGACCAGTTAATCTGTTTTAGTGGTGTTGGTTAAGGGAGGAATATTGACCAGGACATCAGGAGAACTCCTTTGTCTTCAAAAAAAAGTCCAATGCAATCTTTTGCGTCCACCTAAAATGTAATGTCTCATCTGAAAGACAGCACCTCCAACAATGTAACACTCCCTCAGTACTGCACTCCCAAGTATTCACCTAGATTATGTGTTCAAGTTCTGGAGTGGGGCTTGATCCCTTGATCTTCTGATACAGAGCCAAGAATGATAACATTGAGCCAAATTGACACTTGAGCTCACTCTATAGTTTGTCCATTTAAATTCCCTACCAATTTAATGGATTTGATGCAGCTGAGTACCATGCTCAAACTAGCAGCGAACTGAGATAATCCAGGTTTCTGTGGTGGCAAGGAGTCTGACTCTGGCCTGTCACAGTTAGATTCCAACTGGAGTAAGAGTTGGGGTTAACTGTTCACTTCAATAGAGGTCATTTGCCACAATTTGTGAAATGGTTTAATGTTTAATCTGTTCAGTACCACATATTCTTTACTCTGTCATTGTCTTGTGATAATGGTATCCAGTCCTTGAAAATGCAAGATAATCCACACTTCACAACATGGCAAGAATCCAATTTTTCTAGTGTTAATTTGTCTAGCTGTACCAATGTGACATTATGCTAAATATGTAAACAGATCTCTGGATTTTTTTTTTCCAAAAGGCTAGCAGAAGATCACTGAAACATTGCTAATGGGGACGTTCCATAGTAATCACTGTAGATGCAGTGGGGATCTAAAGATGGTACATGATGCATCTGCCGCTTGGGTTTTGAACACCACCTTGGGTTTAAGTGGATGAAGAATGTAGCCTTTTGCTGCATTCCTACAAAATCAGAAACTAGTGTTCTGTAGGCAAGAGGGTTTTTACTTTTTCTGTATTTAAAAAAAAAAAAAAAAAAAAATTAATAAATGGGTATTTTGAAGTTGAAGACTAATTATAGGAGTCTGTGCATGAATCTTTAACTATATCGAGGAAGGTAGAATACAGGCCCTGCACTGGGACACTGAGACAATTGGGTTCATGCCATTCACTAAACTTCAGGAATTTCTTTTGGGTTGAATACACCACTAGACTAGCAGGAGTTGAACACTTTCCGACCCATCTTACTGGAGACTTGGGCCTGAAATTGAAATAAATGCCCACCTTTGCTACTGGTCTCAAAGATGATGAAAACGTATGGCAGAACGTGGACAGTGCCACTTTCTGGGTACAAAAAAATGGAGGTGATTTACATTTGGGAATACAGATAAACCTTTCCAACTAGACATCTAATAATATTCCAGTTTGGTCTGTGTCCATCCATAGTGTGTAAGCTCTGTGTTTGGGTGACTTTAATCTACATATAGATTGGGCTAACCAAATTAGTAACAATACTGTGGAGGAGGAATTCCTGGAGTGTTTACGGGATGGTTTCCTGGACCAATATGTCGAGGAACCAACCAGAGATCAGGCCATCTTAGACTGGGTATTATGTAACGAGAAAGGATTAATTAGCAATCTTGTTGTACGAGGCCCCTTGGGTCGGAGCGATCATAATATCGAATTCTTCATTAAGATGGAGAATGAAGTAGTTGATTCAGAGACTAGGGTCCTGAATTTAAATAAAGGAAACTACAATGGTCTGAGGCGCGAGTTGGGTAGGATTGATTGGGGAATGTCACTCAAAGGGTTGACGGTGGATAGGCAATGGCAAACATTCAAAGACTGAATGGATGAACTACAGAATTTGTTCAGCCCAGTTTGGCATAAAAATAAAATAAAAAAGGTGACTCAACCGTAGCTAACAAGGGAAATTAGGGATAGCATAAGATCCAAGGAGAGGACATATAAATTGGCCGGAAAAAGCAATAATCCTGAGGATTGGGAGCAGTTTAGGATTCAACAAAGGAGGACAAAGGGATTAATTAAGAAGGGGAAAATAGAATGAGAGTAAGCTTGCAGGGAACATAAAAACTGACTGTAAAAGCTTTTATAGATATGTGAAGAGAAAAAGATTGGTGAAGTCAAGCATAGGTCCCTTGCAGTCAGAATCAGGGGAATTTATAATGGGGAACAAAGAAATGGCAGACCAACTAAATACATATTTTGATTCTGTCTTCACAAAGGAGGACACAAATAACCTCCCAGAGATGCTGGGGAACATAGTGCCTGATGAAAGGGTGGAACTGAAAGAAATCAGTATTTGTAGGGAAATGGTGTTGGGAAAATTGATGGGACTGAAGGCCGATAAATCCCCGGGGCCTGATAATCTACATCCTAGGGTACTTAAGGAAGTGGCCCTAGAAATAGTAGATGCATTGCTGGTCATCTTCCAGAACTCGATAGACTTTGGAACAGTACCCATGGATTGGAGGGTAGCTAATGTTACCCCACTATTCAAAAAAGGTGGTAGAGGAAAAGTGGGGAATTACAGACCGGTAAGCCTGACATCGGTAGTGGGGAAAATGCATTATAAAAGATGTAATAGCAGAGCACTTGGAAAGCAGTGACAGGATCGGACAAAGTCAACATGGATTTACAAAGGGTAAATCGTGCTTGACTAATCTACTGGAATTTTTTGAGGATGTAACTGGTAAAATAGATAAGGGAGAACCAGTGGCTGTAGTGTATTTGGACTTTCAGAAGGCTTTCGATAAGGTCCTGCATAAGAGATTAGCGTGCAAAATTAAGGCACATGGGATTGGGGGCAAGGTATTGACTTGGATAGAGAACTGGTTGGCGGATAGAAAGCAAAGAGTTGGAATAAATGGGTCGTTTTCCGAGTGGCAGGCAGTGACTAGTGGGGTACCGCAAGGATCGGTCCTAGGACCCCAGCTATTCACAATATATATTAATGATCTGGACGAGGGAATTGGATGTAATATCTCCAAATTTGCAGACGACACAAAGCTGGGTGGGAGGGTATGCTGTGAGGAGGATGTCGTGAAACTCCAGTACGATTTGGACAGGTTGGGTGATTGGGCAGAAACATGGCAAATGCACTATAATGTGGATAAATGTGAGATTATCCACTTTGGTGGCAAAAACAGGAAGGCAGATTATTATTTGATTGGCAATAGTTTGGGAGAAGGGGACGTGCAGAGAGACCTGGGTGTTCTTGTGCACCAGTCGCTGAAGGTAAGCATGCAGGTGCAGCAGGCGGTTAAGAAGGCAAATGGTATGTTGGGCTTCGTAGCAAGAGGGTTCGAGTACAGGAACAAGGATGTCTTGCTGCAATTGTACAGGGCCTTGGTGAGACCACACCTTGAGTATTGTGTGCAGTTTTGGTCGCCTTACCTGAGGAAGGACGTTCTTGCCATGGAAGGAGTGCAGCGAAGATTCACCAGGCTGATACCTGGGATGGCAGGAATGACGTATGAGGCGAGATTGTGTCGACTGGGCTTATACTCACTGGAGTTTAGAAGATTGAGAGGGGATCTCATCGAAACCTATAAAATTCTGTCAGGCCTGGACAGACTAGATGCAGGAAGGATGTTTCCGATGGCCAGGGAGTCCAGAACCAGGGGCCATAGTCTAAGGATAAGGGGTAAGCCATTTAGGACTGAGATGAGGAGGAATTTCTTCACCCAGAGAGTGGTGAACCTGTGGAATTCTCTGCCACAGAGGGCGGTGGAGGCCAGTTCATTAAATATATTCAAGAAGGAGTTGGGTATATTTCTTAAGGCTAAAGGAATCAAGGGATATGGGGAGAAGGCAGGGACAGGGTACTGAATTTGGATGATCAGCCATGATCTCATTGAATGGCGGAGCAGGCTCGAGGGGCCGAATGGCCTACTCCTGCTCCTATCTTCTATGTTTGTATTTTATTTGCCGCCATCATTTTATTTACTTGAAGTTTCTAGAAAATTAGACCATGAGCAAAAACTGAATCATGCAGCTATCGTCTGATGGACTTAAATCCTAGTGCTCTTGGTATGGGAGTTGCTGGGGCAACAATAGTTGCATTTTGTTTTGAAGACAAAATATCATTGTGTTTTGGAAGACAGTGAGTGTGTGCTGAGTGACCAGGTAAGACAAAGACATGGCTTTCCAAAAAAAATTCCGCTGATGTGGTGTTAACCTTTGTTGCCACGGTTTCAGAGTGTCTGAGAGCCAGTGAAAGTACAGAGATTTTGGAGGCGCTTACTGTTTCCAGGGCATTCTATTAGGGTGAAGTGAACTATATTTGAGCAGGTGAATACAAGCAGGACAGCAGTGTTGAGAGTTATGTCTGATTGTGAGACAATAGTTCATTCAAATCTTTTCCAAAACATTAGTGAATGTGTGTAATAAAATGATCAGAATATCATAAGTGTGTTTTGCTCAATTTGGCACTGTACAAAGCAATGCATTTTTAATATAAAAATAGCAAACTATGGCTTGGGCCAGTGAATGGATTTGCAAGAAAACCCTGCTGCAAATTGATGACTAAACATTTCTACAAGAATCCCTGTAAATACTGGAGGGAAATAGCTGATGTACTGTACTTTCAATCTGAGGATATGCTGCAAAAAAAAATCTCTTTCATTCATTTTGATTTTGATTTTCTTTGACAGGGATGGCATTCCCTGTGGATTTACTTGCAGAGTTGGAGCATGAAGACATTGAGCATTCTGCAGAGGAATACATGTCTAATCTTCTGTACAGTGATCCTGACAAGCTGGAATATTTCACACTACCCAACAGAAGGAAGGTAGGACACTTGGCACATCTACTACAGGCTTTCTGGCAGGAAAGAAAATCCTCAGACATTCTGAGCATTTGAACCCCCAAGACAAAAGTGCCTGCATATTATGTGAAATGAGTTATAATAAATATTGTTGTGATTTGACATCCCATTGGTAACGACCGACTGTTACATGTGTTTTTAATTTCCAATACAGCTCCATGATAACTGAGTTATCCAGAAACTTAAGTAAGATTGAGTTTGAAAGCTAGAGCAAGTTACTGGTAAAGTTAATGTGTTACTTATTTTCTGGTAAATCAAATAACAGACTAATCCAAAATGTTCCCCATTTTGTTGCACTTACTGTAAGCGAATGGGGTAAATTCCAGTTCCGTTTGTTGCAACGTAACGCTTATAAACTTGCTTTTTCATGTAGACTTTTACCATCTACATGTAAAAGCTGCACAATAATTTAATTACAAACATCAATCCGTAAAGAAACCATTGTAATGAATGCAGCTGGTTGACTGAGCCTAGCCTGTAAGTTAGCTAGACAAAAATGTCAGGAGAGCTGAGTGAATGTTTGGTATCAAAATATTTCTGTTGGCTGACTATTCAAATATCGTGGGCATTGTAGCCAGCGTCTGAACGACTATGACAAAGGAAAATAGTGTGCTCATTACAGGAAATTATTTGTATTAAAAGCTTACGGACCTCTGTTTCCTATGCTCTGGAGTAGCTTCCCCTGATTTCAGTTCTGTGGGTAAATACATCAGCTGTTGTTGTACAGATCCATATAAACTAGGAAGTTTCCAGGTCTGATCCCTGATTCTGCATTAGTTGATCTCGACTAGAGGTGAGGGAAGAATTGAACTTGGCTGTGACGTTCTACCATCTCTTTCCGCCCCCCGGGCTCAATGGGGAAATTGCCTGCAAATACATGAATAGCCATTTGGGTGAGGCACTGTTGATTCCCGTAAAGGTGGTTTGCTAGCCTGTCTCTGGCAGTTATGATGATTGGTCACACCCAAACTGTTGTGCTATATTTTTCAGATGCTGGTCCACCAGCTTCACATTTCCAGTACTTATTCTTTTTACTTTAACATTTTTACTGCTTATTGCTGCTATTACCCACAAATCTCTCTTGCTGCCAGTGTGATTGATTTAGGAGTGAATCCGAGCTGACTTGCCAACAGATTAACTGCAAAAACAAATGGCTGAACTATACATGCTCAGGGAAATCTCTGAAGAGAGGAAAAGAACACTTGCACCCTGATTTTAACCCAACCCGCCCAGTGGGAACAGAGCAGGTTTGGGTCAGATGTTCGTTTTACACCCCAGCCCATTTTATGCTCCATTCATTTTCTAAATCGGGCAGGGTGCAACACGGGTGCCTGACCTGATTCCAGCCACTTAGGTTAAAATCGATGCTGATAGACTAATTCAGAATTAATGAGCAAGAATGATGTGGTGAGAGATGAGATGATTTTATTGTTTTGAGTCCATACTAAAATTTGGATTACTATTTACATGTTCGGTAGCTGATTTGACACTGCCTATGTTTCTTGAACACAGATTCCAGTTAGTCTGTCCTCTATTGCTTTTGTTCCACTCTATGGTGGAGATACGACATATAAAGTTCTGGCCTTATTTGCTCCCGAAAGTCCGTTCACAGGTTAGTGCTATATTTTTCTAATGCGAATTGCCAGTTAAGAGGGCATTTTATAATCCTGCACCCTGTGTGTCCATCCCGCTTATTAACTTGGACACTGTTTGTAGTTGAATATTTATTTTCTTTTGTATATTACATTGTTCACTGATAATGGAACGTTGTCTTTGCTTTCTTATACAAGTTTGATTTTTCTCCCTGTAGGTTGCTCATATGTAGAACTACTTGGATGTTGATTTAACTCATTTCCAGAAAAATGTGTCTGAATTGGACTACTTCTGTAAATCTAGTTATATAGGAAAGTAAAAATCAATGTATAGGAACAGGAGTAGGCCATTTAGCCCCTCGAGCCTGTTCCGCACCATTCAATGAGATCATGGCTGATCTGTGACCTAACTCCATATACCCGCCTTGGCCTCCTATCCCTTAATACCCTTGTTTAATAAAAACCTATCAATTTTAAATCTGAGATTAACAATTGATCTAGCATCAATTGCCATTTGCAGAAGAGAGTTCCAAACTTCTACCACCCTTTGTGTGTAGAAGTGTTTCCTAATTACACTCCTGAAAGGCCTGGCTCTAATTTTTGGGCTATGTCCCCTAGTCCAAGACCCCCCAACCAGCGGAAATAGTTTCTCTGTCTACCCTATCTGTTCCCCTTAATATTTTGAAAACTTCAATCAAATTGCCCCTTAACCTTCTACATTTCAGGAAATGCAGCCCTATTTTGTGTAATCTCCTTGTAATTTAACCCTTGGAGGTCCAGGTATCATTCTGGTATATCCAAGGTGTGGTGCCCAGAACTGCTCACAGTACTCCAGGTGTGGTCTAACCAGGGCTTTGTATAACTGTAGCGTGACTTCTACCCCCTTGTATTCTCGTCCTCTAGATATAAAGGCCGGCATTCCATTAGCCTTTTTGATTATTTTCTGTACCTGTCTATGACATTTTAATTTATGTACATGAACCCCCAAGCCTCTTTGGACCTCCACTGTTTCTAGCTTTTCACCATTTAGAAAGTACTCTAATCTATCCTTTTTAGGTCCAAAGTGGATGGCCTCACACTTGCTTACATTGAAATTCATTTGCCACAGTTTTGCCCACTCACTTAATCTATTAATTGTAATAATAGATTTTAATAGACCTTTGTTATGTTATGCTTCCATCTACACTACTTACAATGCCGCCTGTCTTTGTGTCATTGGCAAACTTGGATATGTGGCTCTCTATTCCATCATCTATGAGCTAACACTTATCTGCTTATTAACCACTAGCATGTGTTCTCGTTTTACCAAATTCCATAGACCTGCTTGTACATAGATGGAGATTGTGATGAAGCTGCGTTCATATCATCTTCTCTTGTCTTCCTTTCAAGCTGTGGCGTTGTACCTAGTGGATAGGTGGTGGGCAATTGATGACGTCATCAAAACGACTGAGTCCTCCCGTCAGGGGCCCCAGCAGGTAAATTAACCCTCAATTTTTAAGCTTACGCTGCATTATCACAGTAACGATATGTGTGTTTCTTTAAGGTCTAATTCAGGAAGTTCTACATTTGGAGGCGGCAAGTTTTTTGGGTGTAAATTGGAATATAATTAAGTTGTGCATTTACAAAATTTACTCTGTATATTTTAAATGTCTAGTTGTACGTAGAGCATTTAGAAGTTGGAGATAACACTGATATATTGTCCAATAAATGCATTAAATGCTTCCCTCGTGACTCATTGGGCTTATCTAGTCAGTATCTGAGCCACACAGACCAGGAAGGTCCCAGGTTTGATCCTCCATTGTGCTGAGTTAGCTGATCTCCGCTAGGGTGGAAGTAGCACATGGCAATTGACCTTGGTGCCTTCCAGCTAGGGAAAAACATCAACCAAGGTTCCTGCTTCTGGCCACTATCCAGAGATATCTGATGAAAGTGGGCATGTGTGGACATCTAGTGAAGAGAAGATAGATGAAGAGAAGATGGGTTCATTTGAATAGTCTGCCAACATACACAGCCAAGGCTCATGTATGAGTAATGAACACTGAGTGAGGTACAGAGGAGTGTGTCAGTATGTTTCCAGCCCAAGAGGAAAGGAGCAGTGCTAGATCTGATTCTGGGGAATGAAGTGGACAGAGTTTCAGTGGGAGAGCATTTGGGAAACAGTGATCACAATATCATTAGTTTTAGAGTAGGTATAGAAAGGAACAATCAAACGTGAAAATACTCAACTGGAGGAGGGCTAATTTCAGTGAGTTGAAAGGGGATCTAGCCCAGGTGGATTGGAATCAAAGATTGGCAGGTAAATCAGTAGCAATGAGCAATGGGAGGCTTTCATAGAGTAGGTAGTTCAGGTACAGACTAGACACATTCCCATGAGGGGGAAAGGAAGGGCATCCAAAGCTGCCTGGATAACTAAAGATATAGGCCTAGAAATTCGGTTGGTTGCGCCAGCGATTAGCGCCTAAAGAGCCCGAGATTTGGGGCGTTACCCAATATTCGGACGTGCGCAGTGATCCTAGCGCATCCGGCCATATTGAGTAGCCTGGTCGCGCCGGCGCTAAGTCTTTGCGCCCGCTCGCAGGCGCAGCCAGATAATGACGTCATTTCATTGTGCAACGCCTTTTTGGCGCCCCATACCGGAAATTCAGTGGCGCCCCCCTCCGTTCCACCTGGCGCTATTAGTGACAGTTGGATGGAACGTTACCAGGTCCTTCTCGGACTCGGGGGGGCGCTCTTTAAAGGGGACAGCACTAGTATAAAACCGGCAGCCATTTGGCCTGGCCATACTGCTTGTTGCTGGAGAGAGTTGCAGACCTTCAGTGGCACAGACTTGTTCTTATTGAGCCAGAGGAGCCTTGGGACCTTCAGCCCTGTCCAGAACAGTTGGATCCAGAAAGCTGACTGCGTCTTACTCGTCGGCCAGAATAATGGGAGCTGCTTTGGAGGGGAACGTCATCCTGGCTGAACAACTGGCAAGGGCACAGAGACGGAGGGAGAGAGGGCCAGGATTGGCCAGAAGGAGGAGGGCCAATGGACGTCGCCAAATCCGACCATACGCTGCCAGGGTTTTCAGGCAGCAGGTCTCCTACCGTACCATGTCAGAGGAGCAGTGTCTGCGAAGGCTCAGATTTGGTAAGGATGTTGTCACTGAGCTGTGCCACCTGCTTGCTGGGGATCTGCAGCCGCGGATATGGTGCAGGACCTCTCTGTCGGTGGCCGTGAAAGTCACTGTTGTGCTCAACTTTTACGCCAGCGGATCGTTTCAGGCAGCAGCTGGGGACATATCTAATATCTCTCAATTTGCAGTGCATTGCTGCATCCGGCAAGTTACATCTGCCCTCTACAAAAGGAGGCGCGAATTCATCACCTTCCCTGTGACCCTGGAGAAGCAGGGGGAGCGCGCACAGGGCTTCGCGGCTATTGCAGACTTCCCCATGGTGCAGGGGGCCATTGATTGATTGTACACACGTAGCTTTGCGGGCGCCATTGCAGAATCCGGAGGAGTTCCGTAACCGAAAGGGGTTCCACTCCCTTAATGTGCAGCTGGTCTGTGATCACCGGCAGATGATCATGGCAGTGAACGCACAATTCCCTGGCAGCAGCCATGATGCCTTCATCCTGCGGCAGACCTCAGTGGCTGACCTTTTTGAGGCCCCGGCTCACCCATGAGGCTGGCTTCTGGGCGACGAGGGCTATCCTCTCTGCCCATGGCTCATGACCCCGCTCCATTTGCCCGACACCCGGCAGAAGAGCTTTACAACAGCAGCCATCAGGCCACCAGGAACATTGTGGAGCACACAATTGGTGTGCTGAAGCAGCGTTTCCACTGTCTAGACCATTCGGGGGGCCCCCTATAGTACTCGCCGGAGCATGTGACTCGCATCGTTGTTGTCTGCTGCATGCTCCACAACCTGGCCATTCGACGCACCCAGCCAATGCCAGCCGACCCTCCAGGTCCAGCAGAGCAGGCGGACGAGGAGGAGGAGCAGGAAGATGGGAGGGCTCCAGAAACTGGAAGGGCCGTTTGTCAGAGGCTCATAAGGACTCGGTTCTAGGCCCCTCGGACAGAATGGTGGCTGTGATTCGAACAGCACCCTCCGGTTCACTGTAAGCCTATGAAGGCATCGATGAATGTAAATAGTGTACAGGTCGATTGTAAATAAAACATTTTCTTTATTTTCAAATAAGTGCTTCCTTCCAGCATGACAACGTAATGGCAACAGAAATCATAACTAACAAACTAACAGATAACTGTGTGGCAACCCGGCGAAACTAACCAAACCATAACAAACAAACAAACAACAGGTGTGGACTGCCTTAAAACCGGAAAAAGAGATGTCTTAGCACCTCCCTCTACTGGTGACCCCTTGATGGAGGCTGACTCCTCTTACGAGGTCGGCCCCTTCCCTCCCTGCAGCTCCTCCGTAATTGTACCCCAGTGGCTGCGTCAAGGCTGGGGGACGCCTGCTGAGTGTCTGGAAGCGCTGAAGCTCCTGAGGGACGGCCTGGATGACCTCTGGGCTTGGAGGTCCTGCAAACAGGCTGCTCCAACTGGGCATGTCTGCTAGCAGTGTGCCGCGCAGGTGGTGGCAGCTGCTCTGCTGACGTGCCAGTGGTGGCATCAGGACTGGTCGCATGCAGAGAGAGGACACCTGCACCGTTGTCGGCCGACACACTGGCACTCTGACGGTGCCGCACCGGATCATCCGCCGCTATCGACTGCTCCACAGATTCATGGCCTGCTGTGGTGCTGCAAGGGCCTGGGGTGATCCTGCCTGATGCAGCTACGGTGGCAACAGTGAGTGTTCGCGTGGCCTCAATCTGCTTGTGGACGAGGCCAGCAAGTGACTGCGTGGCAGCAGTGAGGACCTGCATGGCAGGTGCCAGTGCTTCGGAGAAGCCATGAACAGTCCTTTCCACTGCTTTGGACAAGGCCGGAACAGTCCTTGCCACTGCTTCGGACAAGCCCTGGACAGACCTTTCCACTGCCTCGGACAAGCCCTGGACAGACCTTTCCATTGCTGGGCCGAAGCCCTGGACAGACCTTTCCATTGCTGCCCCGAAGCCCTGGACAGTCCTTTCCATTGCTGCCCCAAAGTCCACCACACTCTTTGCCAGTGTGTCGATGGACTCGGGCATCCTCCCCACTGCAGCCATAAGCTCAGTGTGCCTGAGCCGGGCCTGGGCACTCATTTCGGCAAGGCACCGCACCTCCTCTGCACTCTGTGCAGCAGTCAAGGTGGCCTGCCTCGCCCTCCGGGGAGACTGCCCCCGAGCGTCCCTACCCCCCGCACGTTGCTGCAGGCCGCTGGTCCCTGCAACTGGCTCCTCATCAGAGCCGCCCCCCCCCCCCCCCCCTCAACTCCCCTCAAGGGAACTACTATCCCCAGTCTCCACATGCGGTGGCTCCCCTGAGGCTGGCACGGATGGTCCGGCTTCCTCCTGGTCGTCGCCTCCGGAGGCACTTGCACTGGCAGCTTGAGGGGCCGGCTCCCGAGCTGGTGATGCAGTATCTGAAAGCAGGGAGGTTGAAGAGTGGCTTTAGCAAAAGGACAGTTTGGCAGCAAGGGATACAACAGTGCGGCAATGCTATGACATGGGTCCACATTGAGAAAGCATGCTGGCGGGGGAAACAACTGAAAGGTGACAGCTGTAATAGTTGAGAACCTTACCATTGCTGTGGACAATGGGGTCGGCAGCTGCAGTGGGGACAGGACCACTCAGACGTCCTCCCACAATCTCGTGGACTCTCTCCTCGAGATCCGTCAGAGGGTCCACTTGAAGACGGCCTCCTCCGGTGCGAAGCTGCTCCTTTCGGCTCTGCGCCAGCTTGGCCTGCGGGGCAAAGAACGGGAAGTGATGTTACATGATGCCCTGAGTGATCATCTCATGCCCCCCATGGTGGAACAGCCCTTACATGATGCCCTGAGTCAAATGTGGATGTGTGTGACCAGAAAGGGCCATGGATGCTTGCTGACAGATGGCCATTGGGGTATCGCGCACCCTGTAGCCATAAAGTCAGGTGCTCATGGAGGGATGCATAAGTTTACATTAACTCCACTCACCCTGACGACCCAAGTGAGGTCGTTGAATTTCTTCCTGCACTGGACAGGGCTCCTGGTCGCCATGCTGCTGGAGTTGACTCTCAGAGAAACATCCCTCCAAGCTCGTCGGTAGTCCTTATGATTAGGCCTCCTGCCATTGTCGGGGTAGAGGACATCTTGCCGGTGCCCCACTGTGGACACCAATTCCTCCAGAGACTCATTGGTGAAGCGCTCTGCTCTCTGCCTCACCCTCTCCATCTGATCCAAGTTTTTTGTGCCAGAGATGGGCCTGCGCCGATTTGCAGGCCTACAAGGCGCAGAGTGTGGATGCTGGAGCTGCCTGACCCACCCCTTTAAGAGCTGGCCGGCGCCTGCAAGTCTCGTGGTCATGGGTAATTGAGAGCACCTGTGCTGCGGCTGGACGCCCCGATATTGGGTTGCGCCGGCATGTTGGCGCCTTAGGTGCCCCGTGTAACGCCTGAACTCTCGCCTCAATCACCTTTGGGGCGCTGCAACCCAATATCGCACGAGGTGTCGATAAGTTGCGCCTGGCTATAAAATTTGCGCTCCGCCAATTCTAACGCCCCAAGCGGGGCTATACCCAATTTCTAGGCCATAGAGATTAAAATGAAAGGGAAAAGGGAGACTTATGATAAATGTCAGCCTCATAATATAGTAGAGACCAAGTTGAATACAAAAAGTACAGAGGAGAATTGAAAAAAGGAAATAAATGGGGCAAAGAGAATATATGAGAATACATCAGCGGGTAACATAAAAGGGAAACCAGAAGTCTTTTATAAACCTATAAATAGTAAAAGGGTTGTCAAAAGAAGGGTGGGGCCAATTAGGGACCAAATAGGAGATCTTGTTATGGAGGCAGAGCACATGGCTGAGGTACTAAATGAGCACTTTACATTTGTACACGCTAAAGAAGATGATGCTGCTAATGTCACAATAAAGGAGGAGGTAGTAGAGAAATTGGATAGGTTAACAATAGATAGAAAAGGAATTAAAAGGTTAACTACACTCAAAAGTAGAAAAGTCACCCAGTCTGGATGGGATGAATCCTAGGCTGCTGAGAGACGTACAGGTAGAGACAGCAGAGGCTCCAGCCACAATATTACAATCCTCCTTGGATATGGGAGCGGTGCCAGAGGACTGGAGGATTTCAAATGTTGTACTCTTGTTCAAAAAAGGGGAGGGGCATAAACCCGGCAACTATAGGCCAGTTAGCCTAACGCCGGTCGTGGGGAAATTTTTAGAGACAGTAATCCGAGACAAAATTAATTGGCACTTGGAAAAATATGGGTTAATAAATGACAGCCAGCATGGATTTGTTTAAAGGCAAATCGTGTTTGACTAACTTGATTGAGTTACTTGATGAAGTAACTGAGAGTTGATGAAGGTAATGCGGTTGACGTTGTTTATATGGACTTTCAAAAGGAGTTGATACCACGTAATAGACTTAGCAAAATTAAACCCATGGGATTAAAGGGGCAGTGGGTGCATGGATACAAAATTGACTAAGAGATAGAAAACACAGAGTAGTAGTGAATAGTTTGTTTTTCAGACTGAAGGGGAGTGTGCAGTGGTGTTCCCCAGGGGTCGGTATTCGGACCACTGCTCTTTTTGATATATATTAATGACCTGGACTTTGGTATGCAGGGCATCACTTTAAAGTTTCCAGATGACATGAAATCTGGAAATGTAGTAAACAATGAGGAGGCTAGTAACAGACTTCAGGAGGATATAGACTGGTGAAATGGGCATACATATGGCAGATGCAATTTAATGCAGGGAAGTGTGAAGTGATATGTTTTTAGTAGGGGAAAAATGAGGAGAGGCAATATAAACTGCTATAATTTTAAAGGGGGTGCAGGAACAGAGATCTGGGGTGTATGTACACAAATCTTTGAAGATGGCAGGACAAGTTGAGAAGGCTGCTAAAAATGCATATGTGATCCTTGGCTTTATAAACCGAGGCATTGAGTACAAAAGCAAGGAAGTTGTGCTAAACCTTTTATAAATCATTGGTTAAGCCTCAGCTGGAGTATTGTGTCCAATTCTGAATACCACACTTTAGGAAGGATGTCAAGACCTTAGAGAGGTGCAGAGGAGATTTACTAGAATGGTACCAGGGATGAAAGACTTCAGTTATGTAGATGCAGGGAGGAGAAATACCACACTTATTTAATGGAACGTTACTCATGCAAAATTAGGGCCGAAGCAGGCTGTTTGTGCAGCATAGGGAGACTTACTTTACATCTAACAGCCATGTGAGTGCTTGATGCGGATACCTGGTGTCCATATTAGGAAAATGTCACTAAGAAGTTCAAGTGCTGTTCCAAGTGGCACTGTTCAATGAGATTATTATTATTATTGAGGAGTGGCTCTGAACACGTGCGATCAGTGTAGAATGAGGCAAAAGAGATACATGCCATAATTCTAACGTGCGTGTTTGGAGCAGATACAATCACATGACATGATCCCATCTACTTAAGTAATACTTTTCTATAGATGGGTTAGAAAAACATGAGCTTACCTAACATTTGATTAAGCACCTCTTATCTGTTGACGATTTAATGATGTACTTCTCCACAGTACATTCTGCAGAGAATTTACAATATACTTCAAAATAAGTAACTCCACTTGGTCATGCAGAGGGTTATGGTATCAGACTGCACTGAGGGGGTTGAGGTGTTTTTATTTTAAACTGACTGCAGGTAAACACATCCTATATATTTGTTTCTGTAATCAAGAAATATGGTGGAGAAATTGGCATTTTTAAAAAATGTTTTGCAAATTTTTAAGAACAAAAACAAATTGCAGAAGTTTTAACCCCACTTTAAATTCTCTAGACATGAAATAATGACTTATGGAAAGTTAAAGGGGTTTATGACCTTTTTGTGAAGGGACTGCTTCTTGACATAACCACCCATCTCTGTCAATATAAAACATTCATATTCTAATTTTAATTTCTAAAGCAGTTTGAGGCTGTAGAATGAGTTATAAATAATAATTGCATTTATTTGAAGTGCAGTGACTGTTGTTATGTAGGTTTACATGTGATTGATTATAAGTTACTAACACTCTACTGTCACTATTGCTAGGTAACGTCGCTCGGGGAGCGGATTGTTCTGTACGTTTTGAAACCGCATCATTTACAGAGCCCAGGAAATGAGTGCAGATGAGCTCCCTTTTCTTTGCCACAGTGCTACTGAGTACGCTAAAATTCTCTGGAAGTCTGGGAAAGCGATTGGCTTCTACTCCATCAAAAACAGCAGGTATCATACATAGGAGACACACACACACACACACACACACACACACACACACACACACACACACACACACGATTCTATGATTCTGTTTGCTAAATGTATTTTATGTATCTCTGCAAATATACTTATTCTTCCCTCATGTTCCCATCTCCCTTACCTGCACCATCTTTCTTCCCTATTTGTCCTGTCCATGTTGTATGATGGTTTGTGTTGTGTTTCTTTTTGCCTACTACTTTCCTCACCACCTTTCCTGAAGGCTTTGACTCTTGCTGGCATATTTCACTGATCCTACGTCGTGTGGACTGGGCAATTGGCCCTGCAGCTGTGTAGCTTCATCTGAGCGTGGTTCCCCTCTAGAAGTGTGAGATAGCTGAATTTATCCATTTAATTTAGTGGACTCTGATGTCCTTTTGGTGCCCTCATATGGAGGCCTAGTAGTAAGTGGCAGCAGACAATTTGGGGAGAAAGTAGTATGGAATGAAAAAAAACTTTTTTCCTGTTCTTTCCACAGACCATGTACAATCTGCTCTACTCAACCTATTTAATCTCAAAGAAATGTCCTTGCATGTTTCCCAGCCCCTTCTCCTGCTCCCCTCCTCCCTTTTCACTCCTAAAGGTAAACCTGGGTGGAGAAAACTGAGGATAGAAATATAACACACTATGACCCAAGATGAATGGGATGGAGGAGGCGATGAGGGAAGTTTGGATATGAGGGATAAACAGGCATTTAAAACACAGACATCATACATTACACATTGCCTTCATTCAGATGACACTTCAATGACCCGCCACGTTCTATACATTTGATTGCCCAGTCCTCATCCCAGACAGATATTTGTCCAGATCCTTATTAAAGGTGTTAATGGGACACAAACATTAACTGCTTTATTTGGGAGCCCAAACACAAATGAAATAACCTGTTTTCTTTCATTTGTTTCTCTGGATATGGATGTCATTTGGCAAGGCTGCATTTATTGCCCTTCTCTAGCTTCCTTGAGAAGGTGCAGTTGTTGTGATGGTGTTCCCACAATGGTGTTTGGTAGGGAATTCCAGGATGTTGAGCCAGGAATGATGAAGGGACAATAATACATGTCAAGTCAGGATGGTGTGTGACTTATGAGGTGAATTTGGAAGCAGTGGTGTTTCCCATGACGATGCTGCTCTTGTACTCTGTGGTAGTGGTTGCCGGGGTGAGCGGTGCTGTTAAAGTAGCTGTGGTGCATTCTGTAGATTGTACATACTGCAGCAACAGTGCACTGGTGATAGTTAGATCAGCATTATCTATTTCTCTTATCGTTTTAACTTTTCTATTGGGACTGTCATTGCTTTAACCTGAGTTCAATATCCAAGTCTAAGTGATTTCTTTCAGCAAAGATGCCCAGTACACTTTGTTCTTTCAGCAGAGCATCTTAATGGGCTTGTTTATTTTATTTCTGTGTAAATGGTGCCTCTGTGCGCTGACATCAGCAATGCTGACTGAGGGTTAATTCTGTGGTGAATCTGTACATGCTGCACTGTTTTTGCTCATTGCTGCATTCTTTTCCCTTCCTCCTGTGAACATTTGAATTTTGTTGCTGGCTGTTCATTCAAGAAACGTAGGCTAGGGAGGCCTTTTAATAGAGGAAATAATGAGCTAAAATTCCTATTGTTTTTCTTTCAGACTTGACACTTGACCTTTCTAATGTGAGAAAGTGAAAATTTTAAATATTTAAGAAACTGGATTTTTTTGTTGTAATATATACATAAAAATGTAATGGTTTTGATAACTAGTATACATTTTTTTTTCCCTCCCTGCTCCTTCTATGCTAAACATGATGGGGGGACCTGTTACCAACTTGCTGTTCTTCATACATCAACCCAGACAGTGACTGTCAGCTGGCTATGTGACCACGAAGGCCATCACAGAGCCTGGTGTCCATATTTGAATATTTCCATTTTGCTAGGAATCCTGGCCAATTTTTTTTTTAATTGATATTTTTCCCTCCCTAATTGATGCAGATTACAAATCCTCCGCACAGATTCACCAGGATGTTACCTGGGCTGGAGTGCTTCAGCTATGAAGAGAGACTGGACAGGCTGGGGTTGTTTTCCTTGGAGCAGAGAAGGTTGAGGTGTACAAAATTGAGTTGGGTAGATAGAAAGGAACTTTCCCCTTAGTAGAGAGGTCAATAACCAGGGGGCATAGTTTCAAGGTAAGGGGCAGGAGGTTTAGAGGGGATTTGAGGAAAAACTTTTTCACTCAGAGGGTGGTTGGAATCTGGAACTCACTGCCTGAAAGGGTGGTAGAGGCAGGAACCCCCACAACATTCAAGAAGCATTTAGATGGAGCACTTGAAACGCCATAGCATTCAAGGCTACGGACCAAGTGCTGGAAAATGGGATTAGAATAAATAGGGCTTGATGGCCGGCGTGGACACGATGGGCCGAAGGGCCTCTTTCTGTGCTGTATTACTCTGAGACATGGCATCAAATTCATGCCCTTAGTCTGTAGGGACTCGTGTTGTAACATGTGGTACATTTATCTGCTGAGCTATCTGTGGCACATGATCATCCAGTGCTTCAACATATTTATATTCCTACCTCACTTTGGTACCGTTCTCAATATTGTCTCCCTAGGAAGCAAGTGCCATACCTTCCTGACTCAGTGCTACCAGCTGCCAATATTAGACACCATCTTTGTGAGGAAGAAGCATCGCGGGAAGGGATATGGCCTGCAGATGCTGGAAGATTTTGTTGACTGTTTCACCGAGGATGCACTGGGTTTGAAATACCCACTTTCACCCTCTATGTACGGAGGTAAAATGAAGTATATTTTACTTTGTAAAAAGGGTTTTCTTGAAAATTAATGCAGTAGAATCTTTGGAACACGCAGACGGTTTGAACAATGACTTTGGTTAGTTTGTGAAGGTTCTTCTAAAATATAATTTACTGCAGAAAAATCTGTGATTTGATATTTTTATAAAATTGAATATTAGTTTATTTTACTAAAATATATAGCAAATACCCAATAGAGATTTGAGGGAACACCCTACATCCCGACACCAGTGTTGTAAAGTATACACTCTTGAGAGATCCCATTGGCTTAGGCATCCCAGCTTATCCGGAGCACATTCATAATATTCGCATCAGAGCTGCCTCAGTTGTTCTGTGTTGGTGTTGGGTGAACTGGTCGGGCATGGGACATTACTACAAACAACAACAACTTGCATTTATATAATGCCTTTAACCTAGTAAAACCTCCCCAAGTCGCTTCATGGGAGCATTCAAGATATTGAGGCGCGTCTTGAAGGAGGAGAGCGAGCTAGAGAAAGCAGAGAGGTTTAGGGAGGGAATTCCAGGGTTTATGGCCTAGACCAGGGGTTCTCAACATTATTGCTTTTGAGGCCTCACTCCCGTGTTCTAAACATTTAACAGAACCCCTGTAACACAAGTATTTTTTTCTGTTTTAAAAATTAGTTATACAATTAAACATATATTATTTTTGTTTTACTTACAACTTGACTGTTATCCTCCAGTCTTTCCATGGGCTGAGATTCTCTCTTCTCCACACTGACTGATCAGAGACATCTCGCATAATTATCCTTCCAAATTTGCAAGTTCTTTGTACCTTAAGCAAGCATTTTTTTATTGCATATACGGTACTGGGACACCATTCTAATTCCCAATGGTACAGCAGATAGTAATTCAATTGAAACTTTCCCACTCTTGTAAATTCCACTCATGGAATTAAAAACTCATAATATACATATACAATATCTACATTAATAACTTGGTTTAATACAATTCCGTTGCACAGCAATTGTAATGAGCCCTGTCTTGACCAGTGTTTTTCCACTCCAATGACACATGAACATTTTTCCAATTTTGGGCTTTCGTGCAATGGCTGTAACCATCCAGCACAGGCCTAGCCCTTGCCAGCTCTGCTTTACGAACAACATAAAAATAAACATTTTACAAACGAGGACTAGATTCGTTAAGTGCAGCTGCATTATTGATGATACACCACCAAAGGGATGGTTTGTGATTTAGGAAATGAATTTTTACTATATATGTATAAATCGGTCCGATCTGTCTGTCTGTCATTCTGTCTGTCATCGCCTGTGCGTCTGGCGGGCTATGCGCTTGAAAGTTACAGGGCGTACCTACGCGCGCGTTACCTCCAAAGAAAGCTTACGCTTCCGAGACGGTTTTAAGCGTATTTACGTTTCGGCCGGGCTAAAATCCCGCCCGCGGTATCCCAAAAACCTTCAACGTTCCGCTCATTAGCATCTCATTATCCGCTCATTAGCGACAGAGTGACCTCGAGCTCGACCAATCATACGCCGGGTTGCTGGCGTGTGCCGCCGGGCCAATCGGTGCGTGTGTGGCCGGGCTTTATTGTTCCTGAACCGAGGTGAGTCGCCGCCATCTTGATTCCAAACTTTTCCTTTCTTTTTCCCCGCTTTCTGCGTCTTAAAAAAAAAACGTTGCTTTTAAAACACATATTGTTTTTTTAAAAAATGATTTAGAAAGTAATTAACTTATCTAATCTCATTAATTTTTCCTACCTTTGCCCGTTTTTTTTTCTTAGGCCTGAAAGCCTGGGCCTTTTCTTGCCCAGCCAGGCCCGAGCTAGGTAACTGGGCTGCTGCTAAGCTCCTCACCCGCCCCCCCCCCCCCCCCCCTTCCCGGTGTCACGTTACCCGTGGCAACGGCATCAGCCACGAGGGTCAGGGTGCGCGTGCAGCAGGAGCAGGTGAGGACTCTGTTCCGCGCTCGGCTCGGGCGGGGCGGGGGGGGGGGGGTGGCGGGGCTCTCGAGAGTGCGGATCGGGTTACCCCGGCAAACGGGAGTGCGGGCCGGCTGGGGCTTGGAGAGCGCGGCTCTCGGCAGGGGGGTGCGGGGCTTGGAGAGCGCGGCTCTCGGCCGGGGGGGGCGGGGGCTTGGAGAGCGCGGCTCTCGGCCGGGGCTTTGGCGAGCGCGGTTCTCGGCCGGGGGGGGCGGGGCTCGGAGAGCGCGGCTCTCGGCCGGGGGGGGGGGGGGGTGGGGCTCGGAGAGCTGGGCTCTCGGCAGTGCGGGGCGGCGCGGCAGGGTTACCCCCGGCAACCGGGCGTGGCCGTGCCTGTCTCTCCGCCTCGAGTCCTCCCTTCCTCCCTCCCTCTCCCTCCCCCCCCTTCCTCCCTCCTCCCCCCCCTTCCTCGCCCTTCCCCTTCCTCTCGCCCCCCCTTCCCCTCCCCTCCTCCTCCCCACTTCCTCCCCCCCACTTCCTCCCCCCCACTTCCTCCCCCCCACTTCCTCCCCCCCACTTCCTCCCCCCCCAACTTCCTCCC